>NC_044313.2:31510923-32110923 GCF_007474595.2 Lynx canadensis
GAGACATCAAAACTCAAACAATAGGAAGAGAGAAGTCAGCACACCAAATAAAATAATTAGATTAGTGCTATCCAAAGAGAGAGACTACCTTGAGAAATACTGAATTACCAAACACCAAAATGTGGTAACACCTAATGGGTAACAGATTAGATGGTTTAAGAGGACACTCCTACTGTAAGAATCTGTAAAATATGGCACCAAAAATACTGGCTAATATTCTCAACTGAAACTTATATTGCTTCATATCACAATATAAGAATGGCCTTGATATCTGCTATACACCATATTAATAACATGTGTACATATCATTATCATTTTATATTACATAGTAGCTAACATTCATTAAGCTGCAACAGGACATTCATTATTTTATGTACTCTTCACAACTCTGAGATAAGTAGTATTACTATCTCCATTTACAACAAATTTTTTTTTAATGTTTATTTATTTTTGAAGGAGAGAGACAAAATGCAGACGGGGGAGGGGCAGAAAGGGGGACACAGAATCCGAAGCAGGCTCCAGGTTCCCAGCTGTCATCACAGAGCCTGATGTGGGGCTCAAACTCACAAGCCATGAGATCATGACCTGAACTGAAGTCAGACGCTTAACTGACTGAGCCATCTAGGCGTCCTTACTATCCCCCATTTATAGAATCAGATACTGAGGACAAAAAGCTATTAAAAAAGAGAGAGAGAGAGAGAAAAAGAGAGAGAGAAGCTGGGATTCAAATTTAAGTATTATCTCGAGGGCAGTTAGTTAGACAAACCTTTTATAAAAGGCCATACAGTAAGTACTTTAGGTGTTGCAGGCCATATACAGTCTCTGTTCCTTTTTTTTTTTTTTTAATAACTCTTAAAAAACAAACAACAACAACAAAACCAATCCTTAGCTCTTGAGCCTTACAAAAACAGACCACAGCCCAGATCAGCCTTTCTCAACCAGGTTCCCTGAAAGAATTAAGCCCAAATGCCCTATGGCAGTCTTGTACGTAATGAATTTGCTTCCCTCCTAGGCCATCTAGAATGAATTCATTCACTAATAGAAACTTTAGGACAATTTAGACAGTTACTCAATTATCTGTATTCAGTAGTTCATTTGTATTAAATTGGTTCACTTGCATTAAATACAAGAAACAAATACCAACTATTGCTTTTCTCCATCTGGAAAAATAAGGATTTTTTCGAATAACTGTATTTGATGGCTCACTAACGCCAACAAAGAGAAGCAGAACTTTAAATCCTACAGTGTTGTTTTACACAGTCCTCATTAAGAATACTGATAACCTAAAAAAAAAAAAAAAAAGAATACCGATAACCTAGGGGCCACTGGGTGGCTTAGGTCTTGATCTCTGGGTCTTGAGTTCAGGCCCCCTACTGGGCTGTGCGCTGGGCGTGAAGCTTACTTAAAAAAATACTGGTAACTTAAAAAAGATGGCCTTAAAAGGTCAGCTACCAATATCTCCTGGTAGAATCTAATCATACCCTCAAGGAAAAACAAATGATATAAAACACTTTGCAAAGTTGTATCATTTCAAACTAACACTGATAAAGATCACTGAGAATACTGAAGAGGAATCCGAACTACAAAGCTACACTGCCTTTTGGGGCATTGACAGTTTAAGCCACATAGAGTATAACCAATACCTGAATGCAAAAAAGCCAACTCCTTAAGGAATTTCAACATTATTAGCAGTCAAGTAACTGAGGCAACATTTATCAAACAGAATATACGAAGCAAGTGGAATACCATTAGTTCACAATTCCAAACCAACACTTCATGTGACATGTCAGAGATGTAAATAAAATCATAAAGATGCAGTATTGATATTTCTCAACTTATGTAACTATTACATTCCACAAAGTCTCGCATGAAAACCTGCACAGGTTAGGGGCACTTGGATGGCTCAGTCGGTTCAGTGTCCGACTTCAGCTCAGGTCAATCATCTCATGGTCCGGTCTGTGAGTTTGAGCCCCGTGTCAGGCTCTGTGCTGACAGCTCAGAGACTGGAGCCAGCTTCCGATTCTGTGTCTCTGTCTCTCTCTGTCCCTACCCTGCTCACACTCTCTCTCAAAAATAAATTAACATTAAAAAAATAAATTTAAAAAAATCTGTACAGGTTAAAAGCACCTCAGGATATAATTTCTGTGGCTTTTTTTTTTTAAGTTTACTTATTTTGAGAGAGAGAGACCACACTAGTTGGGGAGGGACAGAGAGAAACAGAGAGAGAAAATCCCAAGCAGGCTCCATGCTGACAGTGCACACAGCCCAAGGAGGGGTTTGAACTCACAAACCATGAGATCATGACCTGAGCTGAGATCAAGCATCAGAAACTTAACCAATGCAGCCACCAGGAGCCCCAATTTTTTTTTAGTTTATTTATTTTGAGAGAGAGAAGGAGAAGGGTCAGAGAGAGAAGAGAGAATCCCAAACTGGCTCTGTGCTCTCAGTGTGGAGCCCAATGCAGGGCTCAATCTCACAAAACGTGAGATTATGCCCTGAGCCAAAATCAAGACTCAGATGCTTAACAGACTGCGCCACCCAGGCACACCTAGTTTCTGTAATCAGCACTTGCAGCCTCACAAGTCACTTTATTTTATGATATAAAAATAACTACAATTTTTAAAGCTATGGAAATCCCCTTTAGCCAAAACCTCTGTGTAAATGACTTGAAATAAGCTCTGGGCCTCTGCTTGAATAAGTCTCTGTTTACAACTAAAATAAATTCACGGGGACCTGAAGCTAATGTAACATTATCAACTATACATGCAAGCATAATTTGTTCCAGAAACATGCTTGTAATCCAAAACACTTGTACATCAAAGCAAATGTAGAACCGTTGGCTCAGTTGTGACCATGTGTCATTTGGCGTCACATACTACTTGTATTGCAAGACATTGCTCGTTTATATCAAGTTAAAATTTATTAGAAATGTTTGCTCGTTTTGTGGAACACTCAGAACAAGTTACAATCCAAGGTTTTACTGTACTTCAGTTAATCAATCAATCGCAGGAGTTAAAAGGAAAGCAGCACTGTATAGTGGTTTAGAAAACAGACTCTAGAACCAAATTGTGCACGTATGAGTCTTAATTCTCCCTTTTCTAGCTATGTAAACTTGGGCAAGTTCCTTGATTTCTCAATGCCTCTTTAGCATAACAGGCATAGTAGTGACATTCTTACCTTGTAAGGTTTATGAGAATTAAATAAGTATTTGAAAAATTAGTGCCTAGCATAAAATAGGTACTATATATACATCGTAAATGGAAAAACAAAATAAATACACAACACAGAAACATCAAGCTGATGAGAACTCACATGGTTAATGAACATGAGACTGACAATGAATACCTTCTCATGGCAGCTGTCTCACATCCTTGATTCTTAATATTCAGCAGCACTATCTATATTCACAATGGGGACCCTCTATGTAAAAGATATTCAAAACTAAATTATTTGTCTTCACCTCCAAACCTGCTATACCCACAGTCACTCCTGCCTTGGTTAAAGACAGCTCTGCACCAAGTTGCTTGAACCAAAAACTTTATAATCCTCCTTATCTTCTTAGTCTTACTCCCCACATTAATCCACTAGGTAATTGTTAGATCTGCCAATCCTAACCAATCTTCTAACAATCTAATATGGTCATGGTCCTAACCATTTCTCCCTTCCTCTCTGGCACCTAGTACAAGCAACTTTCACCTCTCACATGAACTAATGTGATAGCTTCCACCTTGGCGTTTGTGCAAATACTCTTGTTCCTCCTTCTCCTGGCCCATTCTTGACACAGCAGCCAGTTAGTGCATTAAGCCAGATCATCACGTCACTCTCCTTTCTCAAAAGCCTACAATGCTCCTTATTTTAATCATAGTAAAAGCCAAAGTCTTTCTACCTTTCTTTCAATTTTGTTCTGAACCTTAAATTGCTCTAAAATAAGTCTTAAAAAAAAATGAATGAAAAGAAGCAGGTTTAAACTATCAAAATGCAGCTGAGCTCTCCTCCAAGTATTTATACTACAAAGGAAATAAACAGACCATTAGAGACATATCTGATACCTACATACATATACACACACAAAGCAAAATCCTCACAACAGCCTACACACCTACATGATCTACCTGCTTGCTGTCTGTTACTTTTCTTGATTACATTCATCAATCGTTTTAGGATAGAATACAGTAGTGCTGTGTCCTCCTATTTCATCAAATCAAGAAACATATGTCTGTCTTTTCAACTTTTAGTGATGCTAAGGCTGATCAATGAATTAACGATATTAACCTGATCCCACCATTATGAAGTCAATAATCACCTTTCATCTATAATTTTAGCATACATCAAAATCTGTCTAGATCCATTACTGCATTATTGGCACAAAATGGTATCTTATCTTTCATTCTTTCTTCATTTATTAACTGGAATTCTTCAAGAAAAAAGAGCTTTCCACCATCAACTATTTGGTTACCTTAAAACCCATTTCACAATTAAATGCAGTATAAGTGCCTCATCCTCTCTATGCACAAAATTTTCACAACAATGAGCTGACAACCTTGAAACCTCCAAAGGTGATCAATAGTTATTTTGTTTTTTAAAGTTTATTACACTCTTGGGTTTTCATTTTTTTTTAACTATTTTTTTTTAATGTTTATTTATTTTTGAGAAAGAGAGAGGATGGCGTGAGCAGGGGAGGGGGCAGTGAGATAGGGAGACACAGAATCTGAAGCAGGCTCCAGGCTCTGAGCTGTCAGCACACAGCCCGACATGGGGCTCAAACCCACAACTGGTGAGATCATGACCTGAGATGAAGTCGGACGCTAAACCGAGACACCCAGGCGACCCATGGATTTTCGTTTTTTTGATACAGTCTGATATTGGAGTAATTACTTTTTTATATTCAAAATTCCCATCTTGGGCCAGTTGGGAAACACCTTTGAGATGGCCTCTGTGAACTTTTGACACTTCAATTTATCTTAGCCAACAGGACAGGCAGATTTTAACTCGCAGTTTAAATTTGCAATTCTTCTATTATAATGAAGATTGGACAATTTTCATGTGTTTATTGAGCTCTCAATTCCCTATTCATTATCTGTTTTTCTAGTGGGCTGTTGATCCTTTATGCTTTCTGAATTTTAAGAGTTCATTTTAATATATGGCAGAGCTTATATATTAATAAAAGCTACAATCTTTTTTCTCTATTTGCTTTTATTATTTTTTGGGTTTTTTTGTCATGTAAAATGTTGAATTTTTAAATAAAACAATTATTTATTTTATAACTTTCAGTTTAGATTATAATTTAAAATCTGCCTAAGCTAATTCTTTGATTTCTTTTTTTTTAATTTTTTATATCTCTGACCCAGCAAGATATAATAAGCTGTGGATGAGTCTATTCTCACTAGAATTTGGGGTCTTCAAAAGCAAGGACTATCTTACTCATTTTGTTACCAAGACTAAGTATCTTGCCTGTGGATCCTTAAACCCAAATACAGGGTTTAAGGAAGGTGGTGGTGATGATAAATCATTAAATCTTTTTTCTGCTCTTAAACTGGGGCAACTCACTCATTCCTACTGAAATGTCCTCACTGTAGGAGAAAAGCTGAACAGGGAGAAAAAATATTCTGCTTTATATTAGATTATACATGCACTGCACTGAACATCTCACTACAATTTTAAAAGGTGAGGACTGGGGCTGGGGCACAGAAAGTGAATACAGAAATTGAGCTTCCAAGAAGTGATGTCTGAATGGAATCTTACAGAAGAAGTAGGTATTAAATTGATAAAGAGATTGATAGCTCCAGTCATAGAGTACAGGATGTGCAAAGGTATGAAAAGTGGGGGTACATGATCTATTTGCAGAATTAAGAGAAGTTTATTATAACTGCCTAAGCCAGTGCTTGGCATATAAAGTACTACATAAACATTTGCTCTTACTATGCTGATTATTGGGAAATGGAGATAAATCAGGTAAAACTTTGTAAGCTAAGACGATCCTGGACAGTTAAGCTAAAGTTTAAATTTTATCCTGAAGATGATGGGGAGTCACTGAAGGACTTTTGCCAGGACAATGGCAAGTGTCAGAAAAATTACACTGGCAGTGTGGATCAAAGATTGGATGGAACACAGACAGGCAAGAATCATAAAGAATCTTTAATGATGAAGAATGCAGAAATGATAAAAACTTTTATAAAGAGAAGGAAATCTGTGAACCTCTTGCAAGACCTAAGATGTCAGCATACTGATTTTTACCAAAAAGGTACAAGGTACCTAACAGCATGTATAGAGTTACATACACTTAAGAGTAAACATTCTTGGACTGCCCGTAATGCTTTCCATTTTAATAAAGACACACCCAGTAAATCATTTTCAACAAAACTCTTTCAGGGTCATAAAATGCCCCATGTTCTCTTTTCCACAAGCAAGAGAGTAGTAATGAAAGTTCATGAATGTCTCCCAGTCAACCAAAAGGCTGGTTTTCTAAAGACTCCATGATATAATAAAAGCTAAACTACGGCTGCTGATGCTGACGGTACCCTGGCCCAGTCTCTGAAATTTCTGCAAACTCAGCAATACTTTTTACTGCGGTAAAAAGTGCAGTAACAGTGTGAGCTACATGTGCCCTAACAGAGTTCACACCTAACTCCAGCTATGTGGACTATGAGACATGGGATGTGAGTTAGCTACACAGAATGTGGGACAACTTCTGAAAGGCAAACTATAGAACCAGTTTACTGACAGTTCTCATCTCAGGTGTTTTAGAGGTCAGGAAGGACTGCTTTTATTGTGGCATGGACTACCGGGGTCCATTTGAGACTCTACCAAAAGTGACAAAACTTCTTATGGAGAAGATGAGTTGAAGACCACGGTTCTACCCTGAGCTCTTTGAAGTGATAGGTATTGTGACTTCTGAAAGTTACTGAACTGGTTTGTTTGGTGTTCTTGTTTTCTTATACCTCCTAAAAGCTGTTCCTTCCTGCTTGCAAGGAATCATTTCATGGTTCAATAAGGACCAACTACTATAGCGATCTCCTTAGAAAAATGTCTAAATATCCATCAACTGATGAATGGATAAAGAAATTGTGGTTTATATACACAATGGAGTACGACGTGGCAATGAGAAAGAATGAAATATGGTCCTTTGTAGCAACATGGATGGAACTGGAGAGTGTTACGCTAAGTGAAATAAGCCATACAGAGAAAGACAGATACCATATGGTTTCACTCTTATGTGGATCCTGAGAAACTTAACAGAAACCCATGGGGGAGGGGAAGGAAAAAAAAAAAAAAGAGGTTAGAGTGGAAGAGAGCCAAAGCATAAGAGACTCTTAAAAACTGAGAACAAACTAAGGGCTGATGGAGGGTGGGAGGGAGGGGAGGGTGGGTGATGGGTATTGAGGAGGGCATCTTTTGGGATGAGCACTGGATGTTGTATGGAAACCAATTTGACAATAAACTTCATATACTGAAAATAAACAAATAAATAAAATCCAAAAAAAATAAAAAAAATAAAAAGGCAGTCGGAGGAGATTCATCTTAAAATAAATAAATAAATAAATAAAAATAAAATAAAGTGAAATTTCTGTAAAACCATAAAAAAAAAGAAAATGCCTAAATAAAGTGATTTTTTTTCTACTCTGATAAAGTTTTTAAGTTTATTTATTTATTTGAGAGAGAGAACAAGCGAGCGTGCGCAGGTGCATGGGGGGGGAGGCAGAGAGAGAAGGGGGGGTGGAGAGAGAATCCCAAGCAGGTTCTGAGCTGTTAGTGCAGAGCGTGACACGGGGCTCCATCCCACAAACAGTCACATCATGACCTGAGCCACCTAGGGACCTCTCTACTCTGATTCTTTAAAAAAAATTGAGACTAGGGGCGCCTGGGTGGCGCAGTCGGTTAAGCGTCCGACTTCAGCCAGGTCACGATCTCGCGGTCCGTGAGTTCGGGCCCCGCGTCAGGCTCTGGGCTGATGGCTCAGAGCCTGGAGCCTGTTTCCGATTCTGTGTCTCCCTCTCTCTCTGCCCCTCCCCCGTTCATGCTCTGTCTCTCTCTGTCCCAAAAATAAATAAACGTTGAAAAAAAAAATTAAAAAAAAAAATTGAGACTAAAAAACCTCATGTTACAATAAATCCTCCACAGATATCTATTTCTATCTTCACATTTACTGAAGAGCAAATGTCAGTTAATATAATTATACCTTAATTATATAAAAAACTCACAAATCAATAAAAAGGTAAACTCAATTTTTTTTTTAGTGGGCAAAAGAGTTAGACCCTTCAAAAAAGAACATATATGTAATAAACACATGAATAAACACTGTTCAATATCATTAGTCATAAGGAAATTCATATATTCCAACAAAACAATGAAATATCACTTCACAGATGCTAGAATGATCAAAATAGAAAAGACTGACAAACACCAAACATCTGTGAAGATGCAGAGTAACTGATCCCTCCATCCATGTGGGAGAGGAATGTAAAGTAGAAATAGTCTCTTTGGAGAGCTGTTTGGCAGTTTCTTATGAAGTATGAAAGTACATCTCTACCTTATAACCCGCAACTCCATTCCTAGGTATTTACCCAAGGGAAATGAAGAACAACTCATTTAAAAATGTTTATGAGTAAGCCTTATTTATAATAACCTCAAATTGAGGGGCGCCTGGGTGGCGCAGTCGGTTAAGCGTCCGACTTCAGCCAGGTCATGATCTCGCGGTCCGTGAGTTCGAGCCCCACGTCGGGCTCTGGGCTGATGGCTCGGAGCCTGGAGCCTGTTTCCGATTCTGTGTCTCCCTCTCTCTCTGCCCCTCCCCTGTTCATGCTCTGTCTCTCTCTGTCCCAAAAATAAATAAAAACGTTGAAAAAAAAAAATTAAAAAAAAAAAAAATAACCTCAAATTGAAACAACCCAATGCCCATCAGCAATGAACAGATTAAACAAACTGTAGTGTGCCCATACAATGGAATATTACTCAGCAATAAAAAAGAATGAACTCATGTCCAGAATAGGCAAATCTATACAAAGTAAATTAGTCATTGTCTATGGTGGGGAATGGAACGAGAGGGGGACAAGATAAGGAGCGACTGCTAATGGGTATGGGTTCTCATCTGCAAACTGAATATAATGACACCCACTGGGGTGACGAAAATATTCTAAAATCTGATTATTAATAAATCCACTTAAAAAAAGGAATGAACTATTAACATAACACACACAAAAGAAGAAGTCAGACACAGAAGCCAGACACAAAAAAGTACATACCATACGATTCCTTTTATATGAAATCCAGATGCAGGCAAAGCTAATTTATGGTGACTGAAATCCGTTATTGCAGTGATGGGAAACTGGCTGGAGTAGAACATGAGTTAACTTTCTAGGAGGCTGAAAATTTTCTATATCTTGTTTTGGATGGAGATCCAGGGCTGTACACAATTGTCACAATTTAAGAGCTGTACATTTTAATTTGAAAAATCACCCCTATTTGAACTAGGGAAGAAAAAAGGCTAAACAACTAAGAGTACCTGACAAAGAATGCCTTCATACTTCCCCAGTGGGACTGCACAGATGTCCATTTACAGAAATATCCAGTGCCTGAGTACACTGTTTTTTCTTCCCATAACATTTTAATAATAACCTCATCTAGTGCTCCACACCCCCCTAATTTTCACATATCAGTTTCCCCTAATTAAAAAAAAAAAAAAGTCGAAGAATATTTATTCCACAGCCAAAACTGAGGCTTGTTAAAGCATGTTTAAGTGCCACCAAGTGGTGAAAAGGAAATACATTACTATGAACCAGATCCTAAGAGGAAAACAAAGATCTAATTTTTCTTTTTCTGTCTTCTGAAAACATACTGATACCCTGTCTAAAAGAATCCTCTCCACCTACCACCCTTCTTTTCCTTCACCTGGTTAACTTACCTTCCACCTCTCAAATGAAAATTTCTTTTCTTAGAAATCCTTCTAATTTTCTATCATTCCAATCTGTCCACCTCCACAAACAAAATTACGCGCCTGCACACACATACACAAACACAGAACCGCCACATCTCCTTTCAGAGCTCTCGTGTGTATTTACAGGTTCCTCCTATGATTAATGTCCCTATTTCTCCCATTAGAAGCTGAGTACCATGTGAACAGGAACAGTCTACTAGGCACATCACTGTATCCCTGCATCTAGCATAGTGCTTAGTAGCTAACATAGTTACTCACAGAACATTTGGCTCAATGAATAAGTTAAAAATGCAATTCAACCAAACCATCTAAACACAGATTGTCCCCAAAGCAAAGAGGCTGTCCTTGCTTGAGAAACCCATTATAAGTCAATACACATTTATTTGACAGAGACATTTATTTTGGATCAGTATCTATGAGTAACTGAGAATCTACTTCCTTTGTCAACCTGGCTCTCAGAATATAGGTTGTCCTCTGAGTCACTGATTTCTACGCTTACTTTGCCTGGTGGTGATCTCTTAACTGGGCATATGTATCCTTACTATCTTTAATTTCTGTTGTGTATTTACTATATGTTTCTCCTGTAGTTTCTAAGATATCAAACTTTAAGACATTAAACAATGTTCACCAAATACTGTCAAGACAATATTTAATGGTATTAATTAGCTAAAGAAACGTAACTGCTTAGGGAAGGGGGTTTCAGTTCAGAATGCAAAGTGACATTACCATCCCAAATGCTCAAAACAGTTCTCCCAACATTCAGTAAACAGAATGCTAACACAGAAAGAAGTGCCAAAAAGAACAGATAACAACAGGCAAGTTGAAGACGAAAAACAGCATTATAAAAGAAGGCATCTAGCATTTTGTTGAATACACTAAATGAAAGCAAAGACATCTACAGAAATCAACTTATACCAACTAGATGAAGGCTCTACTTCAGGAAACGTCCATGGCAAGTACAAAACAAAGTCTTTTGGGGAAATTTGAAAATTTTTCTACAATTCTTTGAAGCAGTTTAAAGAAACTGCGTAACACCAACCTATACTTTATTGAAAAGGATGTGTCTTCTCCACCATCAGAAAAACCCAGATGGCTATGCTCTACCAATCACACATTGCAGGCTTCCTAAAGCAATAACAAAGCGAGTAACATTCAGAATCAGCTTTGTAAGAACCAATTCTGAATCTGTGAAAATTCCTGAGTTGAAGAAAAAGAACCCAAGAAGTCTTTCTTCTAACTTCTTTTAATATTTACTTTTGACAGAGAGAGAGAGACAGACAGACAAGAGTGCGAGCTTGGGGGGGTCGGGGGGGGGGGGCAGGGAGAGAAAGAGGGAGACACAGAATCAGAAGCAGGCTCCAGGCTCTGAGCTGTCGACACAGAGCCTGATGCAGGGCTTGAATCCAAGAACCATGAGACCATGACCTGAGTAGAAGTCGGAAGCTTGATGGAGTGAGCCACCTAGGACTTCCAGGAAGAAAGTCTTTCTTCTAATAACAATTACCTCTTCTCTTCCTCCCCTATGAAAACATTATTATTACTTTCACCATTGATAATGTATCATAATCATTACTGCAGGAAATCAATTATGATCAAATGTAAATTTCCTTAAAAATAAGCTCTGGGGCTCCTGGACTGCTCACTGAGTTAAGTGTCTGACTCCTGATCTCATCTCAAGTCTTATCTCAGGGTCATGAGTTCGAGCTCCACATTGCTGAGCATGGAATCTACTTTAAAAAAAAAATAAAATAAAAAAGGAAAATTAATAAAATAAGAGACTCAACCTCACTCATAAAAGAAATGCTAACTAAAACTATACTGAGTATTTTTTACCTATCAAATTTGCAAAAATCCACAAGTCAGATACAATACTATATTGATAAGGCTGGGGGGATATAAACATTCTCCTAATGGGTGCTCTCCTACAATACTGGAGGGACTACAAAACTTTATCACTCATATAGAAAGCAATCTGGCAATATCTAGCAAAAATACAAATATATTTTACGCTTTAACTCAACAATACCATTTTCTAGGAATGTATCTTACACATACCAGCACACATACAAAGTAACTTATGTACAATATTACAGCAACATGATTAGTAACAAGTGAAAAGTAACAACTCTGATGTTCATATCCACCTACTTAAATAAATTACAATGGAACCCAATGCACCCGTGAAAAAGGAGGAGCATTCTCTCTATATACTGATATAGAAAGGCAGCTAAGATATATAACTGAAAAAAGCAAATATAGAACTAAGTATTTTTAATGAACTGTTATATGGAAGAAAGGAGAAAATGAAAAATATTAGCATCTGCTTTTATTTTTACAAAGAAACACTGAAAGAATACATAATAAATATGGATACAGGAAGAAAGTAAAACTAGAGTAGATGGGGCATGGTGGAAGCAATACCTGTTATTGCATACTTGATATATACATTTGAATTCTGAATTGAGAAAAGTATTACTAAACTTAAAATAAGGTACCACTGTCAAAAATATCCATAATGAAAATTATGGGGTGCTTGGCTCACTCAGTCAGTAAAGCATACAACTCCTGATCTTGGGGATGAGTTTAAAGCCCACATTGGGTGTGCAGCTTACTTAAAATAAACAAAAATTAACTGTACTACATCCAACATTGCTAGTTTAAGATATGACATTTTCTTTATTGTTCCTATTTCAAAATTTAGTGAATTGGGGTGAATATTTTTAAAAGTGCTTGCATTGGTCCCCCAAACGATTTTTCCAATAGTCTTAAGTTCTTTAAAATAATGAATTTTCATACTGCAAAGGTTTTGAGTAAGAATTACAGTACCTATGGAAAATATTCACTTCCTACAAATTAGAAACTAGAAGGATATTCATAAGATACTATTTTTTTTCTAAGTTTAACCAAACTTTGGAGGTATTAATCTGACTCTCTCAGTCTGCAGAAAATGAACAAGAGCCCAGAAATACTGTTCAAGCTACTGTTAAGTTTTGCTTAGTCTCACCAAAAAAAATACTAATTGTTCCCAGTATGATAGCTAGTTGTCCTGAGACATATTCTTTCTTTTATATTCAGTCTACTAGAACATATTTACTCTGGGAATTTCACTTAATTATTTCTACTCCTGATTCTCACATGGCACTGTGCTATTTGGGAGTCAAACACATTGTGAAATAACGTTTAGTTGTACATCAATAAGGACAATGGCTTCACCTAAACTTAACTACAGATTCTGTAAAACGTAGAGTTCAATAAAAACAATCAATTACAGGGGCGCCTGGGTGGCGCAGTCGGTTAAGCGTCCGACTTCAGCCAGGTCACGATCTCGCGGTCCGGGAGTTCGAGCCCCGCGTCGGGCTCTGGGCTGATGGCTCAGAGCCTGGAGCCTGTTTCTGATTCTGTGTCTCCCTCTCTCTGCCCCTCCCCCGTTCATGCTCTGTCTCTCTCTGTCCCAAAAAGAAATAAACGTTGAAAAAAAAATTAAAAAAAAAAACAAAACAAAAAAACAATCAATTACAAAGTACAATCTCACATCATTACGGATAGAAGAAATTTTTAACCAAACGTTATCTTTAAATGGCAAACCCACAATTTCCAAAGGCATCCAAAATTCCCACAAAATCCACTTAAAATGTAAAAGGTATTCACTCAGAAAACTTACAGTTAGTATTTTAAGAAGATCAGCTGAATAAAAAAAATAAATTTTAGGGGTGCCTGGGTGGCTCAGTGGGTTGAGTCTGACTCTTGATTTCTGCTCAGGTCATGATCTCACAGTTTCTGGGTTCCAGTCTCACATAAGGCTCCACACTGACACTGCAGAGCCTGCCTGGGATTCATATTCTCCCTCCCTCAAAATAAATAAACTTAAAAAAATCAATTTTATAGGTACCAAATATGGTCTATATTCATTCCCTAGAGCTGCTATTAACATATTACCACAAACCATGTGGCTTAAAACAACAGAAATATCTTCTCTTACAGTTTCGGAGACTGACCAGAAGGCAGAAATGGGGTGTAAGCAGGGTCATGCTCCCTCCAAAAGCTATAATGAAGAATCCTTCTTTGCCTCTTCGTAGTTCCTGGTGGTTGCCAGCAATCCTTGGCATTACTTGGCTTATGCCAATATAACCCCAATCTCTGTGTATCCACATTTCCCTCTTTCTATAAAAACATGTTACTGGATTAGATCCCATTCTAATCTAATATGATCTCACCTTAACTTCATTGCAACTGCAATGACCCTATTTCCAAGTAAAGTCACATCCAAAGATATGGGGAAGTTAGGACTTCAACATATCTTTTTGTAGAACACAATTCAACTAAACATGGTCCAAATCAATTTCTTCAAAAGTAGATCTAGATTCATATATGCAATATTTATACATTTTGCCTAACCAGCACAAACTTCCCTTTCTTAAGTAATTTTCTTTTGAAGACTCAATCTGCTCCTCCTTCAAGCCTTAAGAGAGGGCTGATCTTAAGCCTCTCTCCAAAACCAGGCAACTGTCCTCAGTCAGGTCAGAGAATCACACTCCTCTAGCCTTACAGTGATTGGCTCAGGGACAGGCCGCATGACCCAAGCCTGGCCTTCCATCCACCAATTTAGCTGGTGCTATAGAGAAACACGTATGGACTTAAGAATCTTTTAAGTCTATGGGAATGCAAACTGGTGCAGCCACTCTGGAAAACAGTATGGAGGTTCCTCAAAAAACTAAAAATAGAACTGCCCTACAACCCAGCAGTTGTACTACTAGGTATTTATACAAGGGATACAGGTATGCTGTTTCAAAGGGACACATGCATCCCAATGTTTAAAGCAGCACTATCAACAATAGCCAAAGTATGGAAAGAGCCCAAATGTCCATCGATGGGTGGAGAATGGATAAAGGAGATGTGGTATACACATACAATGGAGTATTACTCGGCAATCAAAAAGAATGCAATCTTGCCATTTGCAACTATGTGGATGGAACTGGATGATATTATGCTAAGTGATATTAGAGAAAGACAAATATCATATGACTTAACTCACATGAGGACTTTAAGAGACAAAACAGATGAACATAAGGGAAAGGTAACAAAAATAATATAAAAACAGGGAGGGGGACAAAACAGAAGAGACTCATAAATATGGAGAACAAACTGAGGGTTACTGGAGGGGCTGTGGGAAGGGGGATGGGCTAAATGGGTAAGGGGCACTAAGGAATCTACTCCTGAAATCATTGTTGCACTATATGCTAACTAATTTGGATGCAAATTTAAAAAAAAAATTGTGCTAGACACTGAAAAAAAAAAAAGAATCTCTTAAGTCTAGGGGCGCCTGGGGACTCAACTGGTTGAGCGTCTGACTTCGGCTCAGGTCATGATCTCGTGGTTCTTAAGTTTGAACCCCACATCTGGCTCTGTGCTGACAGCTCAGAGCCTGGAGCCTACTTTGGATTCTGTGTCTCCCTCCCTCTCTGCCCCTCCCCTGCTCACGTTCTGTGTGTATCTCTCTCAAAAATAAACAAACATTAAAAAAAATAATAAAAAACAAAGAATCTCGTAAGTCTAGGGGCACCTGAGTGGCTCATTCTGACTTCACCTCAGGTAATGATCTCACGGTTCATGGGTTTGAGCCCTTCATCAGGCTCTGTGCAAACAGCTCAGAGCCTGGAGCCTGCTTCGAATTCTGTGTCTCAGTCTCTCTCTCTCTGCCTCCCCCCACACTAGTGCTCTTTCTCTGTCTTTCAAAAATAAAATGTTAAAAAACAAAGAACTACATAAGTCTAGAGCTGCTACTGGTCATCTTTACCATCATACCTGAAGGAGGAAACCAAAACTGAAAAATAATGCTTAGAAAGGGAGATAAGGAGACATTCCTGATGACATCAATCAAACTTCTGGATCCAGTTATGTCAGATCTTAGCTGTAGTTTTACCCTGTGATCTTCCCAGCTCATAAACCTACAAAATGGCCTTTCTGACTTAATTTGAACTGGTTTTCTGAACCTGCAATAGTAACAGTCCTGATGGGGTGCCTGGGTGGCTCAGTCAGTTAAGCATCCGACTTTGACTCAGGTCATGATCTCGAGGCTTGTGAGTTCAAGACCCGCTTCCGGCTCTGTGCTGACAGCTCAGAGCCTGGAGCCTGCTTCAGATTCTGTCTCCTTCTCTATCTGCCCCTCCCCCACTCATTCTCTCTCTCTGTCCCTCTCCCTCTCTCTCAAAAATAAACATTAAAAAAAAGAAAAGAAAAGAAAAAAGAAAGAAAGAAACAGTCCTGAATAGATTTAGGCAGGAGAGTGCAAAGTGCCATATGATTGAAAACAGTGCTTCACTTTTTTCAGGTTATTTTCTCAAGCATGGCAGAGACACAAAGAGCCAGTAGGGGAAAAAAAATTTTGTATCCATTTCCGTTCCCTATTCACCAAGCCATCTTCCAAGAAGAGTTTCAGAATCTAAAAGTTACAGGGGTGCCTGGGTAGTTTAGTCAGTTAAGTGTTTGACTTCCACACAGGTCATAATCTCACAGTTCTGAAGTTGGAGCCCCAAGTCCAGCTCTCTACTGTCAGTGCAGAGCCTGCTTCAGATCCTGTCTTCCTCTCTCTGCACCCCCTTTGTTAAGAAAAAAAAAAAGACTCTAAAACTTACAAATTTGTTACAAATTCATTCATGCTTGTTAAAGTATGGATCTGCAAGCTCCTTATAGCAAAACATAAAAATATAAAGAACTCTCAAAATTATAAAATCTGAAATACCAATATCGAAAAACAAAGCGTTAATAAAATCTTCCCCCCAATGCCATTCCGCATCACTACCATCCCTAGAGCAACGACAGCCCTAGATCAACAAGTGATGACCAAGTCATACTGAAACATCTTTCTCTCCACATCACCACAATAAGATTCATGACAGTCTTGCCCTTTAATATAGCTATCACTGTTCATGGTTCATTTGTTTCTATCTGAAGCAAGATGTGTCACACACACAGTATGTTAATATATGGCCCCAGACAATTGGAAAGACCATCTTATACTCACATATAATCTAATCACTCTTCCTTCACCTGCTGCCCACCTCCAACTTTTACTCATTTATCTCTTGAAAATTCCCAGCCCTTACTCATTTAGCTCTTGAAAAATTCCCAGAATGTGTGTAGCACACACATTCTGAACAAAATGGGGAAAAATTACATTTTGAAGTGAGACAAAATTAAAAAGTATGTTTCACCTGTTAAAGGCCAGGGTTCACCAGTGTCTCCACACAATACACAGACACAGAAAACTAGTTCTTAATATCTCATATAATACAGTGGTTTCCGAAAGGGCAACTTCTCCCACACAATCTCCTTTAAAAATCACCGTGCTACAGCAAAGGAAACAACCAACAAAACTAAAAGGCAACGTACGGAATGGGAAAAGATATTTGCAAATGACATATCGGACAAAGGGCTAGTATCCAAAATCTATAAAGAGCTCACCAAAATCCACACCCGAAAAACAAATAACCCAGTGAAGAAATGAGCAGAAAACATGAATAGACACTTCTCTAAAGAAGACATCCAGATGGCCAACAGGCACATGAAAAGATGCTCAATGTCGCTCCTCATCAGGGAAATACAAATCAAAACCACACTCAGATATCACCTCACGCCAGTCGGAGTGGCCAAAATGAACAAATCAGGAGACTATAGATGCTGGAGAGGATGTGGAGAAACGGGAACCCTCTTGCACTGTTGGTGGGAATGCAAACTGGTGCAGCCACTCTGGAAAACAGTGTGGAGGTTCCTCAAAAAATTAAAAATAGACCTACCCTATGACCCAGCAATGGCACTGCTAGGAATTTACCCAAGGGATACAGGAGTACTGATGCATAGGGGCACTTGTACCCCAATGTTTACAGCAGCACTCTCAACAATAGCCAAATTATGGAAAGAACCTAAATGTCCATCAACTGATGAATAAAGAAATTGTGGTTTATATACACAATGAAGTACTACGTGGCAATGAGAAAGAATGAAATATGGCCCTTTGTAGCAACATGGATGGAACTGGAGAGTGTTATGCTAAGTGAAATAAGCCATACGGAGAAAGACAGATACCATATGGTTTCACTCTTATGTAGATCCTGAGAAATTTAACAGAAACCCATGGGGGAGGGGAAGGAAAAAAAAAAAAAAGAGGTTAGAGTGGAAGAGAGCCAAAGCATAAGAGACTCTTAAAAACTGAGAACAAACTGAGGGTTGATGGGGGGTGGGAGGGAGGGGAGGGTGGGTGATGGGTATTGAGGAGGGCACCTTTTGGGATGAGCACTGGGTGTTGTATGGAAACCAATTTGACAATAAACTTCATATACTGAAAAAAAAAAAAATCACTGTGCTAAAGCCATTAAGGGTACCACATATTGTGTCCAAAATATCTACATTCCCTCTTTCTCATATTAATTTTGTTTTTCCTTAAATAACTTAAATCACTATAGATAAAACTCTTAGTCACTTGTTTAGTTTGTAATATGTCAAGTACTACTCTGTACCTTTTCCACAAATCTTTATTGAGCATCCATTGTGTGCCACTCTGCCAAGTACTCAAAAAATAAAGAAAAACAGAACATGTCACTGAATTCAAAGGTCTCTCAAACTAGATGAGGTACAACTGGAGAAAGAAAGGGAAGGTAAAAAAGCAGTATAATAATGCTTGCGCATTGCACACCACAAGAAGAGTGACATATTTTGTGTAAGAGGACCTGAGGGATTAAGGTGGTGACTGGGCGGGATATACAGAGTTGAGACTAAAATAGTAGGCTAGTATCAGAGGCGTTGGAGGGTCTTACATGCTGGTTAAAGTAACCTTATTCTAGGAGCACCCAGGTGGCCCAGTTGGTTAAGTGTCTAACTCTTGATCTTGGCTCAGGTCATGATCTCACAGTTTATGAGTTGGAGTCCTGTATCAGACTGTGCTGACAGCGTGGAGCCTGCTTGGAATTCTCTCTCCCTCTCTCTCTGCCCCTACCCCACTCATGCATGCGTGCTCTCTCTCTAAATAAATAAATAAACTTAAAAAAATTAAAGTAACCTTATTCTAAATGGGAATCAAACTTCAGTGTGCCTAAGAGTCACTTGAGGTATTTGTTAGAAATATAGATTCCCATGCCATCCCTGAGATTTGGAATCAGGACCCAAAATTGTCAATTTTTACAGAAAGGTCAATGGTTTTCATCAAGTGAGTAATGCGTTGAAACAACACTAGGTAGGTTATTTTTCTCAAGTTTTCCAAGTAGTCCTTGGGGTGAGGAGACTGTTGGAGAGTTCACTTTGGATGACTTCAATTTTCACTGTTCTGTAAGTGACAAGATCAGCTGAGAAGAAAGTATGAGTACACAGGGGCTAAAAGAAAGCTACTACAGTAAACTGCAGAAGCTGAACAAGAAATATACACACACAAAAATTCCAGTGCTGGATGAGGGTCTGGTTGAGGCTGAACACCATAAATCTGTAGCAACATCAATTTACACAGATGTTCATCTATAACATTAAAATAATACCCTCCTGGTAAGATTATTATAAGAATTAAATTACATGTGATAACAGATGTAAAACAGATGGATAAAGGCACATTAAAATACAGGATTTCAACATTTTTAGGTAACAAAAAGATGTTGGGACTAGATGTCCATTCTTATTATTTTAAGAATACACTACTTAAACTCTTCACAATTTACTTAAATCATGTTTGTGGGTTGACCTGGTATCATAACCAATAATCTTAACACCGTTCCTTTGTTTTAAATGTCTCTTGAAATAGAAATAACCAAGAATATATAAGATAAATAAACTCAACACCCAAATGGTCACTATATATTAGTAACGTACTTGGTACTCAAGAAGGTGATTAAAGGGTGCCTGGGTGGCTCAGTCGGTTAAGCATCGGACTTCAGCTCAGGTCATGATCTCACACTGTGAGTTCGAGGCCTGCATCAGGCTCTGTGCTGACAGCTCAAAGCCTGCAACCTGCTTCGGATTCTGTGTCTCCCTCTCTCTCTGCCCTTCCCCTGCTCATGCTCAGTCTCTGTCTCAAAAATAAATAAGAACATTAAAAAAAATTTTTTTTTTAAAGAAGGTGATTAAAGAATTCACTAAGAAAGAATGAAAGAAGAAACTGCCTTGCAGTTGTGAATCCATTTTCTCAACTTACTGAATTCAGTAGATCATCCCCGTGCTGTACCCTATGTTCCTTTCTGGTATAGTATCATCCTAGTGAAATCATCTGCCCTCCCCATTTCCATAAAGCCAGAGAATTTCTTTTTACATTGTTTATCTATACTAAGCTACTCATGTTCTGTCCCGCTTCCAGGGATATAATCTTTCCAGACTTAAATACAGTATTAGGACTTCTGATAAAAAACCCAACCTAGGGGCGCCTGGGTGGCGCAGTCGGTTAAGCGTCCGACTTCAGCCAGGTCACGATCTCGCGGTCTGTGAGTTCGAGCCCTGCGTCAGGCTCTGGGCTGATGGCTCAGAGCCTGGAGCCTGTTTCCGATTCTGTGTCTCCCTCTCTCTCTGCCCCTCCCCCGTTCATGCTCTGTCTCTCTCTGTCCCAAAAATAAATAAACGTTGAAAAAAAAAAATTTTTTTTAAAAAACCCAACCTAAAGGGCCATAGCAAAAAAGGATCATTACTGGATCAAGTAGGCTTTTTAGAATTCCCTTCATGCAGTTGGATTCAAGTATACAGCAGTATTTCTCCCTCCATGAATCACTGTTTGTCTCAAACAAGGGCACACTGCTTCACTCACAGGCAGGCTCTCCCTGTAAGCTGCTTCTTGCTTACAGGCTATTAGCTACCCCACAGAAAAGAGATCTCTTTCCCAAGAACACCACTAGCCAGTCTCAAGGCTGATCCCTGAACCACTCACTGCTCACTGTGACCAATGGGCAGGCATCAGTCACATAAGGAAGTCAGACTCATCCAAACCACATGGAACTCAAGAAAGTTATGAAAGGTTAACTCCCTAAAGGAAAATCAAGATGCCACTACCAAAAGAGGGGAAAGATTCTGAAAGAACAAAAACAAGACTGTTGCTCAGAAGACATAAAATTATAAACACAGTTCTTCCCAAAAATAAGGGAGAAAAAATTGGGGTGGGGGACTAAAAACATAATTTACATGATTATAACCATGTGAAAGCATACAGACTCTGAAGTCAGTCCCAAATTCAAACCACCAGCTCCATCACATTTGTGACTTATTTAATCATTAATCACTCTAATTCTGCTTCCTCACAGTACCAAAACAAACACACACACTCTTTGCAGGCTGACTGTACGTATTAAATAAGAAAAATAGTTGTTAGGCACATACTGTGTGCTTGACAAATACCTACTGCCACAAATATTCATATGAAAAAGTGAAAACTGCTGTTTTCTAAACTAGATTGCAAATGGCTCCAATTCTTCATCCCTCCATATATACATTCCCTTTACCATGTAACTTTATAATACCTCCCACCATGACTTTGGGCTCAATTATGTATTTTGCTTTAGCAAATCAGGTATTAGCAGATATTACACAAGCTGAGACCTGAAAAAGTGCTTCCTTATTCCTCGTTTTGTACAGTTGTGTACTTTTGCCATGCCACAGTTCTATTTTGCCGAAAGTTGAGAATAACAGAGTCTACTCACCGTAGTCATCCCAGCTTATATCAACCTACATCAGCCAGACATGGAACAAGTCCAGCCTAACCAGTCCAACAGAGCTGCCTAATCAACTCACAGCTGACTATATGAGGAAGCCTAGCCCAGATCAACTGAACTCAATAAATGCTTCCAGTTATTTATGTCACTAAAGTTTCATGATCATTTGATATGCGGCATGACTGTGGCAATAAATAACTGAAAACATCATCTTATGGTGGTAGGTCCATGAAAAGAATAATTTCTACACTTTCATGATGTAAGAAGGTGACTTGGTAATATTAACTAAATAAAATGTATTCCTATTATCATTACAAATTTACTATCTGAGCATACTGTTAAACCACTGGAAATGGAAGAAAAATATGATAGGCTGCTTGGACGCGCACCAAGTTTTGGGAAATAACCAAGAGCTGAGGAGGGTTAAACAACAGGGTTCATCTCCTACATGAAGCTACTTCAAGACTAGAAGATGTGATTGCTTCAGTTAATGTATAAACACCAATGCAGAGAGCCAAGCAAAATGTTGACACAGAGGAATATGTTCCAAACAAAAGAACAACACAAAAACCTTAGAAAAAAACCTTAATAATTAACATCAATAAGTAATTTACCTGATAAAGATTTCAAATGGTCTTAGAAATGCTCACTAAACTGGGGAAAAGAATGCATGAATACAGTGAAAACTTCAACAGAGAGATAGAAAATATAAGAAAGTACCAAACAGAAGTTATAGAGTTAAAGAATACAAATAATTGAACTGAAAAATACACTAGAAGGATTCAACAACAAACTAGATGAATCAGAGGAATGGACTGGTCAATGTGAAGACAAAACAATGGAACTCACCAATTAGAGCAGCAAAAAGAAAAAAAATTAAAAGTAAACCACACAAGGGACTTATGAGACAAAATCAAACGAACTAACATTCACATCACAGAGCTCCCAGAAGAAAGGGGCAGAGATGAAGAAATCATGGCTGTAAACTTCCCTAACCGGTGGAAGGAAATAGAAATCCAGATTCAGGAAGCCCAGAGAGTTCCAAATAAGAGAAACATCCACACCAAGACATTTTAAAATGTCAAAAGTTAAAGACAAAAAAGAGAAACTATTAAAAGCAGTAAAAGAAAAACTCATTATGCACAAGGGAATACCCAGCAGATTTTTCAGCAGAATCTTTGCAAGCCAGAAGTGGCATGATATACTCAAAGTGCTGAAAAAAACTTCAAACCAAGAATACTCTACCCAGCAAAGTTATCATTCAGAAGGAGAAGAGAAATTAAGAGCTTTTCAGACAAGCCACAGTTAAAGGAGTTCATCACCACTCAATCGGTCTTACAAGAAGTGCTAAAGGGAATTCTTTACTGAAAAGAAAGGGTGCTAATGAGTAACAAGAAAAGGATAAATCTCGGGGTGCCTGGGTGGCTCAGTCGGTTGAGCAGCCGACTTCGGCTCAGGTCATGATCTCGCGGTCAGTGAGTTCGAGCCCCGTGTTGGGCTCTGTGCTGACAGCTCAGAGCCTGGAGCCTGTTTCAGATTCTGTGTCTCCCTCTCTCTGATCCTCCCCCGTTCATGCTCTGTCTCTCTCTGTCTCAAAAATAAATAAACGTTAAAAAAAAAAAAATTAAAAAAAAAAGGATCTCATTAAAAAAGTAAATATATAATAAAGGTAATGGAGTAATCACTTTTAAAGCTAATATGAAGGCTAAAAGACAAAAATCAGTAAAAATAACTACAATTACAATAATTATTTAAGGGATAAACATGAGAAAATGATGTAAAATGTGACATCAGAAACAAAATGTTGGAGAGGAATAATACTGAGCTTTAAAATGAGATCAAATTTAACAATTTAAAATAGATTGTTATATGTTGTTATATGTAAGTCTCATGGTAACCACAAAGCAAAAATTTGTAATACACAAAACAGAAAGTAATATAAACATATCACTAAAAGACATGAACCACAAGACAGCAAGAAAAGAAAAAAGGACAGGAACTACAAAAATAGTCAGAAAATGATTTAAAAAATGGCAGTAAGCACATACCTATTGGTAATTCTTTAAATGTAAATGGAACAAAATCCTCCAATCAAAAGACAAAGGGTAGCTGAATGGATTAAAAAAACAAAACAAAAAGACCCATCTATACTCTGTGTACAAGAGACTCACTTGAGACACACACACACTGAAAATGAAGGGATAGAAAAAGATATTCTATACAAATGGAAACTGAAAGTAAGTAGAGTAGCTATACTTAAATCAGACAAAACGCAGACTGTGATAAGAGACAAAGGATGTTACAGAATGGTATAGGGTCAATCCAACAGAAAGATAAAACATTTGTAAATACTTACTCAACTTGGGAGCACCTAAATATATTCAGCCAATACTAACAGACCTAAAGAGAGGAATAAACAGCAATACAATAATAATAGGGGACTTTAATAACCCACCTACATCAATGGACAGATCATCCATACAAAATCAGTGAAGAAACATTAGACCAGATGGACTCAACAGGTATTTAGAAAACATGCCATCCAAAAATAACAAAATACGCATTCTTTTAAGTGCACATAGATCCAAAATAGATCATGTGACAGATCATTTCCCAAGACAGACTACAAAACAATTCTTAATAAATTTAAGAGGACTGAAATCATATCATACATCTTTTCTAACCACATGGTAGGACACTTGAAACTACACAAAGAAAACTGGAAAATTCAAAAATTATGTGGAGATTAAACATAATACTGAACAATGGGTCAAAGAAATCAAAAGAGAAATAAAAAAAAAATACCTTGAAACAAAGAAAGTGAAAATGTAGAAACCAAAATTTATGGGATGAGGTAAAAGAAATTTAGATCTAAACGGGAAGTTCATAGCAACAAATACCTACCTCAAGAAACAAGAAAAGTCTCAAATAAACAACCTACTGTACACTCAAGGAGCTAGATAAGAACACAGCCCAAAGTTAGTAGAAGGAAAGAACTGACAAAGAGTAGAGCAAAAAAATAAAGAAAATAGACTGTTTCAATGAAAAAAAAAAAAAATCAATGAAACGAAGAGCTGGTTCTTTGAAAAAATAAACAAAATTGACAAACCTTTTCCTAGATTCACTGAGAAAAGAGGACTCAAATAAAATTAGAGATGAAAAACGTTGTAACTGATACCACAGAAATAAAAAGGATCATAAGAGACTACTATGAATAATTATACTCCAACAAACGGGGTGACCTACAAGAAATGGATAAATTTCTATAAACATACAACCTACCAAAAGTGAATCATGAGGAAATAAAACTGAACAGACTGATTACTAATAAGGAGAATGAATCAGTAATCAATAACCTCCCAATGAACCAAGTCCAGGACCATGGAGCTTCACTGGTAAATTGTAACATGCAAAAAAGAATGAACATGGAGGAGGGAACTCTTCCAAACTTATTTTAGGAGGCCAACATTACACTAATAACCAAACCCAGACAAGGATACCACAAGAAAAGACTACAGGCCAATATCCCTGATGAACATAGATGCAAAAATCCTCAACAAAATATTAGCAAACTGAATTCAACAATACATTAAAAGAATCATACACCATGATCAAGTGGGACTTATTCCAGGTTTGCAAAGATGGCTCAATATCCACAAATCAATGTAACACACCACAGTAACAAATGAAGGATAAAAATCTTATCTCCACAGTTGCAGAGAAAGCATTTGACAAAACTCAACATCCATTTATGATAAAAACTCACAATCAAGTATAAAAGGAACATGCCTCACCATAATAAAAACCATACATGATGAGCCACCAACCAATTTCATATTCAATGGTGAAAAGCTGAAAGCTTTTCCTCTAACATCAGGAACAAGACAAGGATGCTCACCCACTCTTACCACTTTTATTCAACACAGTATTAGAAATCCTAGACAGAGCAATTAAGTAAGAAAAAAGAAAGGGCATCCAAATTGGAAAGGAAGAAATAAAACTGTCCCTATTTGCAGATGACATGATGTTATATATAGAAAACCCAGAAGATTCTGTCAAAACACTGTTAGAATAAATTCAGTAAGGTTTCAGAATACAAATACACAAAAATCTGTGGTATTTGTATACACTAATAATGATACACTAATAATGAATTACCAGAAAGAAATGAAGAAAACAATCTCATTTCCAACTGCACCAAAAAGAATAAACAACCTAGGAATAAACTTAATCGAGAAAATGAAATCTCTGTATATTGAAAAACATAATGAAAGAAACTGAAGAAGATATAAATAGAAAGATATTCCAAGCTCCTAGTTGGGAAAATTAGTATTGTTAAAATGTCCACACTACCCAAGTCAATATACAGATCCAACACAATTCTTATCAAAATTCCAATGGCACTTTTCACAAAAATGGAACAATCCTAAAGTATGCATGGAACTATCAAAGATCCTGAATACCCAAAGCAATCCTGAGAAAGAACACAGCTGGAGACATCATGCTCCTTGATTTCAAACTATACTACAAAAAGTTTATTAGAGATTAAAACAGTATTATATTTGCATAAAAACAGATCAGTGGAAAAGAATAGAGAGCCCAGAAATAAACCCATGTATATATGGTCAATTAAATTACGACAAAGGAGGGGCGCCTGGGTGGCGCAGTCGGTTAAGCGTCCGACTTCAGCCAGGTCACCATCTCGCGGTCCGTGAGTTCGAGCCCCGCGTCAGGCTCTGGGCGGATGGCTCGGAGCCTGGAGCCTGTTTCCGATTCTGTGTCTCCCTCTCTCCCTGCCTCTCCCCCGTTCATGCTCTGTCTCTCTCTGTCCCAAAAATAAATAAAAATGTTGAAAAAAAAATTAAAATAAATAAATAAATAAATTACGACAAAGGAGCCAAGAATATACAATAGGAAAAGGACAGTCTCTTCAATAAATAGCGTTAGAAAAACTGCACAACTGGGGCATCTGGGTGGCTCAGTGGGCTGAGCATCTTGACTCTTGATCTTGGCTCATGTCATGATCTTATGGTTTGTGAGATCGAGCCCCACGTTGGGCTCTGCGCTGACAGCACAGAGCCTGCTTGAGATTCTTTCTCTCCCTTGCTCTCTCTCTGCCTCTCCCCAGCTCAGGTGCTTTCTCTCACTTTCAAAATAAATAAACACGGAAAAAAAAAAAAAACAAAACTGGACAACCACATGCAAAAAATGAAACTTGACCACAATTCTACACCATACACAAAAATTAATTCAACACAGGGGCGCCTGGGTGGCTCAGGTCGTTAAGCATCCAACTTCAGCTCAAATCAAGATCTCACAGTTTGTGGGTTTGAGCCCCCATCAGGCTCTGTGCTGACAGCTTAGAGCCTGGAGCCTGCTTCGGATTCTATGTCTTCCTCTCCTCCCCCACTTGCACGCCGCGCTCTCTCTCTCAAAAATAAATAAACATCAAAAAAATTTTAATTAACTCAAAATAGATTAATGATTTAACATGTAAGGTCTGAAACCATAAAACTCCTAGAAAAAAACATACATAGGCAATAAGCTCCTTGACATCCATCTTGGCAATGATTTGTTTTGAATCTGACATCAAAAGCAAAAGCAACAAAAGCAAAAATAAACAAGATGGGACTACATCAAACTAAAAAGCCTCTGCACAACAAAGGAAACCATCAACAAAGTGAAAAGGCAACTTACTGAAAGGGAAAGAATATTTGCAAATGATGTATCTGAAAAGGAGCTAATATCCAAAATACATAAAGAGCTCCCGAGTCAAAAAGAAAAACCCCCCAAACAACCCAATTAAAAATTTTTCCAAAGGAAATATATAGATGGGTAACAGATACACGAAAAGACGTCCTACGTCATTAACTATCAGGGAAATGCAAATCAAAACTTCAAAGAGCTATCACCTTGCACTTGTTAGAATGGCAATTATCAAGATTAGAAACAGTTAAGTGTTGGCAAGGATGCGGAGAAAAGGGAACTCCTGCTGGTGGGAATGTAAACTGGTGCAGCCACTATGGAAAACTGTATTAAAAGAAAAACCTGCATTTGCATTTTATGAAAAATACAGATACAATTATCATTAGCTAAATGAGGCTTTCTCCCACCTTATGAGTAAGTAGCTATATATTCTTAGTGAGAAAAATCAGTTCTATATTTTTGCATGAGTTTGAGGAGCTACTGGCCATTCCTTACACATCCTTTGTCCTTGAAGATGAATAAACAGCCTTTATTCTCATGAACATTTTATAAGGCAAACATCTTTGACGACATAATTTAGTTTAGTTCTCAAGCCCTATTATATACAATACTTCCTACCATCATGTCAACTGTTCTGTCACGGAATGTGTAGGTATTCAACAATGAAAAACACAATTTTTCTCAAAACATTATAATTAGAAGGCTCTCCAAGACCTTATTTATAGATAAGGAAACCAAGATGCAGAAAGATTAAGTATGTTTCCTCAAAACCACACAGCTATAGTCATACTTGTATCAGAACCTAGTGCTCTTGCCCCAGGGTTTTTCCCATTCCACACCACTGCCTAAATGGAACTATTTTTTACTAAGAAAAAGTATGTAGTTGTTCTGTTAGTTGGCAAAATGCAGACAAATGAGTATTTTTGCCACCCTATCCCATAGAATCTAACAATAAATGTGATAATGATGTGGAAATTGCCATTACCCAAATCATTACACAGAAGTTGTAAATATATAAAAGTTTCAAATAGACCAAACACAATGCAATTAAATTCCAGAGAGAAGAATCATTGTTTTTATTACAAAAATATTTAAAAGAAACTATAATTTTAAGATTATACCTAAAAAGCAAATTCTGTGAACCAGCTTCAACAGCTTTCTTTCAAGTGATCTATTATTTAGTAAGCAAAGATGAAGGTCTTTGCCTCTTAGTCAATTCTCACAACCCTCCTACATAGTATTTACTATTAATACTACTTCATATAACAATGAACTAAAATTAGTTCTCTCTACAACCCATAGCTGGCTAAGTGTGAAGAAAATTTGTATCCAGGTCAGCCTGACTCAAAGCCACATTTTGTTGTTATATGCAAGTGCTTTCCAGAATGGGCCTTAGAAATGTGATAAACAAGCAGAGAAAAGATAAGAAGAATTAAACTTGTCAATGCAAAATACATTTAACAACCTCTTCCATCCCATTAAGATACAATCTTTAAAGGATTAGCTATACTTGGTTAATATTGGAAAAGCATGCAAATTCATGTCTAAAATTATTTTTGTACATGATGTACTTTCTCTACAAGTACAAATGTTCTTCATATTATTTGGTGTTTAAAAAAAAAAAAGACTCAATGGTTAACTTCAAAAAAGGTTGCAACTGTAGACAAAAGCCAGAAGAGACAAAACTATTTGTATTATACGAAAATAAAATTGTTTAGGGTGCCTTGGTGGCTCAGTCGGTTAAGCATCCAACTCTTGATTTTGGCTCAGGTCATGATCTCGTGTTTGTCTATTTGGGATTCTCTCTCTCCCTCTCTCTCTTCCCTCCCCTGCTCGCACACTCACTTTCTCCCTCTCTAATACATAAACGTAAGAAAATAAATAAAACTGTTTTATGGGCTTCACGTAAATCATGATGCAAACAGAGCAAAAAATAGTCACTAAAAAGGAAAAAGACTTCATTGAATATATGTATATTTCATTACTGAACCCTGCAGTTAATGTCATTCTAACTATGACCACCATTGTTCCTACTTCTAAAGTCATTCTTACCTCCATGGGCTTCTGAAGATATCTGTTTCATCTGTAGACTAAAATACACATATCTCCCACTTTTTAAGAGTTTGCATTACATCTCACTTTTATGCAGAAAGTGAAACCGTGGTCAGTCAGCATTTCACCAGCGAGCTGTTACAGAGGCAATGTGTACCCTGAGCAGCTAGAATGGCACCAAGCTCCCTCCCCTACACTACACTCAGCATCAAGCCACCATAACTTTGAACTGTGAGCATCTGGGCTTAATCTCAATGTATTTTTTGCATCCATTAACAAGATGCATCCTAGGTTATCAGAAAAACCTAGGAGAGGTTATTTCTTGCGTCTGGGAGTGTGCAAAATTTTTTCTACATAAATAATTGATAATTGCTTCTTGCTCTACACCATTTTAGCTTACAGAAGGTTTCACAGGAATGCGCTACTTTCAGATAAGAAAGGGGAATCTGTATGTGTGTACATTTATTTTAAAATTCAGTTTACTTATTTTGATGCTTTTCTCCAAACATGTATCAAATTATTTTATCACATGAAAAAAAAAAGAAATATAAAGAAAAAATGGAGCTATATAGAGTAGGGAAGAAAAATGCATGAAAACTATCATGAAAAAGCAAGGTACTCGTTCCTAAAAGAACATTCTCTGCAGAATCCTAGGTTGCATTAGTGGAACAAACATCTGAAGATCCTATATATTCTGCTGAGAACAAACATCCTTTAAGCATCCAGTTTGAAAGTTTTCATACTCCAGTCAAATATAACAGCAATAGTATCATTACTATTATTGCTTATACTTCTGTTCTTGAGTCACAAAAACCAGAAGCTGGCAGGAACATGATTTAACAACAGATCCTTCCTTCCTGTTTCCTAATACAACCTTTATTCTGTACCTTTTTTATATATTCATATTCCTCAAACAGTTGACTTCATCTGGATTACTTGTTAAACAGTATCTGGCAAAATCTGGATTGGCTGACTTAGGTACAATAATTATCAGAGGTATATTTATTTTAACATCTTTATACACTTTTAAGAGCAATTTTTTTAATGTTTATTTTGAGAAAGAATGTGAGCAGGGGACGGGTAGAGAGAGAGGGAGAGAAGGAATCCCAGGCAGGCTCCGCGCTCAAACCCACAAACTGTGAGATCCTGACCTGAGCCAAAATCAAGAGTTGGACACTTAACCGACTGAGCTACACAGGCGCCCCTAGAAACAATTTCTTAATATCTGAGAGGTAACACATAATCATTTACTAATCATTTAACAAGAACAAACATTCCACTTTTTCCAAAGTAAAGTTTAAATCCTTAGAAAAGGAAAAAAAGGGTAAAAATTGTCTGGGTCATTAATATCTCTGGTCCTTTGTCATTGCTACAATGTCAGTTTATAAAAGTACACTAGAAAAACTCTTCTCCATTAATTTACATTCTCTTGATTTTAAAAGTTCAAAATCTGTGGATAATTTAAACTTCTTGGTAGTTTAACAGTTTCTTTAATGTTTACTTATTTTTGAGAGAGATTGGGGGGGGGGGGGCGGGGCACAGAATCTGAAACTGGCTCCAGGCTCTGAGCTGTCAGCACAGAGCCCAACGCAGGGCTTGAACTCACAAATGGCGAGATTATGACCTAAGCCAAAGTCCGACATCTGAGCCACCCAGGTGCCCCAATAGTTTAACGGTCTTAACCAACACCAAGTCATTCAGGTTGGACTGCAAATGGTAGCCTACTGTTTTCTTAGAAAAACTAAGCCCCAAGTTTTATAGCTCCTGATAACTCCTACCTATCTTCTCACCTAATGTGGAAAATTCTAGTTTCTCTCCTCTTTCGCCCATTTATGAATGTATTCTTCCGTTTCACCAATAAAATGTACTAATCTTTGATATGGACATGTCATTTAAGATTAAACAGAAATTCTTTGCCTAAGGAGAAAGGAACCAAAAGGAATGTTATCTTTTAGATAAGATATACACTGGTAGCCACAGCAATGAGTCTTGAAACTGTTTTCAGGAGATATATATATGTGGGTTTCTGACTCCGTATAGGTGTCTTTATTTCAACATTCCAAAATCTATTTTAATAAATCCGATAGTTGTAAAAGTCTTCCATGTACAAGTCTCACATGGAAAATAACTATCACTTTAATCATATGTGTTTGTCTTTTAAAAAGTCAATAAAGCACAATTTTTTTTTAAATTCTTTTACATTTATTGATTTTTGAGAGACAGAGAGACAGAGCACAAGTGCGGGAGGGGCAGAGAGAGTGAGACACAGAATCCGCAGCAGGCACCAGGCTCTGAGCTGTCAGCACACAGCCCGATGCGGGGTTTGAACCCACAAACCACGAGATCATGACCTGAGCCAAAGTCAGATGCCTAACTGACTGAGCCACCTAGGCGCCCCAATAGAGCACAATTCTAGTACCTCTTAAAAAACTGTTGGAAATTAACCCATATTATTACTTTTATCCTGATGTATTCTCTTTCCAGAACAGAAACCAATCTAGATAGAGTAGCTAACATAGTATCATAAAAATAGTACTGTCAAAGATAACTTATCAATAAGTAAATAATAAGTAAAATTTTAGTACTCTGGCCATTAAACAAAGGTGATGTATTAACTAAGTCATTTTTAAAAGACGTAGACTTTATTAAACACTCATAGAAAAATGACCAGCTTAGAAGTTTTTTTCAGTAACTAATCACAAAGATTTATGAACTTCTTATTGCCTATCCATAATTAAAATACCATCGTATTGTGATCAGGATAAGCTAATCAATGCTCATTTATACAAATTAAACTTTGTCCACTTACTAGCTGAATAAAAATTCACATTACCTAACACTTATGACAAGATTAGAATTTATACCATTAATCATGCAATAAAAAAAGCCTCATTTCAACACAGGGACACAGTCACAAACATTCCCATTCCTCTCATTTTTTATTCTTAGTGAAGGCAAGGAATTTCCCATTTTATTTTGATGGGAATTTCTCCCAATTACCTTTGTCATAACATCTTCCTACATCTATTAATGAAGAATTCTATCTAAGATCAGTGATGTTTGAATTACCAAAACAGAGTGTTTTTAAAAAGATTTTAAGTAATCTCTACACTCAACGTGGGGCTCAAACGTACAATCCTGAGATCAAGAGTTTGCACATTCTTCCGACTGAGCCATACAGGCACCCCCTAAACAGTGTATTATTTTTAAAATTTGCCACATCATTCCTTCTCCTTCTCAGTAGTTATACACAACTCAGCAACTTCCCTTTCTAACACACATTTAAAAATATTTATTGCCAACTGCATCAAATCTAAATTACAGGAGGTTAAAACTGAGAGGCATGTGACTAAAATCCAGGAATCCAGAATCCCAATCTGCTTTACCCTGTTTGCCCCTCCCACAACCCTTGAGGTTTCTAGGAAGGATATGTATAGAAGAAAAGGCCAGACACCTACACACTGTTACTGTAAGGCTTTTGTTACAAACTTCAAAGTGCCTTGAACAAGGCCAGTCCACATGGAAGCCTCATCAAACTGAAGGCCTAGAATCAGTATCACTTTGATTGTTGGGACTTTGCTGCCTTTCCTCTCGTCAGCCTATGCTCAAATCTCAGCCAATGGTGAAGAAAGGCCAAGTCTAGCAACATATGAAGAAAAACTAAGCCAGTGGAAACATTCAGCTGTAGAAACCTACTTAGCTCTGAATACCACCGACAAAACTAAAAAAATCAAGAAGGAAAAGAAAAGCCAAACAGGAGGATAATGCTAAAGAGAAAGGGGAAAGGCATTCCAGGACAGAGAACTGGAAGAGTAATTATGTTACCATTTATGGTAAGACTGCAGGCAGAGAAACCATTAATTCTTTAATGTAATATAAATCAAATAAGCAATCAGTAGTTGTAAACAAAGAAAGAGGGGACAACTTGGTGGAACCAAATAGGAAAATCTAAAAGAAAGGCATATGCTTGAATGTTTAAGATTAAAGAGCACAGGGGGCACCTGGGTGGCTCAGTCAGTTGGGCGTCCGACTTCGGCTCAGGTCATGATCTCACGGTCCGTGGGTTCGAGCCCCGCGTCGGGCTCTGTGCTGACAGCTCAGAGCCTGGAGCCTGTTTCAGATTCTGTGTCTCCCTCTTTCTCTGACCCTCCCCTGTTCATGCTCTGTCTCAAAAATAAATAAATGTTTAAAAAAAAGATTAAAGAGCACAGGCTTTTGAATTCCAATCCTGGGTCTACCACTCTTTAGCTAAGTGATCATGAATGAAACCTTAATCTTTCCAAATCTGTTTCTCCACCTGTAAAACAGATACTAACATCAAAGGGATCTTGTTTGGCACAGTAAAAGCTCAGTATCTGTTAGCTTTTAAAAAATATTAGTAGGAGCATCTGGGTGGCTCAATTAAGCATCCGACCTCAGCTCAGGTCATGATCTTGCAATCTTCACTCATGAGTTGGAGCCCTGCATCGGACTCTATGCTGACCGCTCAGAGCCTGGAGCCTGCCTCGGATTCTGTGTCTCCCTCGCTCTCTGCCACTTCCCCGCTTGCACACTGTCTCTCTCTTGCTCAAAAATAAACATTAAAAAAATTTAAATTAATAAAAAACAGTAAAAGAACAAAAACTTGTCTCCACTACACTTAGATACCTTATTTCCTTAAATTTACATTGGGGATGGGAGGTGGGAAGAGGGAGACCATACTAAAAGGTTGCAAGATAATCCATTTGCAACCATGTTGATGGAACTGGAGGGTATTATGCTAAGTGAAATTAGTCAGAGAAAGACAAATATCATATGACTTCACTCATATAAGGACTTTAAGATACAAAACAGATGAACATAAGGGAAAGGAAGCAAAAATATAAAAACAGGAGGGAGACAAGACATAAGAGACTCTTAAATATGGAGAACAAACAAAGGGTTGCTAAAAGGGTTGTGGGAGGGGGAGGGATGGGCTAAATGGGTAAGGGGCACTAAGGAATCTACTCCTGAAATCATTGCTGCACTATATGCTAATTTGGATGTAAATTTAAAAATAAATAAATTTTTTAAAAAAGGGTGCAACAGGGGCGCCTGGGTGGCGCAGTCGGTTAAGCGTCCGACTTCAGCCAGGTCACGATCTCGCGGTCCGTGAGTTCGAGCCCCGCGTCAGGCTCTGGGCTGATGGCTCAGAGCCTGGAGCCTGTTTCCGATTCTGTGTCTCCCTCTCTCTCTGCCCCTCCCCCGTTCATGCTCTGTCTCTCTCTGTCCCAAAAATAAATAAACGTTGAAAAAAAAAAAAAAAAGGGTGCAACAGAAGATTCAATAGTAAATACGATGCCTGGGATTTACTTCAAAATAATCCAGTGGGAATAAAACAATGGCCATTAAATGATGTAGCTGGGGTATTCACTGTCCTTTCTACTTTTGTATATGTTTGAAGTTTTCCAAAATGAAAGATTTTTTAAAAATTCTTTTCCCTGTAATTAATATGGCTGAACAAGAAAACAAGTTCTAGCATCCTTTCTACCTTTGACAAATCATGAATCTGTAAGATGAAAAGAAAAAGAGCGGGAGAACAGAAATACAGAGGTAAATACCTACAAATGACGTAGAATATATGCCTACATTGATTGTGAGGAAGGATTCAGGCAGGGGCCCACAAATACCCATACAACGGAGAGAACAGAAATGTTAAAAACAAGATCATCCAACATATCTTAGTTTAACAAACTCAACAATTCTCTCTTCTACATACATTGTACACTTACTTTTGAAATTTGTATAAACCAATAATTATTTAAGTAGTCTCTACACCCAGTATGGGGCTCAAACTCACAACCCAGAGATCAAGAGTCACATGTGCCTCTGACTGAGCCAGACAGGGGCCCCTAAACGAATACTTCTAAACATACTAGTGGAGCATGCTACTTATAAACTAGATGTGAATTCTGTTGTAAAATAAAATATATTTCATTATGGTAAATTCACATTTTCACATGTAGGATTTTCTTTCACCAAGCAAGATACACCCTATAGATCCTTTTAAAATTAGTTTTTCTTCCCCTTTACATGATGAGTTTAGGGGAGGTAGAACATGCCTTTACTCTCTGGAAACCTCTAAAAAAGTCACTAAGAAAAACATACAAAATAGCCATTTATTGATGATGATGATAAAATGATTCAGATATGGGGTGTCTGGGTGGCTCAGTTGGTTAAGCCTCCAACTTTGGCTCAGGTCATGATCTCACAGTTCTTGAGATCGAGCCCCGCGTCGGGCTCTGTCCTGACAGCTCAGAGCCTGGAGCCTGTTTCAGATTCTGTATTTCCCTCTCTCTCTGCTCCTTCCCCACTCGTGCCCTGTCTCTGTCTCTCAAAAATAAATAAACGTTAAAAAAAAAAAAAAAAAGATTCAGATTTTATGAAAAGCTAACAGAGATACCAAGTAACAGTCACAGACTATCTAGTATTACCAATGTGAATGAAAATGCTCATCACACAATAGTTTTCTAATAACAGTAGCTCTCATGAAGTAATATGGTGTTCACATCCTATAACCCCAAAATAAGTCTTGATGTGTTACGGTATTTAACAGAGGCAGAAAACTACTATGTAACTTCCAACAGCAACTGAAGCAAGTTAAAGAAAAAGTTTGCTTCTGGAAGAGTTTAATTCTGTTTTATTTTTACCTGTTAAGTTAGGTAAATATTTCAAAAATTGAAATATCATACAATTATTTCGGTGGGTAGGAGGAAGCATTTATGCTAAGGGAAATCCCCTGATTGCTTCAACAAGAGTTGTTACTCAATGTTTCCCAACTATTATTTTTTTTAATTTATTTTGAGAGAAAGCGCACGTGCACATGCACAGGATCCCCTGGGTGGCTCAGTCTGTTTAGCGTCTGACTCTTGATTTTGGCTCAGGTCATGATCTCACTGTTTGTGGGATGGAGCCCCGTGTCTGGCTCTACACTGTCAGAGTGGAGCCTGCTTGGGATTCTCTTCTTTTTCTCTCTCTGCCCCTCCCTCCCTCCCTCCCTCTTCTCCCTCTCTCTCTCTCTCTCTCTCCCTCAAATAAATAAATGAAGCTTTAAAAAAATTTTTTTTTAATTTTCAGATACACATTACCCAAAACTGGATCATAAGAACTTCATTATCATAAGGGCACTCAATAAAAACTGGCTTTACACATAACTCCTAACTTTACACATAACTTTACACATAACCACATAACTTCCTTGGATTGCATAATAACATTCAGAAAACTGATTATGTGATAAATCCAAAGAATCCATATTTCTCTTTAACAAAAGATAAATAAGCATGTGGAACTAAAGGGAGAAAAAAAAAAGACAAAAATTACAAGGTGTCAACCATACAGCCTTCCTAACATACCCCTCACAATCCATTAAGTAAACAATTCTCAGACTAATTCTGCCACCTACCTTCCAAGCTTCTCAATTTCACCCCCCCCCCTTTTTTTTAAGTTTATTTGAGAGACAGAGACCGGGGGGGGGGGGGGGGCGCACACACACAAGCAAGGAAGGGGCACAGAGAGAGAGAAAATTCCAAGCGGGCTCCATATTGTCAGTGCAGAGCCTGATGCGGGGCTCAAACTCACAAACCATGAGATTTCAACCTGGGACAAAATCAAGAGTCAGACACTTAGTGACTGAGCCACCCAGATGCCCCTCAATTTCATCTTTAAGACATCATTACACTTGACACTTTATGATACCATATCTAACCAACTCAAAAATCTGAGAAACTGACGCTAATCACAAAACTCAAAACAGTCTTTTAAAACATTTAGCACCAGAAAATAAAATCATGTAGTAACTTACAATAAATACAACCCATCGAATATGAGTTTCATAAAACGCAACCAACTAATGCAATCTAAAATTTCAAAAATCCTGCTACTGTATAGATTTCTCTCACTACTCAAACTTAGAAACAATAAATTCAGACAAAATATCTATACAGAGGTTTCCCTCTTTGTTATTTACTATCCAAAACTCAAGTACAGAACAGATTTGAATAATGTGGTTTGCCACATTATCTGAACTTGATATATGAACACTCACTATAGAAAAGCAGGAATTTGGGGGCACTTGGACGGCTTAGGTAAGCACCCTACTCTTGATCTCAGCTCAGGTCTTGATCTCAGGGTTGTGAATTCAAGCCCCAGAAATTCCAGGCAAGAATTTTGAAGATTAGGATAACAAAGTATATTTGTGTTATGACACAAAATAACCAACAATTTTGGGGTGACTGGCTGGCTCAGTGGTAGAGCATGTGACTCTTGATATTGGGATCAGGAGTTCAAGCCCCTTGTTGAGTACAGAGATTACTTTTAAAAAGCCATGCACAATTTTAATAATTCATAGAAAAGAACGTTAAAGCAGCCTTCTGAGTAATTTTAGTTCTTTCCTTTCACTTTATTCCCTTTACAAGGTATACTGCAGTTTCCCTTCTGATCTGTAATTCTTTTTTAAGTTTTTTGTTTTTTAATTTTGAGTGAGAGAGAGAGGCAGAGAGAGAGGGAGGCAGGGAGCAGGAGAGAGAGAGAGAGAGAGAGAGAGAGAGAGAGAATCCCAAGCAGGCTCTGCACTGTCAGCACAGAGCCTGATGTAAGCTTGGAACTGACAAACCAGGAGATCATGACCTGAGCTGAAACCAACAGTCAGATGCTTAACTGGCTGAGCCACCCAGGCGCCCCTGATCAGTAATTATTCTTAAATTGAGAATTTGAGAAAAAATATTTGCAAATCATACACCAATGTGGACCTAGCATCCAGAATATACTCTTATATATCAACAATAAAAAAAAAACAAAAAAAACCTCAATTTTAAAATGAGCTAGGGATCTAAAAACACATTTCTCCAAAGAAAACATACAAATGGCCAACAAGTATGTGAAGAAATGCTCCGGGTGCCTCGAGGTGGCTCTGTTGGTTAAGAGTCCCACTCTTGGTTTCAGCCCAGGTCAATGGTCTCATGGTTCATGAGTTCAGGCCCAGCATCAGGCTCCATTGTGACAATGCAAAGCCTGCTTGGGATTCTCATTCATATTCTCTCTCTCTCTCTGCACCCCACCCCCCACTCACGCTGTCACTCTCTAAGCTTTAAAAAAAAATGCTCAATATCACTGATCACTAGGGAAATGCCAATAAAAACCATGGCATACCACTTCAGACCTACCCACTACAAGAACTATAATCAAAAAGACAGACAATAACAAGTGTTGGCAAGGAGGTGAAGAAACGAATCCTCCTATGTTGCTGGTGGGAATGTAAAATACTGCAGCTAATTTGGAAAACAGTTTGACAGTTCCTCAAAAAGTTAAAAGTTTTCACATGACCCAAGAAAAGTGAAAACAAATGTTCATAGCAACATAATTCATAATAGGCAAAATGGGCAAACAACTCAAATGCCCATCAACTGACAAACGATAAACACAGTATGTCCACACAATGCAATATTATTTAGCCATAAAAAAGAAAAGTGAGGGGCACCTGGGTGGCTCAGTCAGTTGAGCATCTGACCTCGGCTCAGATCATGATCTCATAGTTGATGAGTTTGAGCCCCACATCGGGCTCTGTGCTGACTGCTCAGAGCCTGGAGCCTGCTTCAGATTCTGTGTCTCCCTCTCTCTCTGCCTCTGCCCTGCTCATGCTCTGTCTCAAATATAAATAAACATTAAAAAAAATTAAATAAGTGCTGATACAAGCTACAAACATGAATGAATCTTGAAAACATGCTAAGAAGCCAGACGCAAAAGGCTATGTATTGTATGATTACATTTATATTTAATGTCCAGAATCGGCAAATCCACAGAAACAGATAGTAGACTGGGGGATGCCAATGGCTGAGGCACAGGACAAATGGAAAATGACTGCTAACGGGTATGGGGGTTCTTTTTTGGGTATTGAAAAGTGTTCTGGAATTAGTGATGTTTGCACAATGTAGTGAATAAACTAAATTCATTGAACTGTATACTTTGAAAGAATTTTATGGTACATAAATTATATGTCAATTGAAAACAAAATTCAGGGTATGAGCCACTGTACTTGGGATACTTCCTGCAGACAAGAGACAATCAATAAAATGAGCTAATAATTCACTCTGGAATAATCCCAAAAGCAATGTGCAACTGTAAGGAATAGTAAAAAGATTTTTTAAATATTCACAAAGAGTAAAAGATAATTTGGAGGTTAGTGATGGTAAATTTTTAACTTGAAACTACAAAAACAACAGCTTTGTTTATTCACATCTATCCAATGTCCAGATTCCATATAGCATATGGGTAGACATAAAAGAATTAAGAATCAACAGAAGGGCGCAGTGGCTCGGTTGGTTGAGTGTCCGACTTCGGTTGGGGTCATGATCTCACAGATCCTGAGTTTGAGCCCCGCGTCGGCTCTGTGCTGACAGCTCAGAGCCTGCTTCGGATTCTGTGCCTCCCTCTCTCTCTGCCCTTCCCCCGCTCATGCTCTGTCTCTGTCTCTCTCTCTCTGAGATAAAAAAAAAAAAACATTAAAAATTAAAAAAAAAGAGAGAGAAGTTCTGAGGCATATCAAAACAAATCAAACCCCTTTGCTGAGCTTCACAGCCAGTTTGCAAACCAGGAAAGAAAATCAATCTTGTTATTTCACATACACCTTTATTTGCCACAAAAAAACACTTTTCAACTGTTTCCAAATACCAAATGCACCCTCTAAGGATGAAAATTTGTCAATAGTAAGGATATTCAAAGCATACACACACCACTGGTTTTAGGCAATTCCAAAAATAGGTTTTGTGTGATGAAATAAAGTATAGCCTCCAAATGAGTTTATGCAGAAGACACTGTTTTGGATAACAATATCATCCCTGTTAAGGTGATTTAAAAAACAATATAGTTGTTTTATAGTCATTGGTGAGTTCCACAATGGAATCCTCAAATAAAGGAAACATTCCTCCTCTGAGCTAAGGACAGAAATGTATTATAAACCCCAAGGTGCCTAACAAAGAGACCCCACTTTAACCTGCAGTAGAAAACCTTACACCCTACCTTTGCAAAACTATCACCTATACATCCGCTACATGAATCACAGACTGTAGTTTAAATAGACTTAAACAGTTTAAATTCATTCTCATCCTTTGCCATTTTTACTTGTTTCTCATGAAAGAAATGCCCGTCACATCAAAATGAAGCAAAAATTTGCCACCTTCTTCATAAAGCCTTCCTATATCATCTCAAGAGATTTCTTTCACTTCTAAACACTCATAGAACTTTCTTGCGCAACAATATGGTATATTTTGCCTTGTACTATTATTGAATACACCAGATCTTCTCTATGTACTAAAAGCTCCTGAAGGTCAGGGTAGCTTACCCAATACTTTTGTCTACCCAGTGTCAGGTACAAATTTAAATCAAATAAGTACTCACCTAACTGCCTTTCATTCCTAAAAACAGCATTAATACAAGCAGCTACAGAATTAGGTGGGTGCTTGCAAGTGGCAAGTCCCCACACATGATGAATGCTTAATTCTCTGAAAGAAATTACAAGTCATCCAGTGTAGCCCCATAAGGCTAAAAAATGTTTTTTAAATGCCATTATTCAGACACTTCCTAGAACTAACTGCTCCAGCTACAAGCACATTTGAGGGAATCAGAACAATTTGAAATGACTGTGTAAGTTAAAAAGACTTACTATGCTATCCTTTTCCAGCCAAGCCAGAGCTAACCTGAAATCAACAAAACTTTCCCTACACTGGGAAGAGCTTTTTGAGAATACAGCAAGGATGAGCAGCAGCCAAGCAATAGTTTACAACACACCAAGCAGCAGAGAGAACCTCAATCTTCCTGGAATATGGACTACCAAAGTCCCAGAGGACATCTCAATAATCACCTGGTTACCAAATACCCATTTTGATCATAATCACTGTCTGAAACTGCTACTAATTCCAATACAAGTGAAACCTAATAATAGAAACAAAACACCTCCACAATCCCAATGCATCCCACCAAACAGCCCCCCAAAATAGAAGAATTTGATTTTGGAAATAAATGAGAATTCATTTTTAACCCAAAGATTGCTACCAATTAAATACCATTTAGAAACCAAATGACCCTAAAGCACTAAGACAATCAGTCAACAGAATCACATAGAAGGTTAACTGTTCAGAACCAATCTCATTAAAATAAACGAGGAAACGAGGAATTATTACATTTGCTAGTGACAAAGTAGTTGCCTTTTGCACTAAGAATCACTGCTGGCCTTTTTAAGTATAGAAAGTTAACACTACAATTGATTTACTTAGAACGCTTCTCTTAAAGAAATTACATATAATAAAAAAGAAAATATGAATCCCAATTAATTGATTTTAGCTGGGAGACTATCAACTGTGTATTACTGCTCTGCACTCTGGACTTTAAATACCTCCTGAACTTTACTACATTGAAAGTGGAAATTTGGATTTAAAACTATGCCTTAAGAAAACGGATGACCAGATTAAAATCCTCCTTCAAAAAATGAATCAAAATTTGATATTCAATTCAGATATTTACCAGACTTTATTAGTCATTGAAGGAAAAAAAAAAAAAAAAAAGATCCTGTCAAGCAGCAGTAAGTAACCACAAACACTAGCAAGGACGGATAAAAAGGGAGCCTGAGGCAGAAAGCAAGGATTCAAAGCAAACAGAATTAGAATAAGATAAACAACTCATTAAAACCACCTTAACTAACAGTAACTTTTAAAACAGTAATCTTTTAAAACCTAAAAAGCCCCACTGAAAAAAAAATCATGAAAAAAGTGAAACAAAAACATGAAAAAGTCTTCAAAATGATTTCAGTATATTCACAATTCTGAAAATTCATTAATTTCACGCTTCTCAAAAGCCACATGCCTTTCATATGATGGTTACTACTAATAAGTAATTCATAAAGTGCTTAATCTGACATAAAATTTTAGCAAACGTATGATAGGTCTGAAAAAACACAAGCAGAGACAAAATAGAATAAATGATAAATGACAACCAAAAGGCTTTCTAGAGGGCAGAGGTAGGCTTGGATTGGCAGAAAGAAAATTTTAAAATATATCCACAAGTCAAATTATACCAAAAAATTGATTCGTGCCTTTATTACTTACACAGGCACATTTTAAGATGTACTTTTAACCTGTGGACAACCAAAGTGGTATCAGATACCTTAAAGCATTACCTATGTTAATTTTGATGTTACAGTCTAAATCCTTAACAAAATTCACATGTATCTTTATAATGAGACACTGCAGAGATGGAAGGGCTTACATTCCCTAGGTAAAGGTTACCTTACGTTTCACTTAAAGTTTCAGTTTTGCTTTTTAATCTATTACAGAAAACATCTCTTATGGGACACTGTAAAGGACATACCCTCCTGTCAAGCCAGAAAGCTCAAACACAAAGACACTGAGCTAACCAAGTGCTGTAATTCTTCCAAACTGAGCCTCTCCACACCCCCTCCACCCTTCCCCCCAACAGATATGTCTATTAAATCAGTGTCTGTTCTCCCCCTCGCACAACAAAGAGAACTTCTCACCGCATGAAATTGCCGCTGAATGGACACCAGAAAGCAGGATTTGCATAATTCCTTCCAACGAAACCCTGTCGGGAAGGAGGGGATGAGGGGCCCGAGCGAACGGACAAAATCTCCTAGATTCTGCTGTGGAAGACCTGGTTCCCAAGAATATTCCCCACGGGGGGAGAGGGGGAGGAAGGGGCTGGAATTCTGCGCCTCCCCGAGAACTGGGCCTGGGGGACGGAAAAGCACGAGAGAGCATTTCCCCACACAGCAGCAGCACAGAAGCAAAGATGGGGAAATAACAATGCTGGAGGACAGGAGAGTCAGACACAAGGATGGACTGGGGCTAGGGGGCGGCGGGCGGAGCGGAGACACCACACGGGCCACTTACTTTTTGGAGGGGGGTTAAATATATGAGTTAAGCCCTTATGGTCCCGCCGGCCGCCGCACAGAGGGAAACGGGACCTTGGGAGAGAAAAACAGACAAAACACACAGTGTGAGAGGCGCAGCTCGGCCGCCCGGCCCCTCCCGGGGCGCCCCCGTCCACACTCCCTCCTGCCCGTGGGGGAAAAAGCCACCCGAGGCCCGGGAGGCGGGGGGAGGGGGGGTGCGGCGAGGCTCTCGGCGAGGCGGCGGCTCCGGTAAATCCCCTAAGGGGACAAGAGCGACCCCCGCTCCAGCTTCCCGGTCGGACCCGGTCCCACCCCCTTCCTCCCCGCCGCGCACACACCGAACATAAATACACACACACCGACCCGAGCGTCGAGGATTAACTCCCCGGCCGCCGCCGCCACCGCCGCCCGCAGAGGAAGTGCAGCCGCTGCCCCCCGCGGCCATGACACCCTACTTGGCTCGGTCAGGCGGACCCGGGGCCTGTGACAGCTCCGGCTCCCTCCGCCCCCATCTCCACCTCACGCCTCGCACACGCCCGAGCGCAGGGCGCCCGCCCGCCCGCCGCCGCGCGTGCACGCGGGGAGTGGGGCGCGCGCCGCCGTGCGTGGGGGAGGGGAAGCGCAGGAGGGGGAAGGCGCCGGCCAGAGCGGAGAAGGGGGCTGAGCCAGGGCCCAGCACGCCCCCGCCCCCCCCCCCTGCGCGCCCGGCTCCGCAGGACCGGAGGCGGCGCCCCCAGTCAAGCGGCAGCGCCGCGGGGCGAGTCTCCACAATAAGCCCTCGGCGGCGCCGGGCCGCCGGGCGGGGAAAAGGGGAGGCGGGGGAGGGAGGGGGCACGCGCTCCCGCCCGAGTGCCCGCCCCGGGGAAGGCGCGCGGAGGGGAGGGGCTGGCGCGCGCGCTCAGACCCGAGCGGGGGAGAGCCCGCCCGGAGGTCGCGCGCGCCCGCACTCCGGGGGGTGGGGGAGGGGGACGCCCGAGCCAAAGAGGGCGGGCGGGCCAGAGCAGCAAGTCCCTCTGTCCCGGCTCCCTCCCTTGTCCGGGGCAGCCGGTGGCGTGGCGGCCCGAGGGCCGGAGGCGGCAGGGGGAGGGTCTCACCTACACAGTGAATGAGCTTGTGGCGCCACGAGTCCAGTTCTTGCCGAAAGCCGCGTCTCTCAACGGAGCATTGCTGCCGCCTACACACCCTCGCCATCTTCTGCCGCCCGCCCGGCCCTGCCTCCGCCGCGGCCCCGCGCACGCCCAGCCGCGTCGCCCGGGGCCGCGCACGCACCCGCGGCCTGGGCGTCGCGCCTCCCGCCGGGGGCGGTGCGGGGGCAGGGCCGGCCTCACCTCGCCGTGGCCCCGGCGTCGTCCCGGGGGCGGACTGGCAGTGCGTCGGCCCAGCAATTGGCACGGCGCGGGCGCTCGACTACGGTCCTTGCGTTCCTTGGCCTCAGCCGCCGCCTGCTCTGGCGGCCCAGGAATGCCCCTTCCGGGAGCAGGAGCTCGCGCGCCCCCCCCCCCCCCCACCGCGACCCTGCACCGCCTCCGCACTGTACCCCAAGGCCACGGCTGCCCTTTCCTCTCCCTTCCCTGGACTTTGTGTTTCTTAAACTAGCCCCAGTTATCATTTCTAACCTGCCTATCGCCCGACACCAACTGTTGCGAGTTCCGTGGTAACTGCTTCTCTAAACTTCTCGGCCGAAACTGCTCCTCTCGGTAGCCTGTTTAAAGAACCGAGTTAAGAGTAAATGCCCGGGTGCCCGTGGAATCATATAGCCCCAAAGTTGTAAAACGTGAGAAGGGTGTAGTTTATTAAGTCATTGGAAGTCTTGGGCAACGTTCGTAAACACAGTAAAAATGGAAACCAGGCGTTTTAAATTAAACGAAAAACGAGGAGGTTTCTACTAGCAAGGCTGATTGACCATAGGCGAAATTCTCAAAATGGCAATATTCGGAACCCCTCGTGTGTGGAGAGAAGTTAAAGAAAATCGTACTAAAGTGAAAATAGTATTTCAAAATAAGGCTAAATTAACAATACTTAAAGCAGAGTGTTGGAAAATAGCATAATTCCATATTTCAAGAAAGGCTCGAGAAATATTTTCAGTGACCAAAGAGATTTTCAGGTGAAAACCTGGGATAATTAAGTCCCAGGACTTAGGACGCTACCTGTTCCGTTTAAACAATTCTGATCGTAATTACTTGGCTGTTATTGGGGAAAGAAAGAGAAAAGAGAAAATGGAACGAAAGGAGAGAGCGGGGGCTGACTAGAAAAGCAAAATTTTTAAATGGAAAATAGATCCCTCTTTACCAATAAGCCCAATACCCTAGGATTCTGGCCTCCTCCTCACCTTTGGGTTTAAGCTTAAAGATGGTGCATTCCTGCTTTTAGATATTTAAATTTAAGGGGCGCCTGGGTGGCGCAGTCGGTTAAGCCTCCGACTTCAGCCAGGTCACGATCTCGCGGTCCGTGAGTTCGAGCCCCGCGTCAGGCTCTGGGCTGATGGCTCAGAGCCTGGAGCCTGTTTCCGATTCTGTGTCTCCCTCTCTCTCTGCCCCTCCCCCGTTCATGCTCTGTCTCTCTCTGTCCCAAAAATAAAAAAATAAAAACGTTGGAAAAATAAATTTAAACATGAAGACTTAATTTTAATTACTGTAGTAGGTAAAACAAAGTCATTAAATACTTCCAAGAATCCCGTTGGTGTATTGATTTGTGTCTTTTCAAAGCAGTGGTCCTGGTTCCTTGAACCAGGCACTTGTGGAATGTCGTGTCTATCCATAAAGAGATGGACTGGGGGCGCCTGGGTGGCTCAGTCGTTTAAGCAACCGACTTCAGCTCAGGTCATGATCTCACAGTCTGTAAGTTCAAACCCAGCGTCGGGCTCTGTGCTGACAGCTCGGCGCCTGGAGCCTGCTTCGGATTCTGTGTCTCCCTCTCTCTCTCCTGCTCATGCTCTCTCTGTCTCAAAAATAAATAAAAACATTAAAAAAAAAATAAAAAAAAAGAAGAGGTGGACTGATTGGGACTCTTGGGCAGAACTGGTTTGAGATATATGAGTAGAAAGGCATCACTGCTTCCCAAATCTAACACCAATGATTATTCCACAATTTTCAAAAGTCCACGTTATTTCATTGGCTAAAGAGTGCTGTCAAATGAGCAAACTATTAAGTCAGGAAATATTGAATTTCTGTGTACACAAAACTATCCTGAGTGGTGAGGGGAAAGGACAAATATGAGATCAAAGATTGTTGAGGACAGGCACCCTGCACATGTGATGGATGGCAGGACATCTTTTATCTTCAATCTGAATCTTCTTTTCCTCACCGCTAGGTGGTAGGTTTGCGTCTTGCAGCTTTTCACCAAGTTTCTATGGGTTTGGGAGGAAGCATGCTTCATAAAGTTTCAAATAAATGAACAACAACACGTAATTCTAAAATGAGTTAGTGAATATATTTTCCAGTTACCCATATAATCTGTTTAAAATGATTGAGCCAAGGGTAATACTTCCTCAACATAATCTCTTAAGGGGTCTCAGACATGCAGATTAAGAGGATCCTAGAGACTTCAGAGATCAACTCTAATTTGAGGTATGGAATTACAAGCCCAGACAAATAAAGTGACTTGACCAAGGTTGCATAGCTGCTGGGTAGAAGGTTGACAAGAAAAGCCAGAAGCCGGGGGGAGGGGGGGGGGAGGGGGCAGAAGCTTAATTCAATTCTATTTCTACTACTCCACTTTGAATTGCAATTGTTGCTTCACTTATTTAAGTTGGGAACCAACATATAGTTAACCTCTCACAAAGGCCTATTTGGAAAAAAGGATGAGGGGGCAATAATAATAACTATCATTTATTGAGTAACTATGTTTAACATTGCAACTTTATTTCATTCCATCTGAATAACAATACCATGAAGTAGGTATTATTTTTACCTACTTTTCACATTTTCCAGATTATAGATTCAAGACTCAGAGGGGTTAAGTGCCTTTGTCCAAGATCACAACGTTACCAAATGGCAGAACCAGAATTCTAACTAAGATCTCTCTGCCTCCCAAACCCTCTCATTTCCCTGCAAGTAGAAGCAGGACTCTGCACGCAGCAGATTCATTTAATTCCATGTGAGAGGTGATGTTCCACTGCATAGTTGAGCAGTTTGACAAAAATCTGAGCTCCTGTCATGTGTCAGGCAGTGTCCTAGACACTTAGGACACAAATATATCTAACACATCATTTCTGACCTCTAACTCTTTTGGCTACCCTGGAATAGAATCTCAGCTGCAAGCTTTTTCCCATTCGGGGGAGGATCGAGCAATACAACATATTGGTTAAGAGAGTAGAATCTGAAGATACAGAGAGACTGATTAGAATCTTCATTCCATCCCTTAGAACCTGTGTGGCCTTGACAACTTTTCTGGTCATCAGTTTCCTCATGTGACAGAGGATAATAGTCTACAAGATGGAGATTGCGTGAAGATGAAATGAAACAATCATGTACCATGGCTGACACGTTGTTAGCATGAAATGAGTATCAACTCTCATGATTAGGCTCCCATCTGTTTGTCCAGTCTACAGGATGACAGGAAACCAAGACGCTTGTTACAATATAAGAGCATGAAGGAGTAACAGCAATGACGTTGGCCTCTGAAAACAACATTCCCTGAGGCATATCCTCATTCCCGGAGTGAGTTTTGGCAAGGAGCACAGATAATGACTATCAGAGAGTAGGGGGTAGCCTCTGTGAACCATAGGACTCATTGGTCAGAATTATATCAAGCTTGTGTCTGATTGGTTGTAGGTGGCTTTTAATAGGGAAGTGATGTCAGAGAAATGAGAGGATAAAATGGATTGGAGCCTTTTAAAGAAAGATGTCTCCTGGGGTGCCTGGGTGGCACAGTCAGTTAAGCATCTGACTCTTGATTGCAGCTCAGGTCATGATCTCATGGATTGTGAGTTCAAGCCCCGCGTCGGGCTCTGATGCTGTGAAAGCCTGGTTGGGATTCTCTCTCACTCTCTCTCTGCCCCTCCTCCACTTATGCTCTCTCTCTTTCTTTCTCTCTCAAAAAGTAAGCTAAAACTTGGGGCGCCTGGGTGGCTCAGTCGGTTGGACGTCTGTCTGACTTCGGCTCAGGTCATGATCTCGCGGTCCGTGAGTTCGAGCCCCGCGTCGGGCTCTGTGCTGACAGCTCAGAGCCTGGAGCCTGTTTCGGATTCTGTGTCTCCCTCTCTCTGTCTGACCCTCCCCCGTTCGTGCTCTGTCTCTCTCTGTCTCAAAAATAAATAAACGTTAAAAAAAAATTTTTTTTTTTTAAAAGTAAGCTGAAACAAAAGAACCATAGCTTCTAATGAATTCCAATAAGTAACACTTTTGAAAGCACTCTTATTGGATGAGGTCTTTTATTCCTCACAACAACCCAATCAAGTATCCCCATTTTACAACAGAGCACAGAGAAGTTAAGTGATTTGCCCATGGTCACATAGGTTATAGTAGATTTGGATTCAAACCCAGGCAATCTGACTGCAGAGCTAGATGCTTAATCTTCACATTATTCTGCCTCCTGTACTATAGGGGATATGGGACCTAGTGTGAGGGACAAGGCCTGGTGGACAGAAGGGAAGCTCTGATCTTTGGTGGAACTACTCAGGGAGTGGCTCTTCTTGCTTAGTACAGATTTTTAAAGTTCCTTCCTTTTCAGTCTGCCTGTGTGCCCAGAAAGCTTTTTGACTTTATGTTATATGTTTGTCTGTGACAGTTTTTTCCTTATAAAGTTGTATTGAGATATGTTTCACATACTGTCAAATTTACCCACCAGTGGTTTTCAGTATATTTACAGAGTTGTGCAACCATCACCACAATCACTACAGTAACATTTTCATCAGCGCCAAAGAAACTCCGTAAGAGTTAGCAGTTACTCCCCATTCCCTGCTCTCCTCAACCCCTGGCAACAACTAGTCTACTTTTTGGGTCTGTGAATTTTCTTCTTCTGGACATTTCAGGTCAATGGAATTGTACAGTTAGTGGTCTTTTGTGACTGGTTGCTTTCACCGAGCACGATGTTTTTCAAAGTTCATCCACGTTGTAGCATGTGTCAATACTTCCTTTTTATTGCCAATTAATATTTCATCATATGGATGTACATTTTGTTTATCCATTCCAGTTGATGGATATTTTATTGCTTTCACTTTTTGACTATTATATGTAAAGCTGCTATGAATATTTGTGTACAAGTTTTTGTGTGAACATATGTTTTCACTTTTATTTTAAATATGAATATTCGGGGCGCCTGGGTGGCTCAGTCGGTTAAGCGGCCGACTTCGGCTCAGGTCATGATCTCAGGGTCGGTGAGTTTGAGCCCCGCGTCGGGCTCTGTGCTGACAGCTCAGAGCCTGGAGCCTGTTTCAGATTCTGTGTCTCCACACTGTGTCTCTCTCTGACCCTTCCCCGTTCATGCTGTCTCTCCCTGTCCCAAAAATTAAATATGAATACTCATTTGTATCATATCTATTTTGAAATAGTGTCAAATTATAGAAAAGTTGCTAGAACTCCTATATTCCCTTCTCACAGATTCCCCAATTGTTAATATCTTGCCACATTTGCTTCTGCTTTCTATGTATCTATATACAGTATATGGTTTTGTCGTTGTTGTTGAGTCTTTTTATGAAAAATCTGATAGAAAACTACAAACTTGATTCCTTATTACCCCTAAATATCCAGTGTGTATGTCCACAGAATAAAAGACCCATCCACGTCAGGAAATCAACATTGATACAATACAGACCCCATGACATTTTCACTCTCTGTAACAACAACGTCTTTTTTCCTTTTCTAGTCCAGAATCCTGTCCAGAAGTTACATTGAATTTAACTGCATGTATTTTCTTTTCTTTTCTTTTTTAAATTTTCTTTTTTATTTTTTTAAATTTACATCCAAATTAGTTAGCATATAGTGCAACAATGATTTCAGGAGTAGATTCCTTAGTGCCCCTTACCCATTTAGCCCATCCCCCCTCCCACAACCCCTCCAGTAACCCTCTGTTTGTTCTCCATATTTATGACTCTCTTCTGTTTTGTCCCCCTCCCTGTTTTTATATTATTTTGGTTTCCCTTCCCTTATGTTCATCTGTTTTGTCTCTTAAAGTCCTCATATGAGTGAAGTCATGTGATTTTTGTCTTTCTCTGACTAATTTCACTTAGCATAATACCCTCCAGTTCCATCCACGTAGCTACAAATGGCAAGATTTCATTCTTTTTGACTGCCGAGTAATACTCCATTATATATATACACCACTTCTTCTTTATCCATTCATCGTTGATGGACATTTGGGCTCTTTCCATACTTTGGCTATTGTTAATAGTGCTGCTATAAACATGGGGGTGCATGTGTCCCTTCGAAACAGCACACCTGTATCCCTTGGATAAATGCCTAGGAGTGCAATTGCTGCGTCGTAGGGTAGTTCTATTTTTAGTTTTTTGAGGAACCTCCATACTGTTTTCCAGAGTGGCTGCACCAGTTTGCATTCTCACAACTGCATGTATTTTCAGTGTCTTTGATTCCCGTACAGTTCCTCAGTCTTTCCTTGTTTGTTTGTTTGTTTGTTTGTTTGTTTTTATGACCTTGACAGTCCTAAAAAGGACAGGTCTTTCATTCTGTAGGATGATCATGAACTGGGTCTATGCAGTGTTCCTCATGACTAGACTCAAGTCAGACATACATTTGGACAAGAAAAAGCACAGAAATGAGACTGGGTTCTCTATGCATCTCATCAAGGGCTGATGATGTCAACTCTTCACACCAATGTGATGAGAATTTTGCTCATCTGGTCAAGTGGTTTCCTCCACCAAAAAATCACCATTGTTTCCTTTGTACTTGATAAATATTTTGTAGGGACATAATCTGAGATTCTGCAAATATCCTGTCCCTTGCCCTACCCATCAGCCTTAACGTCTATGAATCATTGCCTGAATTGATCATCACAATGATGATGATCAAGAAGTGATTTCTTTACTTCATCATTTCTTCTGTATTTTCTAGTTTACATTCTAATACAAGAAAAAGTTTTCCCTCTTCCCCTTTCACTTATTTATTCATTACTTACTTTCTCAATATAGACTCATGGTCTCCTATTTCATTCAGTGGGTTGTAATGTATTGCTATGGTTATTTATTTTCATGCCCTACTTGTCCCAGATTTGCCAGTGGGAGTCACTTCAAGCTGACTTCTTTGTCCTGTTGGTATACCCCCATCATACTACAAACAATTTCCTTATTTTCGGGTACAACTCAATGTTCTAGGCTCATTTTGTGTTTTCCCTGCTTCAGCTCTGGAATCAGCCATTTCTCCACAGAGCCCTGGTTACTTTTGGTGGAGGATAGTATTTAGAAATCAAGATTTGGGCTCAATGTGTTCACTACTACTGGGATGTCATGGCTACTAGGTCTTATTAGTTGTTGGTGCTATAAAATACATATATATATATATGTATATATTCATCTGTATGTACTCACATATGCAGTTATTTCCACTTCCATATCTATATTTAAACATATTTAAACACCACGACTTTACACTGATGCATTTAATTCCAATCCAGTACCTCTGAATACTTGCAAGCCTTTCCCCCTTGACAGTGAGAAACCAAGCTCCCATATTTTTTTTTAAATGTAACTTTTTTAAAAGTTTATTTATTTATTTTGAGAGAGAGAGAGAGAGACTGCACAAGCAGGTGAGGGGCAGAGAGAAGGAGAGACAGAATCCCAAGCAGGTTCCATGCCATCAGCGCAGAGCCCAATGCAGGGCTTGAACTCACAAACTGTGAGATCAGGACCTGAGCCAAAATCAAGAGTTGGGACGCTCAGTTGGTTGGCTGAGCCAACCAAGCACCTCTAGGCTCCCGTATTTTTTTTATATTGACTTCAGTCTATTTATTTGCTTGATCCCCTCTGTATTTGGCAATCTCCTGATCACGCTGGCTACCTCCTTGGCCTGCTACCTCTACAAACCCTTTCCAAGATTGTCATCTTCTTACTACCCAAATGTTGTCTATGTGGCACACCACTACCCAGTGGATGTCAATTCTCCCCACATTGAGTGGCATACATTCTGTGGCATTCTAACCAAAATTCCAAAAGGAATTAGAAAAAACTTTCCATGGGGTCACCTGGGTGGCTCAGTCAGTTAAGTGGCCGACTTCGGCTCAGGTCATGATCTCACAGTTTGTGAGTTCGAGCCCCACGTCGGGCTCTGTGCTGACAGCTCGGAGCCTGAAGCCTGTTTCAGATTCTGTGTCTCCCTCTCTCTGACCCTCCCCCGTTCATGCTCTGTCTCTCTCTGTCTCAAAAATAAATAAACTTAAAAAAAAAAAAAAAAGAAAAAACTTTCCAAAATTTATAAAGAAAAACAAAGATCCATGAATAATTATGATGTCAGTTTTTAAAAAAAGAGCAAAGGAGAGTATGTTAGACAAGGAGATGAGCAACCTGATCCTCCTTTGAGAAAGAACTCCTGGCCTGCCTTGCAGGAGTGTGATCGCTACATAGTCTCCAGCTTCAGGGTTAGCCTCAGCTGCTGAGACTTATCTTGTCCAAGGTCCCATCTTACTGGGGCTGCCAGGATATGGTGATTAAGGGTTAGCAGGTTATAGCCTGGCCATTTCAGCCCGATGCTGGACACTGACAGTTAGCATATGTCAACTTCACTGGGTTGGCTGAGGCTTTGTCAACCTGCATCTTAGTTTGATTACTTTCTTCGCCCAATTCTGCTCCCCCAACCCCACCCCGCCTTCCCTTTCATAGATGCTAATCCCTAATAAAACTTTTGCATCCCAAAGTCCATCTCCAATTCTGCTTCCAGAGAATCTGACATGTGACAAGGAGACATTCACTTTGAGATATTATAATATAAAGCCATAGTAATAAAATTACCATGGCACTAGCATAGGAAGAGGGAAATCATGGAAAATAGGGTATTTGTGGCCACTAATGTTAAGAAGAGCCTTTTTTCCATAAGCCCGTAGAATCATATTCTATGTTGATCTTTATGCGGATCTATTTACCTGAACACATGGTATTTTGTTCATCTGGTTTTCAGGAAAAAAAACAAACAAGCAAACAGTTCACTATTGTCTTTGTTAGGTGAGTGTAATAAGAAAAAAAAAAAAAAAAGAATCACCAGAAAGGAGTTATTTATAACTAGATAGCAAATGAAGGTTGTTTCCATGGAAAATTTGTTTCAATTTTTAAGCCTGTAAAGGTATAAAATGCATCTGAGTTAAGCAAAAATGAAAGTGTTTAAAACCAAAGGAAATCCTCAAAGAAAAGTTTAGGTTTAGTAATAAAAGGAAAGTTTGCTAAAATCACAGAAAGTCCTCACTGAGCTTCGGCAAAATGTGCAAAATCCATATCTGACACTTTTGCCATCTAACAAAAATGGCTCCTTCCTACTGAGCAATCATCTAATTTGTTTCATTTCATCTCTGAAAGACTGGTTATACAGAGCCCACTGTGTACCAGCTACCCAAGCAAATGGATGACTTGTTCTGGTCAATGAACTGATTGTAAGAAGAAGTGATCCACACGACTTCCAAGCCAGTTATTTTCATGGGTCTGAAAATGCAGGTGCAGAGTCATTAGAGATTTAAATTGTCTTCAAGTGTGGAAGAGCAGTTAGAGCCGGGTATGGAATCACATCTACTCACTCCTTATACAATGGTCTTTCTTCCTTCCTTCCTCCCTCCCTTCCTTTCTTTTGTGTTTATTTATTTTTGAGAAAGAGAGAGAGAGAGAGGGAGAACGAGTGGAGGAGGGGCAGAGAGAAAGGGAGACACAGAATCCAGAGCAGGCTCCAGGCCCTGAGCTGTCAGCACAGAGCCCGATGCAGGGCTCAAACTCATGAACCACGAGATCATAACCTGAGCCAAAGTCAGACACCTAACCAACTGAGCCACCCAGGCACCCCTACAATGGTTTTCCAATGCTGGCTTCCAAGAGTACTGGATGTGATATGATATGATATATCATGATATGATATATCATATCACATCATATCATACTAGGTTATTATAAAAAGTAGTTTCATCATTGCAGGTGAATCTTAATTATCTTTTTCAGATAATACAGTGAATATTACTACAAAAAAAAGCCACAAAACAGGTGTCTTAAGTGCCTATCAGTGTAGGGGGAAAATCAGAGTTACTTATATGACTTTGTGAAATAATGGTACTATTTATTGAGTGAGGATTCAGAGCTAAATCGTGAGCCAGGCACTTTACCTGCTTTATTTTATTTAATATTTAAAACAATTCTACAAAATAGGTACTATTTTAAAATCTCATTTTAGAAATGGGGAGAATAGGGGCGCCTGGCTGGCGCAGTCGGTTAAGCGTCGGACTTCAGCCAGGTCACGATCTCGCGGTCCGTGAGTTCGAGCCCCGCGTCGGGCTCTGGGCGGATGGCTCGGAGCCTGGAGCCTGTTTCCGATTCTGTGTCTCCCTCTCTCTCTGCCCCTCCCCCGTTCATGCTCTGTCTCTCTCTGTCCCAAAAATAAATAAAAACGTTGAAAAAAAATTAAAAAAAAAAAAGAAATGGGGAGAATAAAGCACACAGGGTGTAAATGTCTTACACAACAGGTAGATGGTAGATGGAAGAATCTGAACTCAAGAGATTCTAGTAATTTGGTTTTTATCTTTTTCACTGTAGTGTTTCACAGATCAAGGTAAATGCTAGTGTGGCTTCATATGTAACTATAAGATAGCCAAACCTCCTTTTTACTTAGTCTATATCAATTAAACACTGTGCTATTGACATTTAACAAATGCTTACCCACTAAGTCTTTGAAGTTCTACATCATTTAATTGGAATGGTTGTATCTTCAGAGAATAAAAGCTCCTGGACTGACTAATAACTAATCACTAATAACTAAGTACAGTTATCCTTGAAAGATGATAAAAGCATTCAAATATATTTGATAATTCCACTAACCGATCCACACTCTTTAAAAAAAAAAATCCCATTATGGGGCACCTGGGTGGCTCAGTCGGTAAGCATCCGACTTCAGCTCAGGTCATTATCTCATGGTTCATGAGTTCAAGCCGCATCGGGCTCTGTGTTGACAGCTCAGAGCCTGGAGCCTGCAGCCTGCTTCAGATTCTGTGTCTCCCTCTCTCTCTGCTCCTCCCCCACTCACACTCTGTCTCTCTCTCTCAAAAATAAATAAACATTGAAAAAGATTCCCATTAATATCTTTGATTTGTGATTTCTCCTTGAAATGCCTTTTCATAAGTTCAAATGCTGTCATTTGTCACCAAAGCCGTGTTAATACAGAATGTCTTATACAATTACATATGCTTATGACTTACTATTTTGCCCACAGCACGGGTCTGTAATTTCTTCTCAAGCATTATCTTATTGATCTATAAGAGTTCTTAACAAATCAGTTGAAATGCAGAATTAACAAATTCCAAAGCATACACTGTGGAAGACTTGAAATACTGTAGATAAACTGATACACCATAAACAGGACAGTTCCTCTGTTCATGGAATGGGTGACATTTCACATTCAGAGAAGGAGAATAAGTACTCAAATGATGAATGACATTTTGATCTTTTTCACACATTCATTAAAAAAAAAAAATCTCCACTAGTTGTTTGCAATTGACGTAACCTTAGTGTAAAAAATTCCCCCTTATAAGTCATTTTCAAATTTACTCTCTAACATCTCTCTGAAAGTTCTTATTCTTTCCATCAGAGTCTTCCCCAGATGCTCTCCTAGATGCGGCGTTGAGGATGCCAATAAACTCTAGGTGTTCCAAACAGACAGTGACATTGCTGCACAAATTGCTCTTTCATATTGTGTGACACTGTGGATTCTGGCAAACTCTATTGGTCAATTCTTTGATCTATCACCCTTCAAGAAACTTGAGACCCATAGTCATCATTATACTTTTGAAATCTGTGGGACTCTGCCTTGATAATGCTTTATGACCTTCAACGAGTCACTGATTCTTCCGGCCCTCTTTCTCTACTTCTTTACTTTTTTTTATTTTTGAAAGACAGAGAGAGACAGAGCACAAGTAGGGGAGGGGCAGAGAGAAGGAGTTACACAGAATCTCAAGCAGGCTCCAGGCTCTGATCCGTCAGCACAGAGCCCCACGTGGGGTTTGAACTCACAAACCGTGAAATCATGACCCGAGCCAAAGTCGGACACTCAACCGACTGAGCCACCCAAGCACCCTCATTCTTTACTTCTTTAAAAGGAGAAGGTTGTACTAGGTACTCCCAACTTTCCTTCAAGCTTGAGCTGTCTTAAGTTGTTAGGATACATCAAAGTTAAGTGCTTGAAATTTTCAAACAATTTTACATCTGCAGATTTTAATAAAATACCACAGTACATAAAAAAAGATCGCAAAATTGTGTAGTATGATATATTATGTAAAATAAGTAGATTCAACTTTGGATGAACCCACACATTTTAATTTGATGTTATTAACATTATAGTAATATAATAATAATTATAGTAATATAATTAATATTATAGTAACTGATATTTGTTCTTCGTACATGTGTGACACATTCAGAGTTTAAGACATTAGGAGTTTTCTAGGAAGGAAGTAATATATGTAGGAAATTTATGCATACCTCTTGGTGAAAGTCACCTAACTCAGTAACACCAATAGTAATACCAAAACAGCAATGAACAGCAATAAAGCCTAGTGAAATAAGTTTCAAAACAATAAAATTATAAAATAAATTTCACGTATCCAGATAGCAGGTGTTGTATCACCAAAACAGAGGAGGCTTTTACAGGATCCCCACAAGGTTCTCAAAATGGCAGACATTTGAGACCATATGAAAACTCCTAAGGTAGAGGACACAAAGAACAAAATTTTAATATAGATTATTAATAATAGTGAAAAAATAAAACCAAATTGTTTGGCAAAGAGAATTGGTTATGTATATAAATGAGGCCCCCTGTAATGGATAACCATATAGCTCTAGAAAGTATGTTCTAGAAGACTATTGTTTGACAGTATGGCATAATATGTTGTTTACTGCATGTTTCTGGTTCTCTCTACTTCTGGACATGGTAGTGTTGCATTTCCTGGACCTCTTGTGGTTGGCTGGGGCCATGTGACTCATTCTGGTGAATGAACTAATTGTGAGCAGAAGTGATACATAGGACGCTTTCAGGCCAGGTCATTTGAATATAGATGCAACACCCCGTTGGGAATTTTCCGCCCCCTGGGATGGCAGCCAGAAACATTGGAGGTGGCAGCTACCCCATCAGCTTCGGTCCTTGAGTGAGTCTGATGAGCTGAGCCATTCTGCATTCTGCTAACTTTCAATGAACATATAAGTATGAACAAGTGTTGTTCTTAAAACACTGAAATTCTGGGATTGGTTATTACCTCAGGATAAGTGCATGGTGTGTTAAATTTTCACAAACTGAACACACCTGTTCACAAATTGAACATGTAGGTCAAGCTTGGGCCCAGTAACTGCACACCCTTTTCCACAAAGGGATTATCTTGACCTCTAACAGCATAGATTAGTTTTACTCGTTCTTATACGTTGAAAACTAATTATATAGTATGTCATTTGGTGGGTTTTTTGCTTCTTTTGATGAATATCGCACTTGTGAGATTCATATATATTGCAACATGGGTTTGTGTCCATTCATTCTCATTGATAAGTACTGTTCATTGTGTGAATGCACTAAATGCTATCCATTTTACTGTTTGTGGGTGTTTGGGTAGTTTCCAACAATTGATTATTTACAAACAACCCTCCAGTGAATATTCTGGGACATTTTTTTAAGTTTATTTACTTTGAGAGAGAGAGAGAGAGAGAGAGAGAGAGAGAGGCAGGGATGAGCAGAGAGACAGGGAGAAAGAGAGAATCCCAGGCAGGCTCTGCACTGTCAGTGCAGAACCCGATGCGCTGAACCATGAGATTGTGACCTGAGCCGAAGTCAGATGCTTAACCAACTGAGCTACCCGGGTGCCCCAGGGATCTATCTTTTGTTGAACATATTTCTGCATTTTTGTTGGGTTTATACCTAGGAGTAGAATTACTGGATCGTAGAGTATGCTTATGTTCAGCTTTACTAGATAGTGCCAAACAGTTTTCCAAAAATACTTGCACCAATTCACATTTTCACCATCAGTGTAGGAATGTTCTGGGTGCTCCATTTGGCTCCCCCCCCCCCCATTTTAGCCATTCTGTAGATAACAGGCAACGTTGATCACTTTTTCACATACTTCTTGGCCATTTCAGTACTTTTTTGTAAGGTGACTGTTCAGCTTTGGCTTATTTTTCTAGTGGGTTGCCTTTGTGTTTCTTTACATATTTATTCCTTGTGAAATTGTGTTTTACACATAAGTACTTTATGTATTCTGGGTATGAGTCTTTCATGGAGTACGTGTATTGTGAATATTTTCTTTCATTCTGTGCATTGCGTTTTCATTCTCATAATGGTACTATCTTGTTAAACATAAGTTCTCAATTTTAATATAGCCCCAATGTATCCATTTTTGTTCTTTTGGGTTTGTGCTTCTATGTCTTAGTTTTTAAAGTTTTGCCTACTCCAAGATGAAGGAGATGTTCTCTTCTAAGAATTCTATCGTATCTTTCACACTTAGATCTACAAGCCACTTGGAACTGATTTTTGTGTGTAGTATGGGATAGCAATCAAGATATGGTTTTTCCCATGTTGTTACCCAATTGCCTAAATATTACTTAGTGAAAGATTATCTGTTCCTCACTGACTGTAGTATCATGTTTGTCCTAAAACAGCTGGCCATACATATGTGGGTCTGTTTCTGACCTCTCAATTATGTTCCACTGTTCAATTTCTTTGTACACAATACACACTGTGTTGATTACTATACCTTCATAATAGGTCTAGACATCAGGTAGTGTGAGTCCTCTAGAATTATTATGCCTTGGCTATTCTTAGCCCTTTGAATACCATCTGAATTTTATTTTATTTTATTTTATTTTATTTTATTTTATTTTATTTTATTTTATTTATTTTTTAAATGCTTATTTATTTATTTTGGGAGAGAGAGTGTGTGAGCATGTGGGGGGGGGGTGCAGAGACAGAGGGAGAGAGAGAATCCCAAGCAGGGTCCACACTCAGCACAGAGCCTGATGCAAGGCATGACCTGACGACTGTGAAACCAGACCTGGGTGGATATCAAGAGTCGGCCGCTCCACCAACTGAGCCACCCAGGCGCCCCACCATCTGAATTTTAGAATCAGACTGTTGATTTACACACACACACACACACACACACACACACACACACACACACACCTGCTGGGGTTTGATTAGGATTGCTTAAATTTTCAAATTAATTTAAGGATATTGACTAAGTCTTAACAATATTGGGTCTTCCAATCCATGAACATAATCTATCCTTCCATTTATTTAGCTATTTAGAAATGGACTCTACAATATTCTGTAGTTTTCAATGTAGAGGTTTCACAGATCATTCATTAAACTTATTCCAAAGTAGTTGTTGATTTTTTAAACAATTTCATTTTGTATTTGTTTAACGCTGGTACATAAACACAATTTTTTAATACAAGCTTTTTGTTTTGGAATAATTTTATACTTACAGAAATGTTGCAAAGGTAATATCCTTCATCCAGCTTACCTTGATGTTAACATGACCACGGTGCATTTGTCAAAACTAGGAAATTAACATTAAAACAATATGATTAGCTAAACTATAGACTTTATCTAGATTTTAGCAGTTTTCCCACTACTGTCCTTTTTCTATTCCAGAGTCCAATGAGGAATGCTACATTGCAGCGGTGCCCGGCTGGCTCAGTTGGTTAAGCATCCAGCTTCGGCTCAGGTCATGATCTCGTGGTTCATGAGTTCGAGCCCCGCATCGGGCTCTGTTCTGACAGCTTGGAGCCTGGAGCCTGGAGCCTTCTCTGGATTCTCTCTCCCTCTCTCTCTGCCCCTCCCCTGCTCACACTCTGTCTTTCTCTCAAAAATAAATATTAAAAAAAAATTTTTTTTTAAAAGAATGCTACCTTGCATTCAGTCATGTCTCTTCTAGGGTATGATGGTCTTTCCTTGTTTATCATGACCTTGAAACTTTTGAAGAGTACTGGTCAAATATTTTGTAGAATGCCCCTCAGTTTGGATTTGTCTAATGTATTCTAGTGATTAGACTGAGGGCATGGGACTTGGGGAGGGAGACCATACGGATGAGGTACTCTTTTCATTGCATGAAGTCATAATATGACTAATCACAGGATGATGCTAGACTTGATGACTTCGTTAAGATGACATCTGCCAAATTTATTTAATAATTTATCTGTTCATGGACACTTAGGTTATTTCCAGTTTGGGGCCGTATTAGTTTGCCTGGAGTGCCATAACAAGATACCACAGACTGAGTGGCTCACACAACAGAATTTTTTCTCACAGCTCTGGAGGCATCCTACAAGTTTTCATATTTTGTGTTTTCATTTTGACTATGTTCAAAGCCTTTTCTAATTTACCTTTTGATTTCTCCTTTTTTTCTTAAGTATTTATTTATTTTTGAGAGAGAGACAGACAGACAGAGACAGAGCATGAGCAGGGGAGGGGCAGAGATACAGAATCTGAAGCAGGCTCCATCCAGGCTTTGAGCTGTCAGCACAGAGCCAGAAACCGGGCTCAATCCCACGAACTGTAAGATCATGACCTGAGCCAAAGCCGGATGTTTAACTGACTGAGCCACCCAGGCACCCCTGATTCCTCCTTTGACCTGTAGGTTATTTAGAAGTGTGTTATTTTGTTTCCAAAAATTACAGTTTTTCTATAGATCTTTCTGTTATTAATTTCTAATTTAATTTCATAGTAGTCAGAGAATATATTGTATGATTTGAATTTTTGTAATTTATTGAGACTTGCTTTATGATCCAGAATATGGTCAGTCATGGTTAGGTTCAATGCACTCTTGAGAAGAATGCATATTCTGTTGCCATTGAGCGGAGTCAAACAGGTGGATAGTGTTGCTCAGTTCAGCTATTTTCTTGCTTATTTTCTGTCTCCTTAATTATTGAATCTACCTAATTATTGAATTCAGAGTGAGGTACCCTAAAGGATTATTGAAATCTCTGGTTACAGTTGTGGATTTGTCCACTTGTCTCATGGTCTTTACATGCCCAGAAATTGTTAACTATGCCAGCTATTGTATATAAAGGGCCAAATATATGCTCCAGGTGGTGTTATCATGCATCATAGAGAATTCACCCTTTCATTTGTTGGGCTGATAGAGGAGGGGGTTGATCATCTCTCTCTTTTTTTTTTTTTTTTTTTTCTTTTAGAGAGAGAGTGAGAGCCCGTGAGCCAGGGAGATGGGCAGAGGGACAGAGAGAGAATCTCAAGCAGGCTCCATGCTCAGCATGGAGCCCGACTCAGGGCTCAATCCCATGACCTCTGGGATCATGACCTGAGCTGAAATCAAGAGTCAGGCACTCAACCGACTAAGCCACCCAGGTGCCCCTAATCATCTTATTTTGAACTGGGACTGAGTGTGGGGTAGGGGGGGGCATGGTGGAAGTGGGTTACAGTTTTGCTTAGAGTTAGCCTATGTCTGATTTGTTATCTTTCCTAGAGGAAGACCTTCCAGGGCTTTTAACTGAGAAACAGAAATTTGTTTTCTGGGAGGTTTTCTGGAGGTTGGATTCTGCCCAAAAGAGGTTTTTGGCCTCCCACAGCCAGCAGCTTCAAAATTTGGCCCATACCTTAAGGGGATATGGAGACTAGAAGCCTTCATCTGACCCCTGAAATATCCAATGTCTTTCCAGAACCCTACATACCAAAATCTCTGCTGATTTACCTGTTTGCTTCTCTGGGACCTTCAGCTCCAGGGCCAATCCTGGATTCGCAGCCTCCAGCTAGTCAGTAAGTGTCCCCCAGGGCAAATGTATCTATAAGTCCTCGGTGTCATTCTGTACTCCCTCTAAGGTCATCAACTCATCTATTTTGGTTTAGTCCCCTGCTACTGGTAGATACTGTGTTATTCTTTTCTTTTCTTTTTTCTTTTCTTTTCTTCTTTTCTTTTCTTTTCTTTTCTGTTCTTTTCTGTGTGTGTGTGTGTGTGTGTGCGTGTGCTGCTTTCTTTTCAGATTTAGATCTGAATCTTTACTCACATCTATACTTTTCCTTGCTTACTGTGATTTCACTGTTTTGGGAATATATATCTGAATCCACTTTCAAATGCATATTTTACCTTATTTACTATTAATAGCCCACACAGCCCACAAATCATTTTTCAAACGAAAGGAAACATCAAGAGTTGCATGCTCTACCAACTGAGCCAGAATGTACCCATCTTCTTCCTTTCGACCTCTCTCTCTCTCTCTCTCTCTCTCTCTCCCTCTGTCCCTCTCCCCTGCTCATGAGTGCGCGCTCTCTCTCTCTCTCTCTCTAAAATAAAATTTAGGGGCACCTGAGTGGTTCAGTTGGTTAAGCTGTGGACTCTTGATTTCAGCTCAGGTCAATGATCTCATGATTTGTGAGGTTTAGCCCCACAAAGGGCTCCGTGCTGACAGCACACAGAGCCTGCTTCTGATTCTCTCTCTCCTCTCTCTGCCCCACCCCTGCTCATGTTTACTCTCTCTCAAAATTAAAAAAAATTTTTTTTATATTCTTTTGGAAAAGTTCTGCTGTGGAAGATTCTCTCAGATATTAATCTCAAAACAGATTTATTCTGCTTTCAATCTTGAAAGATAATTTTGTTAGGTACATAATTTAGAGTGGACAAATGTTTTCTGATTCCAGGTTAATAGGTTCTTTTGGCACTTGGAAGAGATTTATTGATCAGTATGCTTTCCAACCTGAATTGTTGCTGTGGAATCTGCACAGTCAGGTGGTCATTCATTTCTAAATCATTTTTTTCTCCTAAGTCACTTTCAAAATACATTTACCCTGTGTTTTGGAGTTTTCCTATAAAGGATCTAGGTGCAAAGTTCTTTTTTTTTTATAAGGCTTGCTATAAATCCTGTTTGGGTAGTTATGGATTTTTATCTTTTGTTGGAATTGAAAAATTATCATCTATTAACTTAGCAGTGATTTCTTCTCCTCTGTTCTCACTCATTTATCCCCCAGAAATCCATAAATTAGATTCATTATTCTTATGTTTGTCAATCTCACTTTCAAAATGTCCAGACCCTTGTTTTCTTGCATTACACTCTGGGTGATTTATTTAGATCCAACTTCCATTACATCCTTAACATCTTTGCCTAATCTGCTGTTTGACACATGGCTTCATGAAATTTTAAAATATCAATGATTATACATATATATGTTTATTTATTTTATTTTAAGAATTTTTAAAGTTTATTTATTTGATTTCGGGGTTGTGAGTTCGAGCCCCAAATTGGGCATAGAGCTCACTTGAAAAAAAAAAAAAAAAAAAAAAAAGAAGCAGCTTTCAGGACTCTGACTTCTGTCAGTATGGGAGGCTAGACACTATAAAGAATTCCATGACTCCAAAACAAGGAGATTCTGGAAGAGGTTAATTTTTTAAATACATCATGGGATTGCAAGAAATAAAGAAAATCTTCAACTGGTCCATAATAAAAAGTAAGCTGAAACCAGGATGGGAGTATGAGTAGCAAGAAGTTTGGAGGTTGTATTGCCCTAAGGGTAAGTGTATATAGATCTGTGTATCAACTGATCAGAGACCAAACTTTGGGCTAGTTCCAAATGGACTTCTTGAACCTGAGATTCCTAAACAAGGAAAGACATTTGAAAAAAGCTAAAGTAGTCCCAAGATGACAGTTCTTGTTGGCTCCTCGTAGAAGCATCAAAAAAAACCAAAAACAAAAACGAAACCCTGTTTGGGCCTGTGGGATCCCCAAAGACAAATACATATAATCCTACACTTGGAGATTGACAAACATAAGAGAAAATAAGGCACTATGACTGATAATCAGAACAACAAAAGACAGATTTAGACCTCCATGGTTTTCAGATATTGGAACTACAAAATCAAAATAAAAAATAACTTTGTGTGAAATTTTAAAGTGGAATTACATAAATGATTGGGACTATAAAAAGTGACTGGGAATTTTTGAAATAGAAATAGAGTGTACTTGAAATACACATAAATATAATTGTCGGGGTGCCTGGGTGGTTTAGTCGGTTGAGAGTCCAACTCCTGATTTTGACTTAGGTCATGATTCCCAGGTTGTGTGATCAAGCCCCCAGTTGGGCTCCACACTGAGCATGGAGGCTGCTTAGGTCACTGCAGGGAGAATCAAGGGCCAAATGTGCCCAGCCCAGCTGAAGCACCTTGTTTATCTTCTGCTCTCTGTTACTGATTAACAGTAGGCACCCCTCTTGCCACACCCTCTTGCTCAAACACAATTACATTTTAAAATAACATGACTTTAGGAAGAACTGGACAAAGTGCACGTAGTCAGTAGTCAGTAGGTGGGAATTGGTGGGGTATAAGCAACAATTATCGTTGGGAATCGGAAAACAATCTGAAAAATTGTACTCATTTACTTTGACAAAGAATCAGATCCAACTTCCTCCTCTAGAGTGGAGGAAGATAAGGTGCCTTCAGAGCTAGGTATGGGAATCTGTTCAGAATCCGAAACACAGGATCAAGACCTGATCACATGGAATCTGAACTTTCTGTGTTACAAACTTTCATGGAATCTCCTTTGGCCATGCCCAAGAGATGTCTGAGACTCAGAAGCAGAGGAGGATTGTGAGGAAGGCACTGGAGAGACAGGAAGGGGCTTCAGTTTTAGTTTAGACTTTAACACTAGCTCCCTGTGTACATTTCCTGATGTTCTGGGCCTTTCCCAAAGGATCTCCCCAGGGTGTTAACAGCCATTATGGAAAAAATGGTTCTGGTTAACCAATATTTCCCAGTCTATCATATGTGAACGACTGGTGTTAGATGGGATGACTTTAGGAAGTTCTTGGATGAAATTAACATTTTTTCCATTCTAATTAATTTTGGTAAATGGTCTTAATTTTCCATTTATGGTAGTGATATCAAATGCTCTTTAGAATGTATTTTTTAAGGGGCACCTGGGTGGCTCAGTTGGTTAAGCTTCCAAATTCAGCTCAGGTCATGATCTTGTGGTTTGTGAGTTCGAGACCCGCGTCTGGCTCTGTGCTGACAGCTGGGAGCCTGGAGCTGCTTTGGATTCTGTGTCTCCCTCTCTCTCTCTGCCCCTCCCCTGCTCACACTCTGTCTCTCTCTCTCAAAAATAAATAATAAACATTAAAAAAAAAGAATGTATTTTTTAAAAGGTGAGTGGATTTAAAGAAAAATAATAAGTCAATAATAGTACAGACTGTCTGAAAATACGGCAAAAAGACATGAAGGTGATACACACATGACTGAAATTTGGTAAAAATTCTGTTAAACCAAATCAAACTTGGTTATTGCAAGACTTCTCAGTATTTTGTCATGTTGAATATTTTGCCTCTTCAAGAAGGGATTTGGCATCAAGCATTTCTTTAACTCATTTGACTATAGAATCTCTCTTTTCTTGAAAAAACAAAACAAAACAAAACAAAACAAAACAAAACAAAACAGGGTGTCTTGTTAATCTAATCTGGAGATTTCATTTCAAGAAATCCTGATGAGAAATGTGGAGGTGGCTTTTAGATCAGACCTTTTTAGGATCTTGGCTCCTTCTCCCCTATGTTTGATGTTAAGTCTCAGCAGAAAGTTCAAGGATGGGGCTAGAAATGGGCATTAAGGGAGGTTTACAAAATGGTTAAAAGCACATTAGCCCCTAAATGCAATATGGTATCCTGGATCCTGGAACTGAAAAAGGGCATTAGCTGGGGAAAAGACAAAAACAAAAAAACTATTGAAATCAAATCTGGCGTTTAGTTAATACTAGTTAAAACCAGTGACATGCAGTCTACAGTTTCATTAATAAAAATATACTAAGGTTGTTTCTTAGTTTTAACAATGTACTAAGTAATATAAGATGTTAACAATAGGGGAAACTAGGAGTTGTGTCAGTAGGCTGTGAATAGAGTTATGGGGCCTAATAGGCAAAGCCGCTAAGCCTCATAACATTTCCTACTCCTTTGCCTGGTCTTGTGCTGCTCTGCATGAAAGGACAAGAGCTCAAGAGCAAGAGGAATCACATTCACTCACCAAATTCTAACTTAGGTACTTTCATGTGCTTTTGTTGGTACCAAGTTTGGCCCAGAAAGGAGGCCCTGGAACCGACAAAAGGAAGGGCATTTTCCACCCTTCTCTCCCACATTCTGTTCTCATTACTCAGCCCTCCCAGACACAGCCTATCCCCTACACCAATCTTCAACTTCAAATGAAATTTAGGGCCATAGTCCCGTGGGGGCCAGGGAAGGTAAAATTTTCTAGACCAAGGACCTGAGCATGCTCACCTATCTTAGTGGATGGCTACAGTCAGATTTGGCCATAAAGTCATCAGTGGGGTTGGTGGACAAGGCAGGTAGATTGGAGGGAGGAATGTTCTGGCTGAGAGAGGCGGTGGTTCTGTAACTCTGCTAACCTTTCCCAGAGCCTGTGTCTAGGTGATGAATGGGTGGAGAAGAGAGGGAAGTAACCACTTACTTCCATGTGCAGACAGACACTGACATTTATTACAGGCTTATCACAAAAGTCTACAAGTTGTTATATTCCATAACAAACAGTTATTGCTGGGAGAGAAGGAAAGTGAGACCTCAGGGGAACTGAAAGGGAGATAAGCATCAACAGAAACAACAAATACATTTTATGAAGGCCCTCTCTTAAGTGCTCTTCTTGGAGAATCCTGATCCACCTAAAATGTTAACACAGAATTTTCAAGATAAAACCTCTTCTCATCAATACTAATTAACATAGATATATGTAATCACGTGATTGTTCTCAGGCTAGCACCAGCGCCAGCGTGGTGGGAAGGAAGGAGAAGGACAATGGGAAAACCTGGTTTGGACAATGCACTTGACTGGCAAGTAAATATAAGTGTATTCAGAATAACATATAGGCAAGATTTCACTGTCTTCTCCAACTTCTTGGAGACATTCTATTGCTTCTTTATATATTAATTTGTTTCTACCTATTTAACCAAACCCTCTTATTAATTTCAATACTTTTAACCAATTATTTTTAGTTTCCTAGTACTAAAACTGTATCATCTACAAATAATTATTTCTTCCTTGCTGAATTAGGAAGAATTTTCAAAATAGTAGATGATGACAATAACAGTCATCATCATCATTATGACCGTTATTTTAAAGAGTGCCTCTCATCTTTCCCCTTTAATTTTATTTGATTTTGATGAACTGTTCTTTATCATATCATACCATTTTCCCACACAGTAATTCATTGTTCTCCTCTCTACCAATTTAACTCCTACCCATTCCACAAAGATCAAATGAAATCCTGTTACTCTTATGATGTCTGTATATACATTACTATGTGTAAATAAACACCCAGCTAATCTTAATGTAGTTTTTTACAGTTCACAAAGAATCATATACAGATTCTTACTTAATGCTCTGGACAGACTATGGAGTAGGTATTGCCAGAACTTTTACATATAAGGAAAGTCAATCTTTGTGTGGCTGAGCAACCACAGTTAAGAACTTACAGTTAAATTGACTACAGTTTTGCATTTTAGGGAAAAGATATCTGTATCTCAAGGAATTGCAAGAGTTGAGACAGTCCAAAGTGTCACATCCAACTTGCAAAAGAAGGTATTGTAAAACATCTTTTAGGCTCAGCAAAAGTCAATGGACTCAACCTAAAATCCTGTGGACTCATCAAATAAAGAAATTTTGGGTAAAATTAGTAGCAGAAAATACACTTCTTCTCAGGTAACTGCTGCTCACAGTGCCATCCATTCATTCTTGTTCTGAAATGTAAAAATCAGAAAAAAGATCTCACCGGTCATTTGCAAGGTTAAACTTTGGTGGTCCTCCGGTCAGTTATCGATCTTGGGCTAGACCTCTTATCTATTGGGTGGGTGAACAATGGGGTAAGTGAGGGGTGGTAATATTCTCACCCTTGCCAACCCCACAGTACTATAGTTAATCCTGAAATAAGAAAGTATCAGAGGCAATACTTCCAAATGGTAATAGGCTGAAAAATATTATTTTAACCTTCTAGTATACGGTTCACCTTCCGGTTAGATTATGAGCTCTTTGATGTTGCATATCTGTCTTGTTGCCTTTCCCACCTGTTTAGTCAAGCACCTATCACATCGTGTAGAAGATTATTTTAGTAAATGTTTATAAAGCATTTTGTTTTTGTTGTGGCAAAATATACATAACATAAAATTTACCATTTGAATTATTTTTAAGTGTACAGTTCAACAGCATTATGTACATTTACATTGTGGTGTATCTTTCACCGTTCTTCATCTCTACAAAATTTTCATCATCCCCAACCTGAAGTTCTGCACACATTAAACAATAACTCCCTCTTCTCCCCTCCCCGTAGCCCCTAGGAACCACCATTCTACTTTGTGTCTCTAAGAATTTGACTATTCGAGGTATCCCGTATAAGCAAAATCATACAATATCTGTCCTTTTGTGTCTGGTTTATTTCACTTAGCGTAATGTCTTCATGGTTCATCTATGTTGTACAGATATATTTTTAAAGTTGCACATGTTGTATATTTTTAAAATAACTACTCTTTTTATCCCATACCTCTCAATTTTGACCCAAAATAGACTGAAATGAAAGTCCCAAAGAGAAAGGCAGAAAGCTTCAGAGGTTTTAGAGAAGGAGAATGGAGAGATAAGTGTTCTCCAGATAAGAAAAGAATGGGCCAAGGGTGTGGACAAGAGTGGGCAATACGTGGGTGATGGAGAGAAAGGGAACAATCTAGAGGAAGCTGGGTCATCCCTGCTTCTCACCAAGAAAGCCCCCTATGTCCACTTCCAAAGCTTCAGTTAGATCAGGGGTTCGTACTCTGGGGTCTATGAGACCCTAGAAGGTCCATGGATGGACTTTGGGGGTATGCTTTCTAAGGTCATATGTGTTATTTTTAGCATGTTTGTATTCGGGGAAACAAGGTTCATAACTTTAATTGAATACTCTTTTGGAGATCCATAATTCATAACAAACTGTTATTGCAGGGAATATATACATATATATGGGTTTTACTTTGGAATGATGGAAATGTTTTGGAACTAGATAGAGGTGATCATTGCACAGCATTCTGAATGTACCAAATGCCGTAAGATGGGTAATTTTACATTATGTGAATCACACCTCGATAAGCGACTTAAAAGAAGAAGTATGGATCAATGCTGATGACAGCCATCGCAACCTCTTTTCTGAGCATCAGTCTCTCACATAGAACTGCTTAAGGACAACTCCACTGAGATGGCCCACAGGAACACCAGACTCCAGAATTCATTTTTTTCCCCTTCCAACAGCTGCTCTTTCTCCTGTTTTCTCTGTTTGGGTAAAAAATGCTACCGTGATGATTAGTGACCTGGGAGGAATCCTTGACATCACTTGTTCCCTCTTCTTGCCTCTCCTTTCACATCCAATCTCTGTATCCTATTGATACTGCCTTCTAAACATGTCTCAAGTCCATGCACTTCCCTCTACACTTACTGCCACAGCCCTAGTTTGGGCAACCGTCAGCCCTCCCTGAGCAGTTCAGTGCCTCCTAACCAATCTCCCAGCATCCACCTGTTCGCTTAGAAATTCTTCCAGCAGCAAGTAACAGAATACCCTACTCAAAATGGATTATAAAGTGGAACCAATTTCCCCCCATATTACAAAAAAACCTAGAGATAGACGCTTGCGGCTTTGCTTCAGTAATCTCTGCCAGGGCTGTCATCTCCATTAATCTTGGCTTTTTTTCTCAGGCTCATTTCGCGATATAAGGCATCACATCAGTGTTCAGAGGGCAGGAAGAAAGCAAACCGGCAGTGCCCTATCTTGTCATTAGTATAGCCAAAGTTTTCCCAGAATTCTTTGGGAGACTTTTCCTTAGGTCTCTTTACCCAAATTTGGGTTCCTGACTCTGATCACCACACCTAGCTACAAGGGTGGCTGAGAAATGGGACATAGGTTGACTCGGGGCAGGGGACTGCCCGTGTTTGTATGGCCCTTGAACTAAGAACAGGTTTTATGTTTTTAAGGGCTGTTAGAAAACAAAAAACACAAATGAATACTCAACAAAGGCCATATGCCCCATAAAGCATAAAGTATTTATTATCTGAATCTTTACAGGAAAAGGTTGCTGACCCATAGATTAGAGCAAATGTAATTTCCTAAAATGTGAACCTTATTTTATCGTTTCTCAGTTTAAAAATCCTTCACTCTCTCTCTCTCTCACTCTCTGCCCCTCCCCCTGTTCATGCTCCCCCCCCCCCGCCCAAATAAATAAATAAATAAACTTAAAAAAAAAAATCCTTCAGTGTATCCCAAGGATGAAGCAGATTTTAGGCTTACCCTTAATAAGCCCTATGAGGTTCTTCCTGATTCTGCTTACCTTTCCAATATTATTCCCACGTTATACTCTATGGTCTAGTCACACTAGACTATTTTCCTGTAGGTTCTTCTATTAGTTTCCTATTGTTCTTGTAACAAATTACCAAAATTTCACGGTTTAGAGCAACATAAATGTATTATCTTACAATTCTGGAGGTCTGAAGTTCAAAATAGGTTTTTCTAGACTAAAATCAAAGTGTTAGCAGGGCTATGCTCCTTCTGGATGCTCTGTGGGAGAATTTCTAGGTAAGTTCCCTTGCCTTGTCCAGTTTCTAGAGGCTTCCTGCATTCCTTAGTCCATGGCCTCTTTCTCCATTTGCACGACCAGCACTGTAGCATTTTCAAATCTCTCTCTGATTTTGATCTACTACCTCCCTCTTTCAAGTAAATGGCCAAATGTAATCGGGCCCCCCCCAGATAATCCAGGATAACCTCTTCATCTCAAGATCCTTAATTTAATTACATCTGCAAAACCCCTTTTGTCATGTAAGGTTACATAATTTGAAGATTCCAGGGATTAGGATGTGAACATCTTTGGGGGCCATTATTCACAGTGTTTCACACTGCCCAGTTGGGGTCTTTACATTTGCTGTTCTCTCTCCCTGAGAGAGGTTTTCCTCTGACCGGCTAAGCCCAGATTATCCTTGAGCCCCAGCCTGGGTGACATTTCCTCTGGGAAGTTTTCCTGATCCTTTAGCACTCAGTACTTCTCTTTCTTGGCAATGACCACACTATTTCCAACAGCTTGGTTATGCATCAGTCTCCCCACCACCACACCACAGAAGGGCAAAACCATGTTAGTCTTCCTTGGTGTTGCATCCTGGTCTTGGTGTCTGGCACATGATAGGTACTCAGCATGCATTTGTTAAGTGAATGAATAAATGAACCATTGAACTTCTGAGAGAGAAAGAATTCTGGAATGCCAAGGCTGTAGGCATTTCTTTCAGGGCCAACAAGACAACAGATGCCTAAAGGAATGACCTGGTCCTCTGGACTTCACCTTGGCCCCTAGTAACAAAGTCAAGGAGCAAGATTAGAGCCAAAGCTGTAGAATTTCCCAACTAGTGTAGTACAACCAGACCTCAGTCCCCAAATGACCTGAGACGTTTGCGTCATCACCAATTTATAACTCAACCTCATTGACCCATACAGCCTTCCCCACACCTCCTTCTCCCACATACACCACTACTTATAAATGTTGCAGAGCCCATTATCCTCCCCTAGATCACTAGATTCACCCCAGAAGCCATAATTATTGCCTGTAAGGCCATTCAAGTGCCTCTGATATTTCCCTATTTGCTCTTTCTTGAAGGAGTCAGGGAGGGAGCCATCGAAACTAGCATTTTGGCTCTGGACACCATTTGCCATGCTTTGTGTTCTTATTATTTCAGTCTTGATCAAACGCCTGTTTGTGTAGATATCAACCACAGTAACAGAGATAGGCTTGGATAGACAAATATGATAGACTGATTTGGAGTCTGATAAACTAAAAGATTTCATATAGATTAACGGCTTTCAACCCTAGCTGCTCATTAGAATCAACTGGGATACTTTAAACAATGTCAGTATCTAGATCCCATACGAAACATCTAAATTAGAATCTCTGGAGGAGGGCCTATGCATTTGTTGTTGTTGTTGTTTTTAAGCCTTCCAGGTAGGGTCACCCACTGTCTCAAGTTCCTCAGGGTTACAGGGTTTCCCTGGAACTGAGACTTCCAGTGCTAAAAAGAGGACACTTCCAGGTCACCTTAGCTGGTCAGGTGTGGCTAATGTGCATCTAGGGCTGAGAACCACTGATACTGTTTCCGTTGATCAAGAAAGTATGTTATGGTTGCTCTATGGTTTTCCCCAACTCATACTGTGATGGTAAGAGCAATGAACAAAGCAATGATCTTGACTTGCATCCTGGCTCTGTCACTTATCAAGTGACTTCTGACAAGTAACGCAATCTCTCTGAACCTTGATTCTTCATCTTCAAAATGGTAATGATAAGACCTACCTCACTGAACTAGCCTAGCCATGGTTCTGGATTGCAAACAACAGACACCACTTCTAGTTAATTTACCCAGAAAGGGAATTTATTAGAAGGAACTGGATAGTTCAGAGACTTACTGGGAAGGCTAGCACATACATATGGAAGGTCTGTTTGGGACACCACCAGGTGCTGCAGTCCTTGACTCTCAATGCCACCACAATTTCATGAATAATTTCTAATTGGCCCAGAGACTTTGCAGTAATTCTCTCAAGAGTCAATGTTCCAGGCTGACCAATTGGCTGTGCTAAGTCATACTTCACACTCTCAACTGTTGGGGTTAGGGAGAGGGCCATTTAACACACTTTTAAGAAAGGCCTGTGCAAGCACTTTAAAACCCTATGCATCGGGGGCTCTTCAGGGTGGCTGTACAGTCAGATTGCCTGAGGAGCTTTTAAAAGATCAGAATCTCAGGGGTTGGGAGAGGGAAATCTTCATTTTGGATATACTCTATCATCCTTAATCTCATCATGTCTGAGAACTATCGTCCCAGAGGAACAACTGGTCCTTCTCTATGTTGAAAAAGATTTGGGGAGGTCAGAGAAACCCTTTGCCTTCTATTGTTCCTGAGACAAGATAGAGAGTGGGGTCTTTTTGTTTGTTTTTGTTTTGTTTTGTTTTTGAGAGAGAGAGAGAGAGAGGCAGAGAGAGGGAGAGAGAATCCCAAGCAGGCTCAGCATGGAGCCTGACTCGCGGCTCAGTCTCACTATCATGAGATCATGACCTGAGCTGAAATCAAGAGTTGGACCCTTAACCAACTGAATCACCCAGGCGCCTCAAGATAAGCGTGTTTTGTTTTGTTTTGTTTTTTCCACGTTTTTTATTTATTTTTGGGACAGAGAGAGACAGAGCATGAACGGGGTAGGGGCACAGAGAGAGGGAGACACAGAATCGGAAACAGGCTCCAGGCTCTGAGCCATCAGCCCAGAGCCTGACGCGGGGCTCGAACTCACGGACCGCGAGATCGTGACCTGGCTGAAGTCGGACACTTAACCGACTGCGCCACCCAGGCGCCCCAAGATAAGCGTGTTTTGAATCTTCACTATGTAATGCAAACAATAGCATAATATTGTAAATACAAAGAAAGAAATGATTTTACCGGGACCATTTGTCTGGTGCTAGAGCAGTTAAAGTCTAGTCGTAGATGAAAATGATTGTCATGACTTAGGAAATACATGTTTGCCTATGATTCCCTGATTAACCCAATTTGGGTTAATTTGCCCAAGACGTATTTTTGGGATCTGATACAGCTTGCTCTGTCTTCAGGGAAGTTTGGCTACCTGATGTGACCCATGAGCCTCCTAAGGAAGGAAGCAATTCTGCCATACAGAATCAACTCTGCGCTCAGGTGCCTCCCAGAATTTCACTGTTGTAGGTGCAGCCAAGATGGACTGAAGGTAGGTCCAGGATGAGTTTCTAAGGTAGACTCTACTGACCAATATACCTGGGGTTCATTGTTCACATGTAATAGGAGATTGTAAGTATTCTAGTGGATATGATTATGTGAGATCAAATCAAAGAGGTAAAGCTTATAATGAGAAAAAGAGGAAGTTGTCTAACCTTGACAATGGTTATTACAGTTGGGGGTTTCCAGAAAGCAGGTTAGTTAGAGGTGATTATTTTATGTCATTTTTAGGCAGATGACTTAAGTTTCTATTACAGTGTCAGACACACTTATAAGAAATAACCTAGGTTTCACCTGTGTTTACGAACAAGCTAGATTTAGTTTTGTTTACTTGGCTCAAGGAATTCTCAAGATTGGTCTCCAGTTTGTATTCAAGAGAACAAAAGGAGTTGGATGTTCTTTTAGAAGTATTGCTCTTAAACCATAGCATGGTAAACAGATGTATTGTCCTTCTCTACTTTAAAAAAATGTATTTCTGGGGCGCCTGGGTGGCGCAGTCGGTTAAGCGTCCGACTTCAGCCAGGTCACGATCTCGCGGTCTGTGAGTTCGAGCCCCGCGTCAGGCTCTGGGCTGATGGCTCTGTGCTGACAGCTCGGAGCCTGGAGCCTGTTTCCGATTCTGTGTCTCCCTCTCTCTGCCCCTCCCCTGTTCATGCTCTGTCTCTCTCTCTGTCCCAAAAATAAATAAATGTTGAAAAAAAAATTAAAAAAAAAATGTATTTCTACTGAAGTACTTAGGACTAGCCATCTCAAATCAGTATATTCTTTCCTCTGAGAACTATTGAGGAAACACTGGCAAATCATTTATGTTTAGAGTTTTCCCATGCTACTCCAGGCAGACCAAAATCTACCTTTACCAAATCTCATTCCTAGTATAATTCATGTTAGAATTAATTAAAAAAAAAACACTCACTTTTAATTATTTTCCTCTTAGACTTAGATTGTGATTTCCCTAAGGAATTTGAAAGCATGCTTTGTCTCCTCAAAAATATTTATCATCAAATTTGTTCAGAGGAAGATTGCTTTTAGGGAGTATTTCCACAAATAGCTAATCCCAAGTATTTCATATTGACTCCCTTAATTTTTAGATTTTATATAGATTTATTTAGATTTAGATATAAATTTTCATTACTGAATTTTAGGGGTACCATTATTTGGGTATTTTTGCCTTAGGTAAACTATGATTATAGTTTTAAAAACTTTTATTATAAAAGGATTATGTTTTTATTGTAGAAAACTTGGAAAAGAGAAAAGATTAAGGAAACAATTACTAACTCCACCATTAAGAAAAAAACCCATACTTAATATTTAGGCTATATTTTCTCTCTCTTTTTTTTTTCTTCCTTAATTGAGACAATGCTATACATTCAATTTTATATTCTGATTACTTCAACAGTCAGGAAAAGCTGTAAAAGACTCTGAAATAGGAGGAAGAAAAGAAAGAAAAAAAACGAGCCCTTAGTGTTTGTTTACTACACATCTTTGCCAGAGGTAGCAATGCAAATTACTCTGGCCCATAGACATGCAAATAATTTCTGTAGGTGGAGGGATAAGATTTCCAAATCCCTAAGTAGATAAAGTCAGTTTTGTATCTATTTGGAAATTCATTACAGTCTTCCTGGTTGACCTATTCTTGTAGGATTCTCTGAATTTTTTTTTTTTTTTTACCATTTAATTTAATTTTTAAAATTTACATCCAAGTTAGTTAGCATAAAGTGCAACAATGATTTCAGGAGTATATTTCTTAACACCCCTTACCCGTTTAGCCCATCCCCCCCTCCCACAACTCTCTGAATTCTTGTTTGATAGGTTTTAATATCTTACTGGTTCCCTCATTAATTAATGATTTAAATTAGATCTTTGTGGGTTTTTTTAAGTTAAATCTTTGATGAATGTTATCTTTATATTTATGTGACAGTCATGATTTTATCTTTAAAAAAATATCCTTAACACAACTAACATTGTATCATAAACATTTTTCCATTAACAATTTATTTATTTACTTAGTGTGCACAAGCGGGGGAGGGGCAGAGGGAGAGAGAAAGAGGAACCCAACTAGACTCCACCCCCAGCACGGAGTCCAGTGTGGGGCTCACTCTCAAGACCTGAGCCAAAATCGAGAGTTGATGCTCAACCCACCGAACCCCCCCAGGCGCCCCTCCATTAACAATTATTCATGAATAGACATTTTAAGGCTACTGTGTGAATTTAAGACATTTTGTTCATCCGCTTCCTAATGTTCAAATGTTCTTTACTGTTCCCATGTGTTCAATATTTACATTGTTCACAATTTTTCCCTTAAAAAAGAAAAGGCTAGTGAACGTCTTTGTGCTCAATTCCTTGTCCACATTTAAAATTTTCTTCCTTAGGAGAGATTACTAGGAATAGAGCTCCTGAGCTGAAAGGTATCAATCCTTTCAAGTCTCTTGAAAGATTATTGCCAAATTGCTTTCTTGTAAGAGATGCCTTCTATCAGCAGTGGCAAGACCGCTCATTCAACTCTCACCAACATTCAACATTATCATTTAAATCCTTTGAGAATTTAATAGCAAGTGGTATCTTGTTTTAGTTTAAAATAATTTTTAGGGACTCCTGGCTGGCTCAGTCGGTGGAATGTAGGACTTTTGATCTCGGGGTTGGGGTTGTAAATTCAAGTCCCGCTTGGGTGTAGAGATTACTCAAAAATAAAATCTTAAAATAACAATAATTTTCGAATTTTATTTTTAATTGTGGTAACAAATTAAAGTATTCATTTAGTAGTGTTAAGTATATTTACATTGTTTTGCAGCAAATCTCTAGAACCATTTCATCTTGCCAAAATGAAACTCTCTACCTATTGAACAACTCCCTATCTCCCCTCATCTAAGCCCCTGGTAACCACTCTTCTACGTTCTGTTTCTATAAATTTGACTACTGTAAATATCTCATGCAAGTGGAATCATACAGTATTTGTCTTTTTGTGACTGGCTTATTTCACTTAGCATAATGTCCTCAAAGTTCATCCAAGGCTTGACAGGATTGCCTCCTTTTCAAGGCTGAACAATATTCTATTGTATGTGTATATCATAGTTTGTTCATCTATCAATGTATATTTGAGCTGCTTTTCCTCTTAGCTATTGTGAACAATGTTACTATCGAACATGGGTGTGCAAATAGATTTTTTGAGACCTACCTGCAATTGTTTTGGATATATATCCATTAATGGGATTGCTGGATGATATAGTAGTTCTGTTTTTAATTTTTTGAGGAACTGCTATACTATTTTCCATGGTGGCTGCATTATTTTTCAATCCCACCAACGTTTCATAATGGGGCCAATTTCTCCACATCCCTGCCAACACTTTTTTTTTTTTGACAGTAGCCATCTTAAAGAGTGTGAGGTGGTACCTTATTGTGCTTTTGATTAGCATTTCTCTAATGATTAGTGATGTTGAGCATCTTTTCACATGCTTGCTGACCGTTTGTATATCATCTTCACAGAAATGTCTGAGTCCTTTGCCCACTTTCAAATTGACTTATTTGTTTTTGTTGTCGAGTTGTAGGAATTCTATTTATATTCCAGATATTAACCCTTTATCAGATATATGATTTGCAAATATTTTCTCCTAATCTGTAGCTTCCTTTTCAACTCTATTGATTATATATATATATATATATATATATATATATATATCCTTTAATACACAGAAGTCTTAAGTTTGATGTAGTTTCATTCAGACAAACAATATCTTGTTGTATCCCTATTTACTTCTCCTATGGGGTTGAATTATTTTAGTGTTTACACTGGTGTCACATCTTACCCAAATTTTACATTCTGCAAGTTAACCGATAAGGGGAAAAGGCATTATTCTGTTCTATTCTGTACCATTCTATTTTTTTTTTTTAAACACTGATTGCCCTGTAAATTGATCTCACGACCTACTAATGGATCATAACCCGTAGTTTGAAAACACTGTCTTAAATCATCCATAAAATATTAATCGTATCTTCTGTAGTTGATATGATCAGTTCCTCTTACTCTTTATTGGTGTTTCTCTGTGCATCATAATTAATTATACAGTTTGTTTCTTGCAAACAAAGCCATCCCGAGTTTGCATTGCCTGTGACACACACTCATGGTGATAATAAAGTTGAATCACCTTTCTCTCTTTCTTCTTGTGCATTTGCAATCAGATGTGCATAAACCAAACTTGACTGTGATTTGAATCTACTGAGGTAGCTACTTCTAATTCCACATATAGAAATCATACGTTGCCTCTTTTGACCGTTTAATCTACTGGGGACATCCAAGTTTTTCTTATCTCTTTTGTATAAGCTTCACGTATTATACACCTTAACTACTGAGAGACTGAGTATAAACACAGACAAGAGTCAGACCACATATGACCCTAGAATTCTGTCCCACAACCTCTGCAGCAGCCAGTCCGGGCCACCAAACCACAACCTCGTTAGTAACCCACCCACAACAAGGACTTGGTCAAGGACAGTCACTTTCCCTATTTTTTTTGCTCCCTCTCCCCAATTTCTAACTTAGGATCAACCAGACAAAGCCAAATATGCTCCCCAAACTAATCACATAAGATGCCCCATGTCTAGTTAGCTTACATTCACATTCTTGTGCCAAAAATCTCCAATCACAGCACATCTGAAATTTTTTATCCGCCCCCCTCCCCCGTCCCGCGCTGCCACTGTGCTTTCTCACTCCCCTGCAGGCTTTCAGCCTCATGTGATGGTGGTGACTCCCTTGCTCAGGAAGCTCTGAGTTCTTATTTGAGTAGGTCTTTATTTCCACACTACATTTGTTGCAAATTCTTTTTACACTTAGTTCTCTTTGCATTTTTTATGATGTTATGATTTTGCTTATGGTGCTTTTTAAAATATATGATTTATGTAATCAGATCTCTTCAGCTCTTTAGTAGTAAGACTTTCCACTGCTCTTTTGCTTGACAAATCCTTCCCGAAAGCTGATGGGATGAATCCACACAACAACTTTTGCTCCTCCCCCCAATCCCACCAAAAGACAATGAGGGGAAGATAAGGGCATAACCCACCCTGCCCCCAGGAGAAGGGCAAAGAGAATGCATGATCCCTCTTCCCCAATCACCTAATTCTCTTTCATGCTCCCTCCTAAAATAGTGACAGCCAGGATTCTGTTTTCAAGGCAGAAGATTGGAAATGTCTTTCCTGAATAAGAATGACAACATTACCAGCTAATGTTTATTTAGTGTTTACTAAGTGCCAGATATTGTTTTATACACATTAACTCATCTAATCTTTACATTAACTCCTAGGTAGGCACTATTATCATGCCGATTTTACAGATAAAGAAAAAGAGGCCCAGAGAAGTTAGGAAGTAGCAAATGAGTGGTAGTTCCTGTATTTGAATTGAAGTAGTCTCGCCTCAATTCCCTTACCGTCTCTTTTTAGGAAAGACCTAAAAACACTGACATCTGAGTTTTTCTGACAAAACAGCCCACCTGGATCACCCTACAGTGAAACCCCCCAGTTGAAAAGCCTCCTCATGTACAGGACTTCCAATCGATTTCTTTTTTTTTTTTAATTAAAAAAGTTTTGTTTAATGTTTATTTTATTTTTGAGAGAGAGACAGAGCGCAAGTGGGGGGACAAGCAAAGAGAGAGGGAGACATAGAATCCCAAGGAGGCGTCAGGCTCCGAGCTGTCAGCACTGAGTCGCCGAGGGATTCGAACTCACAAGCTGTGGGATCGTGACTTGAGCTGAAGTTGGACACTTAACCTACTGAGCCACCCAGGTGACTCCCAATCAGTCTCTTAATGTTCCTCTCTTAGATATGAGCAGACAGGGAAGACACCAGACTTTTCTTTTTTCTTTTTCTTTTGCTTTTTTTGTTTTGATCAACTTTGATATATAATTTGAATACAATAAAATGAACTTATATTACGTACATAGTATGATGAATTTAGGCAAATGTATATACCAGTGTAACTACCACTACAATCAATATGTAAAACGTTTCCATTAGAAAGTTTCATTGTACCCCCTTTCAATTCCCACATGATTTCTCATCTTTACAGGGCCACTTTATTTTTAGGATTTTTAATTCCAGTGTAGTTAACATACAGTGTTGTATTCAGTTCAGGTGTACAATATAGTGATTCAACAATTGCATATAGGGGCGCCTGGGTGGCGCAGTCGGTTAAGCGTCCGACTTCAGCCAGGTCACGATCTCGCGGTGCGTGAGTTCGAGCCCCGCGTCGGGCTCTGGGCTGATGGCTCAGAGCCTGGAGCCTGTTTCCGATTCTGTGTCTCCCTCTCTCTCTGCCCCTCCCCCGTTCATGCTCTGTCTCTCTCTGTCCCAAAAATAAATAAACGTTGAAAAAAAAAATTAAAAAAAAAAAAAAAAACAATTGCGTATAGAGAACCACTTAAAAATTTTTTTTTTCACTATAAGTTAGTTTTGCCTTTTGTAGAACTTCATATAGATGGAATCACCCAGTGTGCACTCTTTTGTGTTTGCTTTCGGCACACATCATGTTTGGTTTCCATTTGCTGCATGTATCAGTTCATCCTTTTTTGTTATGAAGAGTTGATGGATATTTGGCATGTTTCCAGTTGTTTTCCAGACAAGAATAATAGTTAATATAAATAACCTTCAAATACCAGTATAAAAGTTACTGTCCAGAATGGATGATTTGATTCATGACATTACGGAGTTTTTTCCATAAAGCACCTAGCTCATTATGGCCCATTATTTTATTTGAGATGTTAGAGTAATTTAGATTCTTCTAATGCTAAATCCAGTATTACTCTTTTATAAACTGTCATAAAATATACATAACGGTAGAGCTGGCAGTGAGGACAGCAGCCTGCTTCCACAGAGTGATGGCTCTGTTCTATTGCAAGGGACTGGGCAAAGGAAGTATCCTGTGGTCCCTTAGGTTCTTGTAGAACTAGCAACTGGGGTGAGGGTGATCAGGGTCCTAGTATCCTTAGCTTGCCACCCTGAGGTAGCACCTCCACAATGTAAGAGGGGGCTCAGTATAAAAAGGGAGCTCTAAGCTCTTGTCCACACCTGCCTGCCTGGAGTTTCTCCTCTGCAGCCCAGGGCTGGGAAGGCTAAGAAAGGCTGAGGGACCTGCCCTTCCTGGGGAAATACTGTAGCCTTTGCCTGGGAGCTGGGGGGACGGGGAGGAGAGAGAAGCTGTACCCACCTGGAGTAGAGCTTCCCTGCACTGAGCTAGTGGGGTGGCTCAAGTGTGACAGACTCTAGCTGATCTTATCAAGATTGAGTAGGTGTACTTGGATAATTATTTATTTGCTGTCTGCCCTTAGGACAATTTTCAGAGAGTTTAAATACTTTTTTCTTTTTAATTTTATTTATTTTAAGAAATCTCTACACCCAAGTGGGACTCGAACTCACAACCCCAAGGTCAAGAGTCACATGCTCTTCTGACTGACCCAGTCAGGAGCCCCAAATGATACTTTATTTTATTTTTTTATTTTTTGAAAGTAGGCTCCATGCCCGGTGTGGGGCTTGAGCTCATGTCGTGAGTTGCTCGCTCTACCGGCTGAGCCAACCAGATGCCCTTCTTTTTTTTTTTTTCTTTTTAACTTTCACCAGTTACGATTGTTTTGCTGGAGGGTGGGTCCTCAGAGTTCCTCATTCCACCATTCTGTGTCTCTCCATTAAAGCTCTTTTGCACTTTTTTTTTTCATTTAACGATATCTCTCGGAAATCACTTCATATCAGTTCATCAGGATCTTCCCCATTCTTTTTTCTTTTTAAGTAATGTCTACACTGAACATGGGGCTCGAATTCACAAGCCTGATATCAAGAGTTGCATGCTCTTCCGACTAAGCCAGGCAGGCATCCCGCCCCCCCCCCCCGCCCCCCTCCCCCCCCCCCCCGCATTCTTTTTACAGTGGTGAAGTTTTTCAATTTGTGGATGCCTCCTAGTTAATTCAAACATTCTCTTGTGAATGGGGAGTTTAGGCTGTTCCAAAACCTTGCAGGTGCAAACAATACTGCAATGAACCACTTTGTCCACATGTGGTTTCATACCGGTGGAGGTGTATTTTCAGGGTAGACTCCTGGAGTGGCATTGCTGGGCCAGAAGGTTAACTGCATATGTACTTTTTCAGATGTTGCCAAATTCCCTTCTGAAAGGATTGTGCCAATTTTTATTTCTATTGGCAATGCACGACAGTAGCTGGTTCCCCACAGCCTTACCAACATAATGTACTGTCAGGTTTTTGCTTTGCTTTGCTTTGCTTTTTTCAATTTTTGCCAATCTTGATAGGTGAGAAGTGGTTTACCCGTTTCAATTTACATTTCTCTAATTGTGAGTGAGATTGAACATCTTTCCGTACTTTAAAGACCATTTTTATACTTTTGTGTGAATTGTCTGTTCATATGTTTTCCCTCCATTTTTTTCTGTTGAGTTTTTGCTCCTCTATTCTTCAATTTCAGAGTTTAAAAATAAATTGGTGATTGGGGCGCCTGGGTGGCTCAGTCGGTTAAGATGTGACTCTTGATCTCCTGGCTCAGGTCTCGGTCAAATGGTTCCTGAGATGGAGCCCTGCCTCAGGCTCCTCGCTGACAGTATGGAGCCTGATTGGGATTCTCTCCCTCTCTCTCTGCCCCTCCCCTACTCTAGCTCTCTTTCTCTCTCTCTCTCAAAATAAATAAATAAACATTAAAAAAATAAAAATAAATTGGTGATATAGGGTGCCTGGGCGGCTCAGTTGGTTGAGTGTCTGACTTCAGCTCAAGCTACCATCTCACAGTTTACGAGTTTGAGCCCTGCATTGGGCTCTGTGCTGACAGCTTGGAGCCTGGAGCCTGCTTCTCTGATTCTCTATCTCCCTCTCTCTCTGTCCTCCCGCTGCTCACGTGTGCTCTCTTTCTCTCTCAAAAATAAGCAAATAAACATGGAGAAAAAAAATAAAATAAATTGGGGATAATAACACTTTATCTGTCATATAGGTTGTAAGTATTTTCTCCTAATTTATCAGTTAACTTTTTACGTTGTGGGGTTTTTTTTCCCCTTCAAAAATTTATTTTTATGTAGCCAAATTTATCAGTCTTTTCTTTTACTATTCTTGGATCTTGAGTTTGAAAACTTTTCCCTATTTTTCAAAAGTTTGTGTTACACCACTTCACTTTTAAAACAGCCCTACATTAGTACCTGTTTTTGCTAAGCAGAGGAGCTCTGAAGAGGATTTTTGCTTCTATGAAGAAAGCTGAAAAGCAAAAACATCGTTCACTGTTCGTTTTGCAGCAAAGCCATCACAGAGGCAGTTTGCTCTGAGCAGTGAGATCACCGGCCAAGGTCCCTCCTTCCTCCCAGGGAACCCTGTCTCAGCTTCTGACATCAAGCTGCCATAGCTTTGTGTCTGTGAACATCTGTGCTTTATCTCCATCTGTTTTGTGCCCCCTTGGCAAGATGTGTCTTAAGGTACCAGAAAAGTCCAGGAGACGTTACTTTTTGGGTCCGGGATTTTTTTCCACAAAAATGGTAATTTTTCTGTGATTTATGCTATTTTTGGCTTACGAAAGGTTTCATAGGAGCATTCTACTTTAAGAAATGGGGGTAACCTGTACTCAGATTAAAAAAGAATTTATCCTTATCTTTTCTAGTAACTTATGTGGTTTCTTTTCTTTTCTTTTTTTCCATTTAGATCTCTGATCAGTTTGGAGTTTATTCTTGTGTATGAAATAAGGTATGGATATAATTTTATCTTCTTCCAAAAGGCTACTCGTTGGCCTTTTTTATTTACCCCAGTGATTTCAGATGCCACTTTTGTTGTATACGAATTTCCTTCTCTCTAGGGATTTCTATTCAGTTCTGCTGTCTATGCATCAGGACAAACTGCTTTAATTACAGAGTCTTTATTGCATGTTTTAGTCTTTGGTAGAGTTAGGTCCTCACTGTACTTCTTTTTCACTGTTTTTTGGCTATTCTTTCATTTTTGTTTTTCTATATGAATTTTATTACCAACTATTGGTATTTTTATTGGGCTTATGTTAACTTTGTAAGTTAAATTAACTTAAGGAGAATTGACACTTTTATAATTTGTTGTCCCATCTAAATAAACATAGAAAATGTCTTGCTATTAGATCGTCTATTTAAAAAGGTTTTTTAAATGTTTATTCTATTTTGTGTGTGAGAGAGAGACAGAGAGAGAGAGAGAGAGAGAGGCAGAGAGAGAGAAAGAGATACAGATCCCAAGCAGGCTCCACGCTCAACCTTGCCGCAGGACTAGATCCCACAAATGTGAGATCATGACCTGAGCTGAAATCAAGAGTCTGACACTTAACCAACTGAGCCACCCAGGCACCCCAAAATTCCATCCTTTCTAAGAAAAGTGAGATGCCTCTTAAAATTTGCTGAGTTTATAAATTTTGGAGGAGAATTACGATCCAGTAGGCGTGAAAATCATCCTGTCCTAGACACTGAAACACTATACTGGACAGGGGCTACTTTACCAGAGCTAGCCCCGCAGTGCACAGTGCCACCTAGTGGTTACACTGCCATGGAAGGCTCTTCTTGCAAGCCCTGTGACCGCCCGGAAGGGACTGGACCACAAGAGGTAAGAACCCCTCTGGAATAATCTATACCAAAGTCCAGTGGCAACTGCGACATATTTCCAAACTGTCTGTTTTCTGAGGTCTTGCTTCTCTTAGCTTAGGGTTTCCTTTTCTGTACAATAAGGGCAACCAGGTGAACTTGAGTTTCCCTTTCTGGACAATGGTTCTTTATAGGGATCAAAATCCCCTTCTAAAGTTTCTCCCGATACTTCCTCTTTCTCTGTTTGTAGCAAAGAAGAAAATAAAACAGGGGCACCTGGGTGGCTCAGTCGGTTAAGCGACACACCTCTGCTCAGGTCCTGATGTCATAGCTTGTGAGTTCAGGCCCTGCGTGGGGCTCTGTGCTAACAGCTCAGAGCCTGGAAGCTGCTTTGGATTCTGTGTCTCCCTCTCCTTCCCTGCCCCTCCCCTGCTTGTGCTCTCTCTCAAAAATGAATAAATAAAAACTTAAAAAGAAAGAGTTGGATGCTTAGCCAACTGAGAAGAAGAAAATAAAACAAAGGCTTTATTATGAAATGAGAATTTTGTTCTTAGTTAATTCATGCTGCTGCAGACTACTTAGGTGTAAGATGCATTTGGCAGAAGTGTAAGTTGCACACCGACTGCATAATGAGGTTCTAAAACAAGCGGCATGCTTGGGAAAAAGATGAGAATGTTATTTTTTTCCTGCTAATTTCCCCCCCCTGAATTCCGAAAACTACATTATAGGATATTTGGAAAGGGGAAGGAGGAGCATTGCTTCTGTCACCCAGCACTGTGAGTGGACTTCCACATGCTACAGCTTCTGATCCTGTTGTTTCTCACCTCATTCAGGTGTTATCTTCTGCAGCTGGTGATAAAATAGCATTTGCTTAGAAATACAGTCAATGAAGCAAAAAAAGTGAGGTGTGAAAGTGCAATTGACTAATTGATTACTTAAAATGATTCCTTTGTCAGAGTGACCTAGAGTGCTCATTGCTCAACAGCATTAGTTATTAGCAATATTTTCCATTTCTGGCAGTCTCACGGGGAATAACGATAATGTTGGTTAAGTGTGTGTTTTTTGCACTACCTCGAAGAATGAACATTTCATAAGTTAATTGGCTGTTTATAGTTCTCTATCACTTTTTATTCCTCTCTTGTGCCCATTTTTCTACTAGCTTTTTTTTAAAAAAGATTTTATTTTATTATTATTTTTTAAAGATTTTATTTTGGGGGGGGTGTCTGGGTGGTTCAGTCGGTTAAGTGTCCGACTTCGGCTCAGGTCATGATCTTGCAGTTCGTGAGTTTGGGCACCACGTCTGGCTCTGTGCTGACGGCTGAGCCTGGAGCCTGCTTCCAATTCTGTGTCTCCCTCTCACTCTGTTCTCCCCCCCCCCCCCGCCCCCCAATTTGCTCACTCTCTCTCTCTCAAAACTAAACATTAAAAAAAAGTAACAAAAAAAAAAAGATTTTATTTTTTTTTAAGTGATCTCTACATCCAAGGTGGGTCTTGAATTTACAACTCTGAGATCGAAAGTCACATGCTTCACCAACTGAGCCAGCCAGGCACCCCCCATTGTCTTTTTACATATTTCTTTCTTACTAATTTGAAGGAGTTGTTTATTAGTGATATCACTTTGTCATATCTTGCAAGTTTCTCTCTCAGTCTATTCATTTCTTTTCTGGCTTTGTTTATGGTATTTTAAATGTTCGTGTGGTTGAATACATCAATTTTCTCTTTATGGCTTCTCAGGTTTATTTTTAATGTTTACTTATTTTGAGAGAGAGAGACAGTGTGTGTATGTGAGCAGGGGAGGGGCAGAGAGAGAAAGGCAGAGGGAGCCCGATGTAGGGCTTGATCCCATGAACCATGAGATCATGACCTGAGCCAAAATCAAGAGTCGGATGCCTAACCGACTGAGCCACCCAGGGGCCCCATGTGGCTTCTCAGTTTCCTGTCTTTCTTAAAAGGGCCAAACTTATCCTGAGGTTAAACAAATGTTATCTTTTTTTTTCCTATTTTAATAGTTCTATTTTTTGTATTTGTGTATTAATTACTGTGAAATTTATTGTTGCTTATAGTGTGAGGCGAGGTTCTAACTTTATTTTCTTCTACGTGGAGAGGCACTCCATCTTCCACCTTTTTCAGAGAGTATATTAATTACCACAACCTTTTTGGCCAAGTGATCTGGCTATAGTAGACAAGTTGACACACTTAGACTAATGAAGAGAGAAGATTCAAATAAAACAAGAAATGAAAGAAGAAATATTACAACAGATGTTACAGAAATAAAAAGAATCATAAGAGACTAGTCCAAACAATTATAAACCAAATATACAACAAAGTGGATAGCCTAGAAGCAATAGATAAATTCCTAGTTATGTACAAGCCACCAAGACTGAATCATGAGGAAATAGAAAGTCTGAACAGATTGCTTCACTGGTAAATTCTACCAAACATCTAAAGAAGAATTAATGCCAATTCTCAAACTCCTCTAAAAAATTGAAGAAGAGGGAACATTTCCAAACTCCTTCTGTGAGGCTAGCATTACCCTGATACCCAAGCCAGACAAAAACACTGTAAGAAAATAAAACTATAAACCAATATCACTGATTAATGTAAATGTAAAAATCCCCAACAAAATACTAGCAAACTGAATCCAACAGCACATTAAAAGGATCATACGTGGGGTATGTGGGTGACACTGGTTGGTTAAGTGTCTGACTCTTGATTTCATCTCAGGTAATGATCTCATGGTTCAGAGATCGAGCCCCACATCAGGCTCTGTGCTGACAGTTTGGACCCTGCTTGGGATTCTCTCTCTCCCTCTCTCTTTCCCCTCCCCTGCTTACACTCTCTCTCTCTCTCTCTCTCTCTCTCTCTCAAAATAACTAAACAAATAAAAGGATCATACACCATGACCAAGTGAAATTCATCCCTGAGATGTAAGGATGACTTAACACATGAAAATCAATTGATGTGATGCATCACATTAATACGATAAGGGATAAAAAGCATATGATCCTCTCAATAGTTGCAGAAAAAAGCATTTAACAAAATTCCACATCCTTTCATGATAAGAACTCTCGACAAATTAGGAATGGAAGGAAAGTGCTTTAACATAATAAAGGCCGTATATGAAAACTCCACATACTCCATCATACTCAACTGTGAAAAACTGAAAGCTTTTCTTCTAAGATCAAGAGCAAGGCAAAGATGCCCATTTTGGCCACCTCTTTTTAACATAATACTGTAAGTTGTAACAGAGCAATTAGGCAAGGAAAGGGAAATAAAGGCACCCAATCACAAAAGACCACAACGAGTTGACTCAATCTTGAGAAAGAAGAACAAAGCTGGAGGCATCACACTTTCTGATGCAAAATACATTACAAAACTACGGTAATCAAAACATTATAGTACTGGCACAAAGACAGTCATACAGACCCATGGACTAGGATAGAAAGCCTAGTCAATGCATATACAGTCAATTGATCTTTGACAGGGATGGCTAGAATACACCATGGGGAAAGGACAGTCTCTTCAGCAAATGGTTTTGGAAAAACTGGATATCCACATGCAAAAGAATGAAATTAAACCTTTATGCCATATTCAAAATGAAGACCTGGAGCAGCAAAAATCCTGGAAAGAAGCATAGGGTAAAAACCTCATGAAACTGGTCCTGGCAATGACTTCATGGATGTGGCACCAAAAGCACAGGCACCAAAAGCAAAACTGGACACATGGGACTACATCATACTAAAAAGCTTCTGCACAGCAAAGGAAATAACAGACAATCTACAGAATGGGAGTAAAATATTTGCAAGCCATACACCTGATAAGAGAATAAACTCCAAAAAATAAGGAACTACTATGACTCAATATCAAAAAAACCCCTAATAACTCAATTAAAAAATGGGCTAAGGATGTACATAGACATTTCTCCAAAGAAGGCATACAGGTGACTAATGGATACGTGAAAAAATGCTCACTGTCACTAATCATCACAAAACAGGGGCGCCTGGGTTGCTCAGTTGGTTAAGCATTCAACGTTGGCTCAGGTCACGATCTCACATTTTGTGGGTTTGAGCCCCACATCGGGCTCTGTGCTGACAGCCCGGAGCCTGGAGCCTGCTTTGGATTCTGTGTCTTCTTCTCTGCCCCTTCCCCACTCATACTCTGTCTGTCTCTCTGAAAAGTAAACTTGAAAAAGAATTTAAAAAATAAAAACAAAACAGCAAACATACAAAGAAACAAACAAACCCCCAAAGATGACAAGTGTTAGTAAAGATGTGGAGAGATTAGAACCCTTTTATACCATTGTTCAAAATGCAGGAGTGCCTGGGTGGCTCAGTCGGGTAAGTGCCTGACTCTTAGTTTTGGCTCAGGTCATGATGTCACAGTTCATGAGATCGAGCCTCACATCAGGGTCTGGGCTGACAGCATAGAGTCTGCTTGGGATTCTCTCTCTTTCCCTCCTCCTTCCATCTCTCTCTCTCTCAAAATAAATAAACACTAAAAAAATAAAAGAACAAAAAAACAAAATGCAAAATGGTACAGTTGCTATGGAAATAGTACAGAGATTCCTTAAAGAATTAAACTAGAACTACCATATGATCCACTAATCTCACTTCTAGGTATTTATCCAAAAGAATTAAAATCAGGATCTTGAAGAGCTCAGGTTCACTGCAGCATTATTCACAATAGCCAAGACTAGAAACAGTCTAAATGTCCATCGGTGGGCGAATGGAGAAGAAAAATGGGGTGTATGCATACAATGGAATATTATTCATCTCTTCTTAAGATTCCTGCCATATGAGACAACATCGATGAATCTTTAGGGCAATGGGGCAAATGAAATAAGCCAGTCACAGAAAGACAAATACTACTCGATTTCACTTATATGAGGTATCTAAAATAGTCAAACTCATAGAACCAAAAAACAGAATGGTAGCTCTCAGGGTCTTGGCAGAAGGATAGTAGATAACAGGCGTAAAGTTTCAGTTAAGCAGTATGAGTAAGTTCCGGAGAACTACTGTACATCATTGTACCTATATTCAACAGCACCATATTACACACTTAAAAATATGTTACGAGGGTAGATCTCATGTTAAGTGTTCTTACTGCAATAAAATTAAAAGTAAATAGATAAAATGCACATACCCTATAAGCCAGCAATCTTTTCGAAATGTATTTTATAGAAATAAAAGCACTAGTATATAACAATCTATATGTAAGGATGTATATTGTATCATTTCTTTTATAATGGCTAAAAAATATGGAGTCACCATTAATGTATAGGGGAAATGTTAGAATAAATTATGGCAAATCCATGCTATGAAATATTCTGAAGTGGGGCGCAAGGGTGACTCACTCGGTTAAGCATCTGACTCTTGATTTCAGTTCAGGTCGTGATCTCACGATTTGTGAGTTTGAGCTCCACATCAGGCTCTGTGCTGTCTCTCTTTCTCCCTCTCAAAATAAAGAAAAAAACTTAAAAAAATATTCTGAAGTTATTTTACTTTATTTCTTTTTCTTTTTTTCCTGATGTTTATTTATTTTGAGACAGAGAGAGTGCAGGTGTGCACAAGAGTGGGAGAGGGGCAGAGAGAGAATCCTAAGCATGTTCCACATTCAGCATGGAGTCCGATGCGGGGCTTAATAGGGCCACCCAAGCGCCCCTATTTCTTTTTCATTTTTTTAATGTGGGCCCTATGCCCAATCACAACCCCGAGATCAAGAGTTGCATGCTCTACTGACTGAGCCAGCCAGGTGCCCCTGAAGTTATTTTAAAGAATGCTGTAGATCTCTATATGTATTGACTTAGAAACACATAAAGTACATGAAATATTGTTATATGCAAAAGGCAAGTCATATCATTTTTAAAAACAGTTTTTATATGTGTAGATAGAAAAAAAACCCATAAAAGAATATGCATCATAAGGTTATCATTGGTTTCCTTGAGGAGAGAGAATTGGAAGAGGGTAAGAATGTAGGGGGTGAAGATTATGAATTTTTATTCTATAGACATATTTTTGTTTGAAATATGACAAATCAAGTAAAAAAAATCACATTGCTAACTGGCTAATTATCCACAGAATAGAGAACTTGTTAAGCCTATGGGGAGTAGGGGGATCAATGTTCATGTTTTTCCATGAAGAAGGCCAAAGGGAGACAGGATAGATATCTCCATGCACTGAAAGGTTGATAGGTTTGAGTAGGAACAGATGTATACGCGGTCAGAGTAGAACTAGAAAAAGCGGACAGGAATTTCAGGAGGCTGATTTTAGCACAACATAATAAAAATTTCTAATCACTAGAAGTGTCCAAAAATTGAAGCATCTGTCACATGGAGTTTGAGTTTTTCATTGCTAGCGATCTTCAAGCTAAAGCTAGGTGACATTTTGTCATGTGTGCTGTAGAAGAAATTTCTAAATTTGACTGGAGGTTGGGCCAGATGATTTTGAACATCCTTCTAGTGCTAGAATTCTATGATTTTATCACCTGGAAAAGCTTTATTAAAAAATAATGTTGTGGGGCACCTGGGTGTCTCAGTTGATTGAGTGTCTGACTTTGGCTCAGTCACGATCTTATGGTTTGTGAGTTCGAGCCCCACATTGGGCTTGCTGGTGTCAATGAGGAGCCTGATTCAGATCCTGTCCCCCTCTCTCTACCCCTCCCCTTCTCTCTCTCTCTCAAAAATAAATAAGACATTTAAAATAATGATGATAATAATATTGCAAGTGCCTGATAACTCAGAAACAACTCTCACAGGTATACAAAATGCTAAATACAGAAGGTGATTCATTACATGGTAGATGTAATATTTTGAAAAAGTGAGGAAAAGACTGATTAATTGGTAAATAGTGATAGGACAACAGGAAACTAAGGATAATATAAAATTGGATTCCTTCTTCACTCTTTACCAATATATTCCATACAGATAAAAGTTTTAATTGTTAAAAGATAAAGAGTCCAGTCAGAAAATGATGGGTATGCTTTGTTTTGATTATTTAGGAGGTGGAAGCCATTTGAAGCAAAACATAAAATCCAGAAGGTGCAAATGAAATAACTGATAAATTTTACCCATTAAAAGAAGTTTCAATTGAACTAGATGTTATTATTGAAGTCAAAAGATACACAGCAAATGAGAAAATATTTGCAGGTAAAGAGTTAATTTCCTTAATATGGAAAGATTTCTTAAACATCAATAATTGAAAGATGAATATCCCAATTGCAGAATGGGCAATACCCATGAACAGGTAAATCATGTACATAAATATTGACTGTGCATGTGTTAGTGCATGTGTTAAAAATTTTGATAAGGTCAAGTATTGTCAAAGATATAAAGAAGTATGCAATTCACACACTGTAGGTAGAGGTGTGTAAATCAGTTCAATATTTGGAGGATTATTTGATATTATTACAACTTTTAAATCCACATACTCTTTCATCCAACATTTTCAATCTAAGGAATCAAACATATAGCTTTATATGTTTGTGAGGGTATCTACATGTGTAAAGATACATGGTAGTAATGTCAGTTTCTATTTATTGAATCCTTACTTTGTACCAGGTACTGTACTAAGTGCCTGACTTTGATTATATTACTTAAATCCCTCAACACCCCTAGAGGTAGGTAGGTACTACCTCCATTTAACATCTCCATTTTATAGAAGAGAAAACCAAGGCACAAATAACTGGCCTAACGTTACACAACTTCAGAGTGATAAAGCCAGGATTTGAACCCAAGGAGTCTGTCTTCGGAACTTTTGCTCATAGGGGCGCCTGGGTGGCTCAGTTGGTTAAGCGTCTGACTTCAGTTCAGGTCATGACCTCACAATTCATGGGTTTGAGCCTGGCATCGGGCTCTGTGCTGACAGTGTGGAGCCTGCTTGGGATTTTCTCTCTTTCCCTCCCCTTCTTGTGCTTTCTCTCTCTCTCAAAAATAAATAAATGAACTTAAAAAAGGAAAGAACTTTAGTGGGGGCGCTTGGGTGACTCAGTTGGTTAAGCACCCGACTTCGGCGCAGTTCGTGTGTTGGAGGACCGCGGTTCGTGGATTCGAGCCCCGCATAGGGCTCTGGGCTGAGAGCCTGGAGCCTGGAGCGTGCTTCGGATTATGTGTTTCCCTCTCTATCTCTGTCCCTTCCCTGCTAATGTTCTCTCTCTCTCTCAAGAATAAATGAACATTAAAAAAAAAAGAAGAACTTGGGGAGCCTGAGTGGCTCAGTTGGTTAAGCGTCTGACTTTGGCTCAGGTCATGATCTCATGATTGGTGGGTTCAAGTCCTGTGTTGGGTTCTGTGTTGACAGCTCAGAGCCTAGAGCCTTCTTTGGATTCTGTCTCCTTCTCTCTCTGCCCCTCTCTCACTCGTGCTCTGCCTCTCTCTCTCTCTCAAAAATACATACACATTATAAAAAAAAAAGAACTCTTGCTCATAATAACTCATTATTCAATTACAAATGATTAAAGTCAAAGCTGAAATGATATATTTGTAAATGTATATTTATGTAGGTAAATATACACATTGCATATATAGCTGCATATATACATGCTGACAAATGAGTATATGTGTGCATATTCATGTACACTAGTGACATATTTACATAAGATGTGTAGTACAGTGTTGTTGGTAATGGAAAATTCCTGAATAAAAATGAGTATTCACAAATAGAAGACTGGTAGAATAAATGACGGTGTCTCCATATAATGGCATTCTATGCAAGTGTTAATTGAGATCACCCGATATGCCATGGTAAAGAAGGTATTCAAGACACTAAGTTTTAAGAAGCAAAGTGCAAAAGTGCGTGTTTTCTATGAAGTCATTTTGGGGTGTGTGTGTGTGGGGGGGGTACATTTGTATGATTGTGTAATTTCCGGGAGGATACAAAAGGCAGTGAAGATCCTTGAGAAACAGGAAGCAAACGAGGTGAGCCCAAGTGTCCCCGTATATAGCTTTGAGTTTCCAGACTGTGACTCAGGGAGGGGAACACAAGTGGAGCCCAGCAAACAGTCTCTGAGTTGAGGAGATAAAATGGAGAGTCTGGGGAGAATAAAGCTACTAGAGGGCACTGAACAGAGTGGTGGGGAGGAAATTGCTATAAACAGAGGGGACTCTGGGCATATGCAGACTCTGGGCATCTGTTTGACTATTTGGCTGGGTACTGATCAGGGCATACTGGTGAGGACTCTAATTCCCTACCTGAGGCAGGAAAAGAACCACCTGAAATGATTAGAGGTAAGAGTGCCTGCCACTCACACAGGCCAAGAATACTGTCTGTTCCAGCAGCCAGACTGGAAAACTTCAAGATTCAGAGAGCCTGGGGTAGAGTACATAGAAGAGTCTTGCCTCCTGGTGGAATACTTAGCTCTAGATTGAGCACTGTTCTAGAATACCTAACAAATCTTAGCAAAATCTGGAAGGACTGAAGTATTTTCAAGTAACTCAGAACAAATCTAAAGAAGATTTATTGTAATCCCAAAACACTCAGCACCCAACAAGGTAAAGTACACATATATGGCATCCAAAAATGTTGCCAGGCATGCAGAAAGCCTGAAACATACAACCTATAATGAGGAGACACATCAATCAATTGAAACTAACTCAAACTGACACAGATGTTAGGACATTAAGGCTATCATAACTGTATTCTATATGATCACAAAATTAAGTATATATGTGGAATATATATGTATATATTCCAGACACTGGACTCTTATCAGTTATGTGACTTGCAAATATCTTCTCCCATCCTGTGGGTAGTCTTTTTACTTTCTTGATGGTGTCCTTTGAACCACAAATGTTTTTAACTTTGGTGACGCTCAGTGTAGTTTCTTTGCTTATGCTTTTGGTATCATAGTTAAGAAATCACTGCATAATCCAAAGTCACGAAACTTTACATTCCTATTTTCTTCAAAGTTCTGTAACTTTATATCTTTGATCTACCTTGAGTTAAGTTTTGTGTATTGCATGAAGTAGGGGTCCAACTGCATTCTTTTATAGGTGGATGTTCAGTCGTCTTGGTGCCATTTGTTGAAAAGACTATTCTTTCCTCAGTGCATGGTCCTGGCATCTTTGTTGAAAATTAGTTGTCCATAGATGTGAAAGTTCTTTTTCTGACCTCCCAATTTTATTCCCTTGATTTATATGTCTATCCTTATGCCTGTGCCACACTAGCTTGATTATTGTAGCTTTGTAGTAAAATGTGAAATCAGGACGTATGAGTCCTCCAAAAAAATTTTTTTTCAAGGTTGAAAATAAAGGGTGGGGGGGGGGCTCTTGAAATTTCATATGGATTTTAGGATCAGCTTTTCAGTTTTTGAAAAGAAGCCAGTTGAGACTTGGATAGAGATTGCATTGGATCTACAAATCAATTTGGAGATTATTGCCATCTTTACAATATTTAATTTCTGACCTATGAGCATGAGATGCCTTTCCGTTTATTCAGGTCTTTAATTTCTTTCAGCAATGTTTTGTGTTTGCAGAGTAAAGTTTTATATTCTTTTGTTAATTTTTTAAAAAAGCTTTATTTATTATTTATTTATTTTGAGAGAGAGAGGGAGAGAGCATGAGCTGGGGAGGGGCAGAGAGAGAGGGAGGGAGAGAATCTTAAGCAGGCTCCACACCCAGCATGGAGTGCAACGTGGGGCTCGTCGTGAGGCTTGATCTCATGACCCTGGGATCGTGACCTGAGCTGGAATCAAGAGTCAGACGCTTAACTGACTGAGTCACCCAGGCACCCCAAAAGTTTTATTTATTTACATAATCTCTATACCCAACATGGGGCTCAAACTCAAACTCATGACCTCATGATCAAGAGTCCCATGCACTTCCAACTGACTAGCCAGGTGCCTCTCCTCTCTGTTAATTTTTTTTCTCAAGTATCTATTTCTTTTTCTACAGTTTGCTTTCCATTCAACTTTTCAAATTTGCATAGCCACGAATATTTTTACGGTTTTTCAATTTTTTGCCTTATTTAAGACAATTTCTACGTGTGCTCCAAAGTTACACAAATATTTCCTGAATTTTCTTCTACCAGATTAAAAAAAAAACTTTTCATCTTGGTTATATTAGGAATCATTTCTGTACAGAGCATGAAGTAAGGAGTCTAGTTTGTTTTCTTTCAGATGAAGAGTCAATTATTCTAGCCATAGTAATCATACTTTCTCTATTGAATTAAAATAACAACTTTGTTATTAAGTTTGGGATATACACTTAGATTTGTTTTTTATGTTGCTATGCCGTTCATTCATTGATTTGGGGGGGACATACTAAGGGGAACTAGATTAAATCATTTAGGAATCTGTATGGAAAAAACAAAGTCTGAGAAATCAGAGAAAGGCCAAGAAATTCATGAAAAAAATTTTGCATAGACATACACTGGATGCTAAAAATTTCTATAAAGCTGTTCTAATCAAAAAGAATAGATTAATAAATAGGTACAAATTGAATTTGAAAACTTTCTTCGATCATGTTCCATCCCTCTAATATAATAGCAATTTTACTTTTTATCTGTATAACACAAAAGTCAGCATCCTGGAAATCCCAAATTTATCAGTTTCCCAGGCACATTTTTTGTTTGTATTCTCTGTCTCTTCCTAGCTGCCTCCTGCACTTCTGCCTTATGGTTGTTCTTACAACCCTGTCATGGGCTGTTTTTTCTCTAGACGTCTCCAGCCTCCCCACTCTTGCCCACCTTTCTCTCTCTGACCTCACTGTTCATCTCCACCCGCTTCTGCCCATTGCTCTCTTTCCCCCTCCACTTGCCCTACAAAAGTAAAACTCTGGCTTTCTTTATTGGAAGAGCAATGCTGCATTACTTACCTCACCCTAACCCAGGCCAGCTCTAAGCTCTTGATTGCTACAACCAAGAGGATCTAGAAAAATGTATGACCACAAGGATTTAGAAAGTGTGTGGCGAAAGCAAAGATAGCTCACTTTCTGAGGATTTCTGCCTCCAGCTTTTAAAGCCACAACTTTCCTTCCTTCCTGTGTGTAGTTCTCAGAGTTATGGTGACAGTTCATGGACAAACCAATTTGTGTTCTACTTCCACCTGATGTTAGTCCATCAAATGTACACACGTATCAATTTGGTGTTTCTTAAGTCGTTTTCTCTTCATGAAGCTTTTCTTTAAAGACTGTATAATTCCATCCTGGAGACATGACACAATGGACAATAATTTCTCTAGTGTTCAACATGGAAGACATTTCCACATTTTTGTTGGGGGAAAATTTGTCATAAAATACTTTTATTTTTTTTATTTTTATTTTTTTTAATTTTTTATTTTTTTTTTCCCAACATTTATTTTTGGGACAGAGAGAGACAGAGCATGAACGGGGGAGGGGCAGAGAGAGAGGAAGACACAGAATCGGAAACAGGCTCCAGGCTCTGAGCCATCAGCCCAGAGCCCGACGCGGGGCTCGAACTCACGGACCGCGAGATCGTGACCTGGCTAAAGTCGGACGCTTAACCGACTGCGCCACCCAGGCGCCCCATAAAATACTTTTAAATAAATAAATCTCTCTCTCTGTCAAATTACTTTTTGTAAGTAAACCCCTGGGGATATGCAGAATGGGGAAAGACTAGTTTGCATTTTTATTAGCCTTGATATAACCTTGTTTTGTTTTTTTTTTCCTGGCTGGGGAAAAGTTGTTATAAAATGTTTTAAGATAAATAAAGTTCTTTTTCTTTCAAATTATTTTCCTAAAAGTAAACTCCCCAAAATGTGTAGAATATGGGAAAAAGAGGAGTTTACTCTCTTTATTTTTGTTGCCCTTCATATATATTATCAAATTTTATAAGATATGATTCTAGTAACATTATCTGATTTTAAGAATCATTATAAAGGTACAGTAACAAAGATGTTGTGACATTGGCTTAAAGACAGACAAATCAATGAATAGAACAGAATAGAGAGTCCAGACTTTCACATATATGGACAATAGATTTTTGGTGCAAAAACAATTCATTGGAGAAAAGATAGTCTTTTTAACAAATGTTGCTAGGACAACTTTGAATATCTTCATGAAAAAAACCAACAACTTCAAATCATATTTCACATCTTACACATAAATTAACTCCAAATGTATCATAGATCTAAATGTAAAACTTATAGCTATTAAACTTTTAGAAGAAAACAGGAGAAATATTTGTGACCTTGAGGTTAGGTAAAGATTTCTTAGATATGAGACTGGAAGCACAGCTATAAAAGAACAACTTGATAAATGTGGACTTCATCAAAGTGTAAAATCTCTGCTCATAGTAAGAGATAGTTAAGAGAACGAAAACATAAATGACAGATTAGGAGGGAGTCCTTTTTAAATTTAATTTAATTTTTTACTTTTTTTTAAAGTAAGCTCTACGCCCAGCATGGGGCTTGAACTCACAACCCTGAGATCAAGAGTTGCATGCTCTACTGACTAAGCCAGTGAGGCGCCCTGAGGAGGAAATACTTTTAAAACAAATATCCATGGGGCGCCTGGGTGGCGCAGTCGGTTAAGCGTCCGACTTCAGCCAGGTCACGATCTCGCGGTCCGTGAGTTCGAGCCCCGCGTCGGGCTCTGGGCTGATGGCTCAGAGCCTGGAGCCTGTTTCCGATTTTATGTCTCCCTCTCTCTCTGCCCCTCCCCCGTTCATGCTCTGTCTCTCTCTGTCCCAAAAATAAATAAACGTTGAAAAAAAAAAAATAAAAAAAAAAAAAAAAAAAAAAACAAATATCCAATAAAGGACTTGCACCCAGAATATATAGAGAGCTCTCAAAACATGAGCCCAGAAATAAACCCACAATTATATGGTCAATTAACCTTTGATAAAAGAGGCAAGAATATGCAATGGGAAAAAGACAATCTTATCAACAAAATGGTATTGGAAAACTGGACAGCTACATGCAAAAGAATGAAACTGGACCACTTTCTTGTATCTATCATACATAAAAATAAACTCAAAATGGTTTAAGGACCTAAATGTATGACCTGAAATTATAAAAATCCTAGAAGAGAACACAGGCAGTAATTTTTTTAACATTAGCTATAGCAACATTTTTCTAGATATGTCTCCTGAGACAAGGGAAATAAAAACAAACTATTGGGACTACATCAAAATAGAAAGATTTTGCATAGCAAACAACCAACAAAACTAAAATACAAGCTACTGAATGGGAGAGGATATGTGCAAATCGCATATGCAATAAAAGGTCAGTATCCAAAATATCTAAAGAACTTACACAACTCAACACCAAAAAGCCCCAAATAATTCAATTAAAAATGGAATTTGAGAAACAAAACAAATGAACAAAGAAAAAAAGAGACAAGTCAAAAACAGACTACTAACTATAGAGAACAAATTGATGGCTACCAGAGGGGGGATGGGAAGGGGACGGGTGAAATAGATAAAAGGGATTAAGAGCACACTTAACCATGATGAGCATTGAGTAATGTACAGAATTGTTGAATCACTATATTGTACTCCTGAAACTAATAGAACACTGCATATTATCCATATGGGAATTAAAATGTAAAAAGGAACCCTCAAAACTTAATAAGAAAACAAACAACTAATTTTTTAAAAAGAGTCAAAGACACTTCACCAAAGAAGATATACAAATGACAAACTCATGGGAAGATGATCAACATCATTAGTCATTAGAGGAATGCAAATTATAATCACAAGGTACTATCATATTCCCACTAGAATGGCCAAAATGTTAAAAAGCTCATCAAGTGTTGATGAGGATGTTGAGCAACTAGAACTCCTTCTCACTATTAATAGTTGCTAGTATTTACCCAGGCGAATGAGAGCATATGCCTGTACAAAAACTTATACATGATTGTTTTATACAGATTTATTTGAAATAGCCAACATATGGAAACAACCCAAATGTCTGTCAGTAGGTAAACTGATAAAGAAACTGTGGCCCATATATGCAATGGAATACTGCTCAGCAATAAAGGTAAGTGAACTATTAATACATGCTATAACATGAATAAAGCTTGAAATAATTATGCCGAGTGAAAGAATCCAGACAAAAAAGGAGTACATCCTGTGTGATTTATATAAAATTGTAGGAAGGGGCACCTGGGTGGCTCAGTCAGTTAAGCGTCCGACTTCAGCTCAGGTCATGATCTCACAGTTTGTGAGTTCAAGCCCCATGTCGGGCTCTGTGCTGACAGCTCAGAGCCTGGAGCCTGCTTCAGATTCTGTGTCTCCCTCCCTCTGCCCTTTTCCCGCTCATGCTCTCTCTCTGTCTCTCAACAATGAATAAAGTTTAAAAAAAAAAATTAAAAAAATAAGTAAATAAAATAAAATTGTAGGAAATGCAAACTAATGCACAGTGACAGTAAGCAGACTGGTGGCTGCCTTGGACTGGGGTGGGTTTGTGCCTGGAGGGATAGAGTACAAAGGGGCAAAAAGAAACTCTAAGGGTGATGAATGTGTTCATTATCTTGATTGTGATGATGGTTTTGCAGGCATAGCTATATGGTAAATCTATTCAAACTACATCCTTTAAATAAAGTTATTTCTTTTTTTTTTTTATTAAATTTTTTTTTTTCAACGTTTATTTATTTTTGGGACAGAGAGAGACAGAGCATGAACGGGGGAGGGGCAGAGAGAGAGGGAGACACAGAATCGGAAACAGGCTCCAGGCTCTGAGCCATCAGCCCAGAGCCTGACGCGGGGCTCGAACTCCCGGACCGCGAGATCGTGACCTGGCTGAAGTCGGACGCTTAACCGACTGCGCCACCCAGGTGCCCCTAAATAAAGTTATTTCTTTGGGGCGCCTGGGTGGCTGAGTCAGTTGAGCGTCTGACTTCGGCTCAGGTCATGATCTCACTGTTCGTGAGTTGGAGCCCCGCGTCAGGCTCTGTGCTGACAGCTTGGAGCCTGGATCCTGCTTCGATTCTGTGTATCCCTTTCTTTCTGCCCCTCCTCTGCTCGTGCTCTGTCTCTCTTTCTCTCAGAAATAAATAAACATTAAAAAAAATTTTAGAGCCTGTATTTGAGCACTAGCACTGCTCTGTGTTAGCTGTAATGTTGAGTCAGTCATTTATCTTTTGTGTGGCTCAGTTCCCTCACTGGTATAAAGAGGTAGTGAGGTCCACGTCCTAGGATTGGTTGAGGATCAAAAATAATGTGTACGAATGTGCTTTACACCCTGTTGATGGCAAGTTACTTGTAAAGGTTTTGTAAGTTTCATCACCAAATGAACCAGTTCACACTTTATTTAGGCCTTGAGAGATTTGATCAGAATGAAGATAATTCCTTTTTCATTTTTTCATGGGGGGAGGAAGTTGCAGAGAAGTCAGGGTGCCGATGCTAGATTGAGGTGAGATTTCAGCCCCTGGGCTGCCCGCCACACTCCTAAATGTGTGGTTCCAGTAACCTGGTTTCACATAATTAAACATGACATGTACATCCTCTCTACTTCTGTTGGACTCTACCCCCACCCGCAGCACCCTTGACAACTACTAGCCCCAAAGAAAATCTCTGTAGATAACCTTGGTTTGTTTTCCAGGCCAGAGCTAGATATTGGGCCCCCTTTGTCCTAGGATAAAACAGAATTTATCTCTATTTTATAGTTAGTCTAATAGTATCTCCACATCTCTCTAATACAGTCAGTGTGTGGTTCCCCCACAGTCTTAGCATCAACTGGGAACTTGTTAGAAATGCAGATTTTCATATCCAATCCTAGACCTACGAATTAAAAACTCTGAGGATAGGGCCCCCAAAGTTTGCGGTTTAATGATCTCTCCCAGTGATTCTGATGCAGAATAAAGTTTGAGGACCACTGTCGTCATAGATACGGTTAAATCTCACCCATTGTCAGTTTACTAGTTAGTGGTAAATTAAATAGCTTTTAACTGCTGGCCTTTTCTGGAAACATTTTCAGAAATATTTTCTAACTGGTAACAAGATCGAATTACATTTAAATTCTACCTGTAGAGTGGGTTATGAGTTATTGGACACACGTGACACCGAATTTCACCATTGCGATTTGGGAAGTCACTTGGACTTGGACTTCAGTATCGTGGAATGTCATTTGAATGATCAATTTTTTTTTACTTTTTTTTTTTTTTTTTTTTTTGAGAGAAACAGAGAGAGAGAGACAGTGTGAGCAGGGGAGGGACAGAGAGGGGAAGACACAGAATCCCAAGCAGCCTCCAGGCTCCAAGCTGTCAGTACAGAGCCCAATGTGGGGCTCAAACTCACAAACCCTGAGATCATGACCCGAGCTGAAGTTGGACGCTTAACCGACTGAGCCACCCAGGCGCCCCAATTTTTTTTTTTTAATCTATGAGAGAGAGAGAGAGAGAGAGAAAGAGAGAGAGAACATGAGCGGGGGAGGGACAGAAGGAGAGGCAGAGAGAGAATCTTAAGCAGGCTCCATGCACAGCATAGATCCAGATGCAGGGCTCCGTCCCACGACCCTGGGGTCATGACCTGAGCTGAAATCAAGAGTTGGACGCTCATCTGACTGAGCCACCCAGGCGCCCTGAACAGTCAATTTTTAAAAATAGTCTCCTTTTCTTAAGAACCTGAAGAATTTTAAAAAAGCCTTTAGAGTTGCCTTTCTTTAACTTAGAAAGGAATTACATATTAGGGGACTGGTTTGTTCTAATTTTGTACAATAAACTTGGAGTACAGAGTGATCATTGTATTGAGGCAAATAAAACAACCTCCGTGTGAATTAAAGCTAAGTACAAATTTTCAAGTTCAATGCTGTCCTTTTAACTTGTTTTATATTACCTAGGGCATCATTTGTTCATTTGCCAAATTGCATAAACCAGACTCCTTTGGGCAAGGGAGCGGGAGGGAGAGGAAGGCTGATAAAGAGCCTACAGGAAGGACTTCGATGCCACTGTGAGAGGCTGCATGTCTTGCGAGGTCCTGCACGGTGTTGTGTTGGGCCCACCTCACCTGTTCCTGGGTGCTCAGGGTGGAGGCTGCAGCAATGCTAACACTGGTCACCACTCGAAGTGGGCTGACGGTTCCCAAGGGTTCCGGATGTCAGTCTCATTCCACTCAGGGTTTCTGTGAGAGACAAGCTGCTTTTAGGGAGGTTGCAAAACTTGAGGCCAATTTACCTTGTGTGTGTCAAGTGCATTTTTCTGATCCAAACAAGCCACATTGCTTTCAGCCAACCGTAACCCCCTCAGAGGGTAACCACCAGGGTGGATATTTTCACTTTGAAACTATAGTTCCCACCATACACAACATGGTATCCCCTAGCATGAATGTTTGACCAGCATCGCCAAGGCAGTTGAAATATGTCTAAGTTTACCGAGAGAACAGTACTGGCTGGACTCCCACTGGAACATACAAGGATGTTGTTTGGGGATTAAACAAACTATTTGCTGACCTTTTGAATTGTGATGATTCATTGAATATTAAAGCTACAGAACGCATTTGCAGAACAAAGAGAACTCCCAGAATAATGTTGAGACTTCATTAAGCCTTATGGCAGATGACAGAAAGAAGATTGTAGAACCACGGATTATGTGTTATAAATTTCTCTCTAAGGTGAAATAAATTATGACAGCTTTACAATTTAAATATTTTATTTTTTTAATGTTTATTTATTTTGAGAGAGAGAGAGAGTGCGAGTGAGGGAGGGGCAGAGAGAGAGGGAGACACAGAATCCTAAGCAGGCTCCAGGCTCTGAGCTGTCAGCACAGACCCCGACGTGGGGCTCGAATTCAGGAACCGTGAGATCATGACCTCAGCCAAAGTCAGACCCTCAAGCGACTAAGCCACCTAGGCCCCCCTGACAGCTTTACAATTTAAAAAACATGTCTTGTATTTACTATTCTGTGAAATCCCAAAGTCTAAGAGTTAATAACCTAGATTTTAGGATACAAAGAATGCAGAGAACAAGAAGACAAAATCAGGCTCACGTGTACACACGCACATGCACATGCACGCACACACCCAGTGTCAAAGTCTAAGAAGGGAGCACCCCGGTGGAAAGTATGGGTCTTAGGAATGGTCTCCCTCCCTTCTGAGCTCATCTTGAATGTGACAAGGAGGGAAGGGCTGGGATCCATAAACCCACTTTTGGCTGCAGTTTTTCTGAATCCTGGGGTACAGCTGAGAGCTGGAGCTGTCAGAGTCTGTCCGTGTTCAGGATTCAGACTAGGCCTCCATACATAGGTGCTGCTTCTTTTTCTTTTTTTCTAAGTTTATTTATTTATTTTGAGAGAGAGAGAGAGAACACACATGCGAGGCAGGGGCAGAGAGAGAGAATCCCAAACAGTTCCATGCTGTCAGAGCAAAGCCTAACACAAGGCTTGAACTCACGAGCTATTAGATGGTGACCTTAGCCGAGATCAAGAGTCGGATGCTTAATCGACCGAGCCACCCAGATGCCCATGGAAGAGATACTTCTGTTCAATCTAGACACTGGGGCATATGCTGAAGACTTGGCTCCTTCTATCCAAACCACACAGAAGATTCTGGTTTTTTGGTTTTTTTTTAAGTTTATTAATCTTGAGAGAGACAGAGAGGAGAGTGGGGAGGGGCAAAGAGAGAGGGAGAGAGAGAGAATCCCAAACAGGGCTCGAACTCATGAAACTGCAAGATCATGAACTGAGCCAAAACCAAGAGCCAGAAACTTAATCGACCAAGCCACCCAGGCACCACCTCCCTTTTAAAAAAATGTTTATTTATTTTTGAGTAGGGGGGACGGGCAGAGACAGAGGGAGACAGAGGATCTGATGCGGGGCTTGAACTCACAAACCGTGAGGTCATGACCTGAGCCAAAATTGGATGCTTAACCAACTGAGCCACCCAGGTACCCCTCCAAACAGAAGATTCTAGATGAAGGCTTTAGAGCTTCAGGTAGCCATCATAAGGAGGTCCAGGGGATCCTGGGGAAGAGATGATGAAGGCCTATGGAAGGATTGGGCAATGACTGTTGACCAACAGTAAGTAAAGGTGTTTTGACTCTAATGCAGCCCATGCTATCTTAGTTCTCCCAGAAAGAAAAGCCTGAGACTAGGACATGTGTGTAGGGCTTAACTGTGGAGGTGATCCCAGAAAGCAAGAATGAGGGCCTAGGCAGCCTGGCCAGGAAAGGAGAAAGCCGAGCCAGTTGTATTGGTCTGTGCTGTGGACAACGGGGCTTTGATGCCAACAGGAACTTGTGAAGAACTGTACAGAATGTGCCTCAAAGTGACCATCTGAGGGATGAAAGGGAGAAGCATTTATAGGTCTTCATTCACTGGCTCCCATCCAGCACTGACACAGCGTTGCCCAAGGGGTTGTAACACCCTGTCGCCTGTGTGTTGCACGGTGAGCCAGTGTCGAGCACGCTCTTGCAGGCAGTCCACACCACCACATCAGAGAAACCCTGAGGGGGTCAGGGGTGAGGCACGGAAGGCAGGCTGAAGCCTGTGTGCAGTTGTGTCCCCAAACAATGCCCGGATCAAAGGTATGAACAAGAGGGGCGCCTGGGTGGCTCAGTCGGTTAAGCGTCCGACTTCAGCTCAGGTCACGATCTCGCAGTCTAGGAGCTCGAGCCCCACGTCGGGCTCTGGGCTGATGGCTCAGAGCCTGGAGCCTGCTTCCGATTCTGTGTCTCCCTCTCTCTCTGCCCCTCCCCCATTCATGCTCTGTCTCTCTCTGTCTTGAAAATAAATAAATGTTAAAAAAACAAAACAAAAAAACAAAGGTATGAACAAGAGGGTGTGAGGCTGTACATACTAGGGCCCAACACCTACGCATTCCTGAGAAACCTTATGTTTTGCAAAATCAAGCAGTACAAATAATAGGCCTGTGGGGAAAATAGTGTTAGAAGCATGTCACTCCCGATCTATGCAAATCTGTAACCGCAGCACTAATGCAAATAGTAGTTTGTACATAAGGAGCTAACTGGGACGGCCCGGACATCTCAGTGTGGCTGGAGGCTGTCACAGTGGTATTTCAAAGGTACAGTATGATAGAGTGGGAAAATGCTGGCAGGGTTTTACTTAGAGCTGGCTGGGCAGGTGCAGAAACAGTGCAGAGGGCAGTGGGCTCTGAGTGCTATTCAGTGGTCCAGGAGGCAGTGCAGCCTGGCCAGGAGCTGGGGAGAAGGGCTCTGGGTGTGAGAGCTCATTTTTAATTTTCCTAAAATATAACTGAAAGGGCTCATGCAGCCAGCGTAACAGCTGAACTGAGGGCTTCTTGCTTTCCTGATGATGGCTATAATTTTCTTCCTGCAATGAGTGATTCCCTTATAGAAATGCATGTTCTAGATGAATGAATGTGTTTCAGTGTCTCGCTATAGGGCCATTATGGGGCATCCTGGCTAAATATTGGTCCATGTGACTGCACCTGTGGGGTTCGGTGCATTCTATGCATTATGTCATTTAATCCTCATCAGACCCTGTGTGCTCCGTGCCACTGTCAGTGATGTTAGGCCCTCAGAGGTGGGAAGAGGGCTTAGGAGGCCGTGAGATCTGTTCAGTCACCCAGAGCTGCAGAGCAAGATTAAGAATGGTGGAATTTCAATTCTTACAATCCTAACTATCTTCTACTACCTTCTAACATACATCAGTAAACAGGAATAAGGAAGCAACTGGACTGCTGGAACACAGTAAAACTTACAAATATCTACATACAAAATCTATAAAGAAAGAAGAGATTGGAGGAAGTAGTTATAGCAGATGTCATCAAGGATCAACATCTACCCTCTCTGAAGTGTGTGAGTAGGAGCATCAGGAAGTCAATCACCTCTTGGGGCACCTGGGTGGCTCAGTCAGTTGAGCGACCGACTCTTGATTTCCACTCAGGTCATGATCCCAGGGTACTGGGGACATTGAGATGACCTCAGAGGATAGAAGCACCTCACCAGTTTTGGACCACCCACCTTGGGACCGTTATGCAAAATAGAAGTAAACTTCAGCTTGTCTAAGCCATACACATGTCTATAACAGAATCTGAATGCTAACTCAGATCAATTTAATTTTTTTAACAGAAATAGTAAATTGTTTGCATATATGTATATAAGGAGCTTTAGGGAAAGATGTGGACAGATACATACCAAACCATTACCTTGGTTACACAGGGGGGTTGGGCTGGAATGGAATCAAGATAATGCACTTTGTCTCCATTGAAGGACATAATATTCGTTCAACTTTGTTCTAGGTAGGATTGATTGATTGATGATTGATTGATTTAAAATGCACCTGCGTGCACCTACATGTGTGAACAAGCTGGGGAGGGGCAGGGAGGAGAAGGAGAGCAAGAATTTTAAGCAGGCTCCATGCCCAGCCTGGAGCCCAGTGCACGACCATGAGATCAGGACATGAGCTGAAATCAAGAGTCAGTTGCTTAACCAACTGAGCCACCCAGGGTTCCCTAGGCAGGCTTTTTATAGTGCAAAGAGCCTCACTCAAGTTAAGTTAAATGAAGGGGAGTTTAGTGTAAAGATACAAAGAGGTCATGGGGTGCCTGGGTGGCTCATTCGGTTGAGCATCTGAGTTCAGCTCAGGTCATGACCTCTCAGTTGGTGGGTTGGAGCCCCACGTCAGGCTCTGCGCTGACAGCTCAGAGCCTAGAGCCTGCTTCAGATTCTGTCTCTCTCTCTGCCCCTCCCCAGCTTGTGCTCTGTCTGCCTCTCCCTCTCTCTCAAAAATAAATAAAAACATTTTAAAAAATTAAAAAAACAAGAAACAAAGAGGTCACATAGAACCTCAAATCAGGAAACCAAGTATAGCTGGGCTCACAGAAAACAGAAAGTAGTCGGAAACCACAGTTGGTCTTTAGTTCTATCTGTGACCTCTGTCCTTCCCGCATTTGCACACCTGCTTGTGTGCCCATGGTCCAGAAATAACGGCACCTTGGTAATGCCAAGATCAGTGGTTCTCCCAGTGTGGTCCCTGGGCCAGCAGCATCAGATCAACTGGGAGCTTGTTAGAAATACAAATTCTTGGGCCTCACTCCAGACTACTGAATCGGAAACTCTGTTGGGCCCAGCAACTTGTATTTTACCAAGCTCTTGAGGTGATCTTCATGAAGATTAAAGGTGGAGAACCACTGCTCTAGATGACGTTCCAGCTCTGACACCTACTCAGTTGGCAATAGGTATTGCTTAATTTAAGAGAGCAAGAGAGCAAGGCTCAGTTCATCTTTTTTGTTTGCCAGGCCAGTCACTGGTCAGCTAGTGGATAGGGTCAGTGGTCTATCCTTATTCCAATTAGTTTTTGCAAGGGGGCAGGCTCACAATTTAACTGTTCCCCTGTTGCTGTGCATTTAGAAGACACAATATATATATATATATTTGCCATTATCAATGTTACTATAATGCATATCTTCATGTACCCCCACAGGCACACATTCACAGAATCAAGAAAAATGCACAATTTAATGACCGTATATCATTTTCCACTTCTTTTTTTTTTAACGTTTATTTATTTTTGAGACAGAGAGAGACAGAGCATGAACGGGGGAGGGTCAGAGAGAGGTAGACACAGAATCTGAGGCTCCAGGCTCTGAGCTGTCAGCACAGACCCCAACGTGGGGCTCGAACTCACTGACCGCGAGATCATGACCTGAGCCGAAGTCGGACGCTTAACCGACTGAGCCACCCAGGTGCCCCTCATTTTCCACTTCTATTAGTGGTATAAGATTGTACCAGTGCACTAGCATTAAATATTGTAATTAAATTATTTTTGCTTTTGGGCTAACTTAACAGCATCACTTTAAAAGCACAACAATGTAGCTCAGTTGGTGAAGCCTGTGACTCTTGATCTTGGGGTTGTAGGTTCAAGCTCTACGTTGGGTATAGAGATCACTTAAAAATAAAATCTTAAAAATAAAATAAAATAAAATAAAAACAATGAGTACCTTGTTTTATAAACAGAGGGGGAATATGTGGCAAGAGTCAAACAAGAGGCTTAAGGGTATGTTTCAGAGAGGTCCTGCCCCTGTTGTAAGTGGCAAATTTGTGGGGAGCACAGAGTTGAAAGAAGGAGAAAGAATTCCTGGATCAATCCTGTGTAGCTGCAGTGGCAGGGGTCTTAGGAAGAACACAAGGCAGAAGGGTGAGGAGTCAGGGAAAGCTCTAAGTGGTGGGAGATATGTCCCCCATCAGAGCCACCGAATAAGCCTGCTAAACCATGTCTGAAGGAATCATGAGACATCTGGTAGCTTATAGGTTAAAAAGTTCATACGAATTATTATTATTATTATAATTAATATTATTACTATTGGATCGGAAGCAGTGTGTTTTTACCCATGTTCGGTAACTTTCTTTTTCCGGAGAACATATGGGGCATGAGGTGGAGAAAAAGGAGAAAAAAATGGGAGGTAATTTTTTTTAAGTTTATTTATTTATTTTGAGAGAAAGAGAGGGAGAGAGAACATGCACGTGAGCGGGGAAGGGTTGGGGGGAGGGGAAGAGAGAGAATCCCAAGCAGGCTCCATGCTAAGCGTGGAGCCCAATGCGGGGCTTGATCTCACAACCGTGAGATCATGACCTGAGCCAATATCAAGAGTATCAAGTCAGATGCTTAACTGACTGAGCCACCCTGGTACCCCATAGGAGATAATTTTAACTTTGGGTAGATCATGAGGTTATTATATCATATCATTATATTATGTTGATTATTATATTATATTATATTATATTATATTATATTATAGAGCACTAATTTACCTCTATGTAAATGAGAGAAGGGGAAACTAGGTCTATTTGCTGAAGGGTCCAGAATCCAAGGCAACCATGCAGGTTGATAATATTAATGCCAGCATTCAGAATGCTGTTGCTTTAATTTGCATTTCTTTGATTACTAGCAATTATGAATCTTGTTACATGTTTGTTTACTATTAGTTCCCTCAGTGCAATTGTCTTCATTTCCTTTGCCTTTACCAACCAGGTTCTTTTTTCTTTTCTAGAATGAGGCCGTTCTTTTTCTTTTCTTTCTTTCTTTCTTTCTTTCTTTCTTTCTTTCTTTCTTTCTTTCTTTCTTTCTTTCTTTCTTTCACGTTTATTTATTTATTTTGAGCAAGAGTAAGAGACTGCATGAGTGGGGGAAGGGCAGAGAGAGAGAGGGAGAGAATTCCAAGCAGGCTTCATACTAAACGCAGAGTCTGAAGCAGTGCTTGATCTCACAACTGTAAGATCATGACCTGAGCCAAAATCAAGAGTCGGATGCTTAACCGAGTAAGCCACTCAGGCACCCTTCTAGAAAGAGGCCTTTTTATTAATCCTGTCATATTTATTATAAATATTTTTAATCTGACAATTTTTTATCACTTAGCATAGTGTTTTCAAAGATCATTTATATTGGGGCACATATCAGTATTTTATTTTTAAAATTATTATTATTTTTTTTTTTTAAATTTTTTTCAACGTTTTTATTTATTTTTGGGACAGAGAGAGAGACAGAGCATGAACGGGCGAGGGGCAGAGAGAGAGGGAGACACAGAATTGGAAACAGGCTCCAGGCTCCGAGCCATCAGCCCAGAGCCCGACGCGGGGCTCAAACTCACAGACCGCGAGATCGTGACCTGGCTGAAGTCGGACGCTTAACCGACTGCGCCACCCAGGCGCCCCTAAAATTATTATTATTTTTATTTTAGAGAGAGAGAGCATGAACAGGAGAGAGGGGCAGAGGGAGAGATATATAATAATTTCTATAATCTTAAGATCAGAATCTCCATGCTGAGCATGGAGTCTGATGCCGAGCTCGATCCCATGACGCTGGGATCATGACCGAAATCAAGAATCAGACACTCAACCAACTGAGCCAACCAAGGCACCCCCATTATTATCACTATGTTAGGTCAGCTTCACTCCCTGTGTGGAGCCCAGCGCTGAGCTTGAACTCACTACCTTAAGATCAAGACTCGAGCTGAGATCAAGAATTGGACGCTTAACCAACTGAGCCACCCAGGCACCCCAGTATTTCATTTTTTTATTGCCAAATAATCCACCATATGTATATGGATATAAGCACATTTTATTTATTCGTTCATCAGTTGATGGACATTTGAGTTGTTTCCACCTTTTGGCTATTATGAATAATGCTGCTATGAACATTTGTGTATGGTTTTTATGTGGATATATGTTTTCATTTACCTTGGGTATATATTTATGAGTAGAGTAGCTGGATCATATGGTGAAAATTTTTTTAATATTTATTTATTTTTGAGAGAGAGAGAGAGAGAGGCAGAGAGAGAGGGAGACACAGAATCTGAAGCAGGTTCCATGTTCTGAGCTGTCAGCACAGAGCCCGACTCGGGACTCAAATGCATGAACTGTGAGATCATGACCTGAGCTGGAGTCGGACGCTTAACCAACTGAGCCACACAGGCGCCCCCATCTTGTGAAATTTTTAAAGTACAGAATTGTATAAAGTAAAAGTCGTTTATTATTTTAAATATTTTTTAAATGTTTATTTATTTTTTGAGAGACAAAGAGACAGAGTGTGAGTGGGGGAGGGGCAGAGAGAGAGGGAAACACAGAATCTGAAGCAGGTTCCAGGCTCTGAGCTGTCAGCACAGAGCCTGACGCAGGGCTCGAACTCACCAATCTTGAGATCATGACCTGAGCCGAAGTTGGACATTTAACCAACCGAGCCAGCAGGCGCCCCTAAAGTAAAAGTCGTTTATAATGCTCTCCAACATCACCCATCCCCAAGTGAGCCAGTACCTTAATATTTTGGAGCATATTTTTCTTTTTCCTAAGCATGTCCATACATACCCCTTTTTCTTCTTTTCCGCTGTCACTGTAGATTAAATTGACTTTCTTAGAGTTTTATATAAATGGAATCACACAGTATGTGTTTTGTGTCTGACTTTTTTTCATTCAGCATGTTTTTTGAGTTTCATTCATATTTCATGTATATCCATAGTGTATATCCATTCCTTTTTATTGCAGATAAGTATTCTATTGCAAGAATATGTCACGTGCTGCCTGGGTGGCTTAGTTGGTTTAGTGTCAGACTCTTGGTTTCAGCTCAGATTGTGATCTCGCCATTCATGGGTTTGAGTCCTACAAGTGCACAGCCTACTTAGGGTTCCCTATCTCCCTCTCTCTCTCCCTCTCTTTTTCAGATAAACTTAAAAAATTTTTTTAAAAAGAATATGTCACAATTTTTTATCTGATGGGCATTAGGTTGTTTCCAGCTTTAGCTATTATGAATAAAGCTGCTATGAACATTCCTGTACAAGTCATTGTGTGAATATGGGTTTTCATTTATTTAGGAGTGGAATGGTTAGCTCTTGGGGTGTTTAACTTTATAAGAAAGTGCTGAACTGTTTTTCAAAATGATTGTACCATTTTACATTCCCACTGGTAATATATATATATACATTTTTTCTTTCTTTCTTTCTTGCCTTCTTTCCTTTCTTCTCTCTTTTTTCTTTCTTTCTCTTTCTTTTCTTCTTTATTTTTCTTCTTTCTTTCTCTTTCTTGCCCTTTCTTTTTCTCTTTTTTTCTTTCTCTCTCTTTCTTTCTCTTTCTTTCTTTCTTTCTTTCTTTCTTTCTTAAGTTTATTTATTTTTGAGAGGTGGCGGTAGTGGCAGAAGAGAGAGAGAAAGAGAGAGAGAGAGAGAGAGAGAGAGGGAATCCCAAGCAGGCTCTGTGCTGATAGCACAGAGCCTGATGCAGGGCTCTGTCTCACCACCGTGAGACCATGACCTGAGCCGAAATCAAGAGTCAGACACTTAATTGACTTGAGTCATCCAGGTGCCCCTAGACATATATTTTTCAAGTAAGCTCTAGGCCAAATGTGGGGTTTGAACTCATGACCCTCAGATTAAGAGTTGCATGCTCTATGACTGAGCCAGCCAGGTGCAAACCCGGTAATATTGATTAAAGCCAAACTCTTGCAAAACAAACAAACAAGAAAACCAAACCAAAACCAAAACCAAACTCTTGCTTTCAGGCAAGTGTCCATCCCCAGGATGGAGCCTGGTCTACCCCTTCCCAGTCTTTGCTTCCCTATGGATGAGTGATTGCCTAAGTTTCAGGGAGGCAGTGGGAGGGAAGGGCAGGGAAATTGTGGGGCCACCACAGAGTATGCTGAGTTACACAGCAGCCCCCCTTGGGGGCATTGCCTGGGCGAGACAATGGCACCTGTCTTCTCAGACTAGGGGGCAGTGGCCCCAAATTCTTACCCTGGGGGTTGATTCAGCACATGCTAAACAAAGGAAAACACTGAAAGGTCACTGAAAAAGGAAGTAGGTGGGAAGGGCTGTTGTCACTGTGTGAATGACCCTCTGTGCTTGTCTTTTACAGGGTGGGTATCCTTGGCCACTTTCCGTTTTCATTATTTGTCAGAGAAATGTGCGTTGAAACTTAATTGCTTCCCCCCCTCCCACTCCCCCCCCCCACTCTTCGCCATACATCCCAGCCAAAGAGGAACCAGAAGCTCTGCTGTCAGAAGGGGAAGAAAAAGTGATGGTGACTGTCCTTGGACAGTAAAAACTTCCATAAAGTGAGTTTAAAGTGGACACAGCCCCATGCGTCCAGACTCACGGGGTCTACAGGGTTTGGGTCTTCCAGCTGTTAGGCAAGAAGGCCGGGAGGTCAGGTACCATGTTTCGTCAGGGTTCTCAAGTCATCCTGACGTTACTGAGGTGGACGCCGAGTGCTGCTGGCACCCCCTTCAGAAGGACTTGTTGTCCAGCTGCAGGGAGCACTCTTGGTAGATGGCCCTGTGCTGTCATCCCTTTCAGAGATGGCCATCTTGCCTGAGAGTGTGCCCTGCCCAGGCTGGTTCTCCCACAGTGGTGGGAGTGTCACTCTGGAGCTCTGTGGGGTTGGCCGAGGCTGTCCAAGACCTTGACTTCTCCCTCTGTCCACTCCTGCTCCTTCTCTCCCTTACACAGATGTTAGTCCCACCAGCACCACCTCGTAAGCATTCTGTACACTGAAGTCCATCTCAGAGTTGGCTTCCTGGAGAACTCACCTGGGACGATTTAGTAACAAGGAAGCTGTGAACTAGTATGAGCTTACTGTGTAACAAATGGATATAGACTTCCAAATGCATGGAATATTTGTGGAACCTTACAGAAGAGACTGTTGGGGCGCCTGGGTGGCTCAGTCAGTTAAACCTCTGACTCTTGATTTCGGCTCAAGTCATGATCTTACATTTCATGGGTTTGAGACCCACGTAGGGCTCTGTGCTAGCAGCACAGAGTCTGTTTGGGATTCTCTCTCTCTCCCTCTCTCTATGCCCCTCCTTGGCTCATGTTCTCTCTCTCTCAAAATAAATAAAGTTTAAAAAAGTTATAAAAAAAATCTTAAAAAAAAAAAGAAGAGACTGTTAACAATAGCTAGGGACTAGGACTGGGTTCTTTCAGGAGTAGGGAAGTGTTACTTTCTACTCTTTTCCTTTTATAATAAAAAACCTCTTATTTTAAAGAAACATGGGATTGCACTACACATACTTGTGATAGCTACCATTCGGGGAACACCTTGTACCATGTCCTTTAGCACGTTTTCTCTATGGCTCACAAAAATGCAGAGGTGGATGTCATTATCATCCCATTTTACAGGTAAGGGAGCTGAGTTTCAGAGGTGACAGATGATTGGTCCAGAAGCAACTGTCACCAAGCAGTGAATCCGGCATAGACTCCGACTCCAACTCCAACATTCAGGCTATCTCTGAGCTCAGTTAGAGCGTGTATCTTTCTGTCACTTCAAATGATGCCCTCTGTTCTGAATGGGGAGTATGGTGGGAAGGAAAGAGTAATGAATTGGCAGTAAAAGACCAAGCTTCTAGGTTTTTTTGCTATTATTAGTGAACTCTGAGTTATTTTCTGTTTGTATGTTGCACTTATCTATAAAAATCCAAAACTCATTTTGGTATAGAGGCAAAATCCAAAGGCTGTTGGTTTTGACACAGCTGGGTCCTGTTAGTTACTGTGTGATTTTTAACAAGTTACTTAACCTCTCTGAGCCTCAATTTTCTATTCTTTAAAGTAGGGAAAATGGACTATAAGACTCAGGGTTGTCATGAAAAAGATATACTATAATAGTACTTACTATATTCTAGGTCCTCAAGAAACCATTCCTTCCTCCTTGCAGTTTAACCTTTGGTCCTTGGGATAAAGTAAACTGTTCCTAGTTTTAGCCTAAGTTAAAACACTCAGTTTGCTAAAGAAGATATATTTAATGTATGTGAAAGGACTGACTTGGGATTCTTTTGTGGATCAGTAGAAGAAAGGAACCAAATTTTTCATGATCATTGTTTTACCTCTGCAAACTCCACATGACTGAAAGATCTCCAACGGGTATGGACTCTCCTGCGTGGGGATTGGGAAAGTAAGAGATCCCCCTTGGAAAGTATGAAGGGGAAAAAAAAATCAATCCCTAGGCTTGGGAAGGAAGACCTGTGCTGTGTCCAATGGCGACTTCCCATTGAGTCCAATGGCGACTTCCCAAAAGTTATGTCCGCGTGTTGATCCCTAGAGTCTGTGAATGTGACCTAATTTGGAAAAAGGGTCTTTGCAGATGTATGTCAAGATGAGATCACCCTGGATCATCTGGGTGGACCCTAAACTCAATGACGAGTGTCCTCATAAGAGACACAGAAGAGAGACACAAGGAGAAGAGAAGTCCAAGATGAAGACCGCAATTTTGGTCACACAGCCAACAAGTAACACCGGCAGCTGCCAGATGCCGGAAGAGGCAGGGAAGATTCTCCCCTAGGTCTTCAGAGGGAGCATGGCTCTGTCCACACCTTGATTTTGGACTCTTGGCTCCCTGAACTGTGAAAGAATACATTTCTGTTGTTTTAAGCCCCCAAGTTTATGATGATTTGTCACAGCAGCCACAGGAAACTAATATAAGCGCCACAAGACAATTTTAGGGGCAACCGCGGGAATAGCATCAAAATTAAATGATATTAAAAAAAGGACCCATTTGACCAAATATTTAGCATCAGGCAGTAGGAATATAGACCTAAGAGATGTCAACACGGAGATGACATGTAGTCTTCTGAAACAATGTCACCCAGAGAGGGAAGTAGGTCAGTTAAGGGCAGGAAGCAAAAGAGGCCACGTTGATGAAATGAGAGATATCTGCCATTTCAGATCCTGCCCCAATAATGGCAAAGTGGATTTTTCAAATACTGGGGAATTGGACAGAGACATACAGAGGCAGAGAACATTTATGTTAGAATAACGAAAAATAAAAAATGTAAAAAGGAGATGGTCAAGAGGCAGGAAGGGCTCCCTTTTAAGGAGCCAGTAAGTACTGGGATATGCTGGCTTCTCAGAGTCAAAGGTTTGAGAGGGACACTGGACAGTCCTCTACTGAACGATCTCATGGAGAAATGCATCAAAAGGAAGGGTGTGAACACAACAGGGGACCGGCTAAAACCAGTCACACGATAGGACATAACGCAATCGCTAGGGATAAGGCTGTAGATTAATATTCACTGAAATGAAAGATGTTCGAGACATATCATTAAGTCCAGAAAGCAAGTGATAAAACGGTAAGTATAACAAAATCCCTTTCCTCATGTGTAAAGGGAGCTGAGGATAACAGTAGCCTCAGTAGCCTGAGGATAACAGAACACCCTCAATGTGTCTGAACTCACAATCAAACCCACTAAAATTTCTTCAGTGAAACATGAATATTCACACTAAGAGGGATAAAGGCTGTAAATAGCATCGTATCACTTTGGGTCAGGTTGTGCAGCCCAGTAAATTTGCTGGAAACTTAGAATACAAAAATGAAAGCAAAACAGCCTTGTGTTTCCAGAGATTTTCACCTCCTGGAATTCTCAACGAGGGCCCGAGGGCCCGTGTTCTGTACAGGCATCAGCAAAGAAGCCTGCAGGGGTCCCTGGGTGGCTCTGTCGGTTGAGCGTCCGACTTCAGCTCAGGTCATGATCTCATTTTGTGATCTCAGGTCATGGGACTCGCTGCTGTCAGCCTGTCAGCCCAGAGCCTGTTTTGGACCCTCCGTCTCCCTCTGTCTGCCCTCTCCCGCCTACAGTCTCTCTTTCAAAAATAAATAAAATATAATTAAAAAAAAAAAAGAACGAAGACTGCAAGCATTATTGCATTGCTACAATGTTGTTGCAGATGGATGAGACTGCACCCTGTTTTTTTATCTTTGCCTTTTGACTTGTTATATTTTAATTTTTCTGCAGTGAATATTCATTACTTTTTTTTTTTTTGACCTGTAGCTTCTTGAATTTTAATCTATCTGGATAAATTTAACAGGGGGACTACTGCATCGCTCCATGGACCTCAAAAGGTTCTTAGCACCAAGTTCATAATTTTCATCTCTGCCCTTAAGAAAATATTTCTCTGGGAAAAGAGTAACAATTAAAGAGATGGAGTGGGGGTTTTCATGCCTTTCTCTTGTGTCTTTAAGCCAGTCCCAACAGTCAATATCCAGGAAGATGGAGCCCCTAGAACCTTACCTGGGGTTTACCTACCTTTACTCATCTGTATGTATTAGTTTTATGTTAAAAGGTGAGGAACAACAGCAACAAACCAGAAAACAAATAGTGGGAATGTGGGGAAAAGCGAGGGAGGTCTACGTGGATAGCGCCAATGGAAGGAAGGAGAAAGAACAGGTGTGAAGCAGACTTTTCTGACCTCGGGGCCTGCCTGGTGAGGAAGGGAGAGGGGTGGGGGGTGGGGGTGGGAAGGTCACGGGAAGAAAGAAGCGGCTAGAGGGACAGCTGGTAAGAAACAGAGAAAAGTGAACTGTTTCAAGAACCAGGAAGAAGTTGTTGAGCAAAGCTGTGGTCAAGTGAAGCCAGAGAGTCGGCTACTGGAGGCTGACTTTGCAGCCGAGTGAGGTGCAGGCCCTAAAGGAGAAGTGTGCCAGGAGAAGGGTCTGCAGACATTCCGCTGAGTTCCACAGGCAGCAAAACTAGGGGCCCTTTTCTGCTCAGCTCCTTGGGTGCTTGAAAAATTTGAGGAGGGAAATTACAATTTGAGGAGGAATTTTCAATGTATGTACAAATAGTTTTTTAGTGGCTAAGAATTTCTGAGAATGTTGAAAAACCAGGTATTAAAAAGATATATGTACATATTATTTTTAAAAATCTATGTTATTTCTAGATATTATATAATATAACACTGTAGTATTGGATTGGCTGATAGTTGAGGGACTTCCGCCATTTGGCCAGACTTGGAAAGGGAAGTGGCCGTAAGCCAATGGAAATTAGAGAAGGGAGGTGGGAGGAACTTGCTGAAACCCTAAATAGAAATGGAGCTTTTGATTGGGCAAGTCATAGTACGACTTCAGAGACAGTGAAAGGTAGAAAGTGTCAGATGAGGAGGATCTCACGTACCCACAAAACTAACAGCTCCAAGCTGTGTGGCCTGAGCCCTGCTCTCAGGACCCAAGCCTAACTGCTAGTGGAGGGAAGCAGAGAGTGAAGAGTCCCAGAGGAGGAAGGCCCTCCCTCCAGGGCAACATTCCCCTCACAACTCATAAAGGGCTCCCCCACATGCACCCATGCAAAGTCAGCAGACTACCTAGGAGAGGAAGTTTGATTTCTTACCCAGTTACCATGGTTAGTATGGCCTCCATGGGAATGTGGGCCCACCCACATGGCCAGCCCCTTTGAAGCCTCGGACTGCCTGAGAGGCAAGAATGAGTAAAGAAGGTCAGAGCAGCCCCTCAAAGAGGGGTGCTAAGCATGTGTGTGACATGTGACAGGGCAGTGGTTCTTAAACTGGGCCGTGTGGAACCCTGGGCCAAGGTGGTCTACAGCTAAAGCAGAAGTCTTTTCTGCATTTGCCGATAGAATGAGCTCCCTTTTAAAAAATATTGTTTCTTATAATAACATTAATACTTTTTTCTTTAATCAGAAGAATTAAAAGAAGAGAAGTCATCTATAATCTTACCTCCACATATTTAGGTATATTTCCTTTCAGGCTCTTTTTTTGTGAATATATTGATCAATCATATATTTACATATGTATATTTTTGGTGAGCTCTGTGCCCAATGTGGAGCTTAAACTCATGACCCCGAGATCAAGAGTCTCATCTTTTGCTGACCAAGCCAGCCAAGTGCCCCTGCTACAAATATATTTTAGATATATTTACAAATAATAATAGTTAACTATCATTATTGTTTAATATTTCTTGAATGCTTACCAAGGCAAAGCATTGCTCTTAACCCTTTGCGGATATTGAAGCATGCAATTTTCATAATAACCCTATAAGGTAGAAGCATTATTATCCTTACTTAACCATAAAAGAAACTGAGGAAGAGAGAAGTAAAGAAATTTGTTTAAAGTCACACATTAGTAGGTAGGGAACTGGAATTCAAACCTAGATCTGACTGTGGAGTCTACGTTTTTAGACAATATATACACTGTATTATATATATATATGGTTTTGTGTTAAGGTCTTTCATTAAATATTATGTTGTATTTCCCACAACATTAAAAATAATTTACTTGACATGAAGTTTTTGTTTAGAATCAAGTAGAAGAAATTATCTGATTTAATTTAAACTTAACGGTTTATTTGGTATATCTGTATATTAATTATATATTACATAATATATCAATATTTCAAAGTGTTCAAAAAAGAAACCTTATTGCCCAAGAGCTCCACCCCATGAGTTAAAGCAAACAAACATATCTTAACAAATATAAAAGAACAGAAGTCATATAAAGTATGATGTCAGATCACAGTGGGATTAAACTAGAACCAATAATTTGGAATTTTGGAAAATCCCAAAATATCTGGAGATTAAACACACACTTTTAAATAATACATGGGTCAAAAAGAAGTACCTAGAGAAATTTTAAAAAATATTTTGAATTAAATGAAAATAAAAATATAACATCAATGAGACAGTGCTTAGAGAGAAATATATATAGCATTATACGCATATTAGAAAAGAAAGATCTAGAGGGTGGCTCAGTGGTTAAGTGTCCAACTCTTGGTTCTGGCTCAAGTCATGATCTCATGGTTTGTGGGTTTGAGCCCCGCAGGGGATTCTCTGTCTCCCTCTCTCTCTGCCCCTCCCCTGCTTTCTCTCTCTCTCTCTCTCAAAATAAATAAATAAACATTAAAAAAAAAGAAAGATGTAGAATCAGTAATATAAGCTTTCCACTTTAGGAAATTAGACAAAGAAGAGGAATATAAGCCTAAATCAAGCAGAAGGAAATAAATAATAATTGGAGCAGAAATAAATGAAACTGAAAATAGGAAAACAATAAATAAAAGTCAATGAGAACAAAAACTGTTTTTTTGAAAAAAAGAAATAAATAAAAAATAACAAACCTCTTGTCAGGCTAACAGAGAAAAAAAAAAGAAGATACAAATAACTAATATCAGAAATGAAATAAGAGTCATCTCTACTGAACATGGAAAGGATAATAAAACAGTATTATGAACAAACTCTATGCCCACAAAATTGATAGCTTAGATGAAATGAACTAATTTCTTGAAAGATGCAAACTACTAAAACTCACAAAAGGAGAAACAGATAACCCGAATAGGCCTCTATCTTTTAAAGAAATTGAATCAATAATCAGTAATATTCCAAAACAGAAAGCACCAGGATCAGATGGGCTTACTGGTGATTTCTACCAAACATTTCTAGAAGAAATGATACCAATTCTCTAGAATCTCTTCCAGAAAATAGAAACGGAGGAAACACTTCTTGACTCATTCTGTGAGGCCAGCATTACCCTAATACCAGGACCAGATAAATACATTACAAGAAGGGAAAACCCAGGACCGATTTCACTCATGAATATCTATGCAAAAATCCTCAACAAATGTTAGCAAATAAAATGCCACAATATATAAAAAGAATTATACACCACAACCAAACGGGATTTATTCCAGGTATTACAAGGCTATTTCAATATTCAAAAATCAATTAATGTAATCCATCTCATCAACAGGCTAAAGAAGAAAAACCATATGATCATATCAATTGGTGCAGAAAAAGCATCTGACAAAATCCAATACCAATTCATTCTAAAAATTTTCAGCAAACCAAGACTAGAACGGAACTTCCTCAGCTTGATAAAGAACACCCACAAAAACTTACAGCTAGAATTCTTTTTTTTGAGAGAGAGAGAGAGAGAGGATGCAAATGAGCAAGGAGCAGAGAGAGAGTGGGAGAGGGAGAGAGAGAGGGAGAGAGAGAGAGAGACATGTGGGGCTTACCTGAGGTGGGGCTCATGTTTTTACCTGAAGCAGGGCTCAAGCTCACCCAAAGTGGGGCTTGAGCTCACCTGATGTGGGACTCAAACTCGGGAACTGTGAGATCATGACCTGAGCCAAAGTCTGATGGTTAACTAACTGAGCCACCCAGGTGCCCTAGAATCATTCTTAATGGTGGGAAAATAGATGCTTTCCCTCTATGATTGGGAACAAGGCAAGGATGTCTACTCTCACCACTGCTATTCAAAATTGTACTGGAGGGGTGCCTGGCTGGCTCAGTAGAGCATGAGTCAGCAGAGCATGAGACTCTTAAACTCGAGGGTTGTGAGTTTGAGCCCCATGGTCGGTGTAGAGATTACTTAAAATAAAATCTTAAAACAAAAACAAAATTGTACTGGAAGTCCTAGCTAATACAAAAAGACAAGAAAATGAAATAAAAGGATTACAGTTTGGCAAGGAAGAGATAAAACTGTTTTTGCTCACAGATGACAAGATTGTCTATATAGAAAACCACAAGGAACTGACCAAACAAACAAACAAACCTTCCCAGGACTAGCAAGCTATGATGGCATGATTGCAAAATAACAAGTTTAATATCCAAAAGTCTATGGCTTTCCCAAACAGCAGCAATGAACAAATGAATTTGAAATAAAAAATAATACCATTTACATTAGGACTAGAAAAAAAAGAGAAATACTTATATATTTCTAGCAAAATATAAACAGAATCTATATGAAGAAAACTACAAAACTCTAATGAAATCAAAGATCTAAATAATTGGAGAAATATTACATGTTCATGGATAGAAAGACTCAATATTGTTAAATATCAATTCTTGCCAACTTGATCTAAAGATTTGATTTAATCTCAATCTAAATCCCAGGAGGTTATTTTGTATATTATCAACAAAGTGATCCTAAAGTTTATATAGAAAGGCAAGAGACCCTAAACAGTCATCTTGATGCTGAAGAAGAACAAAGTTGGAGGTCTGACATGACAACTTTAAGACTTACTATAAAACTACAGTAATCAAGACAGTATAGTATTGACAAAATATAAAATAAAAAAAAATAAAGAGATCAGTGAAACAGAATAGAGCCCAGACATAAACCCACACAAATATAGTTACTGATCTTTTAGACAAAAGAGAAAAGGCAAGTCAATGGAGAAAGGATAGTCTTTTCAACAAATGGTGCTGGAAAACTGGACATCTATATGCCAATAAATAAATAAATAAATAAATAAATAAATAAATGAAAAGAAAGACAGGAAAAAAAGAATTTAGACAGAGATCTTATACCTTTTACAGAAATTAATTCAAAAGGAATCATAGACCTAACTGTAAAACATAAAAATATAAAATTTCTAGACAATAATATAGAAGAAAATCTAGGTCACCATGGGTTTGGCTCTTACTTTTAGATATAACACCGAAAACACAATCATGAAAGAAAAAATTGATCAGTGGGCTTTATTAAAATAAGAAATTTAATTTCTGTGAAAGACAATGTTCAGAGAATAAAAATACAAGCCATAGAATGGGAGAAAATATTTGCAAACCACATGTCTGATAAAGACCTTGAATACAAAATAAACAAAGAACTCTTAAAGCCCAACAATAAGAGAACAAACAACCCAGTTAAAAAGTGGGCAAAATGTCTTAACAGACACCTCACCAAAGAACATATACAGATGGCAAATAAATATATGAAAATATATTCAACATCGTGTATCATTAGGGAACTGCAAATTAAAACAACAATGAAATACTGCTTCAAAACTATGAGAATGTCTAAAATCTAAAACACTGATAACACCAAATGCTGGGGAGGATACAGAACAATAGGCACTCTCATTCACTGCTGATAGGAATGCAAAATGGTACAGCCACTTGGAGGCAGTTTCTTACAAAACTTTCCTAGTCTGAAAAGGCTGCATACTACATGACATTTGGGAAAAACCAAACGATTGAGATTGTAAAAAGAATAGTGGCTGCCAGGAGTTCAGGGGTGTTGGGGGCGGTATGAATAAGTGAAGCATAGTGGATTTTCAGTGTGGTGAAATGATTCTATATGATGTTGTGATGGTGGACACATGATAGTATGTATTTGTCAAAACCCATAGAAATGTACAATATAGAGAACCTTAATGTAAACTATGGACTTTAGTCAATAGTAATATATCACCATTGGTCAACTAATTATAACAAATGCACCATGCTAATGCAAGATGTTAATGATAGAGGAAACTGTATATAGGAAGGGGGTATATGCAAACTCTCTGTACTGTTTGATTTTTCTAGAAATCTAAAACTGTTCTAAAAATAAAGTCTATTAATTAAAAAACATAAATGCCTGAGAGTAACAAAAACAAATTTAAAAAATGGGGAGGAGGAAGGGCTTATCTTACTAGATATAGCTGAGACAAACCAGGTTCACACACAATATCCAGCAACTAAAAGACTTCATTTCTCTGCTTCCCTTACAATTTTAGTATATGTGCTACCAAAGCAAGCACTGTCTCCTTCCCTTACAGATAAAGATGTAAATACAGATAAAGATGTAAATAAACTTTTTAGTTGTGACTTCCAGAAAAGCCCCTAAAAGTGTCAGACAGCTGGCATGTGCCCTTCTGGCCCCTCCCCACTCTGTTTGCTTCCTGCCTGGATAAAAGGATATATGGCTGGAACTTCAGCAACCATCTCGGAGCACAAGGAGGTTCTGACTGAGGTTGAAAGCCACTGCGAAGAATGGCTAGGCAGAATAATGAAGGTGCTTGGGTTTTTAGTGATTTTTTTAAAAAGTGGATTTATTTATTTTGAAAGAGAGAGGCAGAGAGAGAATCCCCAGCAGGGCCCGAACCCACGAACCATGAGACCACGGCCTGAGGTGAAACCAAGAATCTGAAGCTTAACCGACTGAGCCACTCAGGTGCCCTAAAGAAGCCCGGGTTCATGGTGCTACTATGCTAACCCTGGCCGCTTTATACCAGACTTCTTCTACAGGATAGAAATAAATCTATTTCTTATTTAAGTTTCTGTTGTTTGTTTTCCATGTTTAGCTATCCAATAGCTAAACACAATCTCTACCTTGTATACCAGATAATAAAACTTACTGTAATTCTATTATGATAAAACCATATGTATAGCATAGGTATAAACAATACAAATAGAATAATAATAATAATAAAGAGTCCAGAAACAAATTCAAACAAGGACTTAATATAAATAAAGATGACATTTAATTTAGAGGGAGAAAGATGGTTTACTTAATATATGGTGTTGGCAGAACTGACTATCCATCTGGAAGAAAATATGATGATACTTCTACTCCACATCATATGCAAAAATAAACTCCAGATGGACTCTAAGTCTAAATGTGAAAAATAAAAAAATATTAGATACAAATGTAAGGAATTATTTATAAAATCATAAAGTAAAGAAGACTTTCTGATGTGAAAGATAAAACTTAGAAACCCTAAGTGTCAGCACCTAAAATAATAGTCACATCATCTCTTAAAAATGAACACATTTTTTTTGTATAGCAAAAGAAACTATAAACAAAGTCAAAAGACTAAATACTTAAAATATACATGATAAAGGATGAATGTTGCTAATGTACCTTAGCTCCTACAAACCAAAAAAAAAAAAAAAAAGACAAGCCAATTAAAATTTGACAAAGCATATCCATAGGTACTTCCAGAAAAAAAGATATAAATCATGAATGATATAAAAGATTCTTAACCTCACTGGTATTCAAGAAAATGCAAATTAGCACAATAAAAGTATAGCATTTTGATCCATCAGATTAGCAAAAATAAAAAATATTGGTAAGACTAGCCATATGAGCATGGAATGTGAATTTCTACAGCATCTCTGTAAAGTATTATAATAATATGTATTAAAAATGCACCTATTGGGGTGCCTGGGTGGCTCAGTCAGTTAAGCGTCCAACTTCAGCTCAGGTCACGATTTCACTGTCTGTGGGTTCCAGCCCCGCGTCGGGCTCTGTGCTGACAGCTCGGAGCCTGGAGCCTGCTTCAGATTCTGTGTCTCCCTCTCTCTCTGCCCCGTCCCCGCTCATGCTCTGTCTCTCTCTGTCTCAAAAATAAATAAAAACATTAAAAAAAATGCACCTATTCCTCAATCCAGAAATACTACTTTTTGTAATGTATTCTACAGAAAGAACAATACCAGTATATAAAGAAATATATTCAAGAAAATTTACTATAGCATGACTATAGATGCCCCTAATCTGAAGAAAAAGAGCTTAATGTGACTGTCCATCATCAGAGGACAGTTGATATATTAGGTGCTATAGAGGATTATGCAACTTAAAACACATGAGTTAGATACATATATGCATTGACCGAGACACATGTCTGGACCAATGGACTTTTTTAGTTCTTAAATGTCCACTTGAGGACTCTAGTGTTTTATCTGTTATATAAGAAGTAACCCATGGAAAATTGAGCTATATGGCACCATATTTCTGATTTATTCCTGTGCGGTTTTAGCATTCCTTACAGAGTGGTACCTCAGGCAACTGTCCAACTGATCTATCTTTTTACTGGGCTCGAGACGCTACAATGGAGGACTAGGTTCTGTGGGACCAACCTTCCTACAGGTAGCAGATAAGCTCTGGGCAAAACAAACAGAAACAACAAGTAGCTAAAGGCACGAGAGAGCAACAAAAACCAGATAGACATTGGATGGAGAGTCAACGTGTAGAAGGAAACAGCTCTGGGTTTCTCAGTTTTAGACCTTTTTGCTAGAGGGCAGGCCCCAGTTTTGCCCTGTGAGGTAGATCATGTACAGTCCAGCCATCTTGAAGAATCAAAGGATACAGCAGCTGGAAAATGAGGAGGGTTATCTCAAAAAGGAGAGAGCAAGAGTCCAAACTCTGCCCAAACCTCTGCTAATTCCTGAACTGTACTTGTGCAGGGCAGACTCCCAGCAGCCCAGCTAAGGCAAACAGAACTGGACAGAGAATTTTGCCACTGCCCATCACAAGGGCGTTTGAGTCCAACCAAAATAATTGCCTGCTTTAGAAAAACATTTTTCAGGTTCAGTTGGTAAAGCGACCCACTCTTGATTTCTGCTCAGGTTGTGATCCCAAGGTCGTGAGATCAAGTCCCGCATTGGGCTCCACACTGAAAGTGGAGACTGCTTGGGATTCTTTCTCTCTCTCCCTCGCTCTGCCCCTCCCCCACTCGTTCATGCTCTCTTTCTCTCTCTCTCAAAATAAATAAATAAACTTTAAAAAATAAAAGAAAAACATTTTTCAGAGACAAAGTAGAATCCATAGTCTCTATAAGTATTATTTACAGTGACTAGGGTACAATCCAATATTATGAGGCATATGAAAGAATGGGAAAATGGGATCCATATCAAGAGAAAAGGCATTCAGTCAAAACTTACCCCAAAGATATACTACATGTTGGGATTAGCAGATAAGAGTTTTAAAACAGCTATTATAGCTATACTCAAGGATGTAAAGTATATACTCAAAGTGAACAACAAAATAAGAACTATACTCAAAGTGAACAACAAAATAAGAACTATCAGCAAATAAATAGAAATGTTGATAAAGAACCAAATGGAAATTCTAGAACTGAAAAATTCCCTGATAGGGCTTGAAAGCATTTTGGAGATGACAGCAGAAAGGGTCAGCGAACTTGACTATAGATCAATAGAAATGATCTGATTTGAAGAATAGAAACAAAAAGACCAAAAAAAAAAAAAAAAAAAAACCAAACCAAACCAAACAAAAAAACGAACAGAGATTCAAGGATCTGGGGGATAATACCAAAAGGTCAACCACATGTGTTAAGAGCATCCTGAAGAGAGGTGAAAGACCATGGTGCAGAAAAATATTTAAAGAAATAATGGCCAGAATTTCCTCAAATCTGGTGAAATACATAAGATTACAGACTTGGGAAGCTTAGTTGACTTCAAGCAGAATAAATACAAAGAAGACTACATCTGAACTTATACTGTTGAAACTAAAGATAAAGAGAAAATATTGCAAGTAGTCAGGAAAAAAAATGATATATTATATACAAGAGTAATAATTTGAATGCCCACTGACTATCAGAAAAAAATGGAGGCCAGAGTCAATAGAAAAATATCATTAAAGTTCTGTAAGAAAAAAAGGTCAACTTAGGTTTCTATATCCAGTAAAAACATTCTTTAAGAATGAAAGTTAAGTAAGGACGCCTGGGTGGCTCGGTTGGTTAAGCCTCGGACTTTGTCTCAGATCATGATCACTCGGTTCACGAGTTTGAGCCCTGCAATAGGCTCTGTGCTGACAGCTCAGAGCCTGGAGCCTGCTTTGGATTCTGTGTCTCCCTCTTTCTCTACCCCTCCCCTGCTTGTGCTCTGTGTCTCTTTCTGTCTCAAAATAAATACATAAACATTGAAAAAAAATTTAAAAAAATAAAAAAAGAATGAAAGTTAAATAAATATATTTTAATTAAACAAAAACTTAGAACATTTATTACCAGCCAACATGCACCACAAGAGATACAAGAAGAAGTTCATCAAGATGGAAGGAATTGACATTAGATTAGAATTCAATCTTCAGGACGGACAAAAGAGCATCAGAAATGGAGAATATATGTAAATATAAAAGACTATTTTCCCTCTTAATTTCTTTAAAGTAATATTTATTAAGATAATGTTTGATGCAAAAATTATTAACATTGTCTTGTGAATGTTCGTATCAAGAATTTGTAGATGTTATACATACAACAACTATAGCATAAAGTAAGGGGTTGAGGGGACAGTAAATGGTTCCAAATGATGGCAAATTTTAGGAGAAGCAGTAAAATATTAACTCGAAGTAGACAGTAAAAAATTAAGAATGTATATTTTAATCCCTAGAATGATAACAAAAAGTTAACTCAAAAAGGTTGAGCTAAATAGCAAATAAACAAATATGGAATTCTTAAATATATCCAATTAATGAAGGTAGTCAGGAAAGGAGGTATAGAAAACTAAAATACAGAAGGGACAAATAACAAATAAATAGTAAAATGTTAGACCTAAATCTATCCATAGTAATTATTACATTGAGTGTAAATAGATTAAATACTCCAATTGAAAGTCATAGATTGCCAGAATCGATAAAAACAAAAAACAAAAAAAGAACAACAACAACAAAAAAAACAAAAACAAAAAACTTAACTATGTGCTGTTTACTTTGGAGATAAAAGTGAAGTATTAAGATGCAGGTAGGTTGAAAGTAACCGGATGGAAAATTATGCTATGTAAACAGTAAGCATACGAATGATAAGATGGCTATATTAGCATTAGATAAAGTAAATGTTAAGCAAAGAGAATTACCATAAATAGATACAAGTATTTACAGAGTATTTACTAGAGATAAAAAAGCTTAATTCATCAGAAAGATATAATAGTCTAAATGTGTATGTGCCTAATAGTGCCTAATAATGGAAGTTCAGAAACATGAAAGAAAAATGGACAGAATTAAAGGAAGAATTAGAAAATTTCCCAACCACACTCAGATATTTGAACATGCATCTCTCAGCAATTGATAAAACTAGACAAAAATTAGTAAAGAGGTAGAAGATCAGAAAAACACTATCTGTCATCGTGAGCTAATTGACAATCTATCCAACAACTGCAGAATACATATTCTTTTCAAATCATATTGTACGTTCACCAAGATAGATTATAGATTCATAAAATGAATCTCAATAGGGGCGCCTGGGTGGTGCAGTCGGTTAAGCGTCCGACTTCAGCCAGGTCACGATCTCGCGGTCCGGGAGTTCGAGCCCCGCGTCAGGCTCTGGGCTGATGGCTCAGAGCCTGGAGCCTGTTTCCGATTCTGTGTCTCCCTCTCTCTCTGCCCCTCCCCCGTTCATGCTCTGTCTCTCTCTGTCCCAAAAATAAATAAACGTTGAAAAAAAAAAATAATAAAAATAAAAAATGAATCTCAATAAATTAGAAAAGTTGAAGTCAGATAGTCTGTTTTCTGACCATAATGGAATTAAATTAGAAATCGGTAACAGTAAGGCATGTATTTGTTAAAAACCCAAATATTTGGAGATTGACTCACTTTTAAATAACCCATGGCTCAAACAAGAAATCGCAGGGGACATTAGAAAATATTTTGAACTAAATTATAATGAAAATACAAGATATCAAAACTGGGAAGATGCAATTTAAGCATTGAATTAGGGGAAACTCATAGCTTTAAATTTTTATATTAGAAAAGATAGAAGGATATTGAAACACTAGGAATGTCACATACTTAAAAAACATCTTTCCCAAAATGTACTGGCATAATTTTATGGAATAGGAATTCCAAAAAATTGTACTAAATATAATTTCCTCCTGTAAAAATAAATTAATTAATTAAATAAATTAAAAAAAAAAAGAAAAGATGAGAGGAATAAAATCAATCACCAAACTTTCAACCTTAGGGAGCTAGATAAGAGCAAAGTGAACCCAAAGTAAGTAGAAAGAAGAAAATAATGTTGAGCAGAAAGCAACAAAGTCAAAAACAAACAATAGAAAAATTAACCAAAAGCTGGTTCTTTGGAAAAACCAATGAAATTTAACAAACATCTATCTAGAGTCAGAGAGAGTAAGAGAAAGAGAAGACACAAATTTCAAGTATCAGGAATAAAAGAGAGGCTATCATTACAAATCCTCCAGGCTTTAAAAGGATTATAGGGAATATAGTAAACTACTTCATATCAGTAAAATTTTAAAACTTAGATTAAGTGGACGAATCACCTGAAAAGCACAACTTACCTATACTGGTAGAGATAAAGTATAAAATCTAAATAACCCTATACTATTGAGGAAATTGATATTGGATAGTTTTAATGGTTAATTCCATCAGACACTTATCAGAAAGAAATAATACCAATCTTTCTTTATTAGAAAATAAAAAAGTAAATACTCCCAAACATGTTTTATGAGGCCATATTAACCCTGACACCAAAAACTAACAAAACATACTACAAAAAAAGAAAAAAAACTACAGACTAATATCCATCTTTAACGCAGATGCAAAATTCCTTAACAAAATGTAAGTTGGCAACATATAAAAAGGATGATACATCATGATCAAATGGGGCTTATCCTAGGCATCCAAGATTGGTTTAACCTTTTAGGAGTTTATGATAGATTTATGGGAAAGAACTACCAAGTTAAAGCATCAGATCAAGGAAAGACTCTACATTTGCTTTTTTTTTTTTTTTTACTGGTAGTGGAAAATGTAAGTGGTCAGATATAGCTTAAAAAAACAATAACAAAACAAAACAAAACAACCAAAATCCCTCCAGACTAGGAATTAAGACTGGAATTCTAGTCCTGGTATTGCCTCCAATTCAATGTATAATGTTAGAAAGGTCACTTTGCCTCCTTTGGCCTTAGTTGACACACGTGTCCAATAATGACCTCTCAGGGTCTTTCCCAACTGTTACACTCTGAGTCTATGAGGCCAAGTCCTAAAATTTTTATCACAGCTGCCTAGACTTTCTGCTTCAGCACCTCAGAAGGCAGAAGTAGAAAATGTGCAAGACATGCTTTCATGCACAGATGAAGGCACCATCTGCACGTGGCTTGAAGTACTGAGGGTTCAAGGGTGACTCCTCCCCACCTTGAAAGCACCATGTGTCCTCAAGAGGTACTTCAGAAAATATTTTTTTAATGTTTATTTGTTTTTGAGAGAGAGAGAGACAGACAGACAGAGGGAGAGAGAGAGAGAGAGGGAGAGAGAGAGAGAGAGAGAGAGAGAATGAGTGGGGGAGGGGCAGAGAAAGAGGGAGACAGAATCCAAAGCAGACTCCAGGCTCTGAGCTGTCAGCACAGAGCCCGACTTGGGGCTTGAACTCATGAACCGTGAGACCATGACCCGAGCCTAAGTCAGACACTTAACTGACCAAGCCACCCAGGCATCCCAGAAGGTATTTTTAATGAACTCTCTGAAAGCATCCACTGTGTCATGGTGCTATGGACCTTGGAATTTGAACTCTGACTGAACTGGGTTTGAACTCCAGTTCTGCTACCTGCTGAATGATTCTGGAAAAATTACCCAACATCTCTGAATCTCAGCTTCTTCATCTGCAAAGTGGGGATAATACCTGTTACGTAGAGTTATTGTGAGGATTAACTGCGAGAGCATTAGGAAGTTGGTGGATTATGGTCAGTGCTCAACAAATACTAACTTCCATGCACGTATCAGTAAAGAATTCGGTTTGGTTACATATGGCAAGACATGTAAATAATCATGTCTCAAATAAGACAGAGATGTATGTGTTTCTCTTTCATGTAAAAGAGTTCAGGGGGGCGAAACCTGGGGCTTGTTTGGGTGTTCCATGGTCAGTAGAGAACCAGATTGCTCATCTTTCTGCCCCACTGTCCTTAGCACATGGCTTCTGTTCACACAGTCACCTCGGAATCTAAGAGGACTGTTGGGTCTCGTCATCCCATTCACTTTCTTGGCAGGAACTAAAAGAAGAGGAGAAAGGCAAAAGGGAAAACTAAAAAGAGAGGGTGAAAGACTTCAACATTCTATAAAGAACCTCTCTGGACAATGACTTCCGCTTACAACTTACTGGATTCCTCCTGGTTACAAGAGAGGCTGGGGAATGGAACCTTGCTGCCCCAAATGAAATTAGGATACTGTTACTAAGAAACAAGGGGAGGAATGGGTGGACAACCAGCAATCTTTATGACACTGCTTTTTCTTGTCACTAAGATTAATTTTGGGTTGGGGGTCATGGAACCAGCACAGAAGAGCTGGCATAGCTTTTGGATCATAACCTATGGCAAAAGAGGTAGCTTTTTTGTAACAAGTGGATTTGAATTAAAAATCTAGTTTTGGGGGACCTGGGTGGCTCAGTCGGTTAAGCGTCCGACTTCAGCTCAGGTCATGATCTCGCGGTCCGTGAGTTCGAGCCCCAAGTCGGGCTCTGTGCTGACAGCTCAGAGCCTGGAGCCTGTTTTAGATTCTGTGTCTCCCTCTCTCTCTGACCTCCCCCCCATGCATGCTCTGTCTCTCTCTGTCTCAAAAATAAATAAACGTTAAAAAAAAATTTGAAAAAAAAAAAGACGGGAAAAAAAATCTCGTTTTGATGCTTATTAACCAAGTGACCACGGGTCAGGTGAATTACCTTACTGGAACCTCAGTTTCTTCCCCTGTAAAGTGGGATGATACTAATATGGTTACCTCACTGGCTGGAGGTAAAGATTCATGAAAGCTGAGTAAGTGACAGCACTTGGAGTAGAGTTAGCCACCCAGCAGATTCCCAAGAATATTTTGTTTCTAAGAACTTGAGATTCAAGGGCCTTTGCTCAAAGTGGCCTGGTGAGGGGCCCTTGGGCTATGGCATAGGGAGTGGCCATTTTGGTGACTAGGGAAGGAGACCTCTCTCTTGAAGAGGGTAGGCTTCTAGGTTTTGTCTGCAAAGCTACCTATTCCTAAAAAGCTACCAATGTCCTCAGGCAGTCTTTACTGGGTCCACTGGGCTGGGCTGAGACTGTCTTGAGCAGGTAGAAATGACAGCAGTCTTTATAAATCCAGGGTGTTGGCAAGGCTAAACCAGGCACCTGGTACCCTGGAACTCTTTCTCCCTGTCCCCACCTGTGATGGCCTACCAGCCCGTCCCACGTAATTCGGTCTTCACATACTCCACCCTACATGTGCGAATGTGCACAGTCTCTCTGAACTCTTGAACAAAGCAAGGAATGAGCCCCTCAGATGAGGGTTGTGGGACCTTGGGCAGGTCGCTTTAGCTGTGTGATCAGTGTCTATCTGTAAAATGGGCAGGTTGGCCTTGATGATTTAAAAATAAGCAATGCTTATTGAACACCTGCTGTGTGCCGGAGCCTGTGTTAGGAGCTGGAAATGCAGTGGAGTCAGAGACACGGCCTGCTCCCAAAGGGCTGAAGGTCTGATGAGACACAGACAGGGAAGGGGACAGGGAAGTAGGAGATGCCAGGGGAACTCCAACGAGGGGCCTTTCCTGATGCTTGCAGTTCATGAGCACAAGGTACTCCTGGCAGAGCAGGGGGAACTGGCAGGTAACAGAGCTCTTGCCCTGCCCACCTGCAACTGGAGGTGATGCCAACACAGGCTAGTGACTTGTGTGGCTCTTAGATCACAGCAGGGCCTGCTTCAAGCGTTTACCACATAATCTAGTAGGTAGAAGCATGGTAGAAGCATGCCCCTCTGGAAGGCCTTGGGTTCAGAACTGTTTGGGTTCTGAACTGTTTGGGTTCAGAACTCAGCTCTGCAATGTACTAGCTGTGTGTCGTGGGCAAAGATATTTAACCTTCTATTCTATAAAATGGGTATACTATTAGCATCTTCCTCATAGGATAGTTAAGAGAATTAAGGGGAATTAAAAGTATCTGCTGCAGGGGCGCCTGGGTGACTCAGTTGGTTACACGTCCGACTTCGGTTCAGGTCATGATCTCACGGTTCGTGGGTTCGAGCCCTGTGTTGGGCTCTGTGCTGACAGCTCAGAGCCTGCCTCGAATTCTGTGTGTCCCTCTCTCTGCCCCTCCCCTGCTTGTGCTCTCTCTCTCTCTCTCTCTCAAAGAATAAATAAACATTAAAAAAAAAAGCACCTGCTGCAGTATACTCCTCCATCTCTACCTTCTGTCCTAGTAAGTGGGTCTTGACAACCAAAGAAAAAGGCTCTGGTCCTTAGGCCTGAGAGATTATGAAATAACATCTTGAAGATGTAACAATCAGGGATTTCTTCCCCACTCCTCATCCTTCTGTTCTTTAGATAACATATATTCATCTCTCTGGCCTCTCCTATTTACCAAGCCAACAAGAGGGTGGGGTGGCAGTCATGTGCGGGTTCTCCATTCTGCCTAGAAGCCATCTGTGAGCCATCCCGTGCTGGAGACGCTGACTGCACAGCTTGCCTCGAGAGCCAACACACAGGGACAGAGCAAGGCCTTCCAGAGGGGCAACTGCCCTCCCCTCCACATTCTATAAAAATTGTCAAATGGAGATGTAAAAACAGATACCACTTCCTCCAACTCAACCCCACCTGCTCTACAGAGAAACCGGGTAGAATTGCCAGTATCGGGGACTAGCGCCTTGAGGGAATGTTGGCCTCTAAGTCCCCTTCCCAGCCAAATTCCAGAGGCCTGTGTTGGGTAGCAGTGGGAGTGTTCAGAGTCTGGACTACTGACCCAGCACTGGAGACCTTACCCACAACTGATGGATGCCCTCTAAGAGTCATAAGAACCATAGAAGTATTCCTTCAGTTCAAAGTTCTGCAGATTCTCTTGGTTAGGAAGCAGAAAAGGGCTTTCACTCCCTAACATCTGGACCTGGAAGGAGGACCATACCTTTGGATAGTAGGGCTGTCAGAGGAAATGACCTCAGATGGACAAATATACCCTCAGTAGGAATGAGTCCAAAGAGAAATATAGACTAGCTGGGTCCCCAGGCTCGCGAAGAGTGAAGGAATGTTCATAACAGGTACATAGTGTTCGGGTGAGGTTCTCCAGAGAGAACCATAGAGCCCTACCTAGCATTTTCTGAGCTGGAATGCCCTCACTGTGCACATGAGGAACCAGGGGACTTTGGAGATCTTTACATTAGACCTCATTCTCCCAGACTCCTCACAGCGATCTACATTGTTGACAACCTTCTCCTTAAATCCTCTTCCTTGGCCTCTTGCTTATTCTGGCCTGCCTTTTATCCCACCTCTAGTTACTCTGGTCTCCTATGGTCCCAGAGCATGGCTCTCACCCCAACTTCTGCCCTTGAGGCCAGGCTCTTGCTCTTTATCCTCTCTCCCCCATCCACTCATGCACCTTCAGCTCCATGGTATTTGACATCCTGGCTAGTCCTAGGCACTCATCTCTCCTGCAATGACAGAGCCCCTAGGACATCCCATGGGCACATCAACCTCAACATTTCCAAACTTCAGCTCACCGTTTTCCTTACTCTGATGGCTTTTATTATTATATACAGCCTATTTTTGACATCTTATATTCCCCCTCCCCCAAGTTCAGTGATTTTCAGGGCCTGAAAATTCCCTTCTATCCTTGGGCCTCAAATTTAAGTCTTTCCTGGCCATATTCAGTAATTCGCTCATTCAAATACTTGCTGAGCATATTAATATTCTCTGTGCCAGAGTTGGCTCCAAGTGCTAGAGGTTCCATGATGAAAAAGACAGACTTGGATTCTGCCTCTGAGGAGCTTATAGTTCAATGGTGGAGACACAAACTAACATAAGTAGTTGCAGAAAAATAGCTATATAATTTCTACAAAAGAACAGTACAGGGCTGTGACAGTGCATGATGGGAGGCGGGGGTAAGGGGAGGAGGTGCAGCTAACCTGATCTGGAGGCCAGAAGGTCCTGAACATGGGGAACAGGTGTGAGAGGCTTAGCAGGTTTGGAGCTCATTTCCTCTTTCAGAATTTCAGGCCTGTGGTAGGCTGAGTAATTAGTATTAAGAATTTCTTAATTAATATTAAGAAAATATTAAGGTATTTTAAGTGTCTCTTAAAAAGCGAGATTTTCCTGGATTATCTGGGTGGGATCAATGTCCTTAAAGTGGAAGAGGGAGGAGGTCAGAGAGTCAGAGAGAGATGTGATATTCTAAGCTGTGTCAAAGAGAGGTTATGTTTCTGGTTCTGAGGATAGAGGAAGGGAGCCATGAGCCAAGGAATGTGGGTAGACTCTGGAAGTCGAAAAAGGCAAAGAAATGGATCTCTTCTAGAGCCTCTAGAAAGGAACCCAGCCCTGCTGATAACCTTGATTTTAGCCCAGAGGGACTTCTGTTGGACTTCTGAAATCCAGAGCAGGAAGATAATAAATTTGTGTTATTTTAAGCCACTAAGTTTGTGGTAATTTGTTATGGCAACAGTAAAAAATTATAATTATAGGCCTCAGCCCTATTTCCATTCCTAAATCCATTTCATTTATTTCCACCTATACTTGAGTCCTATCTTTCCTTCATCTCCGCTCTCTGGATCTGTCTTCTAGACTCTGCATTTTTGAGGACTCCAAGGGCACAGAACTCCAAGGGTTCAGATCAATTATAGAAGCAGGGAAAGGGAGGAGAGCAAAGAGCAGCAAGTGAGTGCAGGGGTGAATGGAGAGCTCTAGCTCTGGACTCAGGCCTGCTGGAACCTCGGGGAGCATTGCCTCCCTGTGGGCATCCACTCAAGGCCTTTGGCTTGTTTCTTCAGCTCAAACATTAAGAGAGCCATAGGTGCCATCTCAAAGCCATGAAAGGCAGTAACTGTATCATGCATTTATCATAGGAGATAATCATGAATGCTTATGTGCCATCAGGAGACCAGGTCCAAGGAATTACAGAAAAGTCACTGAAGGGTAATCAAGGGCAACGCCAAGCACCCAGGGCCAGGTGCCAGGGAAGGTGCTTCTTCCCCTTCCTGCGCCCTCCCCTTTCCTGCCCTGGTAGCAGCTCAGGGAGAAAGCCCCAGGGGATGGGGAGATGGCTTGGCCAGCTGTGCTGAGATACACCCCCGCCCAAGGTCACTGAGGCAGGTCAACCTTCCCCTCTCCCCCCGCTTCCCCCAACACTCTCTTCAGCTGGGGCTGCCCTTTGGTGGCCGGCGGGCTGGTTTCGCCGCGAGTGGGGCGCACGTGGCGCGACGCCCCCTACCTCCTGGGGACACAGCAGCGAGGGCCGCGCGGGTAGCAGGCCCGCGGCCCGGCCAGTGTGGGGTGGGGGTTCTCACTTCCCCTCCCCAACGGCCACGGGTGCAGGTGCCGCCGCGGGCCGTGCCCCGCAGGCGGGGCGGGCCCTGTGGACACGCCCCCGCCACCGGCCCTCCCAGCCCGTGTGGAGGAAGCTCCAGAGCGGCGGCTGGTGCTGCGCCGAGCCGGCGCCCCTGCCGCCCCGCGCCCCGGGACGCCGCCCGGCCCGGCCCCGCGCACGCAGCGAGCGGGGCAGGTGAGCTGCGCCCGCGCCATGGCAGCCTCAGGTGCGTAGGCAGGCCCGGGCCCTTCTCCCGAGCCTCCCCGCTGGCTGGCCGTCTCGCCCCCCCACAGCTGTCCGAGCGCCACCCGGCTCCCGGCTCTGCTACGTCGGTGCGGGACTGTGTGCTTCCTGCTCTTTCCCGCGTGCTTTCTGCTCTTTCCCGCTTCCCCGGCGCAAACCTCGCGTCCTGGCTTTCCCACATCTCCCTTCCCGGCCTGTCGAGCGATTCTCTTCAGTCCCCATCTGCACCTCTCCTGTCTCCCGTCTTCTAAGTCTCCGTTTCTCCCGCCGTCACTGGCTCTAGTTGCTCCTGAGGGTCGTTTCCCCGGCTCTTGCAGTTGTGTGAACCGGCGTCCAGTAGAAACAAGCCGCGTTGTCTGCGCCTGGGAAATACTTCTCTGAGGGCCGCACCGGACCAATAGGGGGCGCTCAGGCTGTCCCTGGTGGGCGCTGTGTGATTGAAGGTGGCTTGGGCCACTTGCCCTTCCTAGGCTTTTGTTTTTCATCTGGAATTTTGATAGGAATCTAGAAACAACATTCTTTTGGCTTTACTTGTGTCTTTGCAGAACTTTGGGGAATGGGGAAGAGTGGAGGCCACTGGGTAATCTACCCATCGAAAGGTGGCAGGAGTCATTTTCCATTAGTTTTGGGTTCTTCTGTCATTCATGGGTGTATACACTTGTCAATGCTAGCCTCTGATATCCAGGACCAACCACATAGTGGTGATAAGAATAAAGATGACTAAAAAAAAAAAATAATAATAAAGATGACTAAGGAGCACTTACTATGCACTGTAATGGTTATTGTGCCCCTAAGTGTGTTCTCAGTGGTGACCAGGACAGCCGAGTCTCTGCTCTCAGGGAGTTTACAGTCCTGCACAGGAAATCAGTAGGTTAACAGGGAATTACTAAATGAGAAGACTAGAGTTACCGTGTTGGCAAATAGGTTTACTTGTATTTTCTTAGACCGCTTTGTCATGTTTTAGTAGAGATAACATGTATAAACAGGATGTAAACGCCCCTTGAAAACTAAAATCTAGTCAGCAGGAGAAGACACTGTTCTTGAAGGATGTGGGCAGATGCTTGAATGAAGAGCCAGCTCTCCCCATATCCCCTGAGGTTCAGCCTTCTAATTAATGGTGTTTTGGAAGCAGGAGAGAAGGCCAATGGTAACAGTTTTATTAGATTGGTAATATAAGCTCATTCTTTAAAGGGAATGGGAAAGCAGTTACCTTTTAGCCTTCTGGCTCTCAACTGGGGCTCTGGAGGTTAGAAGGAGCTATATTGTGGTAATAGTGAGGTCATAGTCCACAGTTACATAGGAAAGCTGAAGCAGTTATCTAGAGGAAATTCATTCATTCAGCTCATATTTGTTGCATGCCTATGGTTTCTAGGCACTTTCTAGGTGTCAGGTGTATATTCACTAATCAAAATTGGCGTAAGTCATTTTCCCATGGAGCTTATGGAATGCTGGGGAAAGGCAGGCAATGTGCTTAATAAAGAAAGCACATGATATGATTAAGAGCAGTGGGAAAACAGTAGAGGGGGTACTCTACCCTCTACTGTTGGGTTTATAATTTTAAATGAGGTAGCCAGGTTAGGCCTTATGGAGAAAGGGACATTTGAGCAAAGATCTGAAAGGACGGATCATGTGGGGGAAGAGTGCTCCATTCAGAGGAACAATAGATGGGGGTATATGGTGTATTTAAGGAACAGAGAGCAAGTGGTGGAATAGGTGGGTGATTGGGGAGAAGTAGGAGATGAGGTCAGTGAAACTCCCACCTCCTGCCGTGGCTGAGAACAGTCCCTAGGCTGTTAAGTCCAAGAAGCAGCAAAGTGAGAGAACCTTTGGACAGAGGAGACAGAGCAAATCTTCTTCCAGTGTCCTATGTGTATGATTCCAGTTGGGCATGGCCAAAGGGGCTAGAAGATGGGCACTGTAACCCAGTGGCCAAACCTGGGGCTATTTATGGGCTCTGTAGTGGCTTCTGCAGACATCTGTGATGGTTAGGGCTTCAGACTCTCTTGCTGTCAGCACACTCTGTGGTGAGACCCACTTTAGGTTCTGTAAGTAGGAGTTGGGCCTCTGGGGTGGGTCCCTGGGGCTCTCTGAGGTCTGGAGGTACAAGGGTCCATGGTGGTAGTGAGACCGACTGCCTCTTGCCAAACTACTATAGGGTCTGGAGTCATCTAGGGCACTCTTCCATATGGTCTTCTGCTTCTTGTCCTCTTCCTCCCTCTCCGTCTCCTCTTCCCCTCCTCCTCCTCCTTTTTATTTTAAACAGTTTTATTCAGATATAATTCACATACCATACAATTTTCCCATTTAAAGTATCCAGTTAAAAACAAAACAAACAAAAAGTATACAGTTCAGTGGTTTTTTTAGTATCTATACAGATCTGTGCAAGCATCACCATGGTCAATTTTAGAACATTTTCATCACCTCAAAAAGAAACTCATTTTGAGAAATGAGTGAAGGAGGTACAGATTATGAAATAGAAATTTTAAAAAAGGGAGAAAGAAACTCTGTATGCTTTAGCTATCACCCTCCCACTCCCTCCTCCTGCCCAGCCCTATGTTTTATCTTCTGTCTCTATAGATTTCCATGCTCAGGACTTCTGTATGAATGGGATCATATAGTATGTCATCTTTTGTGTTTTCTTTCATATAACGTAATGTTTTCAAGGTTCATCCAAGTTGTAGCATGTCTCAGCATGACATTCCTTTTGAAGGCTGAATTGTGTGGTCTTTTAAAATTTCCTTCTACTTGGTTGATGGGGGGTGGGAGGGAAGGGAGGGTGGGTGATGGGTATTGAGGAGGGCACCTTTTGGGATGAGCACTGGGTGTTGTATGGAAACCAGTTTGACAATAAGTTTCATATATTGAAAAAAAATAAAATTTCCTTCTACTAAAGGGTAAGCATTAGTATTTTATTTTATAATTTTTTTAATAAATTTTTTTTAAATGTTTATTTTTGAGAGAGAGAGAGGGAGCAGGGGAGGGACAGAGAGAAAGGGAGACACAGAATCTGAAGTAGGCTCCAGGTTCTGAGCTGTCAGTACAGAGCTCAACGCAGGGCTGGAAATCTCGAACCGTGAGACCATGACCTGAGCCGAAGTCAGACGCTTAACCGACTGAGCCACCCAGGTGCCCCAGGATTTTATTTTTTGAAAGACATCTTTGCTTGCTGAAATCAAGGAGAATCTTGGCTCCCTGTTTTTGAAAGAGCTTGAGAAGCAAGATAAAATAAAATGGAATGAGCCTACCCTGGAATATCTCTATGCTCCTGATGGCATCTCTTGCATTTACACAAGAGAGAGAGGAGACACAGAGGCCATAAGTGACTTTCCGAAGTGACCAAGTCTGTGGCTGAGTGAAGACCAGATTCCTTTCCTCCATGTGCCAGCCTCCAGATATTTGAAGAAAGCTTGCATACCTTTTCCTGCTCTTTTTCTCTGAGGTTTCTCTCATCTCCAGACTTTTCTACTACCTCTAGACTTAGAAGATAAGAGTGTTTGAAGGTACCTTTAATTTTTTGTGATCTTAATTCTCATCTGATTCTTGAGGTCCCTTAATATTCCTGTCAAGTCTCTGAACTTGAAACCTTTAGAGTCTGGACGCTCCTCACATGAATCATTATCTAGATCCCTCCTTATCCTAGTCACCTTCCTAGTTCACATCCCTCTTCAGTATGGTGCTTATTAAGACAGATGACCAGGGAGCCAGAATCACCTATAGACTAAAATGGTCTGGACTGGTAATTTGAAAAGCTCCCTGGCACTTCCTCCCTGTTCTTTTCTCAGGTAGATTCTGAATCTTTCTAAGGAACCTCTCTTTCAGTCACTGTATTTCTTTTGCTTTTTAAAAAAATATTTTTTTTTTTTTTTTTTTTTTTTTTTAAATTTTTTTTTTTTTCAATGTTTATTTATTTTTGGGACAGAGAGAGACAGAGCATGAACAGGGGAGGGGCAGAGTGAGAGGGAGACACAGAATCGGAAGCAGGCTCCAGGCTCCGAGCCATCAGCCCGGAGCCTGACGCGGGGCTCGAACTCACGGACCGCGAGATCGTGACCTGGCCGAAGTCGGACGCTTAACCGACTGCGCCACCCAGGCGCCCCAAAAAAATATCTTCTTAAAGTTTATTTATTTTGAGACAGACAGCAACAGTGCAAGTGGGGGGAGGGGCAGAGAGAGAGAGAGAGGGAGAGAGAGAGAGGGAGAGAGAGAGAGAGAGAGAGAGGGGGGGGGGGAGAGAGAGAGAGAGAGAGAGAATCCCAAGCAGGCTTTGCGCTGTCAGTGCAGAGCCCAACGTGGCGTGCAAACCCACAAAACCACAAGATCATGACCTGAGCCAAAACCAGGAGTCGGACGCTTAACCGACTGAGCCACCCAGGCACCCCTGTTTAGGATTTATGGACTCCTGTTGGACCATGTATTTAATTTCTCATAATAAACAAACAAAACTGAAAGAATTGATTTGGTACATGTGAGGAAGTGATCTACGGTTACAGGAAGGGAATTATCCTTGAAGAAAAGGCTGTTCCTCATACAAGAGAGAGTTGCTGATGAAGCGTTTGGTCCTGTGTTGTTATTTAGCACATTGTGGAGGAACTTTAACTTCCACTTTGGAACTTTTTTAGAATTTCCCCAGCTTCAGTTTCTGTAGCAGAGCAAAATTTAAGAAGGCGATAGATTTCATTGTCCTCATTTACGTTGAGGCAAAATTTGCTTAGACTTTGTATACCCGTCTCAAGTCACACCATAAGTGGGTGACCAAGTAGGCTGTGATATTAATGAGTCTGAAACACTAACCACTTCCTTTTCAAGTACTTTTGCTCAGAGGAGTGTGTGTGTGTGTGTGTGTGCACGCGCGTGCAGGGTGGGGGTGGAGGGGTTGCCAAATGTAACACCAGAATCCCAGGGATGAGATATTTTCTGTATGTTTTCCTTATAGAAGAGCTTAACCCCTTAAGTGTTTTTTAAATTTAATTTGTATTTAAAAATCTTTATTTTAAAAGTTTTGGATTTATTGAAAAACTGTGAAGATAGTAGAGTTCTCATATACTCCTCACCCAGTTTCCCTGATTATTAATATTTATACTTTCCTTAATGACTAGAGGTCTATTAATGCCCAGTAGATACTGCGTTGTGCTGTTAACAGAGGAGCAGGTGACGGTGAGGCAGGATCCAGGGTGTAAAGTATACTCGCTCCCTCAGTGACCCCAGAACTTGTCATTTGAAATTGTTGGTTTGCTTTGGATCGCTGTCTCCTCATAGAAGTGGCATACATTGCTCATGGGCACGGGGTCAAGGGATTATAAGAAGGGCTGCTTTCCTAAGTCAGTCAGTGCTCCAAGAGCTGAGTTGCCATCGAAAGAGTACTTATTTTGTTCTCAGAAGTTCTCTTCTCTCTTCCTTATTTCCTTACCATCTATTGGAAACATCACCAGTGGCTTCATCGCTAATGTATGAGACCACAGCCAGCCCTGTCTGAGATCTTATTCTCCTTCTAGCCCATTTGTAAAAATTGTTGACATGATATTTGCTAGTGTATTTGTCTGCATGGGTGGGGGGGTATTAGTGGCTACTGCTTTTTATTTTTGCACTTTTTTTTTTAAATGTATTTTTTAATGTTTTTGAGCAAGAAAGACAGAGCATGAGCAGGGGAGGGGCAGAGAGAGAGGGAGAGACACAGAATCTGAAGGAGGCTCCAGGCTCTGAGCTGTCAGCACAGAGCCCAACGCAGGGCTCAAACTCACGAACCGTGAGATCATTACCTGAGCTGAAGTCAGATGCTCAACCAACTGAGCCACCCAGGCGCCCCTACATTTAGAAGAACATTTACCTCAGAGGAGAAGTCAATCATGTAGAAAAGAGGGGCGGAAAGAAGGTAAAAGTATTATGATGCCTTAAATCTACTTTTCTCAGGGTGAGCTCCATAGTTCTGGCGATTTGCCAATATTATCCCTTCCATAGTCCTGAAATTATTTCTCCATTGAGGTACAAAGAACTATGTTACACAGAAAAAAAAAAAAAAAGATCAATCAGCAAAGATTTCATTTTATGGAAGGTTGTCATCCTGCCTTCTATACATTAAAATTTTGTGTTTAATCTTCTTGAGCTTTGGGACCAGTGGAAGCATGCCTAAGATGGACGGTTTTATTCACAGTTGGGGAAATAGACGATGCTCAGAACTGAGTCTTCTGTAGAGCCATAAAGGTCCATGGTGTCGTCAGAATTGCTGACTGCACCCCCCCTTTTTTTTCCATGTTGCCTTCTAAACTGACTTCTTCTAAAATTTGCACACCTCCCCTTCAAAAGTACTCCTTGACTGATCAATGTGCTCCTATTTCGAGTCTGTTGGGTTTTATGTTAGCAATGGATTAGGGCTCCAGAAAAGCAGACACTCCAAAAAGAAACTACAAACTTTTTTTGATTTGTTACTTTAAAAATTTTGGTACAATTATCCTGGGGGAAATGAGAACAGTGTTGGGTTAGTATTAGATGTCATTGTTTTTACTCTGAATGTGGTGTTCATGGGACGGGAAAGGGGAGTCTTCCCGTGATGTTTTCAGTGTTTACAGCCTCAGGTCTTGCCCCAGTCCCTCCTCTGGCCTTTCTGCCGGGAACCACTCAGTAAAATGTGGCCCAGGGGTAGTTTAATTGTGACAATCCCCAACTTAGATGATTCCCAAGCTTCACCAGACTTGAGCCTTCACTGAGTGGGAGGAAGGATCCCTGTTGTATTGTTTTGTATCATATTGTATTGAGGATGCTTAGAGATTCCTCTGTGCTCACCCCTTCCAACTCAGAGACCAGTTTGTTGAGTTAGTGGGCGATGAGGCTTCTCAACAGTAGTAACAGCTATGTGAAGAGACAAGCTTCTTTGAACTTTGGGTAGTTGGAAGATATGCTTTAAGACTCATAAAATTCTTGACAGAATCCCTGATGGGAGGTAGCAGGTGGACAGATGAGAGGACTGGATAGGGGACCAGGGGACAACCTGAGGTTCAGTCCTGGCTTTGTGACTAATAGGCTCAGTTTGAATTGAAGCAAGTCCCTTCATCTTCTCAGATGAAATGTTTCTTTTATCTGTAAATGAGGAGTTGGAACTAAGAGATTCCCAGAAGCTTTTTTTAACTCCCTGCTTCTCTGAGGCTTTGGGCTCTGTTCTGGCATTTATGCTTTATGAGAAGAAGAAGGAAGCCTATGTCACAGACAGGTATGGTGAGCGACACTTTACGAATGGTTTTATGTTGATCAAAGCATTAATTCATCCACGGTTGCTGTTTACATTAACGGTTTCTATTTTTTTTTTTAATTTTTTTTTCAACGTTTATTTATTTTTTTTGGGACAGAGAGAGACAGAGCATGAACGGGGGAGGGGCAGAGAGAAAGGGAGACACAGAATCAGAAACAGGCTCCAGGCTCCGAGCCATCAGCCCAGAGCCTGACGCGGGGCTCGAACTCACGGACTGTGAAATCGTGACCTGGCTGAAGTTGTACGCTTAACCGACTGCGCCACCCAGGCGCCCCTAACGGTTTCTATTAATGTGAGGATGATGACACCAGGTACCCATTATTGGGGGTTTACCACATGCTAAGCACTATGCTTCACACTTTATATGAAATATCTAATTTAATTCTCACAAAACACTGACAAATATTGCCATTGTATTTCCGTTTACTGATGAATAAACTGAGGTTTAGAATATTTAAGCAACCTGCCCAAAGTTGCACAGCTAATAATTCACAGGGCCAGGATGGTAACTGTGGCCACCTGATTGTATACCTGTGCTTATAACCACTGCATTTAGGAAAGAGCCAGGTTCTTCTGCCAAACTGTCTGAATTCAAGTTCTGACTCTGCCGCTGTGGACCTTGGGTAAATTAGGTAACCTGCCATACCTCAGTTTTCTTATCTGTAAAATGGGGCTAATGGTATTACCTACCTTACAAGGTTGCTGTGATGATTAAATGAGTTTGCTGGGCAGTGTTCTAGAAGAGCATCTGGAACCTAGTAAGCTCTGTACAAAGAGCTTGCTGTTGCGGTCGTCCTCCCCCTCCTCGTCACCATCTTATACTGCCTCGGCTGTGGATGGAAGGGCACGCATCAGAAGTGACGGCTTATGTAAAGATCTGAAAAGGCAGGGTATATTTGGGCAGAGACGGGGCTGGAACACAGGCTCTAAGTGGGGAAAGAGGTTTGACAGGTATGCCAGGGGCAGACTATGAAAGATTGTGGGTGCCAGGACCCCGGTCTGGGTGGTTTATGTTGCAAGTGATGGGAGCCCTAGAAGGAGCAGGTATGTCAACATGCTTCTGTGCCTTGTTCTTGCTCAGGGGCGGTTGGAAGTTGTGACATCCTCATCGTCTACGGCCCAGATGCCGAGGAATGGTGCCAGTACCTCCAGGACCTCTTTCTGTCCAGTCGGCAGGTCCGTAGCCAGAAGACGCTGACTTACAGGCTGAGCCCCGAGGCCTCCTTCTCGGCCAAGGACCTGAACTTCTTCCTCAGCTCGCGCTGCATCGTGGTGCTGCTGTCCGCGGAGCTGGTGCAGTGCTTCTGCCGGCCGGCCCTGCTGCCCCTGCTGCAGAGAGCCCTCCATCCCCCCCACCGTGTGGTGCGCCTGCTCTGTGGAGTGCAGGACAGCGAGGAGTTCCTGGACTACTTTCCAGACTGGGCGCACTGGCAGGAGCTCACCTGCGAGGACGAGCCCGAGACCTACGTGGCGGCCGTGAAGAAGGCCATTTCAGAAGGTAAGGGTGTCTTCTCAAGTAAAGATAAGCAAGCCCTAAAACAATGACCAGTCCAGGCCCCCCCACCACCAGACATTTCAGATGACACAGACTTCCTGCTTGTAAGCCACTTCCATTTTATTGTCACTGACCTTAAGATTTTTGTTGAAAATGTGCTATTTCGGATAACATGTTTATAGAGAAATATCCTTCTCAGTTTCCCGCTAGCCTAGCTTCTGTCTTTTGCCCTGTTTCTCCTTTTAAGGTGGGACAATTCCGATCCTCTCTGCCGGGGCTAATGATTTCAGTGGCCCCAGGAAGTGTGACATACACTCCGATTAACAGTAACGGAAGACGTGCTCTGGGATGGAGGCCTGTCACAGCTCTTCTTCCTCTTTTGTTTTCTATTTTTGCCCCACTGTGGGCTATGAGTGGGCTTTGTGTTTATCTCTGTTCTCTTGCCACTTGAGATCTCTTATACCTGAGGCCAGCCAAGAAGCCTGGAAAATTATGGGCTGATTTAACTATGCTCAATTATCCCTGCTATGACTTGGGCATTAATTTGGCTCATCCACCCCATCTCATTCGATGAACTGAATCAAGAATTCACTAATACTCAGTGACCTTAAAAAGCTAATATAGCTTCCTAGATACTTTTTATCTAGGACTAAGCTGCTAGCTCTAAACCAATAAATAGACCTAGATCTTTCAGCATCGTGGGATCCTGGCTAATTTGTAATACGACTAGTGTTAATATGAAAGATGTCTCACCTGAAATGCCTGGCGCCTGGATAACTAATTCTTCTAGGGTTTGCTTTTCTTGACTTCAGAAGGACACAATGATAGAAAAAGCACATAATTCAATCTTGCATGATTGCAGGTCGTCCCTTTGAGGGATTTTTGATCTGCCTACACTTAACAAAGAACTGAAACACAAATGGTTGTTTCTGTGGATGTGCTTAGGTCAGTGCAGTGCTCCATTATGATCTCGTGGGCAGGCCAGTCATTCAGAGCTCCATGGATGTATTGGCACTGCACTGGCATCTCATGATGAGTGATCTAACAGATGGTTCTTTAAAATATTCCAGTGGTGGGGGCGCCCAGATGGCTCAGTCGGTTGGGCGTCTGGCTCTCGGTTTCAGCTCATGATCTCATGGGCTTCGTGGGCTTGGGTCCTGCATCTGCTAGTGTGGAGCCTGCTTGGGATTCTCTTTCTCCCTCTCTCTCTGCCCCTCCCCTACTTTCATTCCCTCTCTCTCTCTCTCTCTCTCCCTCAATAAAGAAACAACTTAAAAATAAATAAATAAATAAAAATTCCAGTGGTGTTATTTTAAAAACTACATGATAAAAAGGATTCTTTTAACATTGTTTGAATGCATCCAATGTGTAGTGCCTGAAATTGATTGCCTATAAACATTTACTTTTTACTAATGACTCTGGTTCAGTATGCTATGAACCTTTAGCTTTAAGTGTTTCAGGACAAATGACGTGTTTCACAGTGGTGTTTCTGTTCTGAGAACAACTAACCTGTCATCAGAAAGAGATTATTTTAATGGGAGATTAAAATAAGCTTCTTAGTGGCAACTCTGTGGTTCAGCATCAATGGATATGGAGGGACAAGTGGAATTCTGGGAAAGAGAAAGAAGTAGGATGGCTTATGGCTCCAGTATAACTTTCTGATCTGGTGTTAGACTTTGTGAACTTTGGGATTTGAGGTATCCTGTGTGTGCAGGATGGCTTGGGTTTGCTTTTCAGGTACGCTTAGCCTTTTGCTTGGCCCAGTAATGTGGTGCTCTGATTTTTATGCTGGGAAAACTTCTGTAACAGACTCAAGACTCAGAGTCTGGCAGTATGCCAAACAGGACAATGAAGAGGGGTAGGGACACCCTATTGCCTGGCTCTGCTGCTAACTGGATGCCCAGTATTGGGCAAATCACTTACCCTCTTTGGGTTTCAGTTTTCTTCTCCATAAGCGGCAGAGAAGTGGCAGAATTAGACTTGATCTACTATACTTTCCAGGGTTAATAATCTAGGACTCCCCAAGGCCAGAGAGTCTCAAACATTTTTTTTTTAATGTTTATTTTTAAGAGAGAGAGAGAGGGAGATATACAGGCAGAGGTGAGTGGGAGAAGGGCAGAGAGAGAGAGAGAGGGAGACACAGTATCTGAAGCAGGCTCCTGTGCTGACAGCTCAGAGCCTGACATGGGGCTTGGACTTGCAAACTGGGAGATCACAACCTGAGCTGAAGTTGGACGCTTAACTGACTGAGCCACCCAGGCAAAAGTCTCAAACATTTTGAAGCATTCACCTTCTTATCCCATTTCATACCTGCTTTGACTCTCAGGAAGCTTCCAGTTAAAACAATGTTGAAGAACAGTACTACCCCAAGCTAGGTTTCTTATATAATTATGTCCTTAGTTATATTCTCTATAACTTGTGATCATTTATTTTATTTTAAATGTTTCTTTATTTTTGAGGCAGAGAGCGCATGCATGTGCGAGTGGGTGAGGGGCAGAGAGAGAGGGAGAGAGAGAATCCCAGGCAGACTCTGTGCTGTCAGCATCAATACCAACATAGGGCTTGATCTCACAAACCGTGAGACCATGATCTGAGCTGAAATTGAGAGTTGCACACTTAACTGAATGAGCCACCCAGACACCCCAAAATAATTTATTTTAATACTTCTCTTGTACACATGAGGTTTTCCTAAGGTGCCTCAAAATAAAAGCAAAAAATAAAATTTTCATACACCCCTCTACTACACATACTCTACTCTCATAGAAATAAATATATGAAATGTGTAAGAAAGAAAAATCCCGGTGGGAACTGTAATGGAAAATTGATAATGGGATTAAATTGATGGTAGGGACCATAATTATGGGGTTACTGATTATAGGGCTGTTGAAAGCTATAGGGAGAGAAATTTCAGGAAACCTTTCTAACAATTAGATTGTGCAAAGATGGAATGGATTGACTTTGGAGGTGGTGAGTTCCACATCACTGGAAGTATGTGAGTGGAGACTGCAGATGTGGCCTAAAGGGATTCAGCTTTGGAACCGTGGTTGGACCATGTGACCTTCACAGCCTCTTGGCCATAAAATTCCCTTACATGAAATTCCTCTTTTTCACCAGGAACACATTTCTGTTCTGAATCCAGTCTTCCTCCTCAACAGGTCTCCCCAAGGTTTCTAACTTCCTCCTGAAGAAATACTGGTCATGTTCCTACTATGACCTCAGCAGAAAACAGCAGGAAGAAAAGACCTTAATTTATAATCCTTAAAATGTAATCCTTAAAAATGGTAAAGCTCCCAGCATGTGTGCCTTTTGAAAAAAACATGACTACTTGCTAAGATATCCGCTGAGACCATTTGAAATTTAGGCTAAAATTTAGACCATTTAGAATTTAAAGTAAGGCTTAAAGATCAAAAGCTTTAGAGAGTAGAATTGGTAATAAGGTAATTATTCTAGAAACTTAGATTAAATGGGGTTATAGGTAGTCACACTTCTTTTGCCAACACGTTATCTAAATAAGCAATTCTCAAACTTTAACATGTGTGGGAGGACCTGGGGATCTCATCAGTATGCACATCCTGACTCCGGAGGTCTGGGTGGGGCCCACCATTCTGCATTTCTAACAAGTGCCCAAGTGATGCTGTGCTGGTCAAGGGTCCACTGAGTATGTGAGCAAGGGTCCAAGCCCCGCTTCCTTTGCCAGGTCAGTGGTCATGTCCCTCCATTGTGCACAGGCTATTTTCTCAAATCTTCACTTTCTGTAAATAGAAGCACCATCACATGAGGACGACTCCTGGATACCTGTCAGTTTAAGTATAAAATTAGGTCAGTGTTCGGTGCTTAGGCCAATAGACTTCAGGGCAGAGCTCTGGAGTTCTCTTCCTCTGCCCGTACTCACAGATGTGATGTGTGAGCTCTGGTAACTTTTAATTTCAGTTTTCCAGATATAAGTGGTCCTGACATTGGAGTGGGGGTACACTTCCATCACAATCCTTACCGCTTCTTCATTTAATAGGCCTGCTGATCATCATTACTATTCCACTAAAAAAGTGTTTTGGAGGTTTTATTTTATTTCCCACCCCTCTCTTCAAATTTGTCAGCCACCTTAAAATTGAGCAGATGTTTTAATTAGAGCCTTTGGTGTGTTGGAGCAGCCAGTCTGTTTCCCAAGATCTACATCTGTAAAATGATGGGGTTGGACCACATGATTTGGAAGGTTTGTTCCAGCCCCCAGTGCTGTAATATATCATTATAAGTTTTCCAGGAAGATGGCAAATGACTCAGAACACTTGAGCTGATTTTGTGTAGTTCCAAAATGTCTGCAGTGACACATACCCAGTGCATAGAACACTGGACTGTTGTTCTGGATTTTGTTTTTTGATTTATTGGGCGATTATTTTAAAATAAGGAAGTGAGAAAACGTAGGTACAGTACAGAAATTATTTCCTCTTTTAACTGGAGCTTTATTCTTTGCTGCAGACCTCACTGGAATATAAAAATAGATTGTTAGTCTGCGTGGGAAAGGGCTTGATAGGTGATACTGAGTTTTATTTCCACAATCCTCATCGTTGCATGCATGTGTGTATGTGTGTGCATGTAGAGGGAAGGGAAGCACTAAACCTAATTCTTCTAATATTATCCAGTGTTCCACCAGAGACCTTATCTGCTTCTTTATATGCATTGTTTTCTTTTCGCCTCTCCCATCCATCCTCATGCTGTTCGTACTTTAGAAGTTTTGATGGTACCCAAAATTATAATGTATTTTGTCTTTTGTTTCCATCGGGAAAATTTAGATGCCCACCTCTGGCCTTCCTTTGTTGATATGAATGTTCTAATCTGAATATTATACTGGAGTTTAAAAGAAAAACAATTGGATATTTAAAAATGCTTTCAGCTCTTCAAGCGGATTCCAAAATCTCCTCCTGAAATGAAAAAGGAACTTTTTTTTTCTGAAATGAAGTAACATATGTTCATCATAATGTTTAAAAAAATTTTTTTAATGCCTGTAGGTTATTGCCAATTTTCCCTTTTTATAAATAATGTTGCAGTATATCTTCCTGCAGCCTTGTGCCCAAATCTTCGTAAGTCTCCATCGATGTCCCCAGTCTCCTCTCTGTCGAGTTCCCAGAGATGGGACGACATGCCTGCTCCATGCGTCTCCCTGTGACCTGAATCCATGGCTCCTCTTATTACAGTTTTTTGTTGTTGTAGTTTAATTTTTTTCTTTCCCTTTATGCCTCATTAAGTCAGTTATTTTCATGTGCAGTTTCTCTTGCAGAGATACTCATGGAGAGCTGCCATGCACTGTTCCTTCCCCTTACTGAAAGAGCTAATAATAACACGAATGCTTCTGTGACTGTTATTAAGTGTAATACAGCGGACACTTTATGTGCACCAACCCCCTGACCCAGATGGTTTTATTGCCATTCCTCAGATAAGAAAACTGAGGTTCAGAGAGGTTAACTGACTTGCGTAAAGACCAAGAACAGCTCTCTTTGGAACTGAGGGCCTTCAGACTCTAGAACCTTCAGGCTCTCCACATTGCCTTGCTTTCCCCCAAGTCTGCTCTCACCGCCCTTCTTTTCCACGTGGAGACAAGAGGGATGAAGAAAGCTTGCGGAAGAATCAGGGACAGTGAATCTTCCCCGAGTTCGCTAGACCATACATTCACAAGTGAGGCTGGGTATTGGCGTTGCCCTTCTGCTGTGTTTAAAGTGCACGTGCGTGGGCCCCCACCCCAGAGCTGCCCAACCAGAATCTCAGGGGGGTTAGAATGTGAATTTCAACAAGCCTTGCTGTTGGTTCTGCTGCACAGCCATGTTCTGGAGGCTCTGCTCCATGCCTGGTGCCCTGTTAGTGCTCTGGTTAGAGGAGAAGTCAGTGGCTCCGGCCCTGTGGGTTGTTTCGAGGCAAGTCACGGGGCACACGTCTCAGGAGCTCAGAGCTTGGCCAAGGCGAGATTCGCTTCCGCGTCACAGGGAGCAGCCCTTAGAGAAGGGAGGAGAGTCAGACCCTTGTAGCTAAGGGGAAGTCACCGCACCCTCCTTGCTTTCCTCAGTGCGGTGGCCTTACCGATGGTAAGTCATTTACTTCTGGGGCTTCTGTGGTTCCTTGCAGAGGCCGAGGGGAGAACTGACCTTTGGCCTCTTGAAATGGACTATTTTTGTTCTGCTGTTCTTCTGCCTCAAGGCTGTGGGTGGTTGGACTGCTCTTTCTCTGCTGTGGGTTAACCACTCTGCAGTTGGCTCCTGAAGGCTCCTTAAATGCCTCCTGCAGAAGGATGCTTTCTTCAATACAGTCTTCCCTTTTTACAATAATCTTTGATTTGGGGAAGAAGATCCCCGGCTGGGATAGCTGAAGTCCATCCTGGTGTTCACTAACAAGCCACAGCCTGTCCCAGGGCCCTTTGGATTTCCCTTGCCAGGTACCCTGACTGCCTTGTAGAAAAAGGTAAGTTCATGCCCCTAGCTACGCCTGAAGCAATTAGTGAAGATTAATAGATTTTTGGGCCCATGGAACTTTCCCCCTGAGGCCTGTGAGCCCCCCCCCCCCCACCTCCCAGGGTTATGAATTTTCCCACAGAGCTGTGAGCCCCATGTGGCATAGGGCAATTGGCCACCCCTGCTGCTTCGTCAGCCACCCAGAGATGGCTGTCTCCTCCCAGTTCATGAGCCTTTCTGTGGCCTCTTGAGGAACGTATCTGCATGTTCCTTTGTCAGCTGTGGTTGGTTGGTGAGATGCAGTGAAGAGGGAGTGATATATGTTCAAGTTTCCATTCCTGGGAGAATCTTGTTTGCACTTGTCTTTGTCTCGATTTTCTGTCATGTGCCAGAATGGAAATGCTAGATACAGGAATTTCATCCATTAGTTTCTTAACCTGTTCTTTCTGTGTTTTTTGCATCTTGCTTCTCCTGGGACTGTTGGTAGTAGAGAATACTAGAACTTAGGAGGGACCTGACATCTCTTTTACCCATTTTGGTAGACATTATTTCATTTGGTCCATGCAATTTTCCTATAAGGAAGACATTGTTATCATGTCCTTTTTAAATTTTTTTTTTCAACGTTTTTATTTATTTTTGGGACAGAGAGAGACAGAGCATGAACGGGGGAGGGGCAGAGAGAGAGGGAGACACAGAATCGGAAACAGGCTCCAGGCTCCGAGCCATCAGCCCAGAGCCTGACGCGGGGCTCGAACTCACGGACTGCGAGATCGTGACCTGGCTGAAGTCGGACGCTTAACCGACTGCGCCACCCAGGCGCCCCGATCATGTCCTTTTTAAAGATGAGCAAAACAAGGCCTCGGCAGGTTCAATGACTTGCCCAAGGTCACACAGCTGCTTGTCCATAAAACTAGGATGAGAGCAAGGGTTTCCTGCCATGTAGTCCAAGGCCTACTCATGGCCTTATCTACATACCACAAACAGCTTTTCACCTGGTACCTATTTATTGGGCATCTACTATTTCCAAAGTCCTATGCTGGGATAAAGCAGGGAAGGATGGACCTAGTCACTGTTGTAATGGTGCCTATGTTTTAGAGCAGTGCTATCCAAGAAATGTGTCATGTGAGCCACACGTAACATTTAAGGTTTACTTGTAGCGGCAGAAAAGAAGTAAATAAAAGGAAACAAGTGACTTAATTTAATAATATGGTTTACTTAAGCCAATATATCTAAAATATTGTCATTTCAACATATAATCGATATAAATATTATCAATGAGATATTTTATAGTTTTTTAAAGTACTAAGTCTTTGAAATCTGGTGCATATTTTACACTTAGAGAACACATTGCAAATGTTCAATAGCCACCTGTAGCTAGTGGCTACGATATTGGATGGTATAGATCAAGAAGGGTGCTTATGTTTTGGAGATTTAGGGCCCTATCAGTTAATATTTTAATGTGTTGAATGTCGTATGTATCAACAACATGCCTATCCTGGTTTCAACATTCGTTCATATATTTGGTCAGTCATTCAGAAAGTACTGAATGGGCATCTATCTGCCAGATGCTGGTCAGTATACAACACCTCTTTATCTTTTTATTTCCTTTCTTCCATTTCTACATTGTGTTAGCTATTTAGCTGTATTCCCAGGTTCCAGAAGTTCAGTGTCATTTAAGACAACATTAGGTTTGATTAACAACAGGATTTCTGTCCTTGAAATGACCAGTTTATCATCTGGACTAGTGAGAATGAGCTTGTGGCAGCCTCTGTGAAGACAATCAAATCAGGGTGCTTGCATATATATATATCTACAAGCAAAAGTTATATTTATACCCATATATGCATAGAGAGCTTTTTTTTCCTAGAAGGATACATGAGAAATTTTTTTTTTAGTGTTTATTTATTTTTGAGAGAGACAGAGACAGAGTGTGAGCAGGCGAGGGGCAGAAAGAAAGGGAGACAGAATCTGAAGCAGGCTCAAGCTGTCAGCACAGAACCCGATGCGGGGCTTGAACTCACAAACTGCAAAATCATGACCTGAGCCGAAGTTGGACGCTTAACCAACTGAGCCACCCAGGCGCCCCAAGAAAATTTTTTTTAAATATATGAAATTTATTGTCAAATTGGTTTCCATACAACACCCAGTGCTCATTCCAAAAGATGCCCTCTTCAATACCCATCACCCACCCTCCCCTCCCTCCCACCCCCCATCAGCCCTCAGTTTGTTCTCATTTTTTAAGAGTCTCTTATGCTTTGGCTCTCTCCCACTCTAACCCCTCTCTCTCTCTCTCTTTTTTTTTTTCCTTCCTCTCCCCCATGGGTTCCTGTTAAGTTTCTCAGGATCCACATAAGAGTGAAAACATATGGTATCTATCTAAGAAATTTTTGATAGTAGTTGCTTTTGGGTGGATGGAGGGTTTTTTGTCTCAGACATTTCTCCCATGTTTCCATTTTTCTACCATGTTCATGTTTTACTTTCAGTTAGGCATTTTAAAAGAGAAAAATGATGGAGTCATGGGGATTTTATGGATCTAGAGGAAGGAGTTGGACTTGTACCCAGCTAATCCAAACAGGTTGGACTTCAGGTTAAATTCCTTTATATAAACTCCTTGCCCGTTTTCTCAGCTTCGTTGGGTTGATCTTCTGGATTAGGGGGAGTGTTATGGTATTGGTCTGTGTTATTTCTGTGATGTCTGCACCTTCACTCACCCTGTATGGGCTAATGCCTGCTACTTTCATTGAGTCATATTTTAACTTTTGTCAAATCAAATTTGGATTGATGTCTTAGGGTACTACAACTTTGATGACAAGAAGTGAGAGAATATGAGTGTATATTTCACAGACTCTGATACTGACTTCTTTTGCCACCTTGGGCAGGTCATTCTGCATCTGTTCTTGTCCTTTTTAAAAAGCTGGGAGGAGTACACGTTGGCATCTGAGACTTTTACGGCTGTGAAATTGTATGTGGTTTTACTGTGTGTGGTTTTACACGGCTTACATTGCGTTGCTGATAGTTTTCAAAACCCCATTACAAGATAGTGTTTTATTTCAGCTAACAAGTTCTCCTTCACAACAGAATTTTAAACAGAACCTTAAATGACATAATAATAGCTTTCTGTTCGTGGACAGTACCCCAAGTTCAGTCTTAGGAGAATATAACATGATGCCATTATATGCGTGGGAATGAAAGAATGTGTGTATCTAACATTTTACATGTACTGTTTATTATGGTCTATGTGCAAATTTATGAATGTGAGTCTATAGGAAGATAATGGGACAGGGGAAATGAGGGCAAATATGCATGACAAAATGGGTTTGTTAATTTCCCTATTATTACAGGGTGTTTTGACAGCTTTTCGATTTAGTTTCCACTGCCATTCACATGACTGAGAGTGTGTCTGAGACGGCCAATGAAATAGGATGATTTATGCTGTAAATGACTCTTTACACTTTGGAGAAATTACTGAAACCACAGTAGGCTTGTCATATGGACTTTTGAGCAGAAGACTTCCTAATTTAGCAATTTTAGTAAAATTTAGACAAACAGTGGTTGAAGGTTTTCCAAGACACTGAACAGTAAGCAAAATCAAAAACTGATAAAATTGCCTTTTCTGTGGGGAAAAAACCCTTGGAGGCTATTTCATTTTCACTGTGTTTATGTTTTTAAAGAAAATACGTGGCAGGTGCCTAATAGATGGTGGGTGGATGGATGACTGGCTGTGTAGGTGCGTCCGTGGATTGTTGTCCATTTTCCTTACTCTTGGGCCCATTTCGAATGCCCCAGTTAGAGAGAAAGATACCCCTCTCGAGAGTATCCTTCCTAGCGGTCTGTGCTGCTGGGGTCATTTGGATTGTCAACCATTTCCGTGGAGCAGATTTGTCTTGTGTCATGTAGTCAGGATGCATCTAAAGAGAAACTTTGAGTTGATTCAAAGCAAGACAGGATGATGGAGTATGTCTTTTTCACTGTGTCCATACTTAAAAACGTACCAGGTATGACATCCTGTCCCACAAAAGAATCAGTATGCTACTATAGAAACTAACAATGAGAATTGTTTGTTCCATGAGTGGGGGGTGTGGGGGGTCTTTTTGCAGCAGAGACTAAATTGGGTGTGTCCTGTTTAAAGGAGATCATTAAAGTGAAGACATCTGGAGAGTTCAAAAGCGACCTCTAGAATTGACTTAGTCATTTTGGAAATTCTTTGGTACTTTTTTTTCTGGGTTTATGCCTTCTGCATGTATGTATCTTCCCTATCACTCTTACAAGGCTAGACTCATATCAGGTTCTTATTGAGAAGAATGCTGGTTGAACATGCATATTTTGTCTGCCAAATTGCCAGGTTCACAAACAGACTGCTGGCTCTCTCTCTAACATCTGATAACACAGGAAACGGATGGGGGGCTGATGATGAAATGAAAGTGCTCTAATTTTAAATTTGGACTAAATAAGTTTCCTTTTACATGTACAGCTAATGTTTGAGGCTATAGTTGTAGCTAAGGCTTGCATTAAGACACCCATCAATGCTAGCATATAGAAGAATATTAACGTTAGCTATTGACTCATTTTTTTCAAGCATGTAAAATGTAGGGAAACATTTCTGTTGCAGGATATGGCATTTAGCATTCCAGACAGAGTCCACCTGTTGTTATTTGTTCTGAAACAAATTCCCCCTTTCATTTTCTAGAACTTTCTGACTATCATTTCTCAAAGCCTTGGTTTGTAGCCAGGGGTCTCTGACTGTGATTGTGAAGTGTTGTTGTGTTAGAAGTTTTTCAGGAAAAATGTAATACCGAAATGGTTGTATGCTACTTTGGCAGCCTAAATGTTTATTTTTGTTTTGTGTTCACCTTGAAATCAGAGTCCCAGAGGCTATAGAAACCCTTCAACATTGTTCCTCCCTTGTCCCTTCCACGGTCCAGGTTGTTCATGTGGTTACAACTTGCCCATCCTCTGGAAACAATCTAGAGTCTCTGAGGGGACAACAGGGATTAGGAGCCATGGAGTCCACAGGATGGAGAGATAGAATATTAACATCAGAAAAGGGAACTTTGGGATTATCTGGCCCAACCCATTTAGTTTAAAATGAACAAAGGACCCAGAGGAATTAGAGGGCTTACCCAATGTTACACAGTTAGTGAAGGAGATGAGAGCCAATTTATGTTTATATTCAATGAACATGTATTGAGTTTATGGAGTGCCTGTCCTGGGGATGGCACTCTGCAAGGTCCTGAGGAGACTTGATGAAAAAGTAAACTTACTTCCTGCCCTTGCAAAATGTATGTGTCCTAGAAGGAGACAGCCATTAAGCAGCCAGTTGTCCTGTTAATTACTTAATGCCAGGCATGTCCAGTGTTATGAGGCCAAAGTCAGGGAGCTCCCTTTGAATAATAAAGGGGACTTGAGATATCCTGAGGGCCCCTTTGCTAGTTCCTCACAGCATCTATTAGGAAAGAATGATGTATCTTGGAAAAGAGGAGAAAATGTGTGTCTTACAGGATGGCAAATGTTGTGCAATTGATTACATAATGCTAACACAGAGCCCAAGTTAACCATGGCTTTTAGGCAAGTTAGTCATTTTCTGAGTAGTGATTAGAACTAAAATTTGAGAGTAGCTTTATTTAAGCACTCAATTTTCAAATGAGCATTTTGCTTCTTCCTTAAACTTGAGGACAAGCAGTGATGTTGGGTGTACATATTAATATGTTCCCACAATTTGAAAGTTTCACATTTTAGTTCATCTAAATGTGTGGTTAGAAGGATGGGCTAAAGATAAGTTGGAAATTAATAAGGATCAATATAAAATTCAGCACAAGGTCCAAGAAAATAAACAGTTGTATGAAACAGTGAAGGAATAAATATTTTAAGAGTAGGGTTTGTGAGATCTAGTGGTTTTAGCTGGAGGTAAGCTAAACGTGGTCAACAGAGCAATGTCACCTTCAAAAAAGTTAATGCCACATGAAGGTTTATGAACAGAAATATTGGTGTCAGAGGAGAGGCTCCTCTTCTACCCTGCATCTAGTCGGCTTATCTGGAAAAGTGTTTACTGTTCTAATGGGAGGCATATAAGGATATCTCTCTATCCATCCATCTATCCATCCATCCATCCATCCATTCAATCATTTTGTTTACTGTTCCTTCAATAGAACATGAGCCCCAGGAGAGTGGGGATTTTGTTCACTGCTGTATACACAGTTCCTACAGCAATGCTTCGCAGACAGTAGGCCCTCAGGAAACTGGAATGACTGAATGGAGAAAATGAGAGAACTGCAAATTCTGTCAGATGATAAATGTTTAAAGGAAATAAGCTTGTGGAGAAAAGAAGTTTCACTGGAACCGTGGAAACTGTCTTCCAAGTTTGGAAGGCCTGTCATGTGGATAAAGCAGAGGGGTGGGACTTCTCCCTGTTTCTGTGGTGGACAGAGCAGGGAACCATGACTGAAAGTTGCAGTGACGGCAATAACATGAGTTTAGTTCATAATTTAAAGACAGGTTGTCCTGGGGTAGGTCAGGGAAAGTGGATATTCTTAAGCAGGGGTCAAAATTTCATGGTAAATACTAAAAAAATAAAATAAAATAAAAGTTAAAAAATTGGGCTTTATTTGAAAAGCAAAACTAGACATTAAGAAGATAAGTTAGGGGCGCCTGGGTGGCGCAGTCGGTTAAGCGTCCGACTTCAGCCAGGTCACGATCTCGCAAGTCTGTGAGTTCGAGCCCCGCGTCAGGCTCTGGGCTGATGGCTCGGAGCCTGGAGCCTGTTTCCGATGCTGTGTCTCCCTCTCTCTCTGCCCCTCCCCCGTTCATGCTCTGTCTCTCTCTGTCCCAAAAATAAATAAACGTTGAAAAAAAAAAAAAAAAAAAAGAAGATAAGTTAATTGCGGTGTGCCTGGATGGCTCAGTCGGTTGAGCGTCTGACTTTGGCTCAGGTCATGATCTCACAGTTCGTGGTTTGAGCCCTGCATCTTGCTCTGTGCTGACAGCTTGGAGCCTGGAGCCTGCTTCAGATTCTCTCTCTCTCTCTCTCTCTCTCTCTCTCTCTCTCTCTCTCTCTCTCCCTTTCCCCCACTGTGCTCTCCCTCTCTCTCAAAAATAAATAAATAAACATTAAAAAAAAGAAAAAGAAAATAAGTTAATTTGGTTGCATAATACAGTTTTGATTATTATTTCAGCTGTATGCTAATTCTTAATCCATACAAAGACTGAATCAGCTGTTGCTGGGTTTTATGCAAGAGGGGTTGAGTACATTTTTGTGATAGTTTTATGCTAACAAAAGAAAAGATTCCTTATTTCACATTTGACTTTTTAAAAACAGTTGTATTGAAATATAATTGACTTTTACAGTTTTCAAAGCCTCTTCTCAATCATTATGTATTCCTATAATTCAGTTTTGATTATCAGGCTGCATTCCTATGGACTTTTTCCTGTTCGGTTGGTAACCTTTCCAATGGATAGTGGCTTTACTTGTGATTCAGTTTTCCAACATTACTTTTATCAGCCTCATAAATTTCTGTATCTTTTCCAAAATCTAGAATAACCCTATATATCCAAATCACGCTGCATGTATAGTTTGTTGTAGAGAAATCCTAAATCTGGAAGAGAACAAGCAATAAAGACATGACTTACTGGATAAAAATATATACTGTGATTAAGCAAGCAGAGATGTTTACATGGAGACCAATTTTGTAAGTGATCATTTTGTTAGTAAATACTTTTGTTTTCTTGAGAGAGAGAGAGAGAGAGAGAGAGAGAGAGCAAGCAGTGGAGAGGGGCAGAGGGAGAGAGAAAGAGAGAGAGAGAGAATCTTAAGCAGGCTCCATACTCAGCGCAGAGCCTTAGGTGAGGCTCGATCCCACAACCCTGGGATCATGACCTGAGCCAAAATGAAGAGTCAGATGCTTAATTGACTGAGCCACCCAGCCCCAGGAAATACTTTTATTTTATGAAAAATTTAATTTCCTATGTTACCAGAACTATGCAGACTTGAAATAGGAATACTCAGAAGATGATAAAGCTATTAGAGTTGAAAGCCACTGACATGGATTCAGAGCTCTAAGCTTTGTTCCACCAAGCAGAGAACTGAGGGAATGAATATTCTGGCACATCTGTAACCCATTCCATTTGGTAGACTAGTTGGGAAGCTTTGCTATTGATGATGGAATCTTGAGTCACCACAGTCACAGACAGGCTGGGACAATGGCCCCAAGCTAACACGTAATATTTGACAAGACTAAGTGTTTATCTGCAATTAGGTCTCAAACTTCATCCCTTCCCCATTCCCTCTCCTACACACACACACACACACACACACACACACACACACACCAAAACAAATGGAATTATTCAATTGTGGCCTGGCAGAGAGAAAATCCTGGCTTCCTTCGTTTACATGAAAAAAGCTGGGGGTTTGAGGTGGCCACGTGCTCTGTGTGAATCAGCAAGTTGTCACGACTGCTTTAAGATGCAGTCTTGAACTACCCTTCTGAACAGTGGCCAGATGGGAAGAAGTGACAGCCTTTCTTATACACAGACTCTAGTTACCCATCTGGAGTAGCTGTTGGCAGAAGGTTGGGGAAGTGGACAGTTAGGTTTGGGGGGGGGGGGGCACAGTATAGGGAGAACAGATAAGCCAGAACTATCTTCATTGAAGGCCTACTTAGAAAGCTGAGTATTGTTCTGGACCTGTTTGTTTATACAGAGAGGACCCCAACTTGGGCAAAAGAGGAGTTAAAAAGAGGAAGGGCAAGAGTGCAGTTGGTCCTCAGAGATAGCCTAGAACCAAGGACTCGAACTCCATATTACCTCTTCACCTCACCTTTCTGTCTCTCTGCATCTGGGCGTCATTTTCTGATGAGTCCTCTCCAGGAAGAAGTGCAGCCCCTAGGAGCTGTCCCCCCTCACTCCTTCCAACCCCAACTCCAGAGAGGAACTGATACTTGTTCTCAATGGTCCAAAACTTTAAAATCCCACATAGGGACTAAATAGTTGAATTTGGATCAGGTGCCTAACTTGAGGCCAATGATCTGTGGCCAGGGGATTGGAGGACTCTAAATGGCCCATGTTAGTAGCCTGGGGTGTGGGGTTTCTAGGAGCTGGGCAGCTTCCATTCAAACCACTTGGTGAGAGGGAATGGATCAGGAATTCTCCCCAGGGGGGATTTCTGTCCTGTCCTTGTCCAGCAGTATGAAAGAGAACTGGCACACCAAGGCATCTGGAAACATACCTATGCCTGATGAGTAGGAGTAAACTGGGGATGCTTAGTCATAGAATTACAGAATTTGGGGCTGGAGTGAGACTGAGGCTCAGCACTGTCAGATGACTTGCCCAGGGCCATCCAGCCAGTTAGAGACAAGAGCCCAGGTCTCCAGCACTGAACTCAGAGTTCCATCCACCATGCTTTATTATCTTCCCAAAGGAGAAAACACCAAGACATGAGGACTACCTTCAAACATCTGAAAGACTGTTATGTGGAAATAAGAAAGGTGTTTGATGATGCTCCAGAGGCAGATTAGGATTTGTGGACAGGAGTGACTGATAAGCAGAATTCTACTACATTTAAGGAAGAACATTAACTCCGGGACAGGCTTAACAAAGGAGGAGGCTGTCCCAGGAGGTGGTGGCCAGAGGCCCTGTCACTGGAACCCTTCAGGCTCAAGTTGCATAAACATCTGCTGAAGAAGGATGCTAAAGAAGGAATCCCTAAAGTCCCTTCCAACCCAGAGACACTTTAATAACAAACTTGGATCTGGACTACACTGCTTTTTACTGTTTTCCTTCAGTGTCCACCAGCTGTAGAATGTTTGCAATGCTAAATACTGTGCTAACCATTTTACAGTGGTTATCTCATTTAATCTAAACCTAGAAGAGAGATGCTATTATTGTCTCATTGTGCAAATGAGACACAGAAGCATCGTTTCCCAGAGGCATGTGGGAACTTCAGGTTTGCACCCAAACTTCTGGTCTTAACCCCTGTATTCAATGGCTTCTTAAAAACTATTTGTTTCCAGTTCCATTTTTACAATGCCTCTTTCAGGTAGTCTTTTTTTTTTTTTTTTAAGTTTATTTACTTAGAGAGAGAGAGAGAGAGAGAGAGAGAGAGAGAGAGAGCATGGGTGGGGGAGGAGCAGAGAGAGAAGGAGAGAGAGAATCCCAAGCAGATAGTACACTGTCAGCTATCAGCACAGAGCCCTCTGTGGGGCTTGAACTCACAAACCACAAGATCATGACCTGAGCTGAAATCAAGAGTCGAATGCTTAACCGACTGAGCCACCCAGACACCCCTCTTTCAGGTATTCTTAAAATGTGATGCTCAGAATATCTGCATCAGAACCATTATTTTTTGTTTGTTTATTTATTTATTTTGAGAGAGAAAGAGCACACGCCCAAGTGGGGAAAGAGCAGAGGGAGAGGGAGAGAGAATCCCAAGCAGGCTCTACACTCATCATGGAGCTCATTGCAGAGCTTGATCCCACAACCATGAGATCATGACCTGAGCCGAAATCAAGAGTTAGATACTTCACTGACTGAGCCACCTAGGTGCCCAGAGCCATATACTTTTGGTTTTGATGAAGAACCAAATATTTTGAACCTCATATCATTATAAATAGTCATCTTCCCCATATATTTGAACCTCATATTATTTGTAAATATTCATGTACATCAGCTCTCCCTGCTACCCAATGAACCAGAATGTCTGTGTGGGATAGACTGGGAATATGTATTTTTTAATACTGGTGGGTACTAAAGTTTGAGAACCACTGGTCTAGAGCTTTCAGGGGAAGGCTGGAGGGGAGATCAGATGCTGAAAATTCTCATATTTATCTAAACAGCTGAGATTTGCTTTGAAGGCTATGGGGAAACATTGAAGGGCAAATGTTGGGGTTTGACATGACAGGAATTCATCTTCAGTAAATTCAGTCCGTTGGCTGTGTGGGCAGGGCTGGAGGCTAGAGACTGGGCTGGAGGTGACTGCATCTTCCAGAGGAGAGGTGATGTGGGCCTGAGCAGAGCAGAGGCAGTGGGAATGAAGAGGAAGGGACATCCTGGAGGGGCAGAAAGCAGGCAGAAGCAGCAGGACTTGGTGCTTGATTGTGGAGTAGAGGGAGAGGAAGTAGCCTAGTGCATGAGTTCAGTACACAGGACTGAAAGATGTCTGCATATAGACTTTCGAAAGTAAGAAAGCACTTTCAATAGGTGGTCAGTTGAAAACTTGATGGAGGAGATAGCACTGAAATAGATGGCTGGAGGGGTGCCTGGGTGGCTCAGTCTGTTGAGCTTCCAACTTGGAATAAATAAATAAATAAATAAATAAACAAACAAACAAACAAACAGACAGACAGACAGACAGACAGTTGGATTTTAGGAGGAACTGGTGAGAATGGGAGGGAGCGACATCCCAGAGAGGGAGCTCTGTGGGCAAGGCAGAGGGGTAGGAAAGAACAGGATGTGTTTGAATTTGGGCTAAGGAGTGGTTGGGGAGGGACAGTGGGGGCAAATATTACAAAGATCAACTTGAGTCAGTGGGATAAAGACCTTCGACATCAGTATGAAGAGCCTTGCCCCTTTTGTCTTGAGGGCTTGTTCTTGGGGCAGCAATACGACCAAAATGACATTTGGAGAGATCGCTCAGCCCAGCTAAAGGACTGACCCTACTGTTTTGTTTGTTTTTACACTGGAGTACAGTTGACTCACAATGTTGCATTAGTTTCAGGTGTACGACACGGTGATTGGAGGAGTCTATATGTGATACCATGCTCACCGCAAGTGTAGCTACCATCTGTCACCATACGGCACTGTTACAGTGCCATTGATGTTATTCCCTATGCTCCACCTTTTATCCCCACGGCTTATTCTTTCCATAAGTGGAAGGCACTCCCCTTCACCCATTTTGTCCATTCCCCTATCCCCCTTCTCTCTGGCAACAATCAGTTTACAGTCTTTATTTATAGGTCTGTTTTTATTTATTTATTTATTTATTTATTTATTTATATCCAAGTTAGTTAGCATACAGTGCAACAATGATTTCAGGAGTAGATTCCTTAATGCCCCTTACCTGTTTAGCCCATCCCCCCTCCCACAACCCCTCCAGCAACCCTCTGTTCTCTATATTTAAGTCTCTTATGTTTTGTCCCCCTCCCTGTTTTTATATTATTTTTGCTTCCCTTCCATTTTGTTCATCAGTTTTGTATCTTAAATTCCTCATATGAGTGAAGTCATATGATATTTGTCTTTCTCTCATTGAGTAATTTTGCTTGGCATAATACCCTCCAATTTCATCCACGTGGTTGCAAATAGCAAGATTTCATTGTTTTTGATTGTCGAGTAATACTCCATTGTATGTGTATACCACGTCTTCTTTATCCATTCATCCATCGATGGACATTTGGGCTCTTTCCATACTTTGGCTATTGTCGATAGAGCTGCTATAAACATTGGGGTACATGGGTCCCTTTGAAACAGCACACCTGTATCCCTGGGATAAATACCTAGTAGGGCAATTGCTGCGTCATAGGGTAGTTCTATTTTTAATTTTTTGAGGAAACTCCATACTGTTTTCCAGAGTGGCTGCACCAGCTTGCATTCCCACCAACAGTGCAAAAGAGATCCTCTTTCTCTGCATCCTTGCCAACATCTGTCGTTGCCTGGGTTGTTAATATTAGCCATTCTGACAGGTGTGAGGTGGTATCTCATTGTGGTTTTGATTTGTAGTTCCCTGATGATGAGTGATATTGAGCCATTTTTTCATGTGTCTGTTCGCCATCTGGATGTCTTCTTTGGAGAAGTATCTATCATGTCTTTTGCCCATTTCTTCACTGGATTATTTGTTTTTTGGGTGTTGAGTTTGATAGGTTCTGTATAGATTTTGGATATCAACCCTTTTTTAAAAAATTTATTTTATTTTATTTTTTACATTTACATCCAAGTTAGTTAGCATATAGTGTAACAATGATTTCAGGAGTAGATTCCTTAATGCCCCTTACCTGTTTAGCCCATCCCCCCTCCCACAACCCCTCCGGTAACCCTCTGTTTGTTCTCCATATTTAAGAGTCTCTTCTGTTTTGTCCCCCTCCCCGTTTCTATATTATTTTTGCTTCCCTTCCCTTGTATTCATCTGTTCTGTGTCTTAAAGTCCTCGTATGAGTGAAGTCATATGATATTTGTATTTCTCTGACTAATTTCGCTTAGCATAATACCCTCTAGTTCCAGCCACGCAGTTGTAAATGGCATGATTTCATTCTTTTTGATTGCTGAGTAATACTGCATTGTATATGTATACCACATCTTCTTTATCCATTCATCCATCGATGGACATTTGGGCTCTTTCCATACTTTGGCTATTGTTGATAGTGCTGCTATAAACATTGGGGTACGTGTGTTCCTTCAAAACAGCATACCTATATCCTTTGGATAAATATATAGGTCTGTTTTTGCTTTTTGTTTGCTTATTCCTTCATTAAGGGCCGACCCTAGTTTCTGAGGCAGTCTTTTCCCCAGTGTCTGTTGGATGTAGAGCTAAATGTTCATAGATCCTACTTAAAAAGGAAATGGAACCCCTATTACAACCTGATTTTCTGATGAAATATTAGTAAATTTCCATAGGCTCGCAAAAGTATTTTATTGAGATGGTGTCAAGCATTAATTTCCTCTGAAATTTAAAAAAATATTTATTTTTATTTTTGAGAGAGAGACAGAGACAGAGCACGAGGGGGAGAGGGGCAGAGAGGGAGGGAGACACAGAATCCGAAGCAGGCTCCAGGCTCCGAGCTGTGAGCACAGAGCCTGATATGGGGCCTGAACTCACACACTGTGAGATCATGACCTGAGCTGAAAGTCAGACGCCTAACCAACTGAGCCACTCAGGCGCCCCTAATTTCCTCTGACATCTTATCTTCACTTTTTGATTCTTACCACCAACCCCCCCCTTTACTATTAGTAGTTATGTCCCCTAGACATGTCAGGTGGTGTGTTTATAACAGGCCTCATCTCTGGTGTGGGTGGGGAATGATGGCTGGCTAGAATGAGCAAAGACCCTGATGTGCAGTGTTGCCTATTGAATAAACAATGGAAATGCTAAGGGGTATTGGGTTGGGGTGGGGCCGTCCCTAGATTTGCAATAGCTCCCTGGAACACAGACATGGAAAGAGGTGGTCAGGGCATGAAACAGTCTTGGCCGGCAACCACTTGTGCTGGGGAGCGAATAGCTTGAAAGGTATGGGTACTTTTATGGATACTGTGGAATGCCATTATATTCCTAGGAGGCTGGGAGAAGCCTTGTCTTTTTTGTCTCTATCCTTCACGCCATAGGCCAAGTCCCTCTTCCTTAGATTCTAGTATTCATGGCTTCTCCTTTCTCTGGACTCCTGTGGAACTCATTTGCAGGACATCCATAGATTACACTCATTTATCTAATTGCTTCCTGAATTTCCTTTTGGTTCTCCAGCTAGTGTGTAAATTCTTTAGGAGAAGGGCCCATGACTATCGTTCCATGGGATTCTGCATTGTGCCTATAACAGTGTGGGCACATGGAGATCTTAGTAAGTGCTATTTGCTTGTTCAGCTGTTTGGTTGAAGTCTTGGAGCACAGATAGTATAGTTACTTTTTAGCTGAAGGAGCTTTATGACAGTGACTAAATTGCTCTCTCTCAGTAGGGTCACAATTATTATTTGTCACAAATGTGCGTTGACTGCCTACATCCTGAATTGTTGAGGGAAAAAATGCTTTCAGAACACTCATGATCTAAATGAGGGCTTAAATGCAGTTTCACATTGACTTCGGGTGATCCTGCTGTCTTCCCATTAATACATATATGCATTAAACTCTCAGTGAATTTGGTGAGGACTTGTGCTATATTAGGCACTGCAGAGGCATTACAGATTCTGTAGAAAACATAGGTCCTGGAGCACCTGACTGGCTCAGTTGGTTGAGCATCCAGCTCTTGATCTCAGCTCAGGTCTTGATCTCAGGGTCGTGAGTCCAAGCATCAGGCTCCATGCTGGGCGTGAAGCCTACTTTCACAAAAAACAAAATGAAACAAGAATATAGGTCCTGTCTGGAGAATCCTCCTGAGCTAAATTGGCCAGTGGGCACTCGTCTGTTAAGGGTCACTTTTGGCATCTGGGACTTACTACTCAACAGAGATGGGCACAGGGTTCAGCCTTGCCAGTCTCCCCATGACCCACCCTATGTTGTCAGAGCTAGCTCCCTAGTTCCTTACGGCTGCATCAGACCAGGACTTGAGTGCAGAAAAGGCAGTGAAGAGGGCTGTGGATATGTAGGAAATCTGTTTCAGCGTCAGGTGAGAGGGAGTTCTAGTCTCTCTGAGCTCTCGGGGGCTCCGTGTTGTTGTCTTTAAGACGTGGTGGAAATGCCCACCTCCCAGGACTCTCAGGAAATGTAACTGAGAGGGTGAACAGAAACATATGGCCCCATCTGCCTCCCTCACTCCTGACCCGCGTCACTCAGGCTCCCGTCTGCGGTGCTGTCAGCATCTGTCTGCTGGGTCTGTTCCCTGCTTTCTGTTCTCATGGCTATGGCTTTGATTTGAAGTCCTGATCATTTCTTGTCACAGAAACTACATCTTTTATTTTGTGGTAATCTTTTACTTTTTTAAGTTTTAGAAATCTCTTGAATGTATCAATCTCGGTCCACTTCCCCAAATCTTCATTCACTCCTGTGGAGGTAACTGCCATAAGCATTTTGGTGTGTATATTTTTATAAGTTTATAAAACACACAGAGACATTTTTCTACTCTAGATAGAATCATTGTGTACATATTTTTCTGCACCTTGATTTTTCAATCAATCCTTTTCTGTGAATTTACAACATATACACACAGGAGAATTTTTTCTTAAAGTAGGTTACTGTGTACACTTTATTTTGCAGCTAGCCTTTTATCTTAGCTCATACACAACTGTCTCCTAATTGGGCTTCTTGTTTCCATCTCATACCTCTCCACCAAAATGCCGGAATGGTTTTCCTTAAACCCAGATGGGGGGAATCTTTGACTATAAGGTGAAGTCCTAACTCCTTCACGTGACAATTCAAAGCTCTCTACTATCTAGCCCCAGTGGATTTGCAAATTGATTGGAGTATTTCTTAGATTTTTGTTGTCGTTAGTGGCAGAAGCTTTTTGTCCTCTGAACAAAACCTATGTATACCCCCTATATATTAAGTAGATAAACGTGGGGCTCCTGGGGTTGATGTGTACCTATGTGGGGGCCTCTAGATCCCAGCCTGCTCAGGCACCCTTCCCTGTCTCACAAGCCCTGTTCTCTATCCTACTTCATATTCTATCTCAAGGCATGTTGGTCTTTCTTGAGATCAGCCTGAAAAAGTCAGAGATGTATGCACACTTCTCAGTTTCTCTTTATTCATTATGAGCCTGCAATGCAATACTTAAAACAAAACTATTGGGAGCCTTTTGTTAACCTTCTTTCCTAGAGGAAGTGAATTTCATAAGCTTATTAACTCTTTGTTGAAGTGTCTTGAATGAGCCCACTCAGATTCTAAGTTGCCCTTTTTCAGACATGGACATTTGGAGAGCCAGTTTTGAAGAGCTCAGTTTCGTTGCTTTTCTGTCCTTTTCGATGGTGAACATATTGGGCATTCTCCTATTGCTGACCTTTTTTCTTTGCTCTGGAGTTATTATTATGTTTAGATCTCCAGGACCCAAAGACTGTGAGGTTCTTGAGGATTGAAGCAAGCAGACCGAGTAGGTGATAGTTGTGTTCATGAGCTAAGATAGAAAACAGCTGCAGAACAGAATGTATCCAGGTGGGTCGTCTCATGTATCTAGTTCAGTGCCTGGCCCACCAGGAATGCTCAATAGACTTTTCATCCTTAGAAAGTATATCAGGTAGGACAATTCCATCTGCAATTGGGGCAAAGAAGAGATGCAGGTATTTCCATTGCCCATGATATGGGGTCCATCATTTGCCATCAGTCTAGCTTTGGAAGTGTTACCAGGGGACGTGTGCAGGTAAGGACGGTCAGCATCCTTTCTTGACGAACCAATACCTGGCAGCCTCTGCTTCTCCCAGTTGCAAGGACCTGAACGGAATGGGGGTGACTGGGGATATTCTCTCTGTGCTTAATTCACATCAGTGATAGGTTTGTGCATCTTGAGTTTGATGACCACTGGAATGACCACTCAATGACCACACTGGGATCATTTTAGATTCGATGCTGGTCATCTAAGAAACTCTGAAAAAAATCAAGACATAAATAGCTCACAAGCTGAATTTGTGGCTTTTGTGGATATATTTATTTATACTTTTCAAAAGCAGTGAGTCCAAGATACTCAAAATGACATTCTTTGCTTCCTTTGACCACAGAAGCCACATGTCTACGTCATTACCAGGAGGTTGTGTTAGGGAGATTGTGATCTTCCTACTGATCTTTTAAAAAAGCAGAAACAAATGACAAGCCAAGAACTCTGTGTTGGTTGCAGTGCATATATTGATTAGATTCCTTAACTTTCACCAAAGGATTTTTACTTTGTTCTCAGCTTGTCTTGTTACTTGGCAACATGGCATATCTATCCCAGGGTGTCACCTCAAATGCTCTGATCTCTGATTTCTATAATCATGTTTAGGTTTTTCTTTTTTCGTGTTCCTTGGCACATTTTTTTCTAATATGGAATGCACTTGACTGGCTCTTTGTCAGCCATTTGGAAGGTACCCATTCTTCTGTCTTAAATTATGCCAATTGTGCCTCAAAGTTTTTTTAAAAAAGATTTCTGACACATGTTCATTGGTCTTTGGATGCATTGGGATTTTTTTTTTTAATTTTTTTTTCAACGTTTATTTATTTTTGGGACAGAGAGAGACAGAGCATGAACGGAGGAAGGGCAGAGAGAGAGGGAGACACAGAATCAGAAACAGGCTCCAGGCTCCGAGCCATCAGCCCAGAGCCCGACGCGGGGCTCGAACTCACGGAGCGCGAGATCGTGACCTGGCTGGAGTCGGACGCTTAACCGACTGCGCCACCCAGGCGCCCCGGGATTTTAAAATTATTATTGTTTCTATGTATTTTCCCAGGTAACTCAGTGGCATATATCTCCCCACTTGCCCTCCAGCACAGCCTAGGCTCCCCGCTTCCCATAGTCTCATAGAGTGGGACATACTGTACCATGCAGACTACCTGATCCCAGATCAGACTTTGCTAAAGGATCAAGGTATTTTTTCTCACTGAGCTGGGATTGGACTCAGCATTGTCCTGACTCAGGGTTCTAGGCATCCACCCTCATTCCACTGGAGTTGACACTTGAGATGAAACCAGTATCCTGTTCCTGCTCTAGTACCTTTCCCACACCTTATCTTACTTAATATGTAGTATTTGTTGCTTCTAGGCATATAAAATATTTCAGCAACTATTTGAAAATTAACTCCCATTCTCCCTCTTGCTCAAGTTGCCTAACTAGCTATGTCATTGGTCTTGCATGAAAAAAGAATGACTGAGAACCTTCAAGAGTTGCCTTTCTTTCCCTTTCACATCTGATTTTTAATAGCATCTGGGGGAGCTTTCTTATCATTTGGGGTAGAATTCAGCCATATTTCCTGAATGACGAAGTTGCGTTATTTTTATTTTATTTTATTTTATTTTATTTTATTTTATTTTATTAAGTTTATTTATTTTGAGAGAGAGAGAGAGAGGGAGCAAGCAGGGGAAGGGCAGAGAGAGAGGGGGAGAGAGAGAATCTTAAGCAGGCTCCACACTCAGCACAGAGCCCAATGTAGGGCTCGATCTCATGAACTGTGAGATCATGACCTGAGCTGAAATCAAGAGCCAGATGCTTAACCAACTGAGCCACCCTGTGCCCCAAGTTGCATCATTTTAGATTCAATAAAAGTCACAGAATTTTCAGAAATGTTAAAATTAATGTCCTCTGGTGAGTTCTACTAGATCTTACTCATAAAATCAACTATTAGCCGTTAGCCTTGTTTCTTGTGTCCAGACACTGGGGTCATTAAAATGAGTGGCACAGCCATGGATGGCATCACCTCCTATATACAGATACAAGCTTGAATGTTCCTTTTGAGAAAATGTGTTAAGATTTCCTTGACATTTTGGCTTAAACCATCTGCCATACTATGGAATTAGAAAAGTAAAGATCTTGAGGTCTTGGACAAAGTCTTACTCATCTTTATGAGCTGCAGCTCTCATATGGTGGCATCTAGTGCTCGATAAATATTTGATGAATGAGTCAATGAATGATTGGAGTGTCATACTTTGTTGTTTGGCTTTAAATAAACAAGATCACATTATTTGGTTTATGGAAAATGACTTAATTTCATTGTCTCAATTGTCAGTACATCCGAGATGCTCATTTTCTGGGACGGTAAGTAGAAAAGAATAAGATATATAGGAGTGGTGAGGTGAATGCTCACTAATTTGTTAGTGGGGCTAGTGTCATAAGTCAGCTTTTTTTTTTTTTGTCTTAGTAAAATATCAGAAAAGTCTCTTTTCTTACCTTTTTCTAAATCTGAAATATTATTTCTGACATCTGCAAATCTTCAGGGCCTCTTGTGGCATTGTCCTCTAGAATAAGAAAAATTAGGCCTCTTGGGTGGGGACATATCCTGTAATCTCTAGCTTAGTCTCTAGTACCTTTGCATTTTCCCACATGGCCTTGAACCCCATTTCTAATTGAGTGATTGTTCTTTAGTCAACATGTGAATCCTAAAAATTTCAGATTTGCCAATTGCACATTGTATAGTCAAACCAAACCTTGTTTTATTTAAACACAATACACATATCCCTGTGGAAATTAGCAGAATTTTCTGCCCAAGCTCATGGTTGTTATCTTGGGGCATCTCTCAAGGAATGTTTGCCACATGAGTGAAGCCTTGTTTCTATTTTAACAATTCTCAGCTTAGGGCCGAATCCTTGGGACTTCAATGTACAGCCATCAGCTGAGGTAGAAAGCATATGGTGCTTAGTGTCTAGAAACCATTTATGTCTGTTCTCTGTTTAAATGTAGTTTTTCAAAATAGATTTTTAATGTTTATTTTTCGAATAGCTTGGATTTGCAACTGAAGAGAAAAGCTCTTAAAAAAAAGATTATATCAGAGGGGAAAAAGTTGCATCCAATGCTGTGTGATGGTTGCCATGGTGATGATTGAATGTAAATTTCAGTTTATGTAAAACCCTGCTAAGGTTTTGATTGGAGACCTGAGGTGAGGCTTGGTGTCAGTTGGTGAAGTGGCTAAAAAGCATCCATTAATGAGGGGGGAGGAGGGAAAGACAGGATCACACAGCTCGTTCCCCACCCAGGTATCCAGTCACTGACTAATCTCTGAACTGTGAGCAAGGGGGTACAAATTGGAGCGTGGAACAAAAAATCGTGCCTCTCTTCTCCCTTGACGATTTCTCCGAGGGAGCTTCCTTAGAGAGGAGGCAGCTCTTGCAAAGTTGAGCTCCCCTGTGCTTGCTTCATTGATTTTAAGTAGGTATTTGATTGTGGGAAAGGAGATTCAAGCACCAGATATAGGAGCTGGGCGGAATGACTTTTGCAGGCCTTCCAGCCTCAATTTCCAATGTTTGAGTACTTGTACGCAGCAATAAGAAGGGGAAAAAAGGCAACAACAACAATGAAAACTAAAGCAAAACAAAAAAACAGAAGGAAGGTTAATCACATCGTGTTACCCTAAAGCTTTCAGGCATTAGAATTGTAAATCTACCTGGAAGGCAGGCGTTTTTCCACTTAAATTAAGTGATTTAATCTAAGAAGGAACAGTTATGGATTGGTGAGTAACCAAGCTGATTACAAACTAGTTTGTTTCTCTCAATCTTATTCTTTAGTGCTACCTACTTAACTCTTTAGTATTTATGTGTAGTTGCTCTAATAGTAACCCCCTCCATATATTCATTTATGATTTATGTTGTGTGTGTATAATTTTTAGAGAGGGTAAGATTGAGAAAGCATACCAGTTGCTTTCCATTCATCACATCAAGTCCCTGGGCAAAATGCCAAGTTATTGCTGCCCACCTGGCTAATTGCAGACCAAAATAATGAAGACAGACATATCAATCTATGCTGTGGGCATTCAGGGTCATTTTCAGTGTACCGATTGGAGTTAGCGCTGTGCGTGTCCTAAGTGAAACTGGGAGATAACTGAATTGGAGTTAGCGCTGTGCGTGTCCTAAGTGAAACTGGGAGATAACTGAATTTGCCTTTTGATAACCTTCTGGCTCTTTTTCCTTCAACCTTCTCCATGATGACTCTGGTCAGCAGTCCTCTGATACAGCACCTTCATATCCAAAGTCACCCATTGTGACTGTGTAAACACCGTTGTAGAGTCCTCTTTTTGCTCAACTAGAAATGCTCCAGTTTCTAGAACAATCTTTCTCTTCGACATTCCCCCGAACCTTTTCAAAATCCTTTCTCCAAAATGAGAAAGTAACTGAATTAATGGTTCTTTTTTTTTTTTTTTTTTAATTTATTTCTCAGAGAGAGAGAAAGAGAGTGAGCAAGCTGGGGAGGAGCAGAGAGAGGGGGACAGAGGGTCTGAAGTGGGCTCTGTGCTAACAGCTGATGTGGGGCTTGAACTCACGAACTGTGAGTTCATGACCTGAGCTGAAGCCAGATGCTCAACTGCTCAACCAACTGAGCCACCCAGGCACTCTAATGGTTATTCTTTAATGGTCCTCTTTGGAGGAGGCGCTAGTAGATTGCCAGAGCCTCTAGTTTTAGATTTCCTGTCTAATTTTTCTCTGACCTGGAGGCATATACAGACATCAAATTTGTTAGGGGCTGAATTATTTCTCCCCTCAAATTCATTTATTGAAATCCTAACCCCTAGTAGCTCAGAATACAATTGTATTTGGACATAGGGGCTTTTAGGAATAATTAAAGTAAGTGATGAAGTTTTTGGGGTGGCAGTAGGGTTTGTGGGGTCTGGAGCTGAAGGCCAAGAAAGAATTCTTGAAGACGTCTTTGGTTCAAAAAGGTAATTTTACTGAAGCATGGGGACAGGGTCCTTGGGCAGGAAGAACTGCCCTGGGACCAAGAGGAGAGACTAGCTTTATACTATGGAGTTGGGAGAAGGTAAAGTCCAGGGGAAGTTTCCAGTGAGATTTTCATATGCTAAAGAAGACTTCTAGGATAGTGGAGGCCTAGCTATTGTCAAGCGAAGGTTGTTTTCCCTCTAGCAAATAATTAGCATTAAGACCCTAGGGAGTTCCTGGAGGAACTCTGCCAGCCTCAAGTATTTGTCAATGGGTTGCAGTTTATAAGGAAATTTAGTTCTGTCTACCATTTCCTTCTGCCTTTGTTCCCCACATCACTATTGAGGGGTGATGGAGACTTAGGTCCAAGACTATGATCTCTATCAGTTAACCATTTGTTTTTCCCCTTTCCTTTGTTCTTGGGCAGCCAGAACTGCCCGAGGAATATCACACATATCCCACCTGGGGGTGAGGGAGGTGTTTGCAGCCTGCCTTATGCTCCCTCATCAGTAAAGGCATTAGGATGGGCTCTAATCCAATATGGAAGAAGAGATTAGGACGGAGGTAAGTACATGCATGTAGTAAAGACCATGTGAGGACATGGGAGAAGGCAGCCATCTGCAAGCCAAGGAGAAAGGCCTCTGAAGAAACCAAACCTGCAGACATCTTGATCTTAAACTTCTAGCCTTGATCTTACACTGTGAGAAAATATATTTCTGTTGTTTAAGCCCCTTTGTCTGTGGTGTTTATTATGTCAGTCCCAGCAAACTGTAATGTAAGCTCTGACAGTTTTTCAAGTGCTTGCTTTAAGCTTTGATTGCAGAGGCATCCATTTCAAAGATGGCATCCATTTAAAAGATAGCTGTCTGGAATAAACACATTAATAAACACAGGACTAGATGAAGAGCCAGGCCACCCCCCCACATGGAGTCTCCTTTGTTTTAAAGACCTTGGTTGATTTCAATAACTGACCATTGTCTTTTCTCTTCCTGCTTTAAATTTCCATTCTTAGGTTTTAAATTCACCATTAAAGAGTAAGCCTGCAAAACCCCAAGGCCCCACCCTCAGCCCCAGTAAAAGCAGAACCCTAGATCTGTGCTGTCTCTTTCTCTCTCTCCCCTTTCCCATGACCTCACTGTGTGGCCACAGGTGTGCTAAGTAATTTTCAGGTCTTGTAAGTAATAAAACTTCATTTTTTCAAAGTTTCCTGATGCTTATTCCTGAAGGGCATCTTGCAATCATAATAGAATCCGTAAGGGTCCATCTAATTGTAACATTGGTTTGGAAAGGGAGAGGTCGGTGGGACCCTCCCGGGGCCCAGGTGAGTGCCCCCAGGCATTTCTGGCTGACAGCATGGCTGTAGATAGTCTGAGACCAGCACAGAACACAAACTAATACAGATTTATAGACAGATAACATGTATAGATATCTGGGTAGTCATTACACTGAGTGGCAGAAGCATTATTCAAAATTACCTTGGTCTAGTTCAGTAGGGATGATCTTAAGTTCTACACTTCGGTCCATAAAAAAAATTCAACCAGTGCAGCCTGGCAGAAATCCAGCGTGGCAATAATGTGTGAAAATTAACTGCTGGTTACAGTTGACCACTTGACTGATTAGGAAGCAACAGTATGATGTTGCTGTTAAAAGCTACTACGATATTAAGCCACAGTCCTACAGCTCCCCAGTCTTGGTATATTGTAATTTCACTATATTCCACCAAGAATGGTGTTTCACTCTGGGTGCCACCCTTTTAGGAGGAAACTGGCCAACTAGAATATGTCCAGCAAAGGACAAGCCTGGGGTTTAGAAACATGGATTAGCCATTTTGTGGAAGGGGTTGTGACTGTGTTCTGAGTTGCCCCGTAAGGGAGAACTCTATTTGAGGTAGAAATTCCTGGCAGGAGGGATGAATATTACGGTGGAATTTCCAACATTCTTTCCACCCTGGATGATTAGTGAAGCCCGTGAGTGGATGGCATTCTCTTGGTGATGGTTATTATGCATATGATATCAATTGAACAGTCAGAGTGAAGGGAAGAGTTTATATCCCATGCTTGGGGGAATATTTCTCTTTTCCTCTGGACCTTTTTGTGGCTGAAATGAACCTGCAGACACCACAGCCGTCATGCTACCAGCCTGAGAATGAAGCTCATGCCGAAGGATGATAGGATAGAGAAATAGGAAGAACCTGGGGCTTTGATGATGTGACATAACTCTTATGGCAGCCAACCCTCAAATCTGCCCAAACTGCTGGGCTTTCTACTGAGAGATCAATGTCCTTACCTGTTTAAGACCTTTTGAGTTGGGATTTCCTTTACATGCAGCAGAACCATTTTAACAGATTCTGCAGGGTTGTGCTGAAGATAAGGATGATCATTCATAGATGATCATAGATCATTTCATAGATCATTTGAAATGCCCACTGATGGAGTAGACAAGAAGTATTTGTCACTGTGAGTATTTAAATAGAGGATGACTATAATTAAAATAAAAATCCTTTATTTAAACAGTAGGGTTTTGCTCTAAATGCTTCTTTAGTGTCTTTCAAATGTGGATGATCTAAGATTCAAAAATAATTCTTGTAAGATGTGAGTGACCATGAAGCTGAACATTTTCTCAGGACATTTGCATTATCCCCAGTGTGATAACTCAGATGAAGTTTTTATTAGTAGAATGTGGAGGTGGGGGAGGTTTTTGTGCATGAGAACCTTCCAGGTGCTCCTTGCCCACTTCATATGAGTGAGCATTCTTCTCTTCCCCTACAGGGGTCTGTGTCTGCCACCCCCACTTTTGGAAAATTGCTGAACCCTGACCAAAGGGGAAATAAACCATATTGTGACTGCTGGATTTGCAAAACACAACATACAAAGGGCCTCCAGTATGGAGAGGAAAAGTAAAAAACAGCAGGGTCTGGTGGCTTGTGAGCTGCTGGTGGGAGGGGCACAGAGGCTGAGGGGTGTAGCCAAGTGGTGGACACAAGGGTGTTTGGATTACAGGGAAGCAGTTTCAATCTGTTGTAACCCCTTTCGACACCCACCTTCTGTAGTCCATATTATAAAAATAATAGTTTTATTATTTTGACATAAAAATTGTAATAGAAGATTGACTGTGCCTTAGAAGCAACACACTTTCTCCATTTGAATTTATCCCCGTGGCAGGCCATTTGCAAACACTCCTGTCTCCCCTCTGAGATGTGAATCACTTGGGTAGATTTTTCTTGATTTGTATCTCAGTGTTGATTACGTTTCTAGTGGTTCCTATAATTAAATATAAAATAATAGTGAAAACTGTACTTTTGCACTCATGCCTGTGATTCTGAACCAGGAAGTGTGTTCTGATCCTACATACCTCGTACTGCACTTATCCAGACTGGGTTTGTGGGGGAGAAATATTCCCAGGGGGTCAGAGGGCCACAAGGCCAGTGGGATGTCACTCAGAGTGTCAGTTCTGGACAGGGCCCCTGAAATCAGATTGTGTTGTCCTCCTCTGTCTTAACACAGAGGAGGACAACTGGGACTGCGAACGTGACTCATTGGGGCCAGGTGGTTAATGGATCGTTGATCTGAGGCTGGAAGTGTGAGAATGCCCAGGTTTTACTTCAGGGTATCATTTTTTAAGCATTTCGATTTGCAAGGACACCAAATCTGATTGATTTTTCAATTGATGAGAGTGATCGATGCAAAGGCAATCAAGGCAATGCAAGAGCCAAAGATGATGTGGAGAAGCTAATTACTAAGCTTGTAAGTATTTTTATGTGTAATGGGAGCAGAAGATGGTCCAGCCAGCATTTTTTTCCTGATGAGGGGAATTCTCTGTCCTGGACATTGGGTATGCCTGGTGCCAGGTTGGCCCAGCACTTTTGTAGCTCTGGCTGAGGAACCAGAAGGGAGAAAGAAGCCACATTCAGAGCTGGGCTCAGTGTTCATGTTGGAGGCCATATGAGCAAGTGGCCAGCCTGTTTACTGCTGTGAGGCTTTCTTTACTTCCACTTCAGAGAGTGACCTTCCCTCCCCTCAGATGGGAAGGCCCAGTTCATCATGGTGGGGAAGGTTCAATGAGTTCCTTTATGTTGCACCCTTGACTTTCCAACCTCTGGCGGAAACAAGACAGCTGTGTTGGATTCTAGCTCCAACACAGAAACTTAACATTTCCTGAAAAAGTCTCTTTAAAACGGAAACTTATCATTCTGGAACATAACAGTTTGATCAGCTGTATCACACTGTTAATTATTAAACAAAAACCAATATCTTTTTAGCTTAACTTTGACTCTTTTCAGTTAGAAAAACTGAAGGTCATGCGGTCAAAGACAAACCCCCCCCCCCCCCCGAAATCCTAATGTGTGCTTTTGGTGACCTTCTGGGAAATAGGAGTTGGTGAAAGACCTCTGAGGTGGTGGTGGCAGAAGTAGGAGGGTGGTTTCCTATTTGTCTGGGGGCTCCTTTCCTTGTTGGTTCTTAGTTGTTACTGCCACCAAGGCACAAGGGTCAGCAAGGTTGGGAGAGACCAAAGGACTGGGGCCATAACAGCTATATGTGCTTAGGTCATAGCCAGCCCAACAGGTGGACACTCTGTGACCCCAATCAGATGTAGGGGCCAGAAACCAGCAGTAGCCAGGCAATGACCACTACCAGAAAGCTGGCCAAGGTTTTAAGATAACAGTTAAGATCACAGAGTCAAAGGCAAGCAAGGAGTCCCCCAAATAGGTGCTCAGAATGTATGTAGCAGTGCAGAGTCATGTTTCTCAGAGCCCGGGGTGATCCTGTTCTTGGGGAGAAGGTATGCTAGCCATACTTTCCTTTAGGAGCAGACAGCTGGCAGGGGACAGGGGATGACACTGCAGACAAACCACAGCAAGTGGAAGAGAAGAGAGGGGTGTGTGGCTATAGATGGATTCTGGCACGCTACAACCCATCTTGGCCTCCCCTCCAGGAAATAGCCAAATGGGGAAGTCCCTGTGACCTTTCATTTGTAGACAAACTGGTTTGGTTGTTTAAATTGTGATTCCGCCTACCCATGGTTCTAGACTTATGTGCCTCGTCCCTTATAGTAGGCTCACAAGATTCAAATACAAGTATGCAACAGTGGGGGCTGTTTTCATGTCCTAATTGTAAATAGAAGTACTTCATTGTTAATAGTAATAATAGGGAAATGGCAGCTGCCTCTTCTTAAGCACTTGCTATGTGTCAGGCACCGTGTACAACAGTAACAATCCTGAGAGATAGGAATTCTAATTTCCATTTTGCAAATAAGGAAAATGAGGCCTTGAGAGGTCAAATAACTTGCCTAAGGTAACCAGCAGGTGAGAACTGGGATTCAGCCTGGATTGTCTGGACCCTGAATCCAATGCTCTTAAGAACTACCATATATGTGGCAGCCATGAGAACGCACCTGGCAGACCTCCAGCTGAGTGCAACTGAGCAAGCGCCCCAGGGCTACATCGTGAACCCATCACGACATTTGACCAAGGCTCTGCTCCCCCACTGGCTGCTCCCAGCCAATGACTGAGCATGGCAGTCTGGCTCTTGGGAGACATGGAACTCTTCCAGTGGCCACCTTCAGCTCAAGAACTCCTTGAGAGGCTTGCAGAACTTTCCTTAGACTGCTCAGTGGTCTAGGATGCTTCCACCCGTCCCTCCTCCATCTTTATTTGGGCTCAGACCATGTGACGGTTTTCCCAGCCCCCTCCGCCCCCCCCCCCCAACCGCTTTTCTGCCATGGGTACTTTCCCTGCATGTTTAATTCCATTTTAGTGTTTGTTTCTCAGAAGACCTGGACTAACACAGTGTACCATGTCGAATTTTCAGGGCAGCTTGGTTCAGCCTGCTAGCATAAACTGGGGTGGGGGTGGGGGCAGACAATTTCCTGTTTTTCCAGATTCCACACTAAAAGCCCCATGGCACAAAGCCCTGTATTGGTCCTCCCTGCTGTATTTTCCCCCTGATAGTTACTTAGGTGATCAGTCTTATGTTATTCATTGATTCATCCATTCATGTAAGAAGCATTTATTGATTTTCACTATATTCTAGGCTCTGGGGATCCAAAGATGAATGTCAGGGAATCTGCCCTCAAAGGAATCACAGTCTAGTAGAAGAACAATTTGGTCAACAGATAAACAACATTAATTGCTAATGACTCTCCAGTGCTTACTCTCTGTCACGCACTCTCTAGGCGTTTTATATGAATCAAATCATATACTTATAATTACTATGTGAAGTAGGTGGTATGATTTTGTCCATTTGCACATGCGACAGCTGAGGCACAGAGAGGTAAGTGGCAGATGGGAAGTGGCAGAGTTGGGGTCTGAACGCAAGCAGAGCCCTTGCACTCACTCCTCTGCTACACCTGCCCCTGACCTTACCACCTGTTCTGAGACAGTGTGACCATGCCTGGGGAGTGCAGGCTTCCCCCGTAATAAAAAATCTCCATCGATCACCACAGTGAGAACAATCTCATGAGCAAGCTGGTGGGTGCAGGATGCCTGTTCTGTTGTGGAGATTCATGGCTTGCTGCCCGTGCCTGGGAGTAGCTGAGTCTCTGTTGTTTCCTGTCTCCTTGGCTACCTGGAGTATCCCTGGGCCACCTAACACTCACTTCCTGGGTCACATCTGATTGTCTGGCTCTGGACAAATGCAGAGGTAACACTCCTACTCATTTCTACATGGAGACTTGTTTTGTAGGAACTTTCATTCGGTAAATGAGTAGTAACAAAAATAACAAATACTTAACCTTTGTCTAGGACTTTCAGTTTTCCAAGGGCTTCTGTGTTTGTCAATCCCAATAAGCCTGTGCCCCAGGCCAGGCAGGTATAAATATTTTCATTTTAAAGGAGAGGAAATTGAAGCTTAGAAAAGTCATGATTACCCAGTCAATGATAGCAATGAGCAGTGGGACTTGAATCTAGGCCCCTGCAGTTTTGCTGACTACACTCTTCCAGAACCCCACCAGCAGCTGCATTTATGTTACTAGAAAATAGTATATAATATCTATAGAGCCATGCCTTTAGTAGCAGAGGTTTTAATTACTAGGGTGCGGGGCAAACAGCAGCCCCTGGGCTGAGTTTCTATTTTGGCCCATTTGTTGTTTTGTATTTTTTTTTTTTAATTTTTTAAATTTTGTTTAGAGAGAGAGAGGGAGGGAGGGAGGGGCGGAAAGAGAGGGAGAGAGAGAGAATCCCAAGCAGGCTGTGCACCTCTACTGCAGAGCCCGATGCAGGGCTTGAACTCATGAACCACGCGATCAACACCTGAGCCAAAACCAAGAGTCGGATGCTTAGCCGACTGAGCCACCCAGGCTCCCCGTGTAGTTTTTGTAAAGCTGATCGCTGAGAAGCATGCGCCCCTCTCAGCTTGACCCTACTGTGAGTTCAGATGCAGCGTTTCGGGGTGAGGAGAGAGAGAAAGTTACCCTTCCTAAAAACGGAAAGTGAAACTGACCAGTCCAGTTTCCCAGTTTTAGCTGGTTAGGACGCTATCAGCCACAGTGGGGGCAAGTAAACCTCACCTCAGCCTTTCCTGCAAGTGTGACAGTGGAATGGTAGAAAAAAGAAAAGGAGTTTTCTTCACAATTTCCTAAGCTCATTTCTATTAGCAAAAGTTGCCTGGGGTTCCTGGCTGGCTCAGTTGGTTAAATGTCTGACTTCGGCTCAGGTCATGATCTCATGGTTCTTGAGTTCTAGCCCTGTGTCGGGCTCTGTGCTCACAGCTCAGGGCCTGGATTCTGTTTTGGATTCTGTGTTTCCCTCTCTCTCTCTGCCCCTTCCCCAGCTCACACTCTGTCTCAAAAAGAAATAAACATTAAAAAAAAAATTTTTTTTAAAGTTGCCTTTGGTCTCCCAGTTCTTGGCCGGGTGAAAATAAACTGTATTTTTGTGGCCTGCGCCAGACAAAGCCCATTTGTCTGTCCTCACACCAGTAAATCTAGACATCAGTGTCTGTTTAGATTAGAATTGATTTCTGAACCAGGAAACTCAGAAGAGGCTGTTTAAAGAGTAGTTATTAATGGCCTCATTACAAGCGTATGTCCTGCCATTTGAACGAAATTTACATAGAGAGAGGAAGCACATTTATAAGTATCGGAAAGAGGTGAAGAAAGAGGAAGCCTTCATGGGGGCTGTGGTACCTCCTGCTTTGTTAGCAACACTGGGGTTTCCTGAAGGATGAAACAGGGGCTTACAGGCCTCCAGCCCTGAGAGCCCTCCTGGTGGAGAGCCTTCTCCCCAGGGGTGGATTTTGGATGCAGGTATGGATGACGCTTCTTAAGGATTTTGATAAACTTGGCCCATGAAAGCTGTGCTTGGAGCATCCCCAGAGATGCTGGATCCAGGGTAGAGGTGGGTTTCTGCAACCCTTCCCAGATTTATCTCAGAGACTGGTTGAGGGACTTCTGTCTGTGGCCAGGGAGAAGCTCACCCCGGAGGAATTATTTCTCTCCTGGGGTCATCTTTCCTGAGATCAATTGTTCCTTCAGACTGAGAACTGGTTAGGAAACGGGAACCTTGAATTCTAAATCTGGTTCTACCATTAAACCCACTGCTGATGACCTAGGGCGAGTCATTTCATGTCCTTGTGCCCTCCGTTTTCCATCTGCAAGGTGGAGACAGTCGTGTCTGGCACAGGTAGCTGAGGACACTGAAAGGAACAAATGAGAACAAATTAAAAACTTCTGAGGCACTGGGTGGTGCGAGAACTCCAAATAACCCTTGGCTTCTTGGATGAGGACGGAGCAGTTTGGGTCTGGTACTCAGGGAGGTTTCCTGCAGGTTGAACTTGGGAGAGGGCTGGAGAGGCCCAGCAAGGCTGGGGGGCAGGAGAGGCTGTCAAGCTCACTTTGGTTGTCATGGCAGCCTCATCTGTGGGGCTATTTTTATTCAAGCTGAAGAGCAGGTAGGGTGTGTTGGGGAGGGGAAGGAAAGAGCCGTCATCTTTCGCTTTAAAGCAAAACAAAACTAACACTTTGACCAGTTCATTTAGAGTCACTGGGTGGGGGCTGGATAGAGATCTGAGAGTCCTGAGGTCTCCTCTTCTCCCGTCCAGCACCCTTATCCTGAACTTGAAGGGGGGCCAGGGGAATTAACCTGGTGAAGGAAGGAACAAGGACTCCTTACCTATGTGAGCTGGAGAAGACTGGCGTTGATGTACAGTAGAGTCCTGATCAGAACCCTCTACCTTGCGCTGCATATCCACCGGCTTGTAATGAACCTGGGCCACCTCAGGAATCTGCGGCTGGCACAGAACATCTGGATGGCAAAGCGGGTTGAATGCGACAGGTGAGCTGGCCTGTGTTGGGAAAGTCAGCAACACCGACCACCTCAGAAAGTCAGCCTGGGTTTATGGGAGGAGTGGGCTCATTCTTGCTCCTTCTTTCTATTGCTTTCTCCTTGTTTCCAGGGAGGCAGAGTGGCCACCATGAGTTTATTGAAAGTCTGAGTTGGGGATATGCCCGCAGGACTCCCTGCCTTCCCTTTTTAACATCACGAGGATGAGATGATGAAGGCGACATGGCCAACGATTGATATCACTTTAATGAACTCATTCTAACTCTAAATAATCTCTAAACAATCGTCACCTCCCCCCACCCGACTTTAATGCCAGTAAGATATGTGGTGGGTAAGGCATTCCTCCGACTCCTCCTACCGCCATTCAGACTGATGACTGTATGTGACTCTGTGGGGGGTTGGTGACCTGTAGCTTGGGTATACTTGTCACTGGGTTGGGAGCTTTTTAAGAGAAAGGGGTTCATCGGACAGGAAATTCAGTACCCACTAACCAAGGTGGGTGAACAAGTGGGGAGAAAGACCCATGGGTGATGACTAAAACGAATAAGCCCTCTTGATGTTTGCCAGGAAGCGGGGGGTTACAGAAACCCAGAACCTGAGTCCTGCCATTGCAAGCCTCTCACCTCGCCCCAGAATCCACATGCTCTTGCAGGGAGCAAAGCCTCCTTTATTTGGATGCACACATTTGGAACTTGGGGACGAGGCTAGGCCTCAGGTCTCCCTCTGCGTTTTCTAAGGACATAATAACCATAACCCTGATTTTCTAAGCTCATAGCGTAGAAACAAAATACATGGTAGGAGAAATGTTTAGTCTACTTGAGAATCATTTTTGTAAGCATTTTGTGAACCATGCTTGTGGTATACTCTCAGACATCAGGTTAATTATAGCATCTCATTCGTTCGAGAAAGCGATAGAGCAGGATGTTGGCTTGGCAACAGTTTGTTAGCCTCCAGTTTATGTTTTCTTATTTATTTGGAGGCACTGTTTGCTCCACACTGTTTGTGTGTTGGGTGGTCAGCCACTCCCCTTCGATTCTGACCAAGATTTACAAAAGAGCTGACATACTCTGCTTGTGTGTCTGGAATTATTTTGAAAAACAAGCAAAGTTCGTCCACTTTTAGAAAAATGAAACTATATTTTCAATCTATATTTTACAGAATGGCCTTTTCTCCTGAGTAGTGTTGCTGACAGGTCTTTGATACACAACCAAAGTCCCTGAAATGGCATTCAGGGCCCTCTCATTCCCTTTCCCCTCTTACCCCATATAGAAGGTACCCCCACAGTGCTTCCTGTAGCTCAAACGCATCATTTGCTGTGAAGCCTTTGTGTCCTTAATCGTGCCTTTACCTCTGCCAGGAAAGTCGCCCCGACCCCCCTGCCCCCATGTCCGCATTCTCTGTGCTTTTCAACTCCATACCTGTCATTTCTTTGGGGATGTCCTTTCTGCTTTGATCCTCTAGTGGCCATAAACTGTGTTTTATTGATAAATTTCTGCTTTTCCCTCATGAGGTTTGTTTGTTTGTTTGTTTGTTTATTTATTTATTTATTTATTTTTAAGTTATTCCTGTTCTCATTTGTCTCTGGAGGTTGAGAGCAGCTGTCCTGTGTTTTTTGCCTGTGTGATCCCCCCACTGCCAGGGAAGACAGAAATGTTCTCACCCCTACATTTCTTGGGGGTCCTAAGATACGCTTTGAATATTTATTATTCATTGATAGGCAATGACTATATGTGGAAGGAATAAAGGAAAGAATTATGAATTATTTTATTAATTTAAATGGAAAATGTACCTTCTTCACCAAAGGGTCATCTCAGCATCCAGCTACTATTTGAATCAATTAAAGAAAGTTAACCTGCCTTCTTCATCCCTCAGGAAGGTTTTCTCAACTTCTGAAACTTCTGTTCTATTTTTCCTGCACCAGCACATTTTAAACACTTAAAAAGATAACTTACTTCATGTTGTTGTGGTTATGGTCTCACCACACAGGCTGCTGCTTGCTGGTAAGGCATTCCATAGTTCTGTCATGTTTTTCCCATGGAGCTTCCTCTTCCCAGTTCAGCTGTAAGCTGAAGGCCAAGACTGTGGAGGACACATTGTATAGTCCCCAATGGGACCCATGTCTAACATGTTCAGTAGGTGCTTGCTAGGTCATCTGGAAGCTCAGGCTTCGGAAAGCTTTATGTCAGGCTTTCAGGCATAGTCATTTTATGGTTTCAACATTGTAGCTTAGGTAGGACGGGTGAAAATCATAATAGTTGAGAAATGTCATCCTGACATTGGAAAAGCCACTGGAAGTTTCTCCAGACTTCAGGCAACTCTCTATATTCCTGCCTCACCTGTGTGATGGTTAAATTTGCGTCCCTGACCCAGGATGCAAATGCAGAGAGAATATGGCCACTTTCATTCCCAGACCCTGCTACCTGGGTTTCGTGGCTATTCATGTCTGCATCCTTCCAAGAAATCTTTGAGTTTCTTCACTCTTTCTTTTAACAGCTGCACTGGAAATCTTGGACACAACTGACGATCCTCTCCTATTTCATTCCAGCCCAGGGACACACATTCCCCGGTGACCACAATTGGAGTCACCCTAATGATCATTTCTGTTTCATGCCATTTGGGGCTATATTGGTAGAAAGCTTTTCATTCTCTGCTGAAATGTATCGCCTTCATTTCTTTCTTTGTTCACTTTCTTTTTCCTTCTCATCCAAAACTTGGATTCAGTATGTTCATGCTTCAGGTCTTCCTCTCTTCCTCCCTTTACTTTACCTTATTTTAAAAATTACTGATGAATTTAACTTAACAAAATGGGAGCAGTACAGCATAATTCACCTTTCTTCAAACTTCAGTCATGTGAGAATTATCAACATGGCTTTTGATTTATCTTTTTCAACAGTTTTATTGAGATATAATTCATATGCCATGCAGTTCACCCATTTAAAGGGTAAAATTCAATGGGTTTTTTGGTTTGGGTATATTACATTATCAATTTTTTAAATGTGGCAAAATATGATATATATTTGCCATTTTAACCAATTTTAAATATACAATTCAGTGACATTAATGACGTTCACAATGTTGTTCAACCGCTATCTATTTCCATTGTACTATTAACACTATTTTGTGGGTGTCTGGCCAATTCAATTGGTAGGGCATGTGACTCGATCTCGGGGTCATGAGTTCAAGCCACACACTGGGCATGGAGCCTACTTAAAAACAAAAAAAAAACCCCAATATTGTCTTTGAGTCATTTCATGTTTTTTAAGTAAACTTATTTTATTTAAAAAGGGTGTTTTTAGTTTATTTTTTATTTAGAGAGAGAAAGAAAGAAAGAGAACATGAGGAGGGGAGGGGCAGAGAGAGAGGGAGAGAATTTCAAGCAGGCTCTGCACTGTCAGCACAGAGCCTGTTGCAGAGCTCAAACCCATGAACCTCGAGACCATGACCCCAGCCAAAACCAAGAGTCAGACCCCTAACCGACTGAGCCTCCCAGGTGCCCCTACGTAAATTTATTTTAAAAGGAAATTTTGGGGCGCCTTGGTGGCTTAGTCGGTTAAGCACCTGACTTCAGCTCAGGTCATTATGTCATTATGTGAGTTCTAGTCCCACATTGGGTGAGCCAAACTTCTTTCTCTTTCTCTCTTCCTCTCTCTCTGTGCCCTTTGTGGGATTCTCTCTCTCCCTCTCTTTCTCTGCCCTCACTCACTTGTTCCCTCTCTCTATCGATTAAAAAAAAAAAAAAAAAGGAAACTTTGCCACTATAATCGAAAAACCAGAATCTTTTAATGTTGAAAAAGGTAACTTTAAAAATAAAGACAATAAAAATCAAACAATGGTATTAAGTTTTACTGGATACTTGAGCCTACAGAAGTCTGTGGGGTTAAGGCCTTGTTCTCACCATTGTACCAAAGGAGAAAAAGAAAAGCATGTGAAAGAGCTATTAAAGGCATCCTCTTATCATACCAGGTCTTCTTGATATAGTGGGATTGAAAGAATTGAAAGGGGATTGCTTTCTACCATGTGGTTCAGTGTCACTGAATATTTGCTGTTCACTTTGGAATCATCTCCTGTACACCACGTTATGTGGGTCACAGTGTGGAAAACACTGTAAAAGTGCACAAGAGCATGGATTTGGGGGTTAAATTTTCACACAGCAAGCACTTGAATGATTTGGACAACTTGCTTAAATTTCTGTGCCCTAGTTTTCACATCTGTGAAATGGGCAGAGTCATAACAATCTCTTAGTTGTGATAAAATGGAATCTTATATGTTAAGGGTCTTGCCTGGTTCCTGGCGTATAGTAAATGCTCAACAAATGTGTATTTTTTTTTAAGTTTATTCATTTTAAGAGGGAGATAGAGAAAGCACAATGGGGGGAGGGACAGAGAGAAGGTGAGACAGAATCCCAAGCGGGCTTTGTTCACGCCATCAGCGCAGAGGCTGATGTGGGGCTCAAACTCATGAACAGTGAGATCATGACCTGAGCTGAGATCAAGAGTTGGACACTTAACTGGCTGAGCCACCCAGGTACCCCCAAATGCGATTATTTTTAAGAATGATCCTTGTTTATAGTTTTCCCAAAGTTTAGCATTACCTTACAAAGAAAAGTTAGCTTGTGTATTCTGAAGAAACTCTCCAAGATCAGCAAACACCATTCTCTGGCCCTCGTGCAGACTATCAAAATGCCATAGTCCTGACTGAGTGCCAGACAATGTGCAGGAAAAAGACAGCAAACTTAATGGTCTGAAAACTTAATGGGGAAGTAAGAGAGTGCAGCCTTGCGTCAGAGGCCCCTTGAACTTGCAGGATCCTGGCTGGTTCCATTGATGTTCAGTGTCTCTTGACTTAAACCCCATTCTCAGGATGTGCCTATTGGCCCCGGTTGCAGGTCCCAGCACACCTAACCCAAGGCAGCATGGCTCAGAACAAGACAGCATCACCAGGCATTGGTGAGCAAAAGCCCACATTGTGTCTCATGAGTTGCAGCCACAACCCCACACCAGGAATAGCAGGTGACAGCTGCTTCCTGCCTTGGACCCATCCAAACACGAGGCCAGACACAGACCCCTGGGGGTGAATTCCCGCTTGCTTGCTTACTTGAGTCCTTCAGGCACATGTTTCCATCTATAAAATGAGAATAGGGTCTTGAATCCTATCTCCTAGTGTTGTTGTAAGTATTAAATGAGATTCAGACTGTTAAGCAGTCACCACAGTATTCAATGAATGGTAACTTTTATTGTTATTATTAGTAGGAAGGAATCTGTCACCAATCAATCCTCTGACCTAGTATGAGTGGCTCCACGTGGTGCAGTGGGGGTACAGGTGAATACATATAGGCATTTCATTTAAAATTCATAGCTTGAAAAAATATTTATTTGGAGAGAGAGAAAGAGAATGTGTGAACATTTGTGAGTGGGGGAGGGGCCGAGAGCAAGGGAGAGAGAGAGAAACCTAAGCAGGCTCCAGGCCCAATGAGGAGCCCAAGGCAGGGCTTGATCTCATGACTGTGAAGTCATGACCTGAGCTGAAATAAAAAATGTGATGCTTAACCGACCAAGCCACCCAGTTGCCCCTAAAACTCATGGTGTTTATAGACCCAAATAATGTATAGACTCCTTCACAGAGGGGAAAAAAAACCCATTATTCTGATGTTGTTTAACTATGTATGAACATATTCCTTACGCTTAGGCTTAGTATTCTTACGCTTAGTGTTCTTTCCCAACTCTGAAAGCAGAACATGGGCAAGATACAAATATAGGTATGAAACAAATAAAAGGCATACTGACTATATTTATTTCATCAGACGATGCTGGTTTATTGAGGAAGCATCATGAACATGGCACGAGGCTGTGGTGCTCACTGATTCCATTGAGGGGGTTGCTGCAGCTCCCCTGTGTTATTTTGGGACTTGGATCTCCCACCGCATTTCTCTATATGAAGTAGTGTACAGGGAAACCCTCTGGTGTTCATGTGGCACAAATGCCTCCTCTGCACATTGCCCTGCCCCCTCTCCTCTTTGCTCATTAGCCTCTGACATTCAGAATAGCACAATCTAGCTGCAAAATTATTGCAACCCACCCCCTCCACACACACACGGACACCACAATCCTATGGCAGGACCCAGTTATAACATGGTCATCTAGATAACTTGGAACGTGTTTGCCTTTTACTTTAAAGGCATTACCATCTAAATTTAAGCCCAAGCACAGATTCTCATAAGGACTATAGGGGAGGACTTCTGGCAGATACCAGTTTGAGAAACATTGATTCACATCCTCCCTAGATCCCCAAAGAATTTGGGGCAGCTTCCAAAATTAAACACAATATTAAAGACAAATAGGCATGACCAAGGACCTGGGTGAGAGTGTTAACAGCAGTTAAGAACCAAAATGATGACCGAACTGTCTGGAAGTAAGGGCAAAAAGTGAAATGCACCGTGTTAGCCTGTTCTTGTGGTCTAGTAAGAGAAAACAGGCAAGTTCTCTGAAGAGACAAACTTTTCCTGCCACTGAATCCTAGGAGTATTTGCCACATGGATCCTTTATAGATAAGACTTTGTGTGTGTGTGTGGGGGGGGGGCAGATGTATAAAGGAAGTCTTTTTTTCTATGATTTCTCCAGAGTTCCTGTGGACCTCGTAAAAGCTGAGAAAATATTGTTCAATTTTAAAGCAGTGAGGATACTATTGGTGTCTTTTTTTTTTAATTTTTTTTTTTCAACGTTTATTTATTTTTGGGACAGAGAGAGACAGAGCATGAACGGGGGAGGGGCAGAGAGAGAGGGAGACACAGAATCGGAAACAGGCTCCAGGCTCCGAGCCATCAGCCCAGAGCCTGACGCGGGGCTCGAACCCACGGACCGCGAGATCGTGACCTGGCTGAAGTCGGACGCTTAACCGACTGCGCCACCCAGGCGCCCCTATTGGTGTCTTAATAGTACTTTACATTGTGGGGGGCCCTTGGGGTTTTCGGAATGCCTTCACTCAAACATTTATTATTTGAGTCTCAGGACAGCAAAGGTGGTATTATGAGGGCACCTGGGTGGCGCAGTTGGTTAAGCATCCGGCTTCGGCTCAGGTCATGATCTCACAGCTCATGGGTTCAAGCTCCTCATCAGGCTCTCAGATCCTGTGTCTCCCTCTCTCTGCCCCTCCCCTACTCATGCTCTGTGGTATTATCTTCAAGGTGGGGAGGGGTCACAAGGGATCTGCATACTTACGTGGCAAAGCTTGGTGCCATGTCACTCTGTCAGGTGGGTTTCAGGGGTGCTTATGTCTGGGTTGGCATTTCCTTCAAAGGAAACTTTGGATTTGCTGAAGTGGTTGGCCTGGCCCAGTCTGTAGTACGCTGTGGAAGAGGCAGATGTGGCTGAAGAAACGCAAGCGATAGTGTTGTCAATCAGCGCCTCCAGAATCAGCCGGCAGAATGAATGGCATCCTGCCTGACTTCCTGAAGTGAATTAGCTGCTGGGAGTGAATTCATTTCAGGTGACTAAATGAATAGACCTACTGGAAGGAATTGTTTATATGCCCCATCTGAATGCTGGGGAATATCTGCCAAGTGCCGCACTGTTAGGGTCAATCTCATTTATGCCAAGCTAGTGACACGATTAGCCAACGGAGTCAGTTGCTGCTTTTCTCTGTACCCCAACCCCCATTATCCAAGTGCTTTCTCATTGTGTAAAATAGGAAAACACATGGAAGGTTGGGAGGTAGGAAGGAAGGAGGAAAAGAGGGAGGGAGGGAAGAGGGGCCATGCACAATCCAAGGACAGATTTTCTTCTGACCTTTTAAATGCGTTTTTCTTTATATAGTTGATATCCGACGCTATAAGATATATGATTCTATATCCTGCTTTTTTGCTTAACATAATGTCATAACCTTCTACTTAAAACTTTTTTTTAACGTTTATTTATTTATTTATTTATTTATTTATTTATTTTTTGAGGCAGAGACAGAGCATGAATGGGGGAGGGGCGGAGAGAGAGGGAGACACAGAATTGGAAGCAGGCTCCAGGCTCTGAGCCATCAGCCCAGAGCCCGACGCGGGGCTCAAACTCACGGACCGCGAGATCGTGACCTGAGCTGAAGTCGGACGCCCAACCAACTGAGCCACCCAGGCGCCCCATACTTAAAACTCTTTTAAAATGATGTTTTTAAATATTCTTTCATCAGTTAGGTTGTTTTCCACTTTTCATGGATACGAAGAGTGATTTAGCAGACATCTTTGTTCATTGTCTTTCTCTACATTTTGAACATTTATTTTCCCCCTTAAGAGAGACTTATAGTAGAATTATGCGGCCAAAGGTATGAATGCTTTAAAGACTTTCTCTTTCAGGGGCGCCTGGGTGGCTCAGTCAATTGAGAGTCTGTCTGATTCTTGATTTTGGCTCAGGTCATGATCTGGTTGTGAGATCGAGCTCTGTGTTGGACTCTGCGCTGAGTCCGGAGCCTGCTTGGGATTCTCTTTCTCTCTGTATCCCTCTCCTGCTCATGCTCTCTTTCTCTCTCTCTCTCAAAACAAACAAAACAAAACAAAACAAAACAAAACAAAACACCAAACCAAACCAAACCAAACCAAACCAAAACCAAAACCTTTCTCTTTCTTGGCATATGAACACATGCCTTTCCAGAAAGGTCTTACCAGTTTATACTTCCCTCAGCATCAAATGAGAGTGAGTATATTACCTCACCTTCAAAAGTTTCCTAACTTGAAAAGGTAAAATAGCAGTAAATGTAAAATGTTATTTTTATTTTATTTTCATGATCATTAGTGATAATGAATGATGGTTTATTTTTTTTTTTAGATAGGGAGGTAATTTGTATTTTTTTCCTTAGTGAATTATCTACTTATTGGGCATTTTAAAAGACATTTCTGTGACCTCTTCATATCTTAAGGAAATTAGCCCCTTGGCTTGTTTATTTCTAATTTTAAACCAGTTTGTGACTTGCCACTGATTTTTTGATAACACTCTATTGAGATGTAATTCATATAATATACAAGTTACCCATTTAAAGTATAAAATTCACTGAGGCTTTTTTTGGTATATTCACAGACTTTTGCAGCTATCACCACAATTAATTCTAGAATATGTTCATTACCTCAAAAAAGAAACTACATACCCCTTAGCTATGCTCCCCCAACTCCCTAGCCCCCACCAAGCCCCCAGCCCTAGGCAACCACTAATCTACTTTTTGTTTCTATAGATTTGCCTATTGTAGACATATCATATATTTGGAATAAAAAAATATGTGGTCTTTTGTGGCTGGCTTCTTTCACTCAGTATGTTTTCAATGTCAATATTTTATTCCTTTTTATGACTGAATAATATACCATGTTTTGTCTATCCATTCATCAGCTGAGGGACAATTGGGTTGTTTCCAATTTGACTATTATGACTAATGCCACTAAAACAATATGATTTAGATTTTAGGTTTTTAAAATGTTTTTTACTGAAGTTTTAAATTCATACCAACCCTGTTGCTTGTTTGGATTGTATTTCTTTTGTTGTTTAAGATTAATAAGTCTTCTCCCGAACCAATGTTAAATTTTCACCCATATTTTCATCTTTTTAATTTTAAAAATCTGTTTTATTGTTCACTTCAGTCTATAATCCATATAAACTTTATTTGGAGGTATGTGAGAATTAGGAAGCATCGCAATAGTCCCTCTGTTTTCCCATCCCCACCATTTCCTGAGTCATTCTTCTCACCAACCATTTTCTTTATACTGATTTTTAATGCTTTCTTTATCACATATTAAGTTTTTATGAGAATGAAGCTTGGTTTTTGGGTTATCCATTGAATTTAATTGCTGTTTAATTTTTTTTATAAATGTAATCTAAAATAGGAATACACTTTATTGTTTCTTAAACTTTAGTAAGAGACATAAAACATATATAATCTATGATTATTGATTTAGTCAGATTTTCTTCTTATTTTAAGACCGTTTTGGCAATTAATATTTTTCTATAAAAATTGTACTGAAATCTAAAAAATTCTTAGCATGGAATTCACATCAGTGTGTTTCTAAAATTCTCCATATCTTTTATTATCCTTTCTCATTGGCATATTTGTATTTTCTCTGCTCTTTCCTTAATATTATTTAGTAGAGCTCTGACTCTTTGGCTAGCTGACTAATAATAGATCAGTAATTCGGGAGAAATGACGTGTTCTTCTTTCTTGAAGCACTGGTAGACTGTACAACGGGTCTGTCCCAAGAAGCTTGTACCTGTATTGTAAATTAGAATAGAGAATTGGCAAAAGTTGGTGCCTGGGACTCAGCCGCTCAGGGTAGCATCTAAACAATTCTGGAGCAATTCTGGGGAGCTTCTTGCAGTTTAAAGTAACTGATTGGAGGGGTGCCTGGGTAGCTCAGTCCATTAAGTCTCCGACTTCGGCTCAGGTCACGATCTCCAGGTTTTTGGGTTTGAGTCCCACATCCAGCTCTGTGCTGACAGCTCAAAGCCTGGAGCCTGCTTTCTATCCTGTGTCTCCCTCTCTCTCTGCCCCTCCCCTGCTTGCACTCTCCTTCTCTCTCAAAAATAAAATATATTAAAATAATAATAATAATAATAATAATAATAAAAATAAAGTAGCTGATTGAGTGTTTTAACTCAATGAGGTTATTTTCTTTTCCAAGAAGAACCTCAGAAATGAAAAAAAAAATGGGATAGTTCAGGCATCTAATAATAAAATATTGAAGCTTGAGGTGATATTATATAATTACTCGGAAGAAGAATATTAATCATCACTGATCTTTTTGGCTCTTTCCTTCACAAGGTCCCTTGGTGGCTGAGAGTTGCTTGGGTGGCACGTACAACTCTGTCCATGGGACTGGGTCCTGGCTGTTCTAGAAGTAACCAGTCAAGGACAGAAGGCTATCAGGAAGGACAAATCCAGTGGAGAAAATGGCAGCCTCAGTTAATGGGTCTTGGAGAGCAGGGAGGCGGGACATTACTTCAGTTAGCCTTGGAGGGGGATAATTAGCACTGAGAAGGGAGTCAGTAGGATTGGCAAGGACAGGAGAGATACAGAAGATCGTTGGCTCTGATGGCTAGTGAAAAATAGTATCACCCCCCCGCCCCGCTTAAAACACCCAGAGTCCTTTGCCTCATCTGTCAGCACTAAATTCTGCTTGGATTCCTGTTGTGCAAGCAAGGTCAGAGATCTGGCCGCCTCCGGCAGACCTTGTGGAATAGTGAGTCTTGAGAGAAATCACAGAGAGGGGAAGAGCAGCAGGAATCTGCCTCACTGTCTGTCACAGTCTGGGGCCGTGCATAGACATCTGTCAGCACAGATGTCAGGCTCTAGGATGAGACCGCTGGCCAAGGCTGTGGGGTTTTTAAGCTGCCTATCTGGGAAACCTCAGCCCTTTGCCCAGCCTGAGCGGGTCCTGGAGGTCGTTGCCCCACAGTTAGCAGCAGTAGGACGTGATGGTGCCTAGTCCCCTAACCCATCTCAGCCTTCACGGTCATGGGAGCACAGCCTCTTCCCCTGTATGACCTGAGGTCTAGCGTGCAAGCCCGTGGGTAGAGCTTTCTGTGGGACATATTAGTGGCCTGATGTACCAGCCCAGCATTCTACTAGGACTGATTGCCGTGAGCTCTGCGGGAGGCCACCTCCTTCCCTGGGAGGTCAGCCTGCAGGAGTCAGCCAAGATAACCCTTACCTCTCACTGTACCTGCCCTTTTAGACTGTGGGTTCTCCACAGGCAGGATCGATATCTTATTCATCTTCATGTCCTCTCAGTGCCTGACATGTTCGGCTGCTCTGTAAGTGATTTAGGAGTGAAGAAGAGATGGCCCAAGAAAGGGGCTGGATGAGCCTTCCTTCTCCTCTTAACCATTCTTAACTATTTTGTCCTTCTTTGGGATCTTACAGAAGCTTTGGACTATCTCCAGAGAGTATAGGCCTGTGCGCACGCATGCGCGTGCACCCCCCCCCCCCCCCGAATAAAAATCTTGCACACAGCCTATCAGTTGATGGATTCTGGTTAAGAGCCCCTGCCTTAGAGCTCTGGTAGGTTCCACTTACACCATCTCAGCATCATCTCACTCTGTGCCATGCCCCACACACCAGGACACCCCTCCTCACCTGCTTGAGCCTGTGCACAGTAGAGGTGTTGGCTGTGGCACCGATCTGGAACCCGGTTACACTGACCGGAGATTTGTTGAAAATGAATGCTTGTCACTGTTACTCCAGAGTGGGCACATCGGCTCGTCGTAACCCTGAGGAATAGTGGCTTCCTGGACAGCACAGTTTTTACTTGATGTTCAAAAGATGGCCTTTAAATGAACAGCTGATGCTTGACCCCACCTGAGGAGAAGGGTTCTCCTTTCCTCACAGCCACTAAAGCCAGCAGTGCAGGAAGTCTGGAGGCAAAGCTTCCAGAAGCCCACCTGTTGAGACTAGACTTGCTAGCCTTGGGCAGCAGCCTGTCTCAGACTTTTTGGCCTTCTTCTCAGCAGTCTTCCTCTTGCTGTCACCCTGCCCTTGTGGCCTACCAGGTCATTGGCTTTTCCTCATTAGGTCCTCTTTCATGATTTCCTGAGTCACTCCCTTCAGCTTGTATTTATTTGACGTTCAGAGCCATTTCCTATTTGGTAATGTTCGGGGCTTTCGGGCTTACGGAACGTGCCCGATATTTCTCCTTCCTTGTGTTCCCATTCAGCGGTGTCCTTTGTTCCATAGATTCTGGCTGTGACTCAGTCACTGACACAGAGGCTGAAGACGAGAAGGGGCCTTCCTATTTGAAGCAGCAGAGCCTACCACCGCAGACTTCACCTGGGAACCTGATGGTGGTGCAGCCGGACCGCATTCGCTGTGGGGTAGGCGCTTCTGGGGCTGGTGGATCAGTGTCAGAACATGGCCTTTTCAGTGGATGCAGTTGTCATAGTGAAAGGAGTGGGGTTTTCCTGTTGCACCTCAGTGTAATCCCAGCCTTCCCTTGGGATTCCTCTGTAGATGAGCTTCCCTGAGAACCCCAGGACCTGGGCCTTGAGCACAACTCACTCCTTTAAGTCCAACAGAGGTGAGCTCAGGAATGTATGTGCCATCGATCTAAGACTGTGAGTTCCTAGATCAAAAACACAGAGCATGTGGCACACATGAGCATTACCGGACACTTATGCCAGCCCTGGAGGTAGAGGCCTGGGTCTATTCCTGCCAGGGTAGTGCTGGGAGGAGGGAGATGGGGGGCATTTTGCGAACTTGCTTCTCCATCAACCGACCACTGCTGTGCCCCACATGAGTCCCTTGAAGCTTGCTGGCTGAAACTTGTCAAGGCTGATTGCTAAAGGGATAAGATAAATGCCAAAGCATAATGTGACTCACGTTTTCAGGGTGGGACATGTGTTAACAGGTGACTTGAATGTGATGGCACAATTGATAGTCCATTGTCCTTTGAATCCTACCATCCTGTTGGTAGTTTTTTATTTCCTTATGGAAAATATGTGATAATTAGTTCAGAGCAGTAAAATACTTCCCTGTGGATACAAGCCCTTTGCTAAGTTTGCCAGCATGGTCTCCTAGAGACAAGAGGGTGTTTGAGCCTTGGCAGTGGGAAGTACTAGCTTCCTTGCACCAGTGAGTGGTTTTCCGTGCAGCCTGAGGCTACGAGGTGTTGAGCAAGGACTCCCTCCATGGAGATTGCAAACCGCTGCTTTGGGTGAGATTGAGCTCATAGACATGTTTGGTTTAGATTGCACAGTGTTTTAGCAATTAGGCATGAGAATCTGTTCCCAGCTTCCTTTGAATCAGAATCTGGTAATACCAGGCCTGAGGTGAGTGGCTGGGCCTAGCAGCCCGTTAGATGGGGCATGTATCCCCCAGTCCACTGTTCCCACCACTCACTTTTCTTTATTCTCAGCCCGCTTCATGCTTCCTCCTTGTTGGCCAGCTCTTGGTGGGCATTCCAGCGTCTAGGCTGTCCATATGCCCGCCTGTCTTCCCCACACTCTTCTCGTCCTGAGACCTGTGGTCTTTTCCCGAGACCAGGCTAGTGGGCACTTGTGGGTGAAGGCATTCGGAACTGAAGAATGGTGCCCTTGGCATGCCTCCCTGATTCTCCAGACTTTTGTTCCTTCTCCCATCCTGGCTTCCAGGATTCTCCTTGTGGCCTGTCCTTGGTCTCTGGATCCTGGGGTGGCTGGACTGGGGCTGGGTCCTGACTGTCAACAGAGAAGAACACACTCATTCTGACTCCCCATGTTGCCTGGGAGAAGGAGCAGGTGGGACAGGACCTTGGCTGCAGCCAGAGCCAGGTCAACCACAAACGCATCCACATTCAGCCTCAACAGCCTCCAGAAACCAGAACCATGCGTCTCCTTCACCTGTTGTGAAATAGTGGCCTTCATCATGAAGGGCTACTATGAGGACTTTTTTATTTTATTTTATTTTATTTTATTTTATTTTATTTTATTTTATTTTATTTTTTTATTTTATTGTCCATTTCGAGAGAGAGAGACAGAGTGTGAGAGGGGGAGGGACAGAGAGAGAGGGAGACAGAATCGGAAGCAGGCTCCAGGCTCTGAGCTGTCAGCTCAGAGCTCAACCAACGGTTGAGGGCTCAAACCCACAAACCGTGAGATCATGACCTGAGCCAAAGTTGGGAGACTTAACCTACTGAGCCACCCAGGTGCCCCAAAGGACTTTATAATAGAATCGTAGGATGAACACTTGGGGATTAGCAATGACTGGAAATCTCTTCTTTCTCCGCTTCTCTTTGGAGGGTCTATCCTTAGCAGTTCAAGTTTTGAGAGGCCCATTACCCACTTAACTAGCACAGTAAAACAAGACAATCGTATGTAGCTGGCCCAGCAAGAGATCTTAAAGCAAGGTAAAATAGCTATTCATAGGTTGCTCCATGCCTTAGGAAAATCAGTCCTCCAATAAGGCATTTTTCCCATTCAAGAACAGCATAAAGAGCAGAAGCCAAGAGGGCTTCTTCTGGCTGTTGCCTCTCACATTGTGAGGTGCATGTGAGTCACCCCGGGTGTCTTGGTAAAATTCGGACTTTGATGGTTCAGTGGATCCAGGAAGGGCCTGAGATTCTGCATTTCTAATGATTTCCAGTGCTGTTAGTCTGCTGGCTTCACTTTGAGTAGCCAGCCTACTCTCAGAATAGTGCTTCTTAAACTATCTGTGAAGATCCTTTTTCTTTTGCTTTTTAAATTTTCTAATTCTGCCACGGGCTAATGCTTTTATAAAACACAATAAAAAAGAAATGCTGTAAAAATGAAATAAAAGTATGTATGAAATACAAGCCCCAGGTTTTTAAATTATTACATTAAGTTCAACAGACATAAAATTACTCCATCAAATTGCCGTAAAGGCTTATAAATGTTCCCTCTCGGTCTTTGTAACTTGTCTTTTTGAGACCCACAGCAGTTGTGCCCAGTGCTAGACTCCAGACCCCACCCTGCTCTGGGACAGCCTCTCTAGATAGAGCTGGGGATCGGGGAGCCAGGAGACCCTCTGCCCAGCACCCTAATAGGGTACCCAGGAGGGAGAGGGGACACTGACTGGTCTCCTGTTGCAGGCGGAAACCACTGTCTACGTCATCGTGAGATGTAAGCTGGATGAGAGGGTGACCACAGAGGCGGAATTTTCTCCTGAGGATTCTCCCTCATTAAGGGTGGAAGCCAAGCTGGAGAATGAGTACACCATTTCCGTGAAGGCCCCCAGTAAGTAGCCCCATCTACCTCCGGAAATTAGGCATCCTGTTCAGGAAGAGGCCCACTCTTACTTTCTTTTACTTGTCCTGTCTTTATTCAGCAATTGAGAAGACTGACAGCCAACATTTGGATTTGGTTGTCCTGTTCTATTTAAAGGAAAAGGAAGTTGCAGAAATGTACATGTGTGATAGGGAAAAAATAGATATATTAAAATTTTTATCCTTATGAAGTAAACATATTAAAAATTTTTTAAACTAGAGGAAAGTAGAAAAAAGTCATCAGACTACTATACTGTCTTTTGGCCTTTGTTCACAAGTTTTAACAACAGTTGTTTTCAATATTCTGTTTTTCTTTATATAATCTTATATTTATCCTCTTAGCATTCTTTTACCCTGTGCTGTTACATGGACTTTGTAACTTACCATTTTATAACATACTTTTTCTGTTACAAAAGTAATGTGAGCTCAGTACCAAAAAGTTGAGGAATACAACCACCATAAAGGAAAGTAAATAGAAAATTGCCTATATGCCCACCTCAAAGGAAATCAGTGATTTCTATATTTTTCTGAATCTGTGTACATAGCTTTGTTTTTTTATTTATTTTATTTATTTATTTTTAATGTTTTTATTTATTATTTTTGAGACAGAGAGAGACAGAGCATGAGCAGGAGAGGAGCAGAGAGAGAGGGAGACACAGAATCTGAAGCAGGCTCCAGGCTCTGAGCTGTCAGCACAGAGCCTGACGCGGGGCTCGAACTCACAGGCTGTGAGATCATGACCCGAGCTGAAGTCGGATGTTTAACTGACTGAGCCACCCAGGCACCCCTGTGTACATAGCTTTGTATAGTCTCATCGGCCACTTTCATTACCTGGAAAATACCTTTGAGTATTTCCCATGTTAATAAATATTCTTTTGCAACATGATGCTTAATGGTTACGAGGTAATCCATTGTACAGATGTATCATAGTTTTTAAAGCCAGTTCCTTGTGTTGGACCTATATCTTATAATCCATATTGTTTAAAGCTGCATAATACTCCATTGAAAAGAAGTGTCATCTTTCAATTTTCCATTTCCTCATTGTGTTCTGTATTTACATAATTTCTGATTTCTTATTGTCTTCTTATTCTTTTAAGTTATGATATATTGAGCATCTTCATGCATGCATTTAGGATTTTTTCCTCAAGATGGAATCCCTTGAAATGATGGGCATTTTTAAGGATCCTGGAAATAAGGTTTAATTGCCTTCTGAAATATTACTTCTATCAAGTTTGCTATATCATCACCAGCACTAGACATTATCATTTAAAATATCTTTGCTAATTTGATGTCTTTTTAAAGAGTAGCCCATTGTTTTAATTTGCATTTCTTTGATTATTAAAGAGGCTGAATATTTTTCCATGTTCTGTACTTGTTGCATTTCCTCTTTTGTGAATCGAATCTTTGTGGTTGGTGTATTTTTAATTTTTTCTTTCCTCCTCAAAACCCCTTCCTGTGGTGCCGAAGAGAGAGAGCACGTAGTAATGACAGCAACAGAGCAAGTGAATCAATTCTCCTGGCCCAGTGTCGTGGAGGCAGAATTCCACCTGCCAGGATCTATCCCACCTTGTGCCAACCACTGACCTTTGTATAAAGTGCTTTAAACTCAGCTCCTCTTCCCGTTTATCATGGTACTGGGCCTAGTGTAGTGAACAAAACAGATGAAAATCTTCCAAAAACTCAATTGCAGACCCAGTGAGGACAATTCCTTTGACTCAGAGGCCTCCCAAGTACTGGTCTGCTCACTTCCTACTTCTCCCCTTCCCCTCACTTCTCTGTCCTCCACCTTACCTCCAAAATCTTTCTTCCAGCCCCCAGTTAATTTCTTTACCATTAAGGTGAATCCATGAACACTTTTCCCTGGAAACCTTGTTCTTCCTGGGTGCATTCATGGTGGTGTTTTGTTTTGTTTTGTTTCTTCTTCTTCTGTTTAGACCTTTCATCTGGGAATGTTTCTCTAAAGATCTATTCCGGGGAGTTAGTGGTGTGTGAAACTGTTATCAGCTACTATACTGACATGGAAGAAATTGGGAATTTATTGTCCAATGCTGCAAATCCTGTGGAGTTCATGTGTCAGGTAAGGATGTTGAAAGGAAACCTGAGTTTTCTGGGCACATAGTTCCTTTTCATTTTTTAATTAAAATTAAAAAAAAATGTTTTTAGTTATTTTTGAGAGAGAGAGTGAGAGCACGCATGAGCAGGGGAGGGGCAGAGAGAGACACACACACAAAATTCAAAGCAGACTCCCAAGTTCTCAGCTGTCAGCACAGAGCCCGATGTGGGGCTCGAACTCACAAATTGGGAGATCATGACCTGAGCTGAAGTCAGATGCTTAACTGACTGAGCCACCCAGGCACCCCTGGGTGTGTAGTTTCTGCTCATGGTTCTTCAGCTTCTAACCTGCTGGATGGGAGATAGCTGGGGTTAAAGTCTGACCTTCTTCCCTTTTGTGTTCAGGCCTTTAAAATTGTGCCCTACAACACAGAGACCCTTGATAAACTGCTAACTGAGTCCCTGAAGAACAATATCCCTGCGAGTGGACTGCACCTCTTTGGAATTAACCAACTGGAAGAAGAAGATATGATGACAAGTAAGTCAAAAGGTCAAACCTCAGGAAACCAGCCGTGGGTTGACTCCACTCTGTTGGTTTCAGCATCCAGTCAGCCTGTGCTCAAACCTCGCTGGTTCCTTCCCTGCAGCTCATCCTTGGGGGATGATTCCTTCACTGGCTAGCTGGTCTTCCAAATTGTCAATCTGCCTACCTCCACCCCTTGCTAAAAACCCTTTGTGGTCCCATTGGCCTTTAGATCAAGTTCAAACTCCTTAACATGTTTGCAAGCATTTCCCAAGGGGTTCCTGCTGCATTTCTGCCCTTATCTCTCTCCACTCTATCCCTTGGCTCTGCTCTACGGAAAGTATGAGCTTCTTTGACCTGATGAAAATTCTGCCCTGCCTCTTGCCAACTCAACTTATGGGAATACAGTTTCTTCCTCTCCTCATTGGTTACTGTTCACCTGGTGGCCCTCTGTTCACCCCCCTGCAGCGGCTTAGGTAGCACTTCCTCAGGAAGACCTTCCTGAACCTTTGGCAGGGTGTTCCATCTAGGTGCCAGGGGCTCCCCTGGCATGTCAGCTGTCCTCTGTGCTAGTTCTCCTCAGCTGTGTCTGTCTTCTCTGCTAGGCTGTCAGCTCAGTGAGGGCAGAGGCAGTGCCTGGGTGGCTAATTAAAGGCTCAAAACATTTGTTCAGTGAGGGAGGAACAGTCTTGTGTGCACGTGTGACATGAACTGCTTGTGTGGCGATGGTCACTGGCCAGCTGGACAGGGTGCCTGTTAGGGTGCTTCTGTGGACACCACTCTTCCATCACATGGCCCAGTAGAACCCAGTTACCCTCTACCTCTGTCCCACCCTTCTTTCTGTCTATCTGTCTATCTGTCTATCTATCTATCTATCTATCTATCTATCACTATTGGGTTTAGAAATCAATTTTTATGGGGTGCCTGGGTGGCTCAGTTGGTTGAGTGTCTGACTTTGGCTCAGGTCTTGATCTCACGGTTCGTGAGTTCAAGCCCTGCATTGGGCTCTGTGCTGATACCACGGGGCCTGGAGTCCACTTCAGATTCTGTGTGTCCCTCTCTCTCTGCCCCTCCCCTGCCCCTGCTCACACTCTGTGTCTCTCCGTCTTTCAAAAAGAAATAAACATTGAGAAAAAAAAGAAATCAATTTTTATGAAAACAAACAAAAGAAAGATTGGTCCCCAACTCCACAACACAAACTGTCTATTTTCTTGGTAGAGTTTAACTTGCTGCATCCAGATATTAGTAGGTGGAGGGGGTCATGGGGATCCAGTGACCTACAGGAATACTTTGTTTCCCATGAATCAGAGGGTTAATGGACATCCTGCAGTTCAGGTGTATTAATACCAACATTCAAAACCTGTCCTAAACAAAGAACTCACTGAATACCATCTTATTAATCCTCTCAGCCCTTTTGAGATAGTTTGGGAATATCTCCTCATTCAAAACTAAGGGCCATGGAAAGGCTAATTAACATACCTAGGATTACTTGGCATACTTTATGAAATTTGGAGTAAGAGCTAAGAAGATGGACTTCTCTTTTTTAATCAGCACGAAGAAATCGTGTTAAAGTGCTATGAAATTTGCAGAGAAGGTCAAAACCTGATTCCCGTTGTACTTTGCGGCTGCTGCTTAAGCCTTTAGAAGATCAGCATATTTTGAATTAGTATTATTTTTCAGGATTCTTTGATCCTTTTAGAGAAAAAAGGTAGGATATTAACTGTTAGATTTGCAAATTAATTAACATGTTTCTTCTGTCATCTGAGGGCATATAATCTTCAGTGGTACCTCAAAGGAAGCTGCCAGATGTTAGGTCAGTCGGCCGAGAACTATTGATTGAGTGCCTGCTGGATGCCATGGTAGGCTTGCCAGCTTTGTGTCTATGAATAAGGGTGCCTCTGCCTTCATTTTCATTTGTCCATTGTTTTCCTTAACAATTATTCAGATCAGAGGGACGAGGAGCTGCCCACCTTGTTGCATTTTGCTGCGAAGTATGGACTGAAGAACCTTACTGCCTTGTTGCTCACCTGCCCAGGAGCCCTACAGGCGTACAGTGTGGCAAACAAGCATGGCCACTACCCCAACACCATTGCTGAGAAACATGGCTTCAGAGACCTGCGGCAGTTCATCGATGAGTATGTGGTAAGGTCAAGGCAGGGGAGGCCCCAGGAATGGAAATGGACTGTGTGGTCCAAGGGCTGCCTTTGCACTCGAGACATGGTTGGATTTCATCTCTAGCAGGGGCTCATGTGCCTCTTCTCTGGCGGGGCCAGTGTGTGTGGAACTGAGCCCTGGAGTCATATGGACCTGAGTCCACATTCCTGTGCCAACACTTGTCAGCCACAGTGGATGACATGGGCAGATCATGTATACTCTCTCTTTTAGTGTCCTAAGATGCAGAAGGAAGGTAACACCAGTCCTACTTATAGGGTTGTTTTCAGGATAAAAGGAAATAATGTATGTAAAGCACTGAGGTCTACCCTCAAAGAATTTACAGAGACATTCAGAGAGTGAATCTGCTAGAGGTTGATGCTGATCCCTCTTCTTCCACCTCCAAGGCACTTTGATGGGATGCTCCCAGCTGCCTCTCCCACTGTCAGGTCCCACTGTGAACTGTTAGGATTGGTTTCTTCCTCAGCAGAGACCACAACAAAGCTCTGCAATTGATGCTTTGGGGAGGCCACCTGTGAGGACCCACCTTATGCCAATGGCCTGTCTCTCTTTCTGAGCCTCTGTGTGTCTAAGAGACAGAGGCCCCGTTTATTTGCTCATCTGGTTTTAGACCCCCAGGTCCTCCTTGATCACTGACTTCTGGGTCCTTCTTTGAGTGTAATCTCATCCATGCCTGGGCCTTATTCCATGCCCCAATATTGCTTCTCTTGTCTTGGAGGCCCCTACCTTTCCTGACTGGACCCTTTTCTGATTTTCCTTCATCTTCATGAGTCACAGCTGGGACTCTCAGCCTCTCTTGTGGGGCTGTGACCTCAAAAGGAACAACAAAGACAATCTAGTCTTACTCTCTATCTCCATACAGAGGTGAGCCTACACCTCCCCAGAAACTTAATTCTGTGCTCAGTATTTGACAGTTTTCAGGTCAGTGACTCACTGAGGCATGTATGGGGGCTCTCCACAGTTTGGGAGTGATTAAGTACGTTGAATGAGTGGAATAGCATGAGTGCCCATTTGGGGCACGGTCTACGTAAATAAGGCTAAAAGGTGCTTACTTGGCTTTCCTTTGAAGTCACAAATGTATCAAATGCAGGGTTTCATTTCCATGCCAACAGTTTTTATTGGGGACATACTGTGTTCATAGTCATAACTACTGTTTATTGAATTTATTTGATTGGCAAAAGGCAGTGTTTCATTTAATCATCACCACAATCCTTTGAAGTTGGCAGTATTGTTATCTCTCTTTAATAAATGAGGAGAAGGGCTTAGCAAGGCAGAGTAATTGTGCGAGGGTCACACTCTAGTAAGGGTGGAGATGGGATGCAAACCTAGTTTGATGCTAATTCCGGGGCTTGTTATTCTAGTCTGTGTAACAGGGAAGTTTCGAGATGCCTTTTCAGTTCGCACTGAAATTCATCTGATTCACATTTCTCCAATCTTAGCTCTCCGACCAAAAATCACCTTCAGCCGATGCATCTTCAGCATTGCTACCAAGAGGTTGCCTCCGCGTGTTGATTATGACCTCTAAGAACTGTCCTGTTTCCTCTTTCCACCACATCAAAACCAAATGCCAGACCTTGAGTCTCTACCACTTCCCAACTGTCACCTGGGCTACTCCTCAGGTCTCATCAGGAAACGAACACATTGTGTCAATAGCAGATTAGCTCTCTTGGGGTAGTGATGATGAAAACGAGGATTTTTGCGGGTTGGTGCTGAAATAGGATTGTGAAACATCAAAGTTTCTTACCAGGAAAGTTGTGTGGAGGTTTCAGGGAAGCCAGTTTTCCGGCTTCACCACCATCTACAGGCAGAATGACAAGGGCCGCCTGTCCGACTGCAGGGCACTTCATCCAAGACCACCTCTTGTCTCGGGCACACAGGGTAGAAAACCAAGGGAGGTACCTCAGAGCAGCCTGCTAGAAGGGACAGGGACGAGGCCCCGAGCATCTGAGGGACGTCTGACTGCACGCTAGCTCAAGGACATCTTAGCTGCAGCCCTGCTTAGCCCATTTGGATTTCCATCTGGCTGGTCAGCAAGGGTGACACCCTTGGGTGTCACTTGTTTCCCTAAGTAGAAACCAGGGTGTAGTAGAAAGGTCAGAAGGTAGGATTGCACAGCCCTGAGTAAGGCACTAGGTTTTTCTGAGCTGTGTTTTTCTCATCTCTGAACTAGGGAATATTACAAGTTTCTCAAGCCGTTGTGGAAGGGATGGCATGACGGTATGTATAGGCAAACACCCAGCATCATACCTGACCCGTAATAGGTGCTCACGAGAAAGTCTTTAATTTGTATCCTGTGGATACATGCATCTCATCGGATGCTTAATGACAGTCTCTTGTGTGCATGACTCTGCTTCGTGTTGGGAGAAGATAGAAAGATTAAAACAAAAAATATAAAACAAACAGAAGAAGGCTTGGAGCCTGGCCTCCACGAGCTTTCAGGCTGGTGGGAAATACAGACAGACACACAGCTGAGCCCTGACCCATGTGCACCTTTACTCTGCCTGTCACGAGCCCCTGAGGGCCTAACTGTCCCCAGAGGGCCAGGCCGTCTCAGGGTTCCCGTGACTCCCGTCTTCTCTTTCAGGAAACTGTGGACATGCTGAAGAGTCACATTAAAGATGAACTGATGCAAGGGGAGGAGGCTGACGCCGTGTATGAGTCCATGGCCCACCTGTCCACAGACCTGCTCATGAAGTGCTCCCTCAACCCCGGCTGTGACGAGGAGCTATATGAGTCCATGGCTGCCTTTGTCCCAGCTGCCACCGAAGACCTCTGTAAGTAGCACAGCCCAGTTCTGCTTCCATCCTTCTGCTGACACACGGCTTTCTTCACTCTGGTGTGTGGTGGTGGGGGTGGGGGGAAGTCCCTCGCCTACCCCCACTCTGCCCCAGAGAGATGAAGATCCTATTTTACACAAGTTAGATCTTGTCATCATGTGCTGTGACAAGCACAGTCCTTCTCCAGACTTCCTCCACTGTGACTGCTGAGTGACTGAAAAGTGTAGGCAAGTGCCTGGAGGTCAGAATTGATGGAGGCATCGTCTTGTGATCTGAGAGGCTCAATCAGTGGCTCTCAACCCTATCAGTCCCAACGGGCCCTTCTTATAACATTTCATAATGCTTCCCTTTAGTACCTTGACATGCCACTCATATACAATATAATCTACCTACATATGAAAATTAAAAGAAATTTTTTTAGTTTATTTATTTATTTATTTAGGGAGCAAGCACATGTGCCCGCATGAGTGAGGGGCAGAGAGAGAGGGAGAGAGAAAATTCCAAACAGGCTCTGTAGAGTCCGTGCAGAGCCCGACATGGGGCTCGATTCCACAAACCATGAGATCGTGACCTGAGCTGAAACCAACAGTCGGATGCTTAACTGACTGAGCCCCTCAGGCGCCCCATTACATATGAAAATTTAGAAATCAAATATATGCCCTAAATGAAATATAAAAGAGAAGTAAAAGGAAAGGAACAGCTCAGTATGCCTGCACATGAGGACATAATGAAATAGTCAGATGCAGGCATCTACACTCAGAATCACTACCAATGTCATGGCCTCACATGCTGACCGACCGATACGTGTCTGTTGTATTGGAGACTTGGATACTGGTAGCAATGGATTTTCCTAAGTGGTAAATGATTTTTCACACTCTCCTTTCCATTTTCATAGTAATTGAATTCCTGGAAAATTCAGTACATATCAAAACCATGCAGAAATACAAGTTGTATTTATTTATTTTTTACTTTTTTTTTAACATTTTATTTTATTTTTTGAGAGAGAGAGAGAGAGAGAGAGACACACACACACACACACACACACACACACACACACAGAATCCAGAGCAGGCTCCAGGCTCTGAGCTGTCAGCACAGAGCCCGATATGGGGTTAGTTTCCAGGCTCAGAAAATTATAAGCAGATTTTTTTGTTAACCCAACTTTAATGGATTAATATATAATAAACTTATTTCTAAAATATCTTTAGGACAGGATTTTTCCTGTAAGTTGCTTAACAAATTTTGCCTAGTTTTTGGTTACCTTAATTTTTTTTCCCAGTAACAATGGTAATACATTCTTATAAAATTTGAAACAAAATAAAGATGTATAACTGAGTTATTAAAAGTCCATATGACTCTACCCCAAGCACTCCTAATAGTTTGGGATACTTGTCTATATTTTCTTTGTACCTGCTGATATTAAATTGAGAAATATACACACATAAATATATAGATATGTACAAATGCACATATATGTGTAAATACATGTCATAAGCAGGTTTTTTTTTTAACCTATATGTGTGTCTAGTGAAATATTTAGAAGTCATGAGGGGCACAAAGCACTCCATTGCCCATGACAGCCCTGTACACTGCAGGGTGTCTACGTCTTTCTCCCTTCTGCTAAATTCCAGTACAGTAGTCCCCCCTTATCTGATATTTCACTTATTTCACTTTCCCCAGTTTCCCATGAGCAGCTGTGGCCCAGAAGCAGATGATCCTCCTTCTGACATAGGCTCAGAAGGTAGATGGTAGCCTAATGCTACGTCAGTGTGTACGTTATTTATCTTATCAAGTAGTGTTTTATCATCTGCTGTCATCACCAGAACGGTTCGTTCCATAAAATATTTTGAGGGAGAGAGAAACCATGTTCACCTAACTTTTATTATGCTATATTGTTACAATTGTTCTCTTTTATTACTAGTTATAGTTGTTAATCTCTTACTATAATTGATAAGTTGAACTTTATTATAGGTATGTGTGTATGTAGGGAAAGTATACTGTGTACACACACACACACACACACACACACACACACACACACACATAGGGTTTGGTACTATCTGTGGTTTCAGGTATCTGCTTCTTGGAAGGTATCTCTGAGGATAAGGGGCACTAATATAGTGTCCCTGCATCATGATGACAACCTAAAACCCCCTCTTAGATTTTCCAAACCTCCCCTAGAGGGCAGTGTTGCTGCCCTTGAGACTCACTGGTCTAAATAATGTTGGACTTCAAAGCAGTATTTTTTTTTCACATTTATTCATTTTTGAGGATGAGAGAGACAGAGTATGAGCGGGGGAGGGGCAGAGAGAGAGAGAAAGGGAGACACAGAATTCGAAGCAGGCTCCAGGCTCCGAGCTGTCAGTACAGGGCCTGACATGGGACTTGAATTCATGGACTGATGAGCTAAAGTCAGACACTCAACCAACTGAGCCACCCAGGCGCCCCAGCCCTGGACTTCAAAGCAGTATTGAAGCAGGACAACATGCAAGGGGCCCTCAACGAGCTTTCTTAATATGTTACTACCATTTGCTATCAAAGGCTAAGCACTCTGAAACACTGCCTAAAGCTTACCTTCCCTCCCTCTGGTCTATTTAATAGAGTCAAGAAAGGCAAGGAGCACCTGGGTGGCTCAGTTGGTTAAGTGACCGACTCTTGATTTTGGCTCAGGTCATGATCTCATGGTGTGTGGGTCAAGTTCCATGTTGGGTTCTGCAGAACCTGCTTGGGATTCTCTCTCTCCCCCCTCTCTCTGCCCCTCCCCTGCTTCCGTGCACACACACGTTTTTTTTTGTTTGTTTGTTTTTTGTTGTTTTTTTTTAATCTCTCTCAAAATAAATAAACTTAAAAAAAGAAAGAAAGAAAGGCAGAACAAATTCCTATCAGTGTATCAGCTTTATTGATGGAGGGCTTCTGGAATGGGCTAGATCGACTATTGCCAACCTTTAGTCTGAGAAGAAGACAGAAAAGCTCTTGGCACACGGGGAAGTGACCCTGAGTTTCCCACCCATGAACAGAAAAGCGGGTGCCAAGAAGGTGCCTTAGAGTAGGGGATGTAGGCAGGTCGGTGGCCAGAGGCAGACCCTGATGCCAGCAGGGCCTTTGACAAGGCACCCCCAGCACCTGGAAGCTGTGGTCCAGTCGTTAACTAAGTGCTTGGTAGTTAGAATGGCTGCCCCTTGTGGGGTGCAGCAAGAATGAGGGAAAGCTCGGTAGAAGCTCCCTTCCTACACCTAACTGGGAGGCCTGGAAGTGCTGATAGAAGCTCTTGCCGAATGAGCCATGACCCAGCAGAGGGGCGAGGAGAGAAGGCATCACCCCCACATCCACATCCTCTATCTCACTGAATCCTTAAAGCCGCATAAGGATGTTTTGATTAACTTGCACTTTACAAATGAGAAAACTGAGCTCAGAGAGGTTAAGCAACTTTCCCAAAGTCTCACAGCTAATAAGTGATAGAACTCACATTTGAGCTCAAGTCTGTCTCTAGGATTCTAGTCTTTATTTTCTGTCTGAATTTTCCTTCTAATGCCATAAATTTTAGTCCTAGTTTCTTCTAAAGAAGCCATCTAGCAGCTACAGCCATTGCCCCAATGTCAGCTCACCAAACAGCCTCTGGTACCCTCTGCACATGTACATCCATCTGTCTCTCCATGGCCACCACAAGCATTTCTGGAACATCTACTGGAACATGTTTTAGCTACTTGCCTCTTCTTCTGGGTGTTGGGGAGACAAGAGGGGCCAACACACAGTCCTTTCCAGTATGGAACAGAGACCCATTCACACAGAACATTTGGAGGAAAACCAATACCTACTTGGGAAGCCAGAGATTGTGTATATCATGTCTGCCTGTGTCCTTGTTACGGGGCAATTGAACAGTTAACGAGTCCCCCACTTAACTAGCAGTTTAGTGTTGACAGAGAGCCTTAACACCTGTTATCCCCCTGGATGCTCCAACACAAGAAATCTCACACTAGCAGAAAGCTGCAGGGGATGCTAAAGGCAGCCACAGCAGGAACAGTGAACCTCTCCAGCACTGCCCAAGGCAGCGGAGTGCTCTGGGGCTAGTCTGCTTTGTGGCCCTTGGCCACTTGTAAAGATACGTGGGTCAGGGGGATTCTGGTTGCCCTGGAGGTAGAAGGAGGCCACTAATACAATAGGCTGGCTGTAGAATTTGGCTGCTTTGTGGGTGGGGAAAGGAAACCCACTGTATTTTTCATTTGCCAGATCACATAAGCTCTGAATTTTCTGATTCTAGACATGATTTGGTTTGTGTTTCTGTCTTTGTGGTTTAATTTTGAGAAGGACCACTTACCTGCTGGCCCACAAGGAGCCGCACCGGGAAGAAACCATTCATTTATTACCAGTGACTTGCTAGGAGAGAAAGCGGGTTAGTTCATAAACAAGCAGGACAGACATAAATCTAACATGCGTATTTGCAATAGCACCCAGCACAGTGATAAGGTGTACCATCCGACAGCCCTTTCAGGCAAACAGACTGCTTTTATCTCATCTGTTATTTCGTCCCATCGTCCTTGGGCTTGGTGGATAGAATTACCTCCATTTCACAGGGGAGAAAACTGAGGCTCCGAGATTTAGTAGCCTACTTAAATCCCGTGGAGGGAGAACTGGGTCAGGACTCTGGGTCAGTACATTCCCGGTGACAAGTCTGTCTGCCCCCCAACTGGGATAGAGGACTCTCCTGGCCTGCCCTTCTTCTAGGATCTGCATTTGCCAGCCCCAGAAGGGACACTGAGACAGAAGGGACATGGAGCGGTTTCTAAATGTCTAAGTAGTAGCTAAGTTTCTAACAAAAGCCCCACCTTTGTTACCATTCAACCCTAGAAGCTGAAAGTGAATGTATTAAGGACTGTGGGCTGTGTTCATTCAGTCACAGGACAAGCAATATGGAGTGAAGGCTTTCTTTGGAGGTTATCAACGGTGTTGGGACAAATCTGCCTCTTTCTGACTTGAGTTTTGGAAAAGGGATAGTAATGAGGTCCCCTTCTCCAAAAGGAACCCAAACAACCACTAAGTAGGAAGTTTGTGAGGGAGACTCGCCATGTTGAATGAAGTGGGGCAGGGGAGTGATGTTGGCTTCTGACCCTGAGATTTTATGATTCCACTCCTGACTCTCCTTCCCTGGAATTGCCTGGGTGTACACGCGCGCTCACACACACACTCACACCCCTCACTCTCATGGTCTTTAGTTTAGCTATGCTGCCACCAGGTGGTAACTGCATGCCTTTGATATCAGATATTCAACTTTGCTCCCAATACTCCTGAGAATTTTTTGTTCGAGACAGAATTAAACCATCAGTTTCCTCACTTTACCATATAAGAAATGAATATTTCTATTAAGGGTAAGCTTATGCAAACACTAAATAGAAATGAAGGCACATCTCTCTTGGGTGTTTTCTCTATCACCCAATCTTTTTCTCAGTTCTTTTGCCGCTGTCCTTGCCTTCAGAGAATGACACTGTAGTCCTAGTGTTGCTCTGACTTAGGTAATACATTTCATATGGAAAGCCTCTCCCAGGGACTGGTCACCTCCCTGAGACTCTGGGTTCTAAAGCTTTGGGAGCCATTCCTGAGAGGCCTTGTCCATTTGTTTCCAACATGATCTGCTTATGGATTTAACTCTGCTTAAAAGTCTCAGAGGCTCAGACGCCTTGGTGGCTCAGTCAGTGGTTAAGCATCCAACTTCACCTCAGGTCATGATCTCACGGTTTGTGAATTCAAGCCCCGCATTGGGCTTTCTGCTGTCAGCGCAGAGCCTGCTTTGGATCCTCTGTCTTCCTCTGTCTCTGCCCCTCCCCTGCTCGCTCTCGCTCTCTCTCTCAAAAATAAACATTTAAAAAAATGTTTTTAATTTAAAAATTAGAAAAAAAAATACATGTTAAAAAGAAAAATCCCAGAGACTCGTCTTCTATTAGGAGAAAAGAGCCAAAAGAGAAAGGCAAATATCTTGAGAGTGGAAACTATAAACTCGTATGAGTCTGTAATCCCTTCTAGAAGGCTGTTCTGCTTCAGGTGACTCCTGTGTTACACTCTTCTCTCGTGCCTCTGCTCCCTCTGCCCGGCTCTGTGGCTCAAATTTGTGTATGGTGCAGAGCGGACTCAACCCCAGCTAACTTGCTGCCTTCCCTTAGCAACCTCCTTGCTAGCTGGCATGTTTGTACAGGTCACCTCCATCTGTGACCCTGTCTGTGATCTGGGTCCCCTCCGAGCCGGGGCCTTGCAGCCCAGGCAGGGAAGCTCTGAGCCCAGCTGAAGGACCATTTGTAAGCAAAGCTGTTAAGTTACCGATTTGCTTCTGGAACATGCTGCCTCTCCTCCCTGCACCTTTTTCTCTCAGGAGTCTTCCTTCCTGACTTTACTGAGACTGCCATCCTCCTGTTAATCCATCTAGGAACGACTGGCTGGGAGCCAAGAAATGCCTTGTGGGCAGTGGGGCTAGGGTAACTCATGGGGCCTTACCAGCAAGAAGCTCATTCTGGGCAGGGCTGGTGCTGTGCTGTCGAGGGCTGAAAGTGACCCAGTGGGGCAAAGGGAGGCTCAAGGCACTTCCTGACTTCTGTGGCTTTTGGTTCCTCCAGATGTACAGGAACTGTGTCGGGGATGTAGGCACTTGGTGAAAGCATGTGGATTGAGACTTTTAAAAGCAAAGAAGATAAAAATCCCCACCACCAGCGGTGACCTTGCTCCCCTCTGGACCTGTATAGCCGTGGTTCACACTCTCCTGGGGCCACTGCAACCACATCGTTCTGCACCCTGGTTTGTGTATATGCTTCTCTGGTGACCTGCTCCTACCTCAGTTTAGGAAGCATGTGTCATCCATAATGATGTGCACAATAGTTGCTCAACTATTTCTTGAATTTGAGAGTACCAGAAAATAGAAAGTCATCCCGGATTTGGTGGGGTGGAGTGGTTGACATTCCAGTGCAAAGACCTTTCCTGATAGGTGCTAGCGACACATCTATTAGACGTCCCCGAGCGCGGATGTCTCCGGCAGTAGTGACTCCTCCGGCACTCGGGGCTGCCTTTCTTTTCTTGTCTCCTCTACATTAGCTCATGCGGTTCCTGCTGCCTGGATCGCCCTTCTCTTTTCTCAGCGTGGAAAATGCCCAGATTCCTTCACAAAGCCCAGATACCTTCGTGTTCATATTCATGTGTTTATGCCTCATTAATTTGTCCATTCACACATTCCTTCATTCAACAATATTAATCAAACCTCTCATGTGATTAAGTCACCGTGTCAGGTGGCAGAGAGTCAATAAACAAGACGGCATGATCTCTGCCTCCCAGAGCCCTCCTTCTAGCAAGAGAGCTGAATATTAAATAAAAATGCCACATAACTAAATATATAACTACAAAACCGTGACAGTGCCATGGAGGAAAAGGACACGGTGCCCCAAGAGGGCAGCTATGGATGTGGAGAATGAGGGGAGGAGGGCGTGTGGTACCCACCGCATCCCACTGTGAACTCATCTCGTAGACTGATTCCTGCCCTGCAGAGGGTCTGTGTGCTGGCCAGGAGTGCTGCAAGGAGGCCCTGTCTGCATAAGAAATCCGTGAGACTTGTTGCTGCCTAACCCTTGCATCCTTAGCCCCTTCATTTTCTTTTCTTTAATGTTTATTTATCTATTTTGAGAGAGAAAGAACGAGTGGGGGAGGGATAGAGAGAGAGAAGGACAGAGAGAATCCCAAGCAGACTCCACGCCACCAGCGCAGAGCCAGTGCAGGGCTCGAACTCCTGAGCCGTGAGATCATGACCTGAGCTGAAATCAAGAGTCGGATGCTCAACCGACCAAGCCACCCAGGTGCCCCAGCCCCTTCGTTTCATTGCCCGCCTCTCCTTAGCTGCTGTAATTTCAGATTGCCATTTCCCTTTTCTCTGTCTCTCTCTCTCAGTGTGTGTGTGTGTGTGTGTGTGTGTGTGTGTGTGTGTGTGTGTGTCTCCCTCCTTTCCATCACTTCTCCATTAGGGTATGGGGAGATTGGACCGCCCTACAGACATGGCCAATGAAAGCACTTGATCCCACCTGAGTGCATACGGAGCCCACCGGGCTTCAGGTCATCAGATGCTTTACCACGCTGCTCCTTGCTCTAAGGGTCTGTTTTGGCTATAAGAATACTTGCTGGAGAAAAAAAAAATTACTTTTGGACCGCTTTCAGGGTTTGAGAGCCTTTCCAGAAGAATAGCCTCTTAGTATCTGACATTTTACTGTATTAGATTCTCAGATTAGGTTTTATATTAAATTAACAACACATAATCTGGATAGAGTTTCCACTGCAGCTAAGCGATCTAGATTTATGTCCCCTGAGGAGTATCGTATGGGCTTCTTTGAAAATTCATTATTTTTCTTGACTCATTCCTTAATTAAGTGCCTGCCTAGGCTTTCTCTCATCTGTTCAAGCTTCTTTCTTCCCAGGAATGGGTTCTTTCTGATTGATTCCCTAAATGAAGTACAGTGTAACTCTACAGCTGGCTCTTCCCTGAGGACTGTGGCCCCTGAGTCTCCTTGTTTTATGTTTTTTTCTTTTTTGTCTCTGCTGAAATGAAAGCACTTTGCACTTTCTCCTTAGACCCGCAGGTTTCAGGGCTTTTTAGTTTATTTTTAACTGACACGTGGTGAAGGTTAAGTGCTTAGAATCTGAAGTACAAACACTGAGCATCCAGGAATGCAGGGATTTGTTGTTCTGCTTTTCTTTACAAAATGTCCTTTGTCTGCAAGCACACTGCCTTCACCTCCAGAATTTTCTATGTGTTTCAGCCACTCATGTGGTGCTCACTGTATACCTGAGTTGTATGCACACATGGGGTTGGGAAATTTAGAGTCTGAGAGGATCTTTTTACTTATGAACTCCAAACAATTGGACACTTTTTTTTTTATCATTAGGAAGGTAGTAATCGTTACTACTAAGACTTACTGCCTAATACAGATAGGGCAAATAGTGTTTGAAAAATCATTTCATATGCCAGTGTCAGTTAGTTGGTACTGAGTGCCTGAGGGGGCTATGTTGAGGATTCTGAGACCACAAAGAATGCTATGACTAACTAGTGATGTTTGCCTTGAGTACAGAATAGGGACACGGGGGCCGATGTATATATTTGCTGTTCTTGGTCTAATTGAAAACCATATATGCTCAATTACATATAAAAAGAATCATTTTGCTTCAAATATAAATGGAAAGAAAGTCATTTTTGGGTAACTTCACTTACGGTAGTGTGCACTGCCTCCATCACGCCAGGGCTGCTGGGTCCAGTGTGGACACGATGGACTTGCTTGCATGGGCCCTGATCCCTGAGCCTTACTGCCCCTGTCAGCCCAGTATGGGGAGGAAGTTTGTGACAGGCTGACTGTGCTGATGCTTGCTTCCATCTGTAGGAGGCAGAATAGAGCCCCTAAATCTGTGAATGGGCTAGACGATCTGGCAAAGGAGAATGAAAGTTGTAGATGGAATTAAGGTTGCTAATGTCCTGGATTATTGGGGTGGATCCTTAAAAGTAGAAGAAAGAGGAGCGCCCGGGTGGCTCAGTCGGTTAAGCATCCGACTTCAGCTCAGGTCATGATCTCATGGCTCGTGAGTTCAAGCCCCGCATTGGGCTCTGTGCTGATAGCTCAGAGGCTGGAGCCTGCTTCAGATTCTGTGTCTCCCTGTCTCTCTTTGCCCCTCCCCTGCTCACACTCTGTGTGTGTGTCTCTCTCTCTCTCAGAAATAAATAAACATTAAACATTTTTTTTTAAAAAAAGTAGAAGAAAGAATCAGAAAACAGACCAGAGATGGCTCCATGAGAAGGACTCAATTCAGCTAAGTTCACTGCCTGACATTGCTGGCCTCAAATATAGAGGAAGAGAGCTTAGTGCCAAGGAATGCACGTAGCATCTAGAATTTGGAAAGGGCAAAGAGACAGATCCTCCCCTAGAGCTCCTGGAAAAGAAGGCAGTCCTCTCAAAATTTTTAGCCCAGTGAGACTCTTTTCAGATTTTCAAACTACAGAACTATAAGGCAATAAATTTATGTTGTTTTTAGCCACTAAGTTTGGGATAATTTTTTACAGCACAATAAAATATGAATACACTATCTAGGTTGCTTCAATATAATAATAGTATCCATTAATATTAGTGCTGGGCACTATTGCTAAACATTTTATAAGCATTGTCTCCATTGGCCCCTACAGTTTTCTTATTTATCTCCACTTTATAAATGGAGATATACAAGCTTAGTGATATCAGGTGTCTTTCCCAAGGACATAGAGCCAGTCAGAGTCAGAGCCAGGGCTTGAACCCAGTTCTCCAGGATACCAAAGTCCACGCAGGTAACTGCCACCTTTGACCATGATGTCCACCTGCACTGGTCGCTCAGTGACTGGTGTCCTCGCCTCTGTTGCTTGCCTGGCTTCAGTGGCAGCCTTTCTCTGACTTACGATTGTCCCCTAAATGTCCCCTCAATTAAATTGAGTTCTTTTTAATTTTTTTTTTTGATGTTTATTTATTTTTGAAGGAGAGAGAGACAGAGTGTGAGGGGGAAGGGGCAGAGAGAGAGGGAGACACAGAATCGGAAGCAGGCTCCAGGCTCTGAGCTGTCAGCTCAGAGCCCGACGCGGGGCTCGAACTCATAAACCATGAGATCATGACCTGAGCCAAAGTCGGATGCTTAACCGACTGAGCCACCCAGGCGCCCCTAAATTGAGTTCTTTTTTAAAAAACTGGTCTCTGCTTAGGACATTAGCCTGGATATAGAATTTAATAATAAAGACCACAGTAATGATAGTCCTAGTAACAGTATTACTAATAGTAATAGCAATTAGCATTATTTAGCACTTTCTCTGAGCTAGGCACTCTGCTAAGCAGTTGGCCAGCTTCTTATTTAATTCTCATGGCAAACCTATGAGATACATCCTGCTACCATCACCATGTTACAGACAAGTAAAGAGAAGCTGAGAGGATTCAAACAACTTGACCCAAGATAATTGTGAGTGAAGTTAATGTAACAGCTATCATTTCCCCTTCTGCTAGAGAATTTGACCTTCGGTTGACTTCCCAGCTGTTACCCTGGTAACCTGATAAGAGTCAAATGTCAACTATGTTTCTAGGCAACATACGCCTATGATAAAAATGACCCCTAATTGGTTGGTAAATTGGATCTGGAACTGGGAGGAGCTATATGTGGACTATAAGTACCCGAAAGGGGCAGCACACTCTGGGCTTCCCTGAGAGCAGGGACTCTGACATGCTCATGGGGACCCCTGGAAGGATGCCTTAGGGGTTGCCACAAGACATACCGCTCCTGTGGGCCATGAGGCTTTTCACTCCGTGGGGGGGCCCTCCACCTGCCTGACCTGGGTCTTGTCTCCTTGCACATGAGCTACTGGACTGGCACAAAGACTGCTCTTGAGGAAGGATGCCACCTGGCAGTGTCCTCCTTGCCTGTGTCCTACATTCTCCTGAACAGACCATCCATCCTGCATAAATGACCATGGTCATCTTGTGAGCCTGAACGATCAGGTGGATCTAAGAAGTCTGTCTGGTGTCAGACCCGTGGGTGTTGTAGTCCTCCAGCCAGGAATAGAAGAATCAAAATTGGGACTTATGCATTTTGATGCTGGGACAGCTCAAGGAGGAGAAATTACTAAGAAACCACAGGACTGATATTTAGCAGATCTGGTCAAGACGTGATTACAAAGTTAAAAGATATGTTTGTCATTGGTGGCTCATTTAACCCCATGTTGGTCATAATACCCAATGTGTATGGCTCACAGGTGTCACTGGAAGGTGATTTGGTGGCATTGGGGGACAGGGAAGGGTCAGTGTAGGTCATTCCTGGGGGTTGTGCTTCTGTAATTTTCCCATTGCATTTCTTCCTCTACTTTTCAAATCTTTTCCCCTCTTCCATCTCCTTCTCCTTTTTTTAAAAAAAAAAAACTTCATTTTGAACTACCTGAGAAAAGTTGCAAAAATGCTAGTTCTCCTGTATACCTTTCATCCAGATTTCCTTGATATCAGTGTCTTGTACAACTGAAGCATAGTTAGTAAAGCCAGATTAACATTGGTGCAATACCACCAAGTGACCTCTAGGCCTTGTTCAGCTTTTCCCCTGTCGGTAGGATGCTAGATGCTGATGGGGTCTTAGATGCTGAGCCTACAGAGGATTCCACAATGCATGTAGTTATTTCTCCCTAGTCTCTTCCAATTTTTTTTTGAAGATTTTATTTTTAAGTAATCTCTGTACCCAACACGGGGCTCAAATTCACAACCCCAACATCAAAAGTTGCATGCTCCACTGACTGAACCAGCTAGGTGCCCCATAGTTTCTTCCAATTTGTAAAAGTCCCTCAGTCATTCCTTGACTTAAGCGCTGATCAGTTATTTTATAGATTGCTCCTCAGTTTGGTTTGTCATGTTTTCTGTGTTTGGACTGAGGTGGTAACTTTTTGGCAAGAATACCATAGAAATGGTGTTGTGTCCTCCTCAGTGCATTGTATCAAGGGATCCTGATATTGATATGTCTTATTTCTAGTGCTCATTCTTTTTTTTTTTTTTTTAATTCTTTAACCCACAAAACCCCAGCATATTAAGACAGCATATTAAGACCCCCTTGGTTACCAGGGGCAGCTGCCTGCATTCTTAGTATGTTAGCACACCAGGGCCAGCCAGGGCCGCTCTTGCCGCTCCCTGTTTCTTCCACATTTTATTTTTCTAATACTCTTTGTAGCTTCTTTAACTGTGCATCTACCTCTTGGACCTGAAAATCAGTTCTCTCAAATTGACCTTTGTTAGTGAAAATAGCTAGGCTGTTTTATGACCCATTTACCATTGTCAACAGGGGTGACTGACTGTGAAACTTGCACCCTGGCATTGCCTGCCTGGGAGATTTGGTTACTGGTGATTGAAATCCTCCTGGCGCTGCTCTGCCCAGCTTCTTAGAGATGCTGGGACCTGAGGGGGATGTGATTTCCTGGAGGGTATAGCACCGGACCTGTGAAATTTCTCCCTCCCCTCATCTCTAGGGGTGTCTGATTCAAGCAAGTCTTTACTTTGGGGTGTATTCCTCTGTGCCTTACTGTTGTTTAAATGAGGGGTTTCAAAAGTTGGCTGGGTCAGGGTCAGGTGGCTTCAAGGGGGTGAGGTCTGTGGTGTGGGTGTTTAGAGGGAGATTAATACAGGGTATTCATCAGATAGGGGAGGGTCCTGCTCCTGGCAAGGCACACACCTGTAGAAAACACCTTTCTTTCCAATTTTCTACCTCTATGGGGAAAGTGTTCCATAAAACCACAGCTAAGTGAGGGGCACCTGGGTGGCTCAGTTGGTTGAGTGTCTGCCTCATGAATTTTGCTTAGGTCATGATCTTGCAGTTCTGTGGGTTTGAGCCCTATGTTGGGCGCCGCACTGTGCAGAGCCTGCTTGGGATTCTCTCTCTCCCCCTCTCTCTCTCTCTGCTCCTTCCCTGCTCACGCACACTCTCTCTTAAAATATATAAACTTAAAAAAGAAAACAACAAACAACACTGCTAAGTGAATTGAACAGGAAATCTCAAATAAGTGGAATTTTTCTGGTCTTGAATTTTAAAAAAATACGTGAAATTTTTGGATTTGGATACGTGAAATTGGACAGAGACAGAGTGTGAGCACGGGAGGGGCAGAGATAGAGGGAGACACAGAATCCAAAGCAGGCTCCAGGCTCTGAGCTGTTGGCAAAGAGCCCTGTGCAGGGCTCGAACTCACAAGCTGTCAGATCACAACCTGAGTCGAAGTCGGATGCTTAACTGACTGAGCCACCCAGGCACCTCAGAAATTTAATTTTTAAAATTAAAACACCTCTAGGTATGTTTCAGGATCAGTTCAGTCTCCCTAATCTCTGCAGTTTATAGAATTCAGCGGTGACAGGAGAGATTCCTCATTTGGAACCATAGGGCTTTGGACTAGAGTATCAAGGCATATTATGGTCAGTGTAATGTCTCCACCATGTAAGGAAACAATAAACTGACAAGGCAGAAAAAGTAGTTGGTTTTTCTTCTTTTTTGGATAATATTTAAGGTAACACAAACATAATCCAAGCCCCGTATTTCTTTATATTATTTTTTTCAATAGCCTTAAAAACTAAACTATAAAAGGGTGAACAGTGAAAAATCTTTCTCCATTCCTGTCCCTCATCTTTTTTGTCCAAGTGATTTTAATTTCCTACATCTATGTCCAATGCTTCTTTTTGCATATATAAGCAAATATAAAAATAGAACCTTATTCTCCCCTTTTTTTGGGGCAATTGATACTATATTGATTTTTTTTAATGTTGTATTTGTTAAAGATTCTGATTCATCAATACACTTCTATGTATTTCTTTTTTCTTTCTTTTTTAATTGTCTCAGGGTTTTTTTTAATTACATATTATAGCACCCTATGAATCCCTTCTGGAATCCAATTTTCCTCTCTCCTTCTCCAGAAGTAACCATTACCATGAATTCAACATTTATACTTCCCAGCATGTGATGTTGTTTTATAGGCCTTAAAACGTTATATACACAATAGGCCACCGAAAATACTGAAAATACTGAAAAGTCTGCAACTTTTTCATTCAATGTAATTTTTTTTTGTTTATGGTCACAAAACTTATATTTTGGTTGTCAAAGGATTATTGAAGTTTGAAACAAGGTCCAGTAAGAGCTGTGCTATGTAATAATGTAATATCTGGTCCCTGCAAAGTTTGAAATCAGTCATTTTTTTGTATTTAAAAAAATCAAGTAATCTGGGAATTGACAGGTGAGCCACAATTTATTTTTTAATAACCTGAAATTATTTTTGCTTTGAAAATCTAATTGTGCATAGTTGATCATATATACCTAGATCTTTTGGAAAAAAAAAAGTGTTAATAAGATTTTTCTCCTTCATGAAAGCCATACAAGTCACTGTGGGATAATTTGGAAGACAAAGAAAAGTATAAGATAGAAAATAAAATGTTCATAATCTGTACTACTTTAGAAATAGCCACTATATGCATTTTCATGTATTTCTTTCCAGTCTTTTTTTCTATGTATATACAAATATTTTGTTTCAAAACTAGGGTAATGTCATATGAAGTTTATCATCTTTATCGTTACTTCATGACCATAACCTTTTTTCAGTGAATATTCTAGTTGCATAGAAGTCTTCATACAAACTCACCAGAATGTATTCAGCTGATCCCCAAAGATTACAGTAGTAAGGAAATGGCATATGTGTGTATATTGATTAAATTCAAACCACTTTTTCTCAAAGTATACTATTCAACTTCAAACTATGTATTTTGCCTAAGCAAATAAGTACTCAATAATTGTATGATAAGAATTACTAAGTGAAATCTCTTGATAATATCAAAGCTCTATTTTTAATACAAGGCTGAAATTTTGCTCCCAAAAGCATACTTCAGAGTCGTAAAGTAATATGTTTCTTACTTGGGTTAGACTAGAAGCTGCTGTGGTAACTGAATGGTTTTCACACATAGTTTTGGTCTTTATGGGTCTTTATGTTTAAAAGTGAAAAACAAAGGTCAATACGCTTCTTCCTTATAAATAATTCCATTAGTAACCTAGAACTAGGGTTCTTGTGGTTAAGTTGTTGAATTGGTCCTATTATGTTGTTGAGGTGGCACTATATTGATAAAACTGGCTCCAACATGTTCTTTGTAACTGTTACATACTGTTCCATTGTTTGAGTAAACCACAGTTTTATCTATTCTTTATTGTTTTTGCTTCTAGTTGTTTTTTGGCTGTCATAAACAATGCTATGGTTATACATTTAAAAATTAAGCCTGGAGTGCCTGGATGGCTCAGTCGGTTAAGCGTCCAACTTCCACTCAGGTCATGATCTCATGGTTTGTGGGTTTGAGCCCCACAAAGGGCTCTGTGCTGACAGCTCAGAGCCTAGAGCCTGCTTTGGATTTTATGTCTTCCTCTCTCTCTCTGCCCCTCCGTCGCTTGACCTCTGTCTCTCTCTCTCTCTCTCTCTCTCTCTCTCTCTCTCTCAAAAGTAAATATACATTAAAAAAAAATAAAAATTAAACCCATTATTTCAAATGCAAATAAGCATAATATCTATACCTTTTGAGTCCTGTGGTCCAGGAAAGGGCCTGAGAGTTTTGAGTGTTGCCCTCTATCATACCTCACACTTACAGGGGGGGGTCCTTATTTTTTTTATGTTTATTTATTTATATTTGAGAGAGAGAGAGTATATGAGTGAGCATGTGTGTGAGCAGGGGAGGGGCAAAGAGAGGGAGAGAGAGAATCCCAAGTAGGCTCTGTGCTGCCTGCTGAGCTGAAATCAAGAGCCGGACCCTTAACCTGCTTACGCTTAACTGACTGAGCTACCCAGGTACCCCACAGGGGGTCCTTATTAAGTAGATAGATACTTGGATGAGTGGATGGATGCCTGAATCCATGGAAGCATGGATGCATGGGTGGGAAAGTAGATGGATTAATGAATTCTTGATTCTCTTGGTTCAAGATCTCTTGATTCCTCAAACCTTGTACATCCATCTGTAAAGTCTCCTTGCCTGTGTGGAAGAACAACAAATAAACTCTTAGTCTCCTTTTCTTCTAGATGTTGAAATGCTTCAGGCCAGTACATCTAATCCAATCCCTGGAGATGGTTTCCCTCGGGCTACTAAGGACTCTATGATCCGCAAGTTTTTAGAAGGTAATTTGTAGCTGTGAGCAGGGAAGCAAAAAGAGGGAAAGAAAAATAAATGTAAGATGTTCCCTGGTTCCATATGATGGTTGATCCATTAAAGGAATGGGCTGCCATATACTTGGTGTATGGCATGATTAAAGGCACTCTGTCGCCGTGAGCTCCCCCATCAGCCTGTTACAGGTAGGCCAGAAGTTCCCACCACTGGAGTCACTCATTCAGGTTAAACAAGCTGCCTTCAACAAGACCTGTTTTTAAATGCATATGTTTATTTTTATTTAACCAAAGTTTATTGACTACTGACTATGAGCAAAGTGCTACTCTGGATGTTGGGCTGGGGGACAAGGAGAAAAATAAGATGTGACCAGTGCTCTCAAGAGATGACTTTCTGGTGAAGGAGGAGAACATGGAGGAATATACACAAACATTGTTTTGCTTTGTTTTTTAATGTTTATTTATTTTTGAGAGAGAGAGAAAGAGTGTAAGCAGGGGTGGGGAAGGGGCAGAGAGAGAGGGAGGCATAGAACTCAAAGCAGGCTCCAGGCTTCCCGCTGTCAGCACAGAGCCTGATGTGGGGCTCGAACTCACGAACTGTGAGATCATGACCAGAGCCAAAAGTTGGACATTTAACCGACTGAGCCACACAGGTGCCCCACACAAACATCGTTAAGTTGAGCCTGTGTTGCGTCATGGTTAAGAACATAAACTATGATCTGTATTTCGTTCCTCCTTCACTTAGCTGGACAAGCTCTCAACTCCTCTGGTCTCCGCTTCCTCAGGTGAATGTTGGAAGAATTGAATGAGTTATTGTGCAGTGGGCGTCAGAGCAGGGCTGGGCACAGAGCAAGTGATAAAAGTTTATGATGATTGTTGTTGTTGTTGTCATTATTATTATTATTGAAGGTCAGAGATGGAGGGTGTTAAATTATGTGGTTAATTCCTTCACTCTGTCCAATCATTTATAATTAATGGGCGGGGAGGTCTGCTGATGAAGTAGGCATAGGAAGCAGAATGCTAAGAGGATGGGATTCAGGATGGGAGAAGTAGTTTTGACAGTGAAGAAGAAAGGAAAGTTCTGTGTAGTGGTAGATAAACCATAGCCTGTCTAGCTGCCTGTTTTTGTAAATAAAGTTTTATCCGAACACTTTGCACCCATTCATTTAGCATTGTCTCCAGCTGCTTTCACACTATAAAAGCAGGATTGCGTGCTTGTGTGTGTACTCACACGGGGGCAGGCACTGTGGGAATCACTGTCACTGGTAGGGTAGCCAGCAGCTCTCTCAGGACACCTCATTTTGTTAACATCATACGAGCCTCTCCAGAATTTCGTCATGCCCTTGTGTTTAAAGATGAACAGATGGGAGCTTCTCCACTAACTGGGAAGTTTCTCAAGGGCAGAGCCTTGGGACTCTGAGCCCCTGGATGAGCTGGGACTCTCTGATCAGTTAGTCCTCTGGATCCAGGACACAGGGAAGCCAAGAGTAGTCTCCCTGCAGCTCAGAAAAGATGCAACTAAAAATTTTCCATTAAGTCACTGGACTGGAAATTCTGCAGGAAGAAGGCCTAAGCTTTAGTCATTCCTGTATCTCAGACAGGACTTTAATAAAGATTTGTTGACTGAATGGTGCTAGGGAAAAGAAGGAAGTGAAAGAACACCTACTATGTGTAGGCACTGAGCTGGGTGCTTTTCCTCACAGTACTCCTGTGAGCAGGTCTCAGAAGGAAATCAAGCTCAGAGAGGTTGTATAACATGGCTGAGGTCACCACAGCTCACGTATATGAGGGGCAGATCGCATACAAAGGTCTGCTGAGATTCTTGAAGCCAAGGGGACGCTGTACTTGGGTTCCAGCAAAGAACATTGCACCCTGTCACCAGGAAGGGGGAAGTGAAAACATGGTGGCTCTGGGTCTCCAGGGACAGAGGGGGAGAGGCAAGCTTCTGTCCTCTATCTTTCTGGTCGATGGAGAGCAGAGTGGGGGCAAAGGTTGTAAAAAAGCAGTAGAGCATGGAGGTTAAGAGCAAAAGTTCTGGAGCCAGCTTTCCTGGATGCCAGTCTGGCTCTAAGTAACTTTGGGCAAGTTATTTAAATGCCCAAGGACCCAGTTTCTTCATTTGCAAGATGAGAATAATGATTGTAGTTATTGCACAGTGTCGTTACATAATCAAAGGAGATAACGTGGGTAATATTCTTGGAACAGTCCGTGGCACAGAGGAAGTCCACGGGAAGGATTTGCTGTAGTCACTTGGATGCTGGGGATGAGGATGCTGGGGCCATTGGTGGTGAGGACTCCTGGCCACCCTCACACTGCTTCCCCAACACCAGGGGGTGGTTCCAAGGGTCCTTTGGCTTTGGGGGCTATGTTCCTTTTTCCCTAGTTCTAATGGGATGAATAACTGAATCCTAGCAATAAAATTAAGCTGATAGAGCCTAGTCCTCACTCCCTTTTGCTACCATGATGGGTGGCAAATGAAGGTGACATCAGTGTTTCTCAGTTGCTTTGCCTGCAGTGATCCCTTAGCAGATCATAAAAGAGATACTGTAGAGGAAAGATCTTTGCCAAAGGGCAGTACTGTACAAATAAGCTATGGTCCCTCTCTCTGCTCTTACGACCATCGGTCATCCAGTTCATTTGGCCACTGCTTTCAGACACTTTCTCTGTGTTTCTAGGTAACAGCATGGGGATGGGCAGTCCGGAGAGGGACCTGCACCCCGGTGGTCAGGCAGAAGATGTTTATCACACAGTGGATAACGATGAGGCCTTTTCCGTGGACCTGGCCAACAGGCCCCCCGTCCCGGTGCCCAGGCCGGAGGCCAGTGCTCCTGGCACTCACTACCTGCCTGACAATGAACCGTACATTTCTAAAGGCAAGTATGGCAGGGAATGGTGCTCAGCAGGGTCTTCAGGGCTTCTCAGCAGGAATTCCCTGGTTCCTCCTAACTTCTAAACCATTGCTCAGAGACTGTCTGCTTTTGAGTGGTATCTAACCAGTGCCAGGAGATGGGGTTAGAGCTCAGGGCATATTTTGGAGCTGGACCATGGACAAAGATCAGATTCAGTTCTGGCATTCCTGGAAGCATTCATATGCAGTACGAAGACGGAGGTAAACAAGATTTCCCTCTCCAAATGGCCAGAACCCTGGTATATTTTTATCTCCTGAAACTATTATTATTATTGTTATTGTTATTATTTAATAGCTAACATTTATTGAAATCTACCAACAGTACTCCATATGGAACGTGTCATTTAATCTTTACAGTAATCTGTTAGGTAAGGGCTGTTATCATCCCCATTGTACAGATGAGGAAAAGGAGACTTACAGAGGTCACTCTATTACCACATAGCAGAGCCAGGATTTGAACTCAAGGAATCCAACTCCACAATCCTGGCTTTCAGCCACTAGGCCAGGCTATCTACCTGCCTACACTAATACAAACTGGTGACCACTATCTTCATAGTGATCCCTAGGACATCAGTTAGATGCTGATGCATTATCAGTTTCACCCTCTCTCAGGACCCCATTGTATTGATATGATTACAAATACTGTAAGAGCTAAGAATTGCCAGATCTGTGTGCCTGACATCCATTCCATTTTTAATAGTATAAGAAAGTTGTAAAACGTGTGGCAAAAGGAGATCACAAATTGGAGAAGGTAGCCCTCAACCAGAGCCCAGGTATAGGATGCCCAGTTAAGCATGAACTTTAGACAGAAAGCAAACAATTTCTTAGTGTAAGTCCCAAAATTGCACTCTCTTTTTGGTTTTGATTTGTTAAGCCTGGCAACCCTAAGCCGGGTAGAAATGCAGTTGAGGGACATCATGTTTGGCCAAGTGCTCTACGTGCTTTGCCATTCCCCTGGGTAACATGTCCTTCGGCCTGTGTCACAGACACTATTGGTGCCCTGGCCACATCCCCCTAGCTCTTTACATTTCTGTGCCCACTGGCTGGACCCTGCCTGGCAGGACCTGTGTCTCTTAGTCTCACCACTTTCTCTGGCAGCCAGAGTCTCCCCTGCCATTTTGCAACTCAGATTGGAAGAGCTAGGGGGTGAACACTCCTGAGCCCTCATCCAGTGACAGATGGGTTGATGGCTGAGTGAGTACCCCAGCGTACTTGCCCTTCTGCTGGGAGAACTCTGAGGTGCGTGTTCTACATTGCACCAGAGCTCTCCAGAGCTCTCCAGCTTGCCCACCCTGGTAACTTACTGGACATCCACCATGTTCTGCTTTATCCACTTCCTTGTCTAACCTCCTTCACCCCCCACATTGACTCCTTGCATCTGGATCCTTGTCTCCAGGTCTGCTTCTAAGGGAACCCAAATGAAGAAGCATGCAAATACTGATAATTCCTAAATGGTAGGAGGGGAGGAGAGAGTGTCAGTGGCATGGCTCATTTTGGGGAGCTAGGACAGGGGCACAAGTGATTCCTAAAGATCACTGAAGGACTTGCTAGGAAACTGGGGAAGCAAAAGAAAGGGAGAGGCAGGAGATGACAAAAAGGACTGTGGTTTGGAGGCCAGAATCCCTGGGTTCATGTCCCAGCTCTTGCATTTTCCAACCGTACAGCCTAGGACATTAGGTCAGTCATTTCACTCTCTTTAGCTTTAGTTTCCTCATCTGTAAAATGGGTATCATAATAATACATGTATACATGGATGCACTATTGGTGGGGGTCTGTTGCTTATGAGTGACTTCATCTAAGTCCCTTTGGAGCTGTGCACACATTGTATCCGTTCCACTCTGAGTTCTGTCTTATGGCACTTGTTGGCATGCTAAGTGGCACTTCCTTTTACTCTCAAGTTTCAAGGTGTTCCACGGCCAGCTTCAGGTATTCTGGGATCCAGCTCACATCCTTCTTCACATTACCCTTTTCTTTAATGATCTTGTAAGTGCTGACCGTGTCCTCTGATTGGCTTTGTCTTTCTGCTTTTGAGACCTTGTCTGTTTGGGCTGTCTTCATTTCATAATCCCTCTAGCTTTAGCTCCTTATTTGCCTCCTGGAGTTTTGATTTACAGAACTGCAGACAGTGGTCCAAGGTGCGATCCATCCCTTATATTTTTGTACAAGATTTTGGTAATTTTCCTGGTAAATAAATAAAATATTGTAAAGCCCCTTAGAAAGAGATCTGATTTGACTTTTACCTAGAATATTCTTTATCTCATAGTTTTTGCAGAAAAAAGTCAAGAGCGGCCTGGGAATTTCTACATTTCCTCAGAGAGCATCAGGAAAGGTAAGCCACACGTCCACAGCTTCCTTTTGTATGACCCGGACTTCCGGGAGGTAGATGTGTTCATGCATGTTTCATTGAATTTCAGGTGTAACAGCTCCTTAGCATTGAGACAGAGAGAAGTCTAGGGGATACCTTAGGTGGTGCTGTACCAATGGGAGTGGGAGAGGAGAAGAGAGAAATTGGGGTACCCGAGAAGAGTGTACAAATTGATCATACCGAGGACATGAACACACGGGGAAGTGTCTGCGACAGCACACAAAAGTACAGTGTAAATACCGAGTTTGATGCCAACAGGATGAAAGTGGGTGGCCTGGCACCCAGGCTTTACCTAATGACACAGGCCGATCATGTTATTTACTTACTCTATCTGTATTAGAAAACTATACTTTCATTTAAGAGATGTTTTGCTTGCCATTGGGTAACATTTTTCTTCCTTTTGAGGAAGTTTGAGGAGATCAGTACTCCTTTTTTCTTGATTAACTTCCTTCTGCTAAAGAGAGGCATTCAGTATTACCCACTGATGATTCTTTCGAAAAGGAGATGTGAGGGGCACCTGGCTGGCTCAGTCAGTTAAGCTTCTGACTCTTGATCTCAGCTCACGTCATGATCTCAGGGTTCGTGGGTTTGAGCCCTGCATCAGGCTCTGCTCTAACAGTGTGGAGCCTGCTTGGGATTCTCACTCTCTCACTGCCCCTCCCCTGATTTCTCTCTCGGTCTCTCTCTCTCTCTCTCAAAATAAATAAATAAACTTTTAAAAAAAATTGAAAAGAAAAGGAGACATGACACCATCTAAGCATTTGAAGGCATTCCAAGGATTTAGGTAGTAGGAGAGAGGCTTTGATGGCTTATGCGTTTTGCTTTCCCCCCAAAATCCCTCTTCCAACAGAATTAAAGAGAGCCTTGAAGAAGACAAATCTGGAAGAAAGCATTTTGGGTGTGTGTAGACAGATGAGTGAATGGGTGTTAAGAATGACATAAACTTTGAAGTCATCTCTCTTTGTCCATCTTGCTTTCTCTCTAAGTCACGGTGCTCAAATGGGGTCCTGTTGGAGAAATTTAGAATCTAAGATAGATCTCCATGAAATGAGCAGTAAAATTTCAAGTCCTCACAAGCCCCCAGTGACTGCATCACCTCTTCAAGTAGCTTGCTCTCCACAGAACTTAGTGGAGTCACAGCCTGGAGAAAGAGAGGGGTTGCCTTCTTATTTCCTTAGAATCTCCAGAGCAGAGAACCACAAAATCATAATGTGGAGGAGAAGTTGGCACAGGAACAACCCAACGAGAGCTAGTTGGGACCCAGTCCTTAATGTATACCTGGTGACATTGGAGCTAGATCGTGGTTCCATTGGCATTCCAGTATTCTTGGGCATTTCATGACCTGGGTCCACAGCCATTGTGCCCATGGTGCTCAGAGGCAGGGAGGATAGGGAGGGATGGAGTGTGTTGGGAGAAGCAGCCTGCCTAGAATTTTCTGTATATTCTTTTCTGGGAGGGGATTTTAGTCTAATATAGTGGTTCTTGACTGGAGGTGATTTCTCCAGTCCTCCCAGAGGATACTTGGCAATATCTGGGATGTTTTTGGTTGTCCAGCTGAGGTAGGGGATGCTATTGGCATCTAGTGGATAGTGGTCAAGGATGAGGCTAAACATCCTACAGTGTATGAGGCAACCCCCCATCCCCAGCGAAGATGAACTATCCAGTCTAAGACATCAATGGTGTCTTAAGTTGAGAAATGCTTGTCAATGGCTTCTCAGTAATTCAGGCTTGAGGGATTCTGTTGATTCCAGTGGATGCTATCCATAAAATGCTTTCCTAAGATGTTGTGGCCTTGTCTACTTTAGTGTAACAGGCTTTGGAATTATTAGCTGCTTCCCTCTCTCTGATTCCATGTCATATGTCTCCCTTCTTAGTTCCACATGTAATTTTTCTTTTGAGACATGTCTTCTTGAGCCCATGACCAGCCACATTAACCCCCCTCCTCTGCCTGCCCTCCCCAGTTGGGGAGCTATCACACTGAGTTTTGCCATCCTTTCCAGAGCCTCTCGTCAGACCGTGGAGGGACAGGCCCCAGTCAAGTATATATGACCCTTTTGCTGGGATGAAAACACCAGGCCAGCGGCAGCTGATTACCCTCCAGGAGCAGGTGAAGCTGGGCATCGTCAATGTGGATGAGGCTGTGCTCCACTTCAAAGAGTGGCAGCTCAACCAGAAGAAGCGGTCCGAGTCCTTCCGCTTCCAGCAGGTAATCAGCTCTGTATGGTCTGTTTCATGTCTGTTTCTCCATTGGACAAAGTGAAGGGCAGGGCCTATAACTGAGCACCTGGAGCCAGGCCTGATACTGGGTTTTTGAGTGTCATTGTGGATCGATGTGTATGTATATCTGTCACCTGTAGTCTGTAACCACACGGCTCCTTGGCCAAGAGCTGGATGGCTTTGCTGGTTGTCATGAGGCTAGAGATCAGGAACAAAGACATGACTGTAAACCCTGATTCTTCAGCTGCCACTTCCCTCTGCATATGGCCCTATACTTTTGCTTTCCAGCTTTTTTCTTTTCTGAGTCCCTCTTTCTACCCCTAGTGCCAAAACTCCCACAGAACAATCACACTTTTGAACTCAGAGAACTTGGACAGTTTCCAAGAAATATGATTAAGAGAACAAAACAAGCCTCAGACATGAAACCATGCAAGTTAAAGCACACTCACATGCAAACTGTATTTCTATACGCATGTGTACCAATGCAGAGGCAAAGGTGTGGAAAGGCCACCCCATGGCCATCCGAAGGGTGGCCACTCAGAGACGGTGATCGGAGGACTGGGCTGTCAGAGGAGACTCTTGCTATTTATATATAAAAATCTATAACTCCATACATGTACTTCGTATGTAATTTAAAGCGATGCGGAGAACTCAAACTTGACCTTAGGAAGCATATCCCTGGTCCAACTCCTTCATATTAAAAAGATGATGTTGATGGGGTGCCTTGGTGGCCCAGTCAGTTAAATGTTTGCCTTCGAGTCCAGTCATGATCTCACAGCCCCACATCAGGCTCTCTGCTGTAAGCATGGAGCCTGCTTCGGATCCTCTGTCCCCTTCTCTCTGCCCCTGCCCCACTCACACTCTCTCTCTCAAAAAATAAATAAATAAATAAATAAATAAATAAATAAATAAATAAATAAAATTTAAAAAAATAAATTAAAAAAAAAAGAGGATGTCGAGCCTCGGGTGTTAGGAGACATGTCCAGATCACTCACCTAGTAAGTGGAGGGAAACGTAGGAACAGAGTTGTTGCTTTTTCTCTTCACCTCCCTACAGTACTCCCCAGAAGGTGTGTGTTCTAACGTCTGTCCTCAGAGGACCTGACACACCTGCTGTTGGGGGCGAGGGGGTGGGGTGGGGAGCAGCACCACCTAACACTGAGATGGGAGTCGTGTCTTCTTAGAGGGGGAGTCGGTGGCCACAAGTGGGGAAATGAGCCATCAGGCAGTAATTGTCCAGCTGTGCAGCAGTGTGTTGGATGGACCTGACCTCTTCTGCACTCACAGCATGCATGCGAGAGAAGTATCACCGTTCCCATTTTACAGAACGCTGAGGCTCAGAGGGGCGGAGAGGCAGAGTCAGATTCAAATGAGCCCTTTCTCGCACCAGAGCCTGTGCTCCCTTAACTATACTTTCTGCCTTGTTAGTGCTCCCTAAAACAGGGTCATCCACTCTGGTGGACTGCCTCCCTCCTCCTGGGGATCTGATGGCTGGGAAGGCACTCTTTCGTGCTGAGTATGGGAACCCAGGGTCCTCCACATTCAGGAGCCCCAGACGGCTGCAGTCCTGCTGGGACAGCCTGGCCCTGGGCAAACAATGGTTTTCTTTCTCCCAGCCAGGTCACGTGTCCACATAGCACAGTATTAAGAGCAGCCAGGACCCTAGGGCCAGGCAGTCTGAGTCACATCCTCATTCTGTTGCTTGGGGCTGGATGACCTTGGCCTCTCTGTGTGTCCGTTTCCCATCTCACATGTGAAGGGAGAACACTGGACAATGTAAACCATGTAAAGGACTTGGCATGCCTGGCACCCAATAAATGTATAACAAATGTTAGCTGTCTGTCTCTGTCTGTATCCAAGAGGCTTCTCCCGGTCGCATAAGCTTACCCGGAACTCTTGGGTGTGGCAGACAACTGGGGTTCATATTTGACATGGCAGAGAATCCATGGGATCCATGGGAGCTGACACTACTCTGTGCTCTGAGAGCCTCTTGGTACTTCTAGAGCATCCCCCGTCCAGCGACCGGTGGGCATGAAGACCATTCCTGGGGCTGCCCCATCTTCCTTTTCCTCCATGCCACTGTCCACCTCTGTGTCTCCCTCCTTCACTTCTCCTCCCATGAGTGGGCACTGTCCAGGCTCCCATTATGTTTTTCTCTGTGCAGGTGACTCTTGAGTCCGTGTCTCCTTTCTCATTCCACCTTTCCAGCCACCAGCTGGGTGTGTCCCTCTGAGGTGCCCAAGACTTGCCTCGTGTCCGGCAACAAACTGTACCTTGAGGCTGCTTCCTTTCCCTGGCTCCCTGCTTCTGTTCACTGCACTGTTATCTTCCAGACAGTGAGGCTAGACAGACATCTCTTAGGCTCTTCTTCCTCACTCTCTGTACCCAGTGAGCTGCATGTCATGCCTGGTCTTTCTCTGTGACATTCTTCGTCTTGCATCTGCTCCTTTCTTTCCATTCCCCCCATGCCAGCTTCTGTCACCTTCATCTAACCTAGCATTAGTTTCCAGGTGGGTCTCTTTTCTGCCAACTCCTTCTGCCCGCACTCTGTCAGACCTTAAAGCTGTAGCCAGTCCATACCTTCCAGTGTTCCCCTGGTGCTTCCTGGACCCAGCTCAGTCTCACCTATAGTCACAACCCAAACACCCCTCCCAGTCCGGCCTCCCGTAGCTCCTTCATGGGACCCTTCCAGATGTCTGGATGTTAGTCCCTGGAGCACTTTCTCTAGAATGTTCACACACTTTTGAGGTAGTTGTTATTGACTAAAATAGCAACAGGGGCGCCTGGGTGGCTCAGTTGGTTAAGCATCTGACTCTTGGTTTTGGCTCAGGTCATGGTCTCACAGTTCATGATCTCAGGTCATGATCTCACGGCTGACAGCACAGAGTCTGCTTGGGATTCTGTCTCCCTCTCCCTCTGCCCCTCCCCTACTTGCTCTCTATCTCTCTTTCAAGAATAAATAAAAATAAACTTTAAACAATTTTAAAAATAAATTAAATAGCAACAAACTTTGTCTCTCATGTGTCTATTCAACATTTGTTGAATGATTGCAATAGACCAGACTTCACAGTTTCAGAAAGGTGTAAACCTGGTGTCTTTCCCTTTGAGAGGGCACAGTACCTCTGAAGAGACAACATACACACATATTCAAACCCACACGCACACACAAATGCGCTGGGCAAGGCAGCATAGCTCAGTGCCAAATGGCACCTGTGGTCACTAAGGACTGGAGCACTGGGGGGAGATTTAACAGAGAAGGTGAACCTTGACCCAGACCTAGAACAGATTCATGGAGAGGAATCCTTGTCCCTCACGGTCAGAGGAATGGTATGAAAACAATGTCAGAGGCAGTGTGCACGGAGTGTTTGTTAGCATGTAAGAGACTGGCTTGGCTAAAGGAACACATAAGGAGGAGGGCAGTGAGTTCTAAGGCTGGGAAGGAGCTAGGAACAGAGGGGAGGGGAGACGCTTTGTTGTGGGAAAGATGTCTTCTTCTCAGGCACAACTTCTAAGAGTACTTGAACTTCTCTGGGGGCTGATTGCAAATGGATTCAACCTCATTTGCATGTTTTTGCAATGTGATACATCGTGCAAACAGCATAAAATCAGAAAGAAACTCTAATGTCCAGAGGGTATATTTCCGGTATCTACTTTTAAAATGAACTAAATCTTTTCCAGGAAAATCTTAAACGGCTAAGAGATAGCATCACCCGAAGACAGAGAGAGAAGCAAAAATCAGGAAAGCAGGCAGGTATGTAGCTCCTTGGGGGTGCCGCACTGTGGGATACTGCTGTGATCTGTTGTTCCTGACCCTCCTTTCTGCTGCGGCCTGAGTGGGCAGAGAGCTTGCCCAGTGCCTGTCACCCTGTTTACAGATCTGGGTCCCCCAGATCTGTGAGGTTCTTGGGGACAATGACTTTGTCTTGTTTATTCTGCATACCTAGTACCTGGCACAGAAGACTTGTTAGCAAATGAATGAATGGACTGACCTCGGCATCCCTTCATCCTCTCACTCAAAGAGGATGATCAAACTTTCTCCCCAAGCATCTGACTCTCCCCTTAGCATTTAGGAAGACATGTTTTTTGTTTTGTTTTTGTTTTTGCTTTTGTTTGTTAGTTTTCAAGATAGAGAGGGAGAAAGGGGGGGAAGAGAGGCAGAGAGAGAGAGAGAGAGAGAAAGAGACAGAGACAGAGAGAATCCTAAGTAGGCTCCACATTCCATGCTGAGCCTGACACGGGGCTTGATCCCACGACCCTGGGATCATGATCTGAGCAGAAATCAAGAGTTGGATGCTCAAACGACTGAGCCACCCAGGTGCCCCAGGAAGACATGTTTTTTGAGCAGAGAAAGGAGAAAATCTCATTCACATAGTATCTGTTTTTCACTGAAGCAGGGAACTGTGTCATTGGTGTCTATACCATACAATGATTCAGAAGCCAGGACTCCAGGTATAGCAGGGCTCCTGCCATGTGTAGTGGCAGTCCAATAGCAAGGCCATGCATTGCAGTGTTTACACTGAGGACCAGGCTTCTCGGCACCACTACCCTTGAGCGTTGATAGGCATTTGCCTACGTTGCATATTCCCACCGAAAGCCTCTGGCATGGTGGGTCTCTGTGATTTATTTTGGCCAGGGTTTATTAAGTGGAGCTGACAATAAAAGGCTTTCAGAGGCTCTGCAATCTTGAGTAGAGCCCCATTAAATAAAGGACTAAGCTTGTGCATGACGTCCATAGTCTGTCTCCAGCTGCCACCAAGAGCCTGACTTCTCATGACCTTGGTCAAGCTGGTAACACCCCAGTCTTTAAAAAGGACATCTTCCTGCCATAGGCCCCTTGCTCATGCCTGTTCTTTCTCACCTGCATGAAAACTACAGGACTGCAAGACCCAGCCCATCAGCCCCTGCTCAGTGAGGCCTTCTTGGACCACTCAAGACCATTGTACCCCTTCCTCATTTGAGCATTTATAGAACCACTATCCCTCCCGTTCATCTGGCACTTCTCTTTTGCTGCCTCTGATTGCTATGACTTCATTCCTTTATTCAAACCATCAGCAATTCCCCGAGGTTCTGCCTCCAAAATGCATCTTTTAGATCTGATCATTTCTGACCATCTCCCATGCCACAGCTGCAGGCAAGCCAACATCATCTTTTCCTGGATGAATGCAAGAGCCTCTTCCATTGTCTCCCTGTGTCCAGTCTTACTTCTCTACAGTTAATCCTCCAAAGTGCAGCCAATCACCTTTTAAAAATAAGAAATCAGATGGTGTCAGTCACTTGCTCAAAACCCTCAGGGGCTCTTGTCCTACCCAGAGTAAAATCACACTCCTCCCTGTGTTCTGAGAGTCCCTACATGGTCTCACCTCTGACCTCTGAGCTCACCTTTACTTTCCCCCTCAACCCCGAGCTCTAGTACCAAAGGACTCGCTTTTGTTGCTCTAACAAATCAAGAGCAGCCCTCCCCAGGGCCTTGGCACTTGTCCCCCCTCCACTTTTCACACATCTTTACTGACTTGTCCTTTCATCCTTCAGAGTTTGGCTGTAAATTCTCCTCCTCAGAGAGGCCTTCTCTGCGTTCTCTCCAGAGTAGCTTTGCTTACCTTCTTTTCACATCACACACACTGGAATTATCTTATGTTTCTGTTCCATATTTTCTGACCCATCCTCCCACTGCCTCCTATTACAAGCTCCATGGGGGCAAAAGTTTGTATGTTTTGTGCTCTGCTGAATCCCCCGCATGTAAGACAGTACATTGATTGGGCTCAAGAAATCTCCGTTGGAATGGTCGATTTCAGGAAAATTTTTGGTAACATTATTCATTCACTCTACAAAAACTTAATTGAGCACCAGGCTCTTTGCCAGATACAGAGACCCATAAGGCCTGATCTTCACCATCTAGTAGCTTATGAATTAGTCTTTTATTTGTGTAGGTCTGATTTTCCCAGCTAGAGCCTGCCCTACAATCTCTAGCACAGTGTTTTGCATATGGTACTAGCTTAGTGAATATTAATGATTTTGACTGTTTGGGAAAAGAGGCATAAAGAGGTGATAACCATGGCAGAAGGGCAGGTATCTGCTTGGGTGACTAGATTTTAAATGTATGCTTTCACTACCTAAGCTCACACTTGTCTGCCCTCCTGGCTGAAGGGAGGGGAAAGGAGAGAAGGCAAAAAATCTGGTTCAAGATCTGCATGGTCATCTTAGGGTCAGACAATAGGTTCTAGGTGGTAAAAGGGATGAGGTGCTTTTTAAAACTAGAGCACATGAACCCAAAGATAGAAGCCTTGATTAAATGAAACATTTCACGCTTTTACACATAGGCAGCCTCAAAAAAGTTGTGATTTGGTGGTACATGAGGTGTTTGAAGGCCAGGGTGTCGCTGTGTTGGAGTCATGAGTGCTGGGCAGCTGGGCTCCAGAATTGAACTCACTGGGTGTCATGACAACTTTACCATCCAATCAATGGAGATATTGAAGCAAGACATACACATGTTGAGGAGTAAAGGGGTACAGGCATTGGCCCTGAGGCCGTCAGGGTTGGGGTCAAGTTCCTAGCCACTGCTCACCCCTAACTAGCTGGGAACCACAGACAAGATAAGTCACCCAACTGAGCCTCAGTCCTCATCTGCAAAGTGACACAAATAAAAGTGCCTACCCTATTAGGGTTGCTGTGAGGATTGAACCAGTTAAGTTCTGGCTAGGACCTAGCACAGTGCCTGGCACATGGAAGCACTTTAAAAACCACCCATACAGCAGCTGGTGACCTCTCGGGTAGGACCACCCAGGGTGCATGTGCTGGGCTGGGACTTGCCATCCAGGATCCAGAGCTGAAATCCTGGGTTTAGAAATATTTTCCAAAGTTCACCCAAAGCTAATCAGACTCTGGACAAGTGATACCCACCAGTGTTTATGCTCTGCACTGGCGTGGTCAATGTCTACATTTTTTCAAAGGAGCATGGTTAAATGCCCTTCCTACCCTTACCCTCTACTCTTCAAGAAGCAGGCCCTCTGACTAGGAATTTTATGGGGGGGAATGTTAAGTACTTTTCCTTTTTTTTTTTTTTTTTTTTTTACTTTTGAGAGAGAGAGACAGAGAGAGAGAGAGAGAATGAGTGGGGAGGAGCAGAGAGAGGGAGAGAGAGAGAATCCCAAGCAGGCTCTGCACTGCAGGGCTCAAACTCATGAACCACAAGATCATATCGTGAACTGAAATGAAGAGTCAGCCACTTAACTGACTGAGCCACCCAGGCACCCCAGTGTTTTTACTTTTTACATTAGGAGCTTTAATGTCATAACTATCAAAAGATTAAATTATATATAATCTGACATGAAACAAGAATGCCTGGGGACCACCATAGAGAGAAAGTTCTACTCATCAGCCCCAGGACATTTTTCCTAATGTTTATTTATTTATTTTTTGAGAGAGAGAGAGAGAGCGAGCACGAGTTGGGGAGGGGCAGAGAGAGAGGGAGCCAGAGAATCCCAAGCAGGTTCTGCCCTGTCAGCACAGAGCCTGATGCGGGGCTTGAACTTATGAGCTCTAAGATCATGACCTGATCCAAAATCAAGAGTCAGATGCTTAACTGACTGAGCCACCCAGACACACCCATTTTTGTTTTTTATTGTGGTAAAATACACATGACATAAAATTTATCATTGGACCTGAATGTACAACTGAGTGGCATTAAATACATCCACAATATCATGCAACCATTACCACAATCCATTTCTAGAATTTTTTTCTTTCCCAACAAAGATTTGAGAGCAAGTAGCTGATGTGGGACATGATCCCAGGGACACAGTGGGAGTGGGGAAGTGAGAGAGGGAAGGAAAAGTGGCCAGCAAAGTACAGTTACCACTGTAGAGATGGAACTTTATGTCCCTGGAGACTCTGGAGGTCAGTAGAGAACACTATGGAAGAGTGATCCCTCCTGAGGGGCCAGAGAGCTGACCATTTCTTCCCCAGCTCCCATGTCTGGGTGAGGCCTGTTGGGGGAGGGGTGCTTGTAAACCAGTTACCAGAGAAAGCCTCAGGTAGTCTAGGAGTGGGGCCCTGTGGTACAAAGTGAGGCCCAAGGGCATCAGAGCATCTTCCGAAGAGTGGGCAACTTTATGGTTGACTAAATATAGCATATTATTTAACTCCATAAAACTCGATTGTATATTTAATGACGTACTAACCTGTAATTACCCATTTCACACTGAGTAGCCTCAGTGCTGCTGTATGTGTGCTTGTGGGAGTAGAGGTTTGGCACTTGGGGAGGGTGGGTAGGGGAAAGCAGGGGAGGTAGATTCAGATTGGGACAGTGTTTAGGGCAACCTACTCTTTGACCATCGCAGCTCCTTTAAAAAAAAAATCTGTTTTCCACATTGAGCTTCTGTTTTCAACAGAGGAAAGAACTCTGCTTCCAAAAAAAGGAAAAGAAAAGAAAAGAAAAGAAAAGAAAAGAAAAGAAAAAGAAAAAGCATTTGGAACCCATTGATACAGAGTAACATCAATCTGTAGGAAAATTAGGGTTGACAAATGGCATCTCTGTTTAAAGGACCTTTTCTAGGAATGAAGCCCATTCTAAACATAAGGGCTGACTCTATTTATTTAGAAATCTCACTTGCCTTAGAAAAGAGAAATGATGATTATTTTGCTTTAATTTGGGTTACAACACCAAGGGTAATTAAAAAGTAAGATTCTGGGGCGCCTGGGTGGCGCAGTCGGTTAAGCGTCCAACTTCAGCTAGGTCACGATCTCGCGGTCCGTGAGTTCGAGCCCCGCGTCAGGCTCTGGGCTGATGGCTCAGAGCCTGGAGCCTGTTTCCGATTCTGTGTCTCCCTCTCTCTCTGCCCCTCCTCCGTTCATGCTCTGTCTCTCTCTGTCCCAAAAATAAAAATAAACGCTGAAAAAAAAAATTTAAAAAGTAAGATTCTGTTCATAATAACTCACTGGTCTTTCTTCAGCTTCGGGAAGTTGTTTTGTTCTTGCTGGGGTGGTTCAGAACATTGATAGTGTAGGAAGTCAGAGGAGCTGGTGTAGCCCGTGACTTGTAGAACACCCTAACAGAAGGCAGTCAATATTTGTGTTCTGGGTGTGTCTGGGGCTAGTCTGGGGCAGGACAGAGAGGAGCAGGCAGGGTGCCAGGAAACCTGGGTCCCAATCCCCGCTTCGTCACTGAATCACTTTGTGATCCAAGACTTTAACCACTCTATGCCTCAGTTTCCTCATCCATGGTTTTACCTGACTAATCAACTTCATGGAGAAGGAAGGAAGTTCAAAGGAGGTATAATGACCCATGTGGACATGCTTTGGGAAAAGTACTGTGCGATCTAATGATGATTAGTATTCCCAGCATTGTTCCTTTCTTCCAAGAATATCAGGATTTTGTAGACTCACTCTACTTAATTTTTTGAACTTTTGACTCCCAATTTTTTTTTCCTGTGTATTTTATTTTCCTTCCTTATAGAACCAGTTGAGGGTAGAAAATTGACTCACTGAAGTGAGTTAAGCAGACAGGAACCTCCCTTTAAAAGAGTGTTGTTTAAAAAAAAAAAAAACTAGGTCAAAGCTGAGGGGGAAAACAAAAACATTACACCTGTTTGGGCTCTGAGACCAACTGTGGGCCCACGCCCACATGCAGGTACGGCTGGTCTCTGCCCAAGTAGTTGCGGGCTCGGGTAGCTGCTTGCACTGCTCAGTTGTCACTAGGAGAGCCCAGGGTGTGAGAAAGTTGTGTGCTACACAGGGACCCAGAAAGGTGGTTTAATACTAGGACCAAACACTGCCCTTGGAGCCAGTCTCTAGTGTGAGGCACTTGTGGCATCTAGTAAACCACAGTCCAACTTTTTTTTTTTTTTTAAGCTTATTTATTTTGAGAGAGAGAGAAAGTGAGCAAGCCAGCGAGGGGCAGAGGGAGAGGGAGAGAAAATCCCAAGCAGGCTCCATGCTGTCAGAACAGAGCCTGATGCAGGGCTCGAATCCATGAACCGTGAGACCATGACCTGAGCTGAAACCAAGAGTCAGATGCTTAGCCAACTGAGCCACCCAGTCCAACTTTAACATCTTCTGTGTGCTTACCATACACTCGTTCTACCCTGCCCTTGAACTTCTTTCCTCCTGTTGTGGTTTACCCATTCGCCCTTCTCAGCGGACTCTGGCTTTGGCAAGCAGTCACCTCTGGTCCTGGACTCCCTGAACTTCTCGCCACACCCACCCCATAGAAGAGGAGAGTCAGAGGAGGAAGTGGTGCTGTTAAGATGAGAGCACGTGGCCCAACAGTACACGGAACTTCCACCTCTTCCAGAGGCCCTGCCCCTGGGCTTGGGAATGTTCCAGGCATCAAGGGAGCCCTGTGTCAGGAGCTCACCTGGTGTTTGCACTTCCCTGGGGAGAAAGTGGGTATGGACACCCACAGATATTTTGTTCTACTTGTCAGCAGGGGTTGTTTTCTGCTCAGGAACCCTGGGGATGGAAATCTAGGGAGGACTAAAGACCCAACTACTGGGCAGGGCTAAGTCAGGAAAGAGACCAGTTTAATGCTGCACAGGGCAAAGGCATCATTTCTTAAGTCTGTGGTGTCCAAAAACACTGATCAGCCTTGCAAGTCACAAAATCTTTCATGGGGCTGATGGACCTCCTTTCATTACCAGTCTGGGTCGCTTCTGTCAGTTACAGACCATGCACCCAGCATCCATCATTTGTTGAGGGATTCAGGGGCAATATGAGTAGTGGTTAAGAGCCTGGACTCTGGAGCCTGGGTTCAAATCCCAGCTGTCTCACTTGCCAGCTGTGTGCCGGGGGCATGCTACTTCATTTCTCTGTAATAGTTTCTGTTGGGAATGAAGATAATAGTATTTATTCCATGGGTGTTGGGAAGCTTGTGGAACCCCACTTGGTGCACAGGATAACCAGTTATTAGGATCAACAGCACTCGCGAGTCTGCCGTGTGAAAGGGAAGTAATGCAGAGAGGTTGACTGGCTGACTCAAGTCGCAGAGCAGGGGAGTGGCAGAGCCCCAGACCTTTCCCTGATCTCAGGCTGTCTGCCTGACGTGGAGCATTTGTGCCTCTGTCCCTCTCGTCTGTCACCCACCGATGGCTACACAGGAGTCTGTGGAGTTTCAGTGCTGAGTTGAGCAGAGCCCCCTCCCTGCTCCTACCCATCTCTCTTCCCCTCCCCTTCCCTCCACTCCCTGCCAGGTTCAGGCCAGGGTTGCAGGTGGAGTGGGAGCAGCCTGAGCAGTTTGGTGGGCTGTAGTCTGGTGCCTTGAAGATTTTCCCTCTTTCTTCTGATTCTAGACTTGGAGATCACGGTCCCAATTCGGCACTCACAGCACCTGCCAGGGAAAGTGGAGTTTGGAGTCTATGAGAGTGGCCCTAGGAAAAGCGTCTTCCCCCCAAGGACAGAGCTACGGCGAGGAGACTGGAAAACAGACAGTACCTCCAGCACCGCAAGTGAGCAAGGGGTAGGGGGTGTGTGTGTGGGGCGGTGTCTTCACATCTGCACTCCAGCTGGGGCCTTGGAGCTTTGAGAACAGTCTCTGTTGTGAGCCCAGCAGATCCCAGCTGGAGCCTGATTTGGGTCTGGAGGTGTAAGACATGGGGAACATTTAGCCTGTGAAGTTTGCCTTTTCTTAGAGGGCCAAAGATCCTTTAATATCCCCTGAAGCCAGATTGCATACTACCTTATTACACTGTTCCTTTTACAAATAGAAAAACCTAGTAATAACACTAGTTAACATTTATTGATCGTTTACTGTATGCTAAGCCTCTTCTATAGATTCTCAGATTTAATTCTCACAGTAACTCTATGGGATAGGCACTACGACCTGTATTTACTGAGAAGGAAACTGGAGTCTTAGTGCCTTGCCCTAGGTAAGATAGCTAATAAGTCGTGGTGTCAGGATTTGAGCTCAGGCAGTCTGGATCCAGGGCCCAGACTATTCTTTCTGCTTCCTCAACCGTGGTAAGGGGAAGGAAAGAACATGAAGTCAGAAACATTAGAAAACGATGGACTCAAATTTGAGAATTCCAACTTTATAGATGAGTTGAGGATCTAGTTAGGAAATGTGGAAGACATTTTGGCTTGAGAGCTTGATAGAGTCTGATTGCAACAGACAGTACCCGCTGAGGTACACGCAGGAGGTGGGGGGCTTTGTTTCCGTATCCAGGGCGGTGTTAGCTGACTTCGGATACACCGGCTTCACAAGCAGAATAGATGGAGTTTCTTTTCTTTCATACATTTTAGTGTTATCAAAACAGCTAGGAGAGCCATGAAAGAGTAGGAGACTTGGCTGAATTTTAGGACTCGTGTCTCCTTAAATGTCAGGCAGAGAGCCCCCAGGAAGGTCATCTAAACCCAGGAGTTAATCTTTTCTGCATCACAAACCCGTTTGAGAATCTGATGTGTGCTCTGGATGTGCTTCCCAGAAAAATGCACGTGTATGTGTACATACATAGACATACAATTTTTCCCGTCCATGGACATAGGTCAACAACCCTGCACTAGTCTCCCTTTTGACTTTATAGATGGGGTATTTATGATCCAGAGAAGGAAAGGGTTTTATGCAAGGTCACCTGGCCAGTGAAGGAAAGGTGGGAGTAGGCCCTGCTCTTCTCTCGGTTCAACATTCCTGCCACCACTACGTGTTGAAACAGACCCAAAGCCTGTCTCACGACCGACCACAGGGTGAGTCTAGACAGGGCAGAGGAGAAAACTTATCTTAAATAATGGGGGTGGTAATGTGTATTCAAAACCCTCTTGAGGCATTTTAGAGAATTCTGACAAGTTCAAAAATGGGAGAGATTTTCCCAGTGATCACAGGTGGCTGAGGAAACATGAGGCAGGTGGCAGTCTCTCAGATGTGTCGCGGAGGAGAGAAGTGGTATAGATCGTTTCAGGGTGAGGGCAGTGCATTCCGGTGTGGAGAGGAGGGGAAATGTAGCAAGACAAATGCAAAGCATTTATTTCGGGTTCAGATTAATTTCAGTGATTTTACCTGTGTGTTTTACCTTGAGGTGAAAACGGAAAACAGAATGGAAAGCATAAGCCCGATACGGGGCTTGAACACACGGATGCGAGATCATGACCCGAGTCAAAGTTGGACACTTAGCTGACTGAGCCACCCAGGCGCCCCTTTGTAATTGTGTTTTTAAAGCATGTAACGTGTGATAAGCTCTCAGTAAATGGTAGCTATACAGAAAAATAAATAAATAATAAATAAATAAATAAATAAATAGGTAATAAAAAGGTGAACCATTTCATTTTATGCTGAAAGAAAAAAACTAAACTCTAATAAAATGGTGTAAGATGGTAGCATTTTCAAGATCCCATATTCACAGCTTATGTATTGCTTCTACCATTAAAATTAAGGTATGTGCCAGAGTTCTGCATTTTATTTTAGCCTGAGAGAATCCACAGCCCAGCTAATTTTGTTCGCACCCTTCAGGCAGCGCGAGTAACCGATCCAGCACTCGGAGCCTCCTCAGTGTGAGCAGCGGGATGGAGGGGGACAATGAGGTGAGAGCTGGGGACTCCACTCCCATATGGCTTGTCCTACGGGTCATTTCATTGCAGGAAATAGAAATCCAAGTGAAAGAAGCCGGACACACAGGTCACATATTACAGGATTCCATTTATGTGAACTATCCGGAATAGGTAGAATCAGAGAGACAGAACACACATTGGTGGATACCAGGGGCTGGGAGGAGAGGCAAATGGGGAGTATGGTGTTTCCTTTTGGGGTGATGGAAATGTTTTGGGACTAGCTGGAGGCGGTAGTTGTGCAACAGTGTGCATGAGCTAAATGCCACTGAATTGTTCACTTAAAAAAATTTTTTTTAAGTTTATTTACTTCTTCGGAGAGAGACAGAGACAGCGTGAGCATGGGAGGAGCAGAGAGAGAGGAAGAAGAGAGAGAATCCCAAGCAGGCTCCACACCCTCAGCACAGAGCCTGACATGGGACTTGAACCCACGAAACCGTGAGATCATGACCTGAGCCGAAACCAAGTCAGACGCTTAACTGACTGAATCACCCAGGCGCCCCAAATCGTTCACTTTAAAATGGCTAACTTTATTTTATATGAATTTCTCCTCAATAAAAAGAGGAAGGAAGGAAGGAAAGAAGGAAGGGAGGGAAGGAGGGAGAAAGGGAGGGAGAGAGAAATAGAAATTCGCTCTGACTAGTTAAGCCATAAAGGGCACGTGTGAGAAGGAGCTGGATGAATACCAGGGAATCCAGGGGTAGAAATCCCATCTTGGGGCCAGGATCAGGAGCAGTGAGAAATGCCGGAGCCAAGGCCAGTGCTCCATGTTTCCCCAGGGCCATATGCTCTCGTCTCTTTTCCCCTGTGTGGACCTGCTTTCTTGTCTCACTGTACCCTGACCTGTTCTGCTCCTGTGCATGTATAGTGGCGAATAGTCCCTTGAGAGCCAAAAGGCCTCTCAGGAGGGGATGAGCTGCTGCCTTAGACTGAAGCCCAATTTTGGTCAGGGTGTCTACCCCAATCCAGTGGCTGGGATGAGCAGGAGGTGTCACTTGGGTCACTGCCAACCTGGGAGACCCTGAGATAGGGCCCTTGAGGTGGGCCAGCCCTCCAGTGCACAGCTTATATTCATTACCCCATGACTGAGGGCCACTCAAGGCTCTGCTCTCCCGAAAAGGGACTTTGGTTTAAAAACAAAATTTCTCCGGCTCTACCTGGTTAGAGCATGCTTCTCAAACTTTAAGATGCATAAGAACCTTAAGATCCCAGGCACCTGGGTGGCTCAGTCAGTTAAGTGTCTGACTCTTGGTTTCAGCTCAGATCTTGATCTCATGGTCCTAAGCTCAAGCCCCATGTTGGGCTCCATGCTGCGCGTAAAGCCTACTTAAAAAAAATATTAATAATTACCTAGGATCTTGTTAACATGCAGGTTCTGATCAAGTGGGTCTGAGGAGGAGCTTGAGATCCAGCAGGTCTCACAAGCTCTCAGGCGATGCTAATTTGATGGTCCACAGAGGACGCTCTGAGTAACAAGGACCATTAATGAGAATTTGGGCCCCGTTGTCTCCTCAGTGACTCTAGGAATCGATAGAAAGCTGCCCTGGTGTTGTTGGTTCCATTCTTTTTCTTTTTTTTTAAGTTTATTTATTTTGGTGTGGGGAGGGGCAGAGAGAGAAGAATGAGAATCCCAAGCAGGTTCCACATGGTGAGCAGAGCCCGACATGGAGCTCGGTCTCCCAGTCGCGAGGCCATGACTGAGCTGGAATCAGGAGTCCTACCCTGAGCCATGCAGGCACCTCACTGGCTTCATTCCGTTTGTGAATAACCTTCAGCAAAGCCTGGGAGACTTTGGGCTCATCGTGTCCAACTATGGTGGTTGCTTAAAGAAACGTTTACCTTTCTTTATCATCTTTTTTCCTGTAGGATAATGAAGTCCCCGAGGTTACCAGAAGCCGCAGCCCATGCCCCCCACAAGTGGACGGAACACCCACTGTGCCCCTTGAGAGGCCCCCCAGGGTACCTCCAAGAGCTGCCTCACAGAGGTAAGGTTGATGCTGACAAGAAATGTGTCTCTCCTTCTCTGAGTTCCCGTGGGAGGACAGTAGGATTTGGGGGCACCTAAGATGGCCTAAGAATGCGTGCAGAGCTAACTGAAATGCCTAGTTTTGATGTGTTTTAATGTGGACTCTTTGCTAACTGATGCTCTATTCGAGGGCAAATACTTTAAGTAGCAATTGCAGTATTTCATCAATGAAGTACATTGGTAAACATCAACTTTTTTAGTAATTGTCATGTTTGGTTAGAATTCAGCTCCCTAATAGTAATTCCCTTGGCTGTTTTGTGGGGACAGTGCCTTTTGGGGGCCAGGAGATAAGAAAGACTGGGGGATGAAAATAAAGGTGGGAGACATGGCTCTAGCGCCACACTCTCTGGGAGCAGTGAACTTGGATGAATTATTTCACTTTCACGTAACTCCATTTCTTCATCTGTAAAATGGGGATAAGAGTAGAATGTCCTCACAGAGTTGTAAGAGTGGAGTTTTGGTCCATAGTAAGAGCTCGACAGAATGAGTGATTTTTCTTGTTCGGGACAAGACTGAGCAGATGGAGATTTGGAGATGGGCATCAGGCAAAGGAGTTTAGAGTGTTTGCTGGGCTCTGATGTCTGTCTTTGTTTATAATGGTACTCAGGCCTCTGGTAGGAACTTTTTCAAGGTCTCATGGACAGAAAAAGTAGTCAAAGCTCACTTGTCTGCTCATGCAGAAAGGGGCCTGGGGAATGAAAGCCTAGGCCTGTTTTAGGCGTTTAATTCTTTGATGTCTAAAGTATAATGTGGGGGGAAAATGATTAAAAGGTAGAAGCTTTTTTTTCAACCAGGGTTGGTTTTTTTTGTTGTTTCATATTGAAACTTTTAACTCAAATGAATCTCATCAGTGCAATTTGTTGAGAAAGTGCAACAAGGAGCCCTTTCTTCTGATTTTCTGGAAAGAGAAGCTGTCTCTGAGCTAGGCATCTTTCCATTTCTCCCTTCGCTGCTTACCACTCTTGCGTGTGCTCCCAGTAACATTCACATACTGACACTTGTTACACAGACCTCCTGTGATCGCAAACATTCACTGGCATGTTTCCTTGGTATAGACCAGAGGTCACATAGTAGGATACCAATCCTGGGGGGACCTGTAGCGATAATCGAGTCCAGTTGCCTGAATTGGCATAATGTTCTCTTGCTTCAAAATCATATAGTTGGTGACTGGGGAGGGGTGTTTACGGAGAATGATTATGGTAATAAATGCTAAACTGTACTGAGCGCTTACTATATACTGGATAGTATGTTAAACACAGTGAATGCAGGATCTCACTTAACTCCATCCACAACTCTAAGAGTTAGATATTTAGGATTATCCCATTATTCCAAGCACTGGGGCTTGGACTGGATTGAGACTTACCCTGTGTGGCAACCCTGGTTGTGCCTGACTCGAGGCGTCCAGTGTCTTAGTCATTTTGTGACACCTGTGCAAGAAAGTCGAGGTATCAGTAGGAGGAGATCCAAGACCTAAGGCCTGCTAATCCTGAAGATTGAGGAGTTTGGGGGCAGTTAACTAATTGCATCAAGATGAAAGGGTTGTCAAGCTTGAAAACTATAGCTGCAAGACTCTGTGGGATTTTGTTAATGGGAGAGAAAAAGAGAACAGCCAGGGAAATGGGTTCCAGAAATTAAAGGATAGAAATTGGGCTGCATTTAAATGTGTCAACAGAGATGGCAAATGAATTCTGGGGGGAGTCTGGAAGCGTGTTGTGATAAAAATGGGAGCAAACAGGAGGAAAACACTTTTTACTAAAGAAATGGTATTTGCAAGGAAATCTGTAATTGATAGAGCATGGCATTTGGGTGCCTTTTTTGTGTGAAGAAAGATTTGCAAATATGTGATTGTTTTGTAAGTATGTATGCAATTTGCATAATAAAACGAGGAGATGTTTGAGCAAATAATAAAGCAGGCCTCTCTGTCTCCTGAATGGCTTCCGTGCTCCACCCACTGACGGACAGGAGGGGAGGCGAACCTTGAGGGTCTCCTCTCTACTTCCAGATCTGGGAATCAGCAACTGTTCTTTGCCCATGTCTCCTGAGCCCCCCTCCCAAACAGCACTAGGGCTACAATGCCTGTCACCCCCTCCCAGTCCTGGTCCCTTCCTCTACTCACTCCACATGCCCGTCCTCAGAGCTTGAGCTGGCAGTGAGGACTCCCGAGTCTCCACTTGCACCTGGGCCTTCTGTTTCCTAATCTCTGCTGGGGGCCCTCGACCCAGATGCCCCACGGATGTCTCAAACAGCCTGTGCAGAACTGAATTCATCCCATCTGCCATTCTCTGTCCCAAACTGCCTTCCTCTGGTGAGTTCCCAGCCTGAGATAAGGGCACCGTTCTCTCACTTCCCAGAGCACCAAACCCAGGCGTCATCCTCCAACCCTCCCCCCCTGACAGCTCCCACAGAGTGTGTCTCCAGACTCTGTCCATTCTGCTGCCCTTTAAGCTCTCGGATCCACCCCCTCTCCGTCTGCCAGGGCCTACATTCATCCTTGTAGACCCACACTCACCTCCCTCCTCCACGCTGCCGCCACATTGCACTTTAGATCAGAAATTGCTGATGATGTCACTTCCTGGTGTAAAAGCCTTCCCACTGAATGCTGTGTTTTTTTAGCACGCTGTGGCCCTGTCTAGCCTCAAGTCCCACCCTCTCCTGTATTCACTGATGCACCACCCCTTAAGGATTCCCAGTGGGCTGTGCCATTTGGAACTGTGTCTTTGCTCAATCTGCTCCTGTTGCCTGGAATGCCTGTCTCCCTCCTCCCTTCCAATCTCTTCTTAGAAATTTCCTACACATCCTTTAGGATTCGGTCTAGTCATCATCACCTCTTCTATGAAGCCTTCCCTGATGTTCCTATGTTCCTATGATGAAACTTCTTGTGGCTCCCCAAATATGTCTATTATAATTCATTCCATGTCATGGCCCCTCTTTACATATCTGTTTCCTCAAGTGGAACTTAAGCCCCAAAAGAATAGAGACCATTTTTGATTAAAAAGTTTTTTTCTGGGGCGCCTGGGTGGCGCAGTCGGTTAAGTGTCCGACTTCAGCCAGGTCACGATCTCGCGGTCCGTGAGTTCGAGCCCCGCGTCGGGCTCTGGGCTGATGGCTCAGAGCCTGGAGCCTGTTTCTGATTCTGTGTCTCCCTCTCTCTCTGCCCCTCCCCCGTTCATGCTCTGCCTCTCTCTGTCCCAAAAATAAATAAATGTTGAAAAAAAAAATTAAAAAAAAAAAATAAAAAGTTTTTTTCTACTGTCTCCAGTGCTTAGTATAATAGCCGTAACAGAGTAAGAACTTAATAAATATTTATCACGTAAGTGAGTTAACGGATGGATGGAGAGATTGGTACTGCTTGTGTTAGACTCCCCATCTCTTAAACAGTTAGCCATCAGTCATCTTCCACAGTGCAGGTAGCTCATAGATTAGTGGAAAGAAGTTTCACTCTCCCACCTTTAAGTTCCCAATGTATTTCAAAGTCAGGGAAAGGAAATGATGACAAGAACAGGAGAAGATGCATTATATCTTTGTATGGCATTTTCCTTGCAGGGCATTAGTCCTTATAGAGTGGGCAGCTGACAATGTCACGTTCCTCACAAGTAAGGTCCTGCCAATTGATAACAACAAAACAAAACAAAAAACAACAACAACAAAAAAACACACCCCAAATCTTACTGAGCCTTTGCTGCTTTGTTTTTAAACATATTTTGCCATTTACAAATGATTTGTCAATCACTAGCAATATGTGCACTCCCCTTTAAGGCATAGCCAAGGTCCTGTGTAATCAGAACATACTTCTAGAGGCCTCTTGCAGTGCCAGAAGTTGATCCTGTACATGCAGACTTGTAAAGAGGTCTGTGAAGTCCCTGGGAGGGGCTGGAGTGGTCAGGGAGTAAGGGTACTTGGGACTGAGGCTATTTACTAATAGGGAAGTTTAAAAATATTTTCAACAATGTTGTGATCATACAAAAGCATAATAACAAATCTACTTATTTTAGTATTTATTTTTTTATTTTTGAGAGAGAGAGAGAGAGAGAGAGAGAGCATGTGCGAGTGAGGGAGGGGCAGAGAGAGAGAGGGAGAGAGAGAATCCCAAGCAGGCTCCACATTGTCAGCAGAGCCAACGCAGGGCTCAATCTCATAACCGTGAGATCATGACCTGAGTTGAAATCAAGAGTTGTATGTTTAAACAACTGAGCCACACAGGGGCTCCATAGTCCTACTTTAAAAGAACATTAATCAATATCAAGGTTACTGGTTTCTTTTTTTTTAAATGTTTTTATTTATTTTTGACAGAGAGAAAGAGAGAGTCAGAGCACGAGTTGGGGAGGGGCAGAGAGAGAGGGAGACAGAATCTGAAGCAGGTTCCAGGCTCTGAGCTGTCAGCACAGAGCCCAATGTGGGGCTAGAACTCATGAACCATGAGATCATGACCTGAGCTGAAGTCCGATGCTTTACCGACTGAGCCACCCAGGCGCCCCAAGGTTGCTGGTTTCTTGAACAAAACTCATCAGCAGCAAGACCTTACCTTCAGCAGGGAGGAGAAAGCAGCCAGTTCTTAGGTATCTCTGGGCACTCATGTCTCCCAACTCCAGCTTCTCAGATTCCTGGAGAGGCTGTCTCCCCACAGACCACACCTTGAATCTGATTTAATACTCTTTATTTTCATGATTCTGATATGTCTATAATCACAAATCCATTTCCCTGAGATGGGACTTCCAATCCTTGGTTGGGATTATTCATCAGAATGAACTACAGAAATTGTTTGCTTGCAGACCCACCCCAAATGCAGAATGGGGCAGCAGAGAGAGGAAGAGGGTCCAAGAGGGAATCATGACTGTCTTTGTGGTGGATGGTAAATCGTAAGGCTCATGGGGCATACATGGGAAAAATCTTTATTCATAATAAAGCTAAAATTATTAGCTGTACTTCTTGAGTACTTCTTTACTTCTAGAGTAAAGGCCAGAAACAGTGCTACCCACTTACCAATTGTCATTTCCAAGCAACACACAACACTCCAGTGTAGGTGTTTGTAGGTACTTCTGTTTGGTAGGTGAGAAACACATTCAGAGAAGTTGAACTTGTCCTTCAGATGTGTGCATAATTGCCTTTGCTATGTGTTCCCACAGGTTCTGAACTTCCCCTGTCCAAACAGTGCAGTTTACTGATTTTTCCTGTTGTCTGTCTTATCCATTACATTCTCAGCACTGTGAGGGCTGAATCCATTCCCATTTTACTTGTTGTTATATGTCATACCCAGGAGTAGACACATAGTAGATAAATGTTTTTTGAGATGGAGGGAGATGGATAGGAAGGAAGGGAGGGAGGCAGCGAGGCAGCCGGGAAGCCTAAATGTACTCAGCTAATAAGTAAGGCTGACTGGCCTTCAGCCTTCTCCTATAAGCCCATGGTTCATAGGTCAGGTTGGGGAGGTGGAAGGAGACTGTCCATTTGTTTTTTTCTGGATAAAGAGACAACCACACAAAACCATCTATTCCCAGGGGCCATAGCAGGACCTTCTGAGGATGTCTGTGGTTGTTCTTGTCTACTCCTGCTTCTCTATCTTGTTCCTGAGACGGCCCCTCTTTTTCTCAACTCTTTTGTTATTTCCTTGACCTATGCAAAACTTGTGTTCAAGAGACATTTAGTAAATATTTAATCATTGATTCATTCAATCTTTGTGCAACTCCAGGATAGCACAGTTCAATTATGGCACCTGACAAAGCCCTCTTTCTTGACTTATTGACTTGCTTCCAAGAGAATTAAATATTGGTTTTACAGCACACATGTGGAAATACCATCTACCGTTGTTGAACCTCTCTGTAAATAGACTCACCCAGGTCTATCTGGAATGGCATTTAGGACTGTTTAAAAACCTTCCAGAATAACATGGAGGGGGGCTTCTAGGAAAGCAAATGTGGAGTTGGGATAACACACTTAGCGATCCCTTGAGGGCATAGTTGTGAGAAGCAGACTTCAGAAATTCTTCACTCCTTTCTCAAGGGACCACCTACTACAATATGTCTCCCGCCTGGCTGCATATTTGAATCACTGGTGTCTTAAAATATAGGCTGTATTATTTAGATACGGCAAGGTCAACAGATCAGGAGACAACTGCTCTTGAGAAGATAGTTTGGTGTACTCCTAGATCCCAAGAGGAGGGGGCACATTATGCCCTGGTGGCTCTGGGGGCTCACTGGGAAGCACCAGGTTTAGTCAGGAGAAAGGCAGTGGAGTGGGGGGAACAGTGGAGTGGGCAGTGAAGTGGGCAAGAACTTTTACTGTGATTTCTGCAGGAGGGTACAACTAGGGTAGGCAGATTTAGGATTGGCTAGTTTGAATAATTTCAGTGGGCTCTGGGGCAAAAGTCCCTAGCTGTCTGTCCTTAGTTGTCTGGTACCTGGTCCTGAAGTGATTAGGGCAGATGGGTAGTGGCCCAAATGTGAGAAACCGTGAAGAAAGTAGTATAAGGGTATAGGGTGGAATTGGTTAGTTTGCATAGGAAAGGTCTGCTCTTCAGTAAGTTGCTATCTCTAGGAACTAGTTTACCTTGGGAGGGGCATTTCCTCCAGGATCAGCAAGTGTCCGGGGGTCAAAGCATCAGAAAATGAAAGACATGGTTAATATAATTCATTGGGGGAGGGACACTATTAAAAAGTTGTGATGCTTGAGCCTTATCCTCTAGAGATTATGATGGAATGGGTCTAGGAGAGAGCCTGGGAATTGGTATTTTTTAAAGGTCCACTGGTGATTCTAATGTGCAGCTAAGGTTGTGATCCACAGCCAGCACTGTGGATGCTGAGGTCCTCCTGAGGTCCATATGGCTTCATTAACTAAGAACGTGTTCTTTGCATAGTTTACCGAGTTTGCCACAAACCATGGATGCCTGAGAACTAGTTAATCAAACTCATTTTAAAATAGTGACCTTTATCTTTCATTTCAGGCCTGCAACCAGGGAGACCTTCCATTCTCCTCCACCTATTCCACCCAGAGGTCGCTGATTCCACCTCCTAAAACCTGCCTACTTCGGGACTTTGAGACCTGCAGTTTCAGCCTGTTAATGATGTCTTCGTGTTGAGTATGATGGCATGAGTATTGACCTTAAGACCTACTCTCATGGCTGATATTGTTGTGGCCCTGCTGGTTTGGGCTTTCCTTGAAGAAGATATTATTAAGGCATGAAGAAGTGAAAAACTGAGGACTTTATTCACCATCACCAAGTGTATTGATCCACATCCTTCTTTGCCAAAAGGATAAAGACTTAATGGGAATACTTACCTCTAATTTGGCATGTCAGAAGCCTGAAAAGATTGATCAGAAATGTACTTTATGAGTGATTTTACTGAAATGCACTTATATTAGGCCTTACTTATTTGCTAGTCCAGCATAACTTCTAGAAGTGGTTATGATTTAAGACTTACAGTTTTCAAGTAAGAAGATATGTCCTGACTTTTAAATAGTTCTTCAACTTTTCTGTAGATTCAGGAGGGTGTCTAAATGTTGGAGCTGGTCACACAAAACAAACCGAAAATGACTTTAGAGAGGGATTAGTCCTAATTCCTTGTATGTGGAATACAAATCTGAGGTTCCACAGAAGTCCGGAACCATCTCTAGATAGCCAGTCACTCTCCCTCAAGAAATGCCCGCATGTAGAAATTCAGTCACTGACTGTTGACCTTCCAGAAATATCCTTCCTCCATATCTCCCGGGCATGGGACTATCAAGTTTTTTTGTTTTTTTTTTTTTTCAATTTGGGCACTTATACTTCACTATGCTTTCAAAACAGTGATGTTACCAAGGAACATCTATAAATGGTTGGGAACTGGAAGCTTGGGATGCCAGCGACCCCATTTATTGTTCTGCAGTCTTTATAGATCTTATAAGTTCAGCCATAAGGAGAGAGAAGGATCCTTGACTTTTTCTCTGCCGAGAGGTTAGAAGAGAAAGAAAGAATGTAAAATCGAAACAGTTATCTATTTTCTTATAAATGTATTATTACCACTAGGCTTAGGAAATCTGTGCGGAGAATAGAGAGCCATTAGTATATCATGATTGTCATATGTCATTAATATGTGATTAATTTTGAGTCACTGGCACAGAAATCTACCTTCAAAGCACAGATCCTTAATCTGATACTTAAACACACAGTAAAATTAGTATCAGACACATTTCTTTAAAAAATATCAGAAATCTGGTGATTTTTCATGAAATATATTCTTTGTCCCACACAGACATATATAAGCCACACTATTAATGATCTATTTAATTACAGTTTTATTGTGTCCTTTTCTAATGATTCGAGGTTCTTTTTCAATTTCATTCATCAGTCCAGCAAACGAGGACTCTTGTTGGAGTTAATAGCTTCTGGGTCGTGGGTCTTTTGTCTGACATAAAATACACTATTGGCCGTGGCCATTAAGACAGTCTTTGTGCAAATCACTTATCACAATGCCTGGCACATAGTAGCCATTCTGCAGTGGTCCCTTTACTCTCCTTGTCACTCATTTGGGAGAAAGAGGGTAATGTGGGATAAAAGGAGAACAAGAAATTATAATTTTGGTATTGTTGTCTTTTCTCTTATTTATAGGTGGTCTCTTAAGCACACTTGGCTTTGATAAAAGCTACACTTTTTTATATTCAATATCTCTAAGCTCCCTCTTGGATTGCCAAATTTAGATTTTTATAATTCTCTAATAAGCATTTAGGTCAATAACATGGCAAAACTTACTGCCAGCTAATGGTGTTAGCATCTTTGTGTGCACATCACTGTTTGTGCAATATTGGAATATTTTATTACATTTTATTCTTCTGTGAAAGTAAATGGAAAACATAAAATTGAAAGTGCTGATTAGAAACCTGGGTCTGATAAATATGACACACTTGAGACATGGGTGGAAATGGTCCAGAGTTCATTGCACATCTGAACTGCTCCATGTTATCAAAGAATGTCTCTAATGTTGATGTGAAATTCTGCATTCTCTAGAAACAGTACTACCCATTATGACGTGAATTTATTCAACTTCCATACTCAACATTTATACACATTTTTAGGAATATGTTATGTAACAAAATCATGGGTTCCAATACAGTGAGGATCAGAAACTAGATTGTAACTAGGTATCCAAAGAGACTGTTAAAAAGCTCTCTGTGTGATGCTTTGGGAGACAACTCAGCTGCCACCATCCTTCCCCAAGATTTTATGAGCTGGTTCAATAGAAAGGGAAGCTATTAGTCATATTCACTGCCATTGCTTCTCCTTCTAACTGTGCAAAGTATGCTGTCATCCAGTTCCTAGGCTAGTATTCTTCCTTCATCTTGTATTAAAACCTGAGAGCAGGTAACCCAACAATGTAAGCAACAAAGCATGAAGAATGAAAGATTATGAGCAAGAGGTTGGTGTTGCAATCAAGTCATTTAACTTGACGTATTTAATGATGTGAATAATCCCTAATGCTTCGCCATAATTAGGCAAAGTGATAGGATGTAAATTACTTCAATGAGAAGTTTTACAAGTCAAGCTAAGTACCTACTCTTCATCTCCATTTTTCTGGCTTTGTTGCTAAAAAAGAGAGGTTTTAGCCTATCCTATATCACCTCAGTAGTTGGGATTTTTAGATCCCTCTCCCATACGCACCAGAAAATAAGATGGTTTTCTGTGCTCCTCTGTCAAAGAATAGTGTATGGTTTTGCAGCTGGTTGGCTGAGGAAGCATTAATACCGACTCATTTGAGTCTGAGAACCAAATGTTTTAAGTGATTGCTTCCTGAAGAAAGAACTTCGAACAATTATAAAGTTTTCCGGTGACTAAAACGTTTCAAGCAAAAACAGAAAAGATAGAGGTGCAAAGTGATAAATAGCAATGGAAGAACTGGCCCACCCCAGAAGTCAATACTAGAAAGACAACATAACAAAGTAGAAAAAGGAATACAATTTCAAAGAAAAGGTGATCTGAAACCGGCCACTGTACACAGAAGGTAGGGAGAGTGAAGAAAGAGGCAGACCACTCCAGGTTGATAGGGTAGCAGTTTTAATAAGCAAGGAAATTTACATATAAGGCTTGTCCTGGGCGGTCATAAGGCAAGTAGATCTTCCTCACCTGCCTGCCAGAATCTTAAAAGTTCATATAGAGAGGCCTTAACTGGGTACAGTCACATATACTGTCCAGATGATCTCAACAACACCTTACTCATTCAAGGCTATGTCCTTGGAATGGCTCCCACTTTGGGAATGGTGGGCGGAGTACATATTCCAAAAACAGGGAAGGGGGTGAGGATCCTCAAATAGCCAGGGTTCAGCTCGAGGGCCAATTAGCGGTCAGATCCTCTCAGTTACCTTCTCCAACAGTAGCTGACGTTGGAAGTCAGAAGATATGTTGTTATTTATAGAGCACGATTTTTGAAGATCATGTTTATCAAGAATGAGAATAAAGATGGAAATTGTGGGTTTCTGGGTCATTTACTAGTCATAAGCCCTTTCACCAACTGAGTCTTATTAGGACTACCACAAAAAAGACTGTATAGCCATGGGGGGGGGTAGGTATTTCCTTTCACTAGCATGTTTTCTCCCATGCCTTTTGGTGACAGGGAGTGAGGTCACTAATCAGGATGAAGAAACTGGTGCAATAAGATACATCAGTGTTTTTCACTCTCCAGTCTACCAGAACAGCCCTGATTTGGGTGATGCCCCTGAGTTCTATTTTTTAGCTTTGAGGTCATCAGTTTCCAAAGATATTTGAAGCTACAGTCCTTCCCCCCCCCCCCAGCCTATTATTTAACTCTTATTCCTTCTTTCTATACCTATCATCAGACTTCTATCACCTAAAGCCATTTATCATCATATCCTAGTGCCTCCTGGAATTCCTGGCACATAGTAGATGCTTGATAAATAGTTGTTGAGTTAATGACCCTACATGCTCTTCCCTCCATTAAAGTTTTCCAAATTCTCCACCAAAATAGGGTTTCCTCTTTTCTATTTGCCCATTGCTCTTACTGCCTCTTGAACATTTGCACAGTTGGTCACATTTTGCGCAGTTCTGTTTTTTACACTGTCATGCCTATTCTCTGTTGTGTGCGTAATTTCCTGGTTTTAAGTCTACACTCCCTAAATGATTGCTTTTACTTTTTCTTATGTCCTCCCCACCCCTAAGTAATTGCCATCCCAGTGCTCCCCACAACACCTAGCAAATGCTCACTGCCTCAAATCTGTGGAGGCTGGTGATGGATGTTTAAGCAAGGAACTACTCATCCATCTTAATTCAACACTTACACTGCTTGTTCTTCAATTGCACATCATCACTTGATTCAAAAGCAGTGATTATTCATTCACAGAGCATTTACTGAGCTTTCACTATGAGTAAGTCACTGCGCTAGGTGCTCTAGGGGATATACAAAGATGTATAAGACGCCCCCTCCGATTTCTATAGCAATCACTGGTGTAGGATTCATTCAGCAATTAATCATGTACTGCCTTGTGATGTCTTTTAGACTGGCTAGGAAATATTGTGTAAATCCTCTATGCTATTTGGCTTTTCACTTATTAAGGTCTTCATTTGTTCATTCAGCAAATAGTTTGAATGTATATGATGTGACAATGACTATTCCAGCAGCTGGGACAGATACAAAGATGAAAAAATGATAGTCCTTGCCATCAAAAAAGGTCAGAATGTATTACAGAAGAGGAGATGAAAGATGGTAACTATGACATAACATGCCTAATGCTTTTGGAATCCTGAAGAAGGGGTGCTCAGCTTTCCCAGGGTGTCATGCAAGGTTTCACTGAAGAGGTGATAGTTCAATTAGCCCTGGAAGGAGAGTATCTAATCGTCTACTTATTTGCATTCTAGACAAGTATAAAAAAAAAAAAGGGTATATTTGGGAAATATAGGAATGAAGCCAGGGCATAGAGATTGGTAGAAGGTAAAGTTGGTATCTGATAATCTGGGGTCTGTGCAGCTGCATGTTGACAGGGCTCTCCTTTAGCAAGAACCTTTTCCCAATGACATGGGAATAGCACATGGCCATTGTAAAAACCATCCAAATATTTACAGGCATGTACAAAGAAGAAACTGAACCTGGTGTCAATGGTTTGAATTACTATCTTTCAGATCGTTTGCTATGGGTAGACTAATATAGTACCATTTAAAATGGGATTATATTCTGTCAACTTTTTCTATTTAAAAGTATCTCTAAATATCATTGCATGCCAGTACAAACAGGCCTATTTCAGTTTTAGAAATGGTTGTACAGATAGAAGTCCATTAGTAGTAAGATTCTGGAACAAAACTGCTTGGAACTGCTCTTTCAGCAAGCCACTTAACTTCTCTGTGCTTCAGTTATCATACTTGTAAGATGAACACACCAAGAGTGCCTTTTCATAGGGTTTTGGTGAAGATTAAGAGCCAACACGTGTAAAGTGCTCGGAACAGTGCCTGGGAGTTGAAAATTTTAGCTCTGATTCCATGATTTATTTAAACAATATTTAAGGAGTGTTCTAAACAAGAGCGTGATATAATTAGGTTTCTTTTTAGAAAGATCACTCTGGCACCTGTTGGGGAGGATAAATAGGGAGGGAAGATTGGTGGCAGGGATCCTGTTAGGCTGTTGCAATATGTAGTCAGATGGAGATTAGCTGTTACTGGCATAAGAAAGAAAGGGAAAATAAGTTTTTGAGACATTTCTAAGATACCAAATGCTAACACTTGTTGACTGCTGATGGCTGAAAGATAGAGACATCCGACAAAAGTTCCAGCTTTTTGGCTCAGAGGACTGTGTAGATGGTGGATCCATATTCCTAGGACGAGCAATTTTTTAGTTCCTACTACAGGTCTGGCACTGGTCTAGGCACAGAAACTAGGGCGGCGGCGCACAGGTTCCCTGCTTACAAAAGGACTTAGATTCCAGGAGGTGTTTATGTCTGTGGACGGGACACCAACAATATAAGTGGGCAGATAAGTGAACAAGAATTTCAACAAGATTGAAATAGTAGGGGCCCGACAAATATGAAGTGACTCTAAAACACTTATCCACCCCTGTCCAACAATCCCCCAAGATGATGATGAGGGGAGCGCGTGAGTCATTCAATTCACGGCGGGGGACGGGAGCCTTGCAAGGGGTATCTTAACGGATTCCAAGCTCCAGAGGCTGCGGGTCGCACCCCATTTCACAGCCGAAGAAAACGAGGCCAGGAAAACTTAAAACGTTTTGGCCAAGGTCACACGGCTTCCAGCGCCGGGACGCGGCCCGGAGCGGCCCGAGGAGCGCGTCCAGCACCCGCGAGGGGCGCCAGGCCGAGGCCATGAGTGCGCGCCACCGCTGCCGAGGCCCAACGGAGGCCGGCCCGGAGGTCCGAGCGGGCCGGGCGACCCGGCGGCGTGCGAGGTGACCGGAGATGTGGCCCTCGGACGCCGCAACTCGCGCCTCCCGGGTGGGGCGCCCGGCAGCGGTTGCGGCCCCGCGTCGCGAGGCACTTCCGGCGTGTGCCGGGGTGGCCGGATGACGTGGCTGAGTCAGAGGAAGAGGCTGAGAGGCGCCGGGGGGCGGGGGAGGCTCGGGAGCGGGCGGTGACGGCGGCGGCGCGGAGGAGCCAGCGGCTGGGCCCGGGCCCCGTGCGTCTGTCCGCGCCCCGTGGATGCTAATCGGCCGCGGCGAAGGCGGAGGCGGCGGCGGCGGCGGAGGAGGAGTCGGTGGGCCGGCGCCGGGCCGGTGGGAGCGCGGAGGATGAGGCCGCTGCCGGGCGCTCCCGGCGTGGCGGCGGCCGCCGCGCTGTTGCTGCTGCTGTTGCTGCCCCGGGCCCGGGCGGACGAGCACGAGCACACGGTGAGAGGGGGCCCCCGGCCGGCGCGGCCGCCCTCGGCCCGCCGACCCGACCCGCCGCCCCGTCCGGCTCGGCGCGGCCTGGAGGGCTGGGCGGCCCGGCGGAGCTCCGCGGCCGCCGAGGGCGCCTTCCGGTTGGGCCTGGTGGAGCAGGAACCCCGGGAGCTGGGAGGAGGCGTTTGTGTGCGCTTCCCGGGCAAGACTCCGTTCCCGAGTGCCTGGGCCTCCTTCCCCTACCCGCACCTAAATGGCGCCAAGCTCTGAGGTCTGGGGGTCTGGGAGGGAGCGTGGTGAGGGTCGGCGCTCACTTTCCCGGGGAGGGGCGCGGGCTGCAGGGCTCGGGGCTGGTGCCCCCAGGGAGGGGAGCTGTGCTCTGGCTACTGGGGTCTGCGACACAGCGGAAGATGGATGCGTTACGATTACCCGTCATACACCGACCAGGAAATATCCACCACTTTTATGGTCCTCACCAGCCTTTATTTTCTCTCCTGCCCAAACCGGATGAAAAACCCTGGCGTGGGGACAGCATTGATAAACTTGGGGTGAAGAGCAGGTTACACGTGTACACGCGGGCACTCAGGCTACACGCACTCAGTTCTGGACCTTTCTTGTAACTTTCTGCTCACCCTTCTAGCCCCTCGATGAGGCTCCCATCCCGGTGGTCTCCAGGCAGCTTCTGGCTGTAAGGGTCTTGCGTTCCCCGTGCTTCCTGTAGGCCGGGGATAGTCCCTTTTGCATTTGGCTTAAAATTGGTTGGCTGTTTATTTAACTGGCTTTTTCACATCAAAGCGTGGATGTTAACGACTCTAAAAGTGACTTTCACTTAGGGCTGTAACTCGATGGTTTTCAGAGTGGTAGCTGTGAGCCACGCAGGAAGTCTTGTAACTAGAGATGTTGCTTAGGGAGTAATTTTTTTTTTTTTTTAAATTCTGTAACTCAGTAATGACATGATTTTGCGTGAGAGGTTGTGTATGTTCTAAATCTGAAAGATTTGGGGGGAATCTTCTGTCATTTCTGATAAGTGAGGAAGTGAAGCAATCATTCTTAAATATTCAGTGGACCGTCCTTTAGATTTTATTTGTAATTAACCACACTTCTTTTCTCTAGTTGCTGGATTGGCTGAGCTTTTAATTTAGCTAATGAAAGCGCTAAGCTTTTGGCTGTTTTACCTTCAGTCACAGCCAGAAACTTCCTGTATTTTTTTTTTTTTTAGAGACCCACATCTGAAATCATTGACATGTTTTTGTGTTTTATTTGTGACTTCACCTTAAGATAATTTTGTTCACAGTTTAAACAGTTAAATTGAAAAACTGTTTCCTGTCATTTTCTCTGTCAGGTAACATTGAAGTGTAAGAACTGTTCATTTGCAGTGGGCATCCTTTTAGTCAATTGTACTGTCACTAATATTTTTCCAATTTTTTGAACACTTAAGGAAAGTTACCAAATAAAACTCACAACTCTCTCTTAACTATAGTTCCATGGTACAGGCATACAAATTTAAGAAGAGTATCCTCCTTTTTGATCTTGTGTTTTATATAAACTGCTATAAATAGGGAAAACTTAATTAAAATTTCACCAATTGGAGGTATATAAAAAGGCCTGAGTTTAATTTGCAGATTTAAAATGCAAATACAAATTTCATTGAAATTTCATTGCGGAGAATTCAATTTTTTATGCCAGTAATTGAATATAAAATATATGAGAAAAGGTTTTTGAGAGGACATAGTATGTGTGAAATAATTGCTGGACAAAAAATTTAGAATCTACTTCATTTTATTCATATCTACATTGAATTGGTCTCACTTGGTTACCTGTTATTAATATACATTATTTAAAAAGCAAAAAGGTTATAGGAAGACTAGCATTAAGCTATAAGTATAGAATTTAGATAAGTGTCTCTCTTTTTTTGGCTATTAGCCAAAATTTTTATTTTTCTTAAGTTTCTTGAAAATATTTCTTGAAACTGGTCATTCACCTTAACCAGATAAAAATACGGAAAAACTTATAGTCAAGTGAATTTTTTTTCCCACCAAGAAGGCAGAAGTAGGTAGTAAGAGAATGATACTGAAGGAAGAGAAAAATTGCCAAGGGAAGGTTGCTGAGTAGCTGTGTAATAAAAACTTGTGGGATTGAATTATTAATTAAAGAGCAATTTTCAGAAGTTAAAGTTTGCCCTTTAGGTTAACTTTCTGTGAAGACAATTTCCAGGTAGGAATAATAATTAATAGGACGTTTGTGGCAACAATGTGTGAGGCACTATTTTAAGTACTTTACGTATATTAACTCTTACTTTAAATATAAATAATCATGTGAGGAAGATCCTATTATACCCTTTTTATAGATGAGTATACCAGCATCAGAGAGTTTAAGTTACTTGTCTGAGACCACACAGCCAGTGGGGATGGAGGTAGGATTTTAGCTCAGGCAGTGTAAATTAATCATCCTCTACAGTATTATGGGATATACTCTGCAGCCCTTTATCCTAAAAATAGGACAGACACTTGGTATTAAATTGAGTAGTTGTCTGTATTGATAGTAGTTTTAGCTGCTTAAAGAAATTTTTGTGTAAGTCTAACTCCACAATGGGTTGTTACTGAGGAGATGTTTGCTTAGCATTAAAGAGAGATAAGGTCCCCTTAACGCGCATTTGACCTGTGCAGCCAGTAACTTGTGCAAGCATGTGGATACTGTGCTTGCTTTGATGCTCTGCCGTTACTATCCAGAAATTTTTAAAAAATATTTATTTGGGGTGCCTGGGTGCCTCATTTGGTTGAGCATCCGATTCTTGATTTTGGCTCAGGTCATGATTTCACATTCGTGGGATTGAGCCCCACGTTGGGTTCTGCGCTGACAGCTTGGAGCCTGTTTGGGATTCTCTCTTTCCCTCTCTCTGCTCCTCCCCTGCTCAGGCATGCGTTTGCTCTCAAAATAAATGAATAGATATTTTTAAAAAATGAAAAAAAAAACCCTAAGTGTTTTATTTATTTTTATTAAAGTTTATTTTTAACTTTTGAGAGAGAGACAGAGAGAGACAGAGAGGGAGACACAGAATTTGAAGCAGGCTCCAGGCTCTGAGCTGTCAGCACAGAGCCGGATGGGGGGGGCTCGAACTCACGACCTGTGAGATCCTGACCCAAGCCGGTTAGACAACCGACTGAGCCACCCAGGTGCCCCTATTTATTTTTGATAGAAAGTGCGAAAATGCACGCGCATACGCATGCACGCACAGGTGGGGCAGAGAGGAAGAGAATCCCAAGCAGGCTCCTCGCTGTCAGCGCAGAGCCTGATGCGAAGCTTAAACTCAAAAACCATGAGATCATGATCTGAGCTGAAATCAAGAGTTGGATGCTTACCCAACCGAGCTACCCAGATGCCCCACCATCTAGAAATTTTTAATAATTTTTTTAAAGCAATCTCTACATCCAACATGGGGCTGCAACTCACGACCCCAAGATTAAGAGTCACATGTTCCACCAACTGAGCCAGCCAGGCACCCCTTAATAAGTTTTGAACAAGGAGACCTGCATTTTTATTTTGTACTGGGCCCCACTAGTTATATAGCTGGTCTTAGGAAGGGGTAACTAGTTTATATAGTTTCACAAAGCCTCTTATTTCTCTTGTTTTACCTACTAAATTAGGATTCAGCTGACTATTTGTCATGTTATTTTTTAAGTGCTTATTTATGCAGAGTCCTTTTAATATTCTCATAAGAATAATGTGAAGGAAATGTGCTGTTGACTTCTAAAGTATGTACACATCTAGAATATATAAAGATGTGTCCTTTCAGTTTTCTAAAGTTGAATCATATATGCAGCGCATACTGTTTGGAATAAAAAATTAAAGAACACTTCCCTGAAAGGCACTTAATATGTGATTCAAGGATTATAAAAAGGACTTTTCAGAGTGAGTGAAGGATGTATAAGGTGTGGTTTGTGCTTATTTTGTTTTCTGAAACCAAGAGGACTTGGAAAGGTCTATAGTTAGAGTACCATGTCTCCCCAGATTCCCAAGGACTCTGTTAAAAATATTTCAGATTGCGAACCAGAATTTTAGAACTGGAAAGATTTGAGATCATTTAATCCAACACACTCATTTTCCTAAGGCCTGAAGAGGCCTAGTGACTCTCTAGTTCTTCCTTTTTCTACCTATCTTGTAAGTAAAATTTCCACAGGAATAATATGTAAAGATGTCAGCACCAAAAACCAATAATGAAAGGCACAAGAATCTCAATGCATTTTATGGTTTATACTATAGCCTTGAGATTTTATGGGTTCTGTTTCCTCAGGATCACAAAGTCAGGTTTTTTGTTTTTGTTTTAGTTTGTTGTCTGTTACATACCCAGGCTCTGTGCTTGGCACAGTGGCATTTAATCAGTGCTTGTTGAGTGACTTGAATGATGAGGGAGCTGCTAGAGACAAGAAATATGCAGTGTTGGAAGCATGAAACCCATTGCTTAAAGCACAGCGAACAAATCCAGACCATTGTTCATGTAGGATGCATGGTCTTTGGGATGCTGTTATGACTTAGTGGCCCTAACTAATCTAAAATCGCATTTCTTTGTGGCCCATTGTACCTCTGGTAGGTGATGTTAAAAGGGCCCAATCTGTACCTAGGGTAGCATACACTCAGCCTCTGCTATAAACACTTAGCACACCACCGAGTGATTTCAGAAATTGTTTGGTTGCTTTACTTTGTCAAATGGCAGCTTCTTGTCTTTGTCTCTGTTGGGAGTTTGGGAACTCTTAAAACTTCTTTGAAGATTTATAAAGAGAATAAACTTTACTGCAGGTGAATTTGTGAGTGCTTTAATATAGATCTAGTTTTAGGAATGCCATAATTCATTGTCCTATTTTCGGCTGTACTCTGTGGTAGACTAAAAGTTTATTTAGGTACAAAGCTATTTTGAGAGAGAGGGAGATAGAGAGCACAGTTATCTCAAGAGATTATCTAAAAATCTATTTCTATATTTTATAATTATATTTATTTATATTAAGAATCTGATGTGTGTTTTAAATAAATAAAAGACATCAAAATTACGATTTCTGAAACACTTTGAGAACTAAATTTTGCATTCTCAGATATGTATTTCAAATTTTTTTTAAGTTTTTTTTTTTTTTTTTTTTTAATTTAAGTAATCTCTATATCCAGCGTGGGGCTCGAACTCACGATCCCGAGATCAAGGGTCTCGTGCTCTTCTGACTGAACCAGCCAGGCACCCCACTGTGATACGTATTTTAAAGCAAACATGTGTAATATGCATATATTATACATATATATGTATAATAAAGAGTGTGCATAGTATATATACAAACTCAATGAAATACATTACTAGAATACTCCATCTCAGAAATTTGGCTACTTAGTTGGCTCAACCACAATTTCTTCTCATATCACTTAAGGCACTTAAGTGAATTTACCTGAAGAATGGTGCAAAGTTTATGCTTTTATTAATTTTATCTGGGTGTGGGTCATACTCAGATTCCTGTTCTTGAATATGCAATGCTTTAAAATAATATATAAAGAGTGGAAAAAATCTTCCCCAAATCTCTACTTCAATCTAAAAAAAAAGAAAGCAAACATTGTATATTTTACCTCATCCCATGGAAGTGGTGGCATTTGGGTGCTTATTCTCAGCCCTTAGTCCTTCTCCTGTATGTATAAATTCTCTCTTCTTTTTTTTTAATGTTTATTTTATTTTTGAGACAGAGAGAGACAGAGCGTGAGCAGGGGAGGGGCAGAGAGAGAGGGAGACACAGAATCCAAAGCAGGCTCCAGGCTCCAAGCTGTCAGCACAGAGCCCGACATGGGGCTCGAACCCACAAACCATGAGATCGTGACCTGAGCTGAAGTCGGATGCTTAACCGACTGAGCCACCCAGACGCCCCCAAAGTATCATTTCTTTATTCAGATTTTACATGAGTACATCAGTAACACTATCTCCTAAAGTGTTCTTCCTAAGAAAAATTAATTCATGATTTCTATCAAGGAGAAAAACTTCTGTGTCTCTCCTTTCCCAGCACATAAACAGTATTTAAGAGAGGCCTAACATTGGTGACATCTTGAGAATAAAGGTCAGGCCTTTTGAAATTAGAACACAAGTCACTTCTTAGGAAGGTTTTCTTCTTTAAGGCAGATTAAAGGTTCAAATGGAAAAGTTGTTCAGTATTCAGTAACTGGCTTTAGTTGCTTTGTACAGCTGTATTTTTATCATATTTTCTTCATTTAGTTTTTGCTCTTTAGTTAATGAAACTGACTTGGGATTAGCAAAAGTGTAGTCCTAAACTTGTAAATGTGATACTAATTAGTTATATGATGTTGGACAAATTATTTAACATCTTTGTTCTCTATTTTAATGTGTAAAATGGGGAAAATAGGGGCATCTTTCTGGGTCAGTCAGTTGGGTATCCGACATCGGCTCAAGTCATGATCTCACGGTTTGTGGGTTCGAGCCCCACGTTGTGCTCTGTGCTGACATCTCAGAGCCTGAAGGAGCTCTGTGTCTCCCCCTCTCTCTGCCCCCCCTCCCACCCCCACTCACGCTCTGTCTCTCTCTCAAAAATAAAATAAACAGTAAAAAAATTTTTTTAATGGGGAAAATAAAAGCATCTGTTTTAATAAAATTTTGAGAGGATTAAATATTCATGTAAAGACTTTAGTTTGCCTAGCACAGAGTATGTGCTTAATAAGTGTTAGCTAATACAATCAGAAAAGATGGTGAGATCATGTTAGGGATTGATCTGTTAAGGCTTTAGCTGAAGATTAGAGGGTTTGAGAAAGGATTTGAGTAGTTTTGAAGGATAAGTAGAAATTGACAAAGTGGAGAGAAGGAGGGCATTATAGATTTGGGGGAATGGCATGAGAAACAAGGTGGAGAAGAAAAGGAAGGGAAGACAATATTATAAACCATTTGGGCTGGAGGGGATGGGTCAGAAATTTAGTATAACTGAAACTCTTCCGAGAACTGGAAAATGAATAGAACGGTGAGGTGAAGAATGCAGGTGGTCTGGATTGGCCTCCTCTCGCTTGGCTACTTCCCAGGTAGGCCTCACAGAAGGGACTACTGCTGCCATGCTTAAGGGTCCCCTGGTCCCCTGCTATGCTTCCTTGCTTTTTCTCCCCTTCTCCTGGTTACACTCAGCAGGTAAGTTGCAAATCTCTGTCTTTCTCAGTGTCATTGGCCTACTCATAGTTTTTCCAAAGAAAGGATTTAAAATGAGCTTGCTAGGACTTCATGGAATGTTTTGAAAGTGAATTAGGTTAGCCTTTTGGCCAGAGTAGAGAGAAGAGCCTTCCCTCTGTTGCTTTCTGCTCATGGATTGGCGTAGCTCAGGGACTTTCTCAGCAGCTTTAGGGAAAGGAAAAGTGTTTTTTCTCTTAAAAAACATTGTGTAAAGTCTTCCTTTTGATAGTTTCTAATTTCAAGATATTTTTAAGGCACATTTTCTCTCTTGAAAAAGAACTCTTGTCTTGACCTTGTCTTGGGAGCACTTACTCTCAGGGGTAATCAAGAACTGCAAAGAAAAGTAACATTTTAATTAAGTTAATTATATTGATCATGGTCTGCATAAGGAGTGATGTAAAGGAAAAGAAGCATTTTTGCATTAATCTTTAGCCTAACCACACCCCCCGTATGTGTGTGTGTGAAGGTGTGTATATATTACACATCTATATATATTTCTAATTATTATTTCAGTCCTCTTCCCAGAAGGGTTACAGAACGGTGTACGTTTTGTTACAGTGCAATTTCCATCATGTGGCCACAACTGTACTGCCCCATTCAGGTTTCATGAATGATTAAAATAAGTGACTTCGGAATGTGTCGTTGAACACACGCTGTGACCCTTCAGTTATTTTATGTTTCAGTTTGTATAAAAAAAAGAATGCCCTTTTTAAATAAGTATTTAAGTTCAAATTTTTGTCTATTTTTAAAGGAATTATGAGTATTGGAATTGATAGAAAAAATATTTTTGTGCTTATTTTCCCAAGTAACATTTAAACATTTCTGCAGACTCGGCAGGATTAATGACAAGGTCCTCATTGATAGGTCCTCTTGTTCAGCATTCTAATCTTAAATAGATGTATTTTGTTACCTTCCCTTTTTCTCTAAAAGGGAACTATTGCAATCAGTGCACATATCAGTCAGTACGCATACTTCAAACTTTTTTTTAGTAAGTTGCTAATGAACTTTACATTTCAGCATTTTTTCTGTGTTTTTTTTCATTGTTTTCCCGTTGTATTTATTAAATACTTTTTGTGTAGATTATACTATGCAGAGAGGTTTCTGCCAAGTGAGCAGGTTTCAATTCTAATACCAGCTATGGTCAGTTGATCATTGATTGGTTTAGCGCACTGTTTTGAGAATTCTTATGCTATAACCGTCTCTGTAAAGGAGTGCCTTGATTGATTAGTGCTGTGTGACCATGAGCATCAGATGAAGAGTGGTGGTGTAATAGCTTTGTCAGCTGAATGGGGATGTATGGATATATTCAGACCTTTGATTCCTTCCTTCATACGTGAAGATTATCTATAGTTGTTTTTCTGAGTTCACTTGAAATGGTTTATGATTTTCTATATTGTTAGAGAATTTTCTTCTCTGCCAAAGCAGAATTAATGATTCCTTTGTTGCTGCTATGATAGCCCTTTATTACCTTAGTTTTAACGCTATTTCTTCATCATTAATCATTTACTTGTCTTCCACTATAGATTGTGAACTTAACGGAAAGGACAGTATTTTATTTATCTGTACATTGACCCTTGAACAACACAGGTTTGAACTGCGTAGTTCTGCTTACATGCAGATTTTTTTCCGTAAATACAGTGCAGTATGACAAATGTACTTTGTCTTCCTTACAATTTTCTTAACATTTTCTCTTCTCTAACTTACTTTATTGTAAGAATACAGTATATAATACATATAACATACAAAAATGTGTTAATCGATTGTTTATGTTGTTGGTAAGGCTTCTGATCAACAAGGCTATTCGCAGTTAAGTTTTGGGGTAGTCAAAAGTTACGTATGGATTTTTGACTGCATGATGGGTTGGTGACCCTAACCCTGCATTGTTCAAGGGTCAACTGTGTGTCCTTAACACCTAACACTATGCTTGGTACGTGTCTCATGTATTCAAAAAATAAGATAGTTTATTATTTTCTTAATGACCTAAACGATGTTTTATATGACATTGAGACCTTTATTATATTTGAAGATGAGGTGATTATATCTAACTCCTAGGATGCTGGTGGTGTGAATCAAAAGGAAGATGTAGATGCTTTGGGTAAGAGTAGACAAGTCAGTGTGGTTTTGGAATGCAGAGAGACTTGGGGTTTGAGTTTCCATGTGCGAGTGAATGGTGATACCATTAGAAAAACAAAGATGAAAGGGTAGATTTGGGTGGCATGAGTTTGTTTTTGGAGAGGTTGGATTTTGATTAAAAAAATGTTTTTATATTAGTTTTAGAGGTAAGAATTTGGTAGTTGGTTAGTTGGTTAGCTTTCTCTAGTACATGCTCCTTAGCACTCTACTTTATTATAATTACTTGTTCAGTGTCCATCTTTCCCTTTAGGCTCTGAGCTCCAGTAGGGCAGGGAACCTGTCTTGTTAACAGCTGTATCCTCAGCTATAAACACAATTATTGGATGTAGCAGGCACTCGGTAAATAATTGATCAGTGATTTAATGTCTGCACTGTTAGTTGTCTTAAATTGTATCCTATCTTGTCTTCAGTTTATGTTGCTATGGGTAATTGCTTTTCATAGAATCATTGGAATTTTAAACTTAAGATTTTAGAAATCTTTGGCACATTCCCCAATTGGACCCTGGAAAGGTGGAGTCACCTACCCACAGTCATTGGACCACACTCCAGATTTAGCTACAGATGGTATTTACTGATGGCGAGAATCATTGTTACTTATCCAAAGAAGTATGCTACAGTACATGTCTTTCAGGCTAGTAAAGGGGGAAGATAGAATGATGGCTTGAGTGGACTGTGGAGATTTCCATAGCATGGGTTTCTCTTCCTCTTGTTTAGTCATTTCTAGTACCTTGACCAATGGCCATGGAAAAGATCAGAAAGGAGATGAAATTTTATTTGCGCTTGCTGGCAACATTAGATTTTTTAGTTTCTAATGATTAGCATGAGTTTCTGGGTAAGCTATTGATTTTCTTTCCTCCTTCCTTGTCCGTGTTAGCATGGTGAATAATACTGGTTCTGCGTTCACCATTATTTGATGTGCTGTTGAACTCTTATGTGCTATTGGACTTTGTTTAAACAATACCTTCTGTAAAACAAAGTTTAGAAAAGATGGATCTGCCTGAGATCACAATCAGAAGATATAATTTTAAAATTCAACAAGTGTCTTTGTAAGGTATGGACATTGATCATCAGATTAAAATAAAATAAACCTCCAGTATTTTATAGCTTCCCAAACACAGTACACTTTTGTTTAGATCATATAACAAATACTCCCTTAATTTAAATTAGATTAAAAAATTTATAATTTGGTTTTTTTTTGTTTGTTTGTTTCAGTATCATGATAAAGAGGAAGTTGTCTTATGGATGAATACTGTTGGGCCCTACCATAATCGCCAAGAGACATATAAGTACTTTTCACTTCCATTTTGTGTGGGGTCAAAAAAAAGTATCAGTCATTACCATGAAACTCTGGGAGAAGCACTTCAAGGAGTTGAATTGGAATTTAGTGGTCTGGATATTAAATTCAAAGGTAAGTAAACCTTAATAGTCCTTATAGTACAAGTCAGATTATAGACTAGGGTTTCTCAGTTTTGACACTATTGACATTGGGGCCAGATATTCTTTTTTGTGGGGGGCTGTCCTGTACTTTGTAGGATGTTTAGCAAAGTTCTTGGCTTCTACCCAGTAAGTGCCAGTAGCACCTTCCAGTTGTGACAGTCCAGCCTGTCATCAGACATTGCTGATTGACCTTAGAGAACCACTGCTTTAAACTCTAAAAAATGTTTTAATCTGTAAGTTAAGTTACATTGAGAAAAGTATGTTAGTAAGTAACAAAGGTTTATTTTGAATATTTGTAAAATAATAAAGTAAATATTTGTTAAAATTTTATTTCCCTAACCTATTTCTTCCTGAAAAGTGATTTCTAGTAAACCTTCTAGTTATTGGACATATGTGGTTAGGGAAGGCTGTCAGGAGATTTCATAATTTCTGGAGGTGCAGGAATGTCATGGGTATATGGATATTTAAAATTCTGTGTAAAGCCTCAAATTCAGACCTGTACCATTGGCTCAGAATGTATTTATCAGTGGGTGTTAATTTACTCTTTCAATTCTTGTAAGATAGTGTGGTTTTAAATTTTAGGTCAAAGACTTGTTAAAATTGGAAAAAAATCCTTATCTATTTATTATGCAGGTATCTATTTTATCAGGCCCTTTGAGTTTAAAGTGTTTAAACTTCTAATTTTTCTCTGTGAAATTAGCCAGAGAGTATATTTTCTCCTGCATAGACATTTTTAACCCAGTGAACAGAAGCTTGAGTAATTGAGTTTTTACAGGATCTTTGATTAGGTGTCCTGATTTTTGAATAGAGCTTGGATCTTGTAATCAGGAACTCTGAATTTTAATCCTGTTTTTTACTGCATTGATTTTACTGAAGCTCTTTACTCTAATTGTGACTTCATTGTCTACAAGTGTAAAATGAACCGTAATTGCTGCTATTTTTGCACTTTTGAGAAACGGATGTGAATTGAGATTTTTAAAGATAATGTTTAATTTTGACTAGTTAAATTTCATTCTTGTTTTCAGAATATTTTTTGTTATTGTTGAAAATAGGTGTACATATTTGTATTCTTCTCCCCACCCTTTCCCCACACTGTGTTGTTTGGGGCTTAATTATAAAATTAAGTTGTAAATTTAAACCACAGTGACCTGCCTGTAATTTTATAAATTATTGTAAACATGCCCTAAGGCTTGAGTTTTAATTTAATCAGGCAACTTAACTACTTAATTGCAAGTAAGGAGAAAACTTGGACTGGCATGTGGGATCTTTGAGAACATCAATCCTACATTTATTCACATAACTTTCTCCTTTTACATATTTGGTGCACATTTCTAGTGTACCAAGGAGGAACCAGAGAGAGAGAATAGGCAAAAACTCTGAGTCCTGCTTTGTTGCCGTGGACATATTTGATCACTTTTTGAAGTCCTCACCCTGTTTACTAAAGAAGAGTAATCTTTCAGCTATTTTCACTTGTCCTCTTTTATTCGTTCCTTGAGGCTGAAATGGGTAGATTGTTTAGATAGAGGGGAACGTTTTCGTGGGCTGTAAAAGTGGGCTTTATTTTCCTTTCGGACTAAGCACCTTTTGATGAAAAGCACAAGGATTGGCCAGGTGTTATTCCCGGAGAGTTGGCGGTTCCTTGGAGTCTTCTCAGCTCTGCACCTCCAACGCAGGCGGATGTGCTGCTAAGGGAGCTGCTAAATTAAGTGGTCCCAATGAAAAAGTAAATGCTGATTAGATTTCTCTTTTGCTTGCCCTGTTCAAAGACATAGTTGATCATGCTTTGAGAAATGTTTTACTAGGTTTCCTGGTTGTTATTTATAGTGTCATAGAATTTTAAAGGTTGGATGCGCCTTAGAGATTGTCATCTGATTTCCCCTTAGTGAAGCCCAGAGATGAAATGATTTGCCCAAGGCGTATCATGGCATACTAATAATGCCACGGAAACTCGAGCCTTCTGTCCCTATGTGAATTAGAGAAACATTTATATTGTTAATCTTTTTATCTCTCAAGTATTCGATTTTTAAAGGTTCTTGTAAAGGCGTATTCAAATAAGAACATAAAGTTTTGGAAATATTTCAAAACTAGAAAATACTGTATATATATATACACACACACACACATGCACACACAGATAAATATACATGCCTTTTTAAAAATTTAGTAGATTCTGCCAGGTTAAATGAATTGGTATTATCTCATAAAGGTCACTAAATTGACCTTTAGGGAACGAGTGACAGTCTTAAGTCTAATGTAGGATGCCTCTCACTTGAGATTTTATGTACAGCTTTTTTTTTTCCTCCTAATAATGTAATATACTACCATTAGACAAAATACTAAACCAAGAACATTTAAATAAGATTAAAAATAGAAGGGCAGAATTAAGTTGGGTATCTTTGAACCAGGCCTGAATGCATTACCCTATGATTTTAGAGGGTACCTCTTGGAACCCTGCCATTGCAGAATAGAGAAAACATGTGCTTTAGAGTCAGAGAGACTTGATGCATCCCAGTGCCACCTCTGCCTACCTGTTTAGTCATGGACAAGTTATTCTTACACTTTGAATCTCATTTTCCTCATCTGTGAAATGAAGGAAATGATATCTACTTGACAGAATTGTTTGATTTAAATGAGGTAGTTTGTGTACAGCATTTATCAAAGTTCCTGATACATAGTTTACATTTTAAAAATGGCCATTGATAGGAATACTAATCACACATAGTGTGGGTCTGTAGTTCCAACTTAATTTTGTATTAGCAATTATGAAATGTTAAATTAGTTTATTGATTATAGGGTTTGATTTATCCTCAAACTATTGTACTAGCTTGCTAAGTAGTTTAGTTCGTTCTGCTAGGGCAGGGACAGTGGCATTCTTGTTCACTCTTGCATCCTTAGCTATTAAGACATTGTAAGCTCTTTTTTTTTTTTTAAGTTTATTTATTTTGAGAGAGAGAGAGAGAGAGAGAGCACTTGTGAGTGGGGGAGGGGCAGATAGGAGAGAGAGAATCCCAAGCAGGCTCTGTGCTATTAGTGCAGAGCCTGACGTCGGGTTTGATCTCACGAATTATGAGACCATGACTTGAGCCAAAATCAAGAGTCAGATGCTTAACTGAGCCACCCAGGCGTTCCCTATCTGTTCTTTTAAAATAAATTTGTTTTAAATGTTTATTTTTGAGAGAGAGAGAGAGACAGAGAGAGACAGAGTGAGAGTGGGGGAGGTGTAGAGAGAAAGGGAGACATAGAATCGGAAGCAAGCTCTAGTCTCTGAGCTGTCAGCACGGAGCCGGACGTGGGGCTCAAACCCACAAGCTGTGAGATCATGACCTGAGCCAAAGTCGGATGCTTAACGGACTGAGCCACCCAGGCACCCCTGTGCCTATCTGTTCTTTATGATAATTGGTTCTACTATGATCTTTAGATGATCTGGAATAGTAATTCCTAACCAGGGGAGGTCACTGTCCACTCCCCTTCTCCCTCATTTGAGAATTCTTACAGCATAATGAAGGATATTGTTGAAAAATTGATGGCTTCTAGAGGATTCTTTCCTCCCATTTGTTTTATTGATCTTCTTTTGAATTTTCTTTTTCTTGAATATCCCAACTTAACAGAGGGATGAAATTATAAAAGAAATATAAGTATTTCTTTTGCTTCTCTAGAGTGAAATGATAAGAGAACTACAGATAAAGGGAAATGCCAAAGGCTACTCTGAGTCTTATGTATTTCTAATTCAGTGATTCTCAGTCTTGACAGTTTTCATCCTCAATGTTATGAGGTGTATATCCTTGTTTTTCAGATGAGGAGGTTGGGGCCCAGAGGTTGGGTAACTTGTCCAAGGGTTCACAGATGCAAAGTGGCAGGGTAAGGATTTGAACCTAGGGAACGCAGGGCTAGAGTTTGAGCTTTTAACCACAGTGCAGTATGTCCTTCCGGATACCTCTCTGGGTGGTAAGGGCCTGATTGCCAAAGACTGGGGAAAAGTCTGGAAAAGTGGCAGGTCCTTTCATTCTGCCTAAAGATTTTTACTTAAGTTAATCCCCCCACCCTGTTTTCAGTCCGTGGATTCTACTCTCCCTAATTGTGCACCCTTTTTGTTGGAGTTCTCTAGGGGAAGGTGCCTCTGGTCTACTGGAGGGGGGGATTGAGGTTATTCATCTAGCTTTGTGGTGAGTGGAAAAGGGAACTTGGGCATCTAAGCCTTCCATAAACATATTTTTATACAGTTCCTCTATGTGTTCAGCCCTAGATCCTGTCCCCTAATTTTTGACGTGTGTGGTGCCTTTCAAGTCCTGAGAATCTCAAGTGTCTCTTGTGTTCTGTGACACCAACCCCCTTTCTTCTGTTATGGTTTCTTCTGCTTTGTTAGTCATTTACCATCTTCTGTTAATTTTCAGTGTTCCAAAAATGCTTTGAAATCTTACTGTCCTCTTTTTGTCCTTGTGTACCTACATCCTTTTTATTCCTTTATTGACATTTTAATGGAGTTTCAGGAGGGAAAGGACACATATTTGTGGTTAATCTGCCTTGTTTAATTGGAAGTCTGGGAACTTAATGCCATATTTTGTCCTGTTGGTTTCAACCAGAGTGTTTTAGCCAGACCAAATAATTTGAATCTTGTACTGAATCTTGTATTTAGGTATTTTGAATTCTTCGTGTTAGCAATTCCTTAAACCTTGTGCTGACTGCAAATTTGAATAGCCTGGGCTTTTTATAAGTTCCTTTTCAAACCATTGATAACATTGTTCTACTCCAGATTGATATCTTTTTTTTTTTTTTTTCAAAAGAATGTATGTATATTTTTTTTCTGATTTTGACAATGATATAGGATCGGTGTACAAAATTGAGAAACTACAGAGAAATATAAAGAAGCAAATAAAAAAAAATCACCTGGATATAATTATCATTAACATTTTCTTCCATCTTTCTTTCTTTGCATTCACCCACATTATTTAGAATTTTAAAAAATTGGGTTCCTGTTATATATATGATTTCAAAAAATTGTGCAACATATAGTGTTTATTATGTGTCAGATACATAATATTTTTAACTTACTGTTAATAAGTTATGTATAGTTTTTACTCTTCTTTTTTTTCTTTTTTTTAATATTTATTTTGAGAGAGAGAGAGAAAAAAAAAGTGAGTGGGGGAGGGGCACAGAGAGAGCATCTCAAGCAGGTTCCACACAGTCAGTGCAGAGCCTGACCTGGGGCTCAGTCTCATGAACTATGAGATCATGACCTGAGCCGAGATCAAGAGTCAGATGCTTAACTAACTGAGCCACCTGGGTGCCCCTGTTAATTACTTTTTTAAAAATGTGTTTATGTTGTATTCTATAACTTGGATATTGTAATTTTCCCCATTTCCCGATGATAAGGTATTCTGATTGTTTTCTTTCTTTTTTTCCTTTACTTCTCTTCCTCCCTTCCTTTCTGTTTTCTTTCTTCCTTGCTTGCTTTTTTTTTTTTTAAATGTTTTATTTTTGAGAGAGCACAAGTGGGGAAGGGGCAGAGAGAGAGGGAGACAGAAGATCCAAAGTAGGCTCTGTGCTGACAGCAATGAGCCTGATATAGGGCTCAAATTCACGAACTGCTAGATCATGACCTGAGTGAAAGACACACTAACAACTGAGCCATCCAGGTGCCCCCCCTCCTTGCTTTTTTTGATTTTTTTTTTCTATTAGAAATAATAATGCATTTGGCTACCCTAGCACTTAAGTATTTTAATGCGTCTCTGAATCTTTTATTAAGGTAAATTCTTAGAATTACTGAATCAAAGGATATAAACATTTTTAAGGCCTTTCTCTCTCTCTCTCTCTCTCTCTCTCTCTGTTTCTTTTTGTTTTAGAGAGAGAGAGAGATCATATGAGAAGGGGAGAGGGGCAGAGAGGGGGATGAGAGAGAATCTGAAGCAGGCTCCACGCTCAGTGCGGAGCCTAACATAAGGGTCTCAATCCCATGACCCAGGATTATGACCTGAGCTGAAATCAAGAGTCGGATGCTCAACTGATTGAGCCACCCAGGAGCCCCAAAGGCAAATCTTGATATATGTTGCCAATTAGTCATCTAGGAAAAAATTGTACAGTTTACATTCCAGATAGTTTGGTCAGTTAATCAATACTTTTAATATATATATGCTTTAATATATAATATAATGCTTTCGATATATATATTGATTAACTGTGACTATACCAGTTTTTCCAGATCTTTTTTTTTCTTCATTCAGCAGATTTTGAGTGTTTAGTGCTTTCCAGCACTACAGTAGGCTCTGGGTGTACAAAGTTGAACCAGAAACTTTGGCTTCAGGGGTCCATGGGTTTTCTGAAATTGTACATTTAGTTTTGTGTGAATGTGCATTTTGGGGGGACAAAGGAGACACCACTTTCATTGGATTCTCAAATGGATATGTGGCCCAAGGAAACACTGTGAATATATTGACACTTTTAATTCTTAAAACAACTCTGGAAAAGAGATAGCATAGATGTTATCTCTGTCTTACCGGTGAGGGATCTAAGGTTTGCAAAGGTTGAATGACTGGCTTTTATTCACATAGCTAGTCAATAGTAGAACCCAGACTAAAACTCAAGTTTCTGTCTGTAAATTTGTCTATGGTGACTTCATGAAAAACTGCCAAGTGCTGCTGAATTTGAGTTAGAGCATTTGTGATTTCCAGTTAAGTAATGCTATCAAAAGAGAAAGCTAATAAAGCTAGGCATGATAGGTTCCTAGAGAACTCAAATAGTTTCCATATTCTTTTGGCAATGTTTTCATTGTCCATTCAGTTATTAGTTTGGGGTGTTGTTGTGAATTGATGACAGATATACTGGTATGTAGTTTCCAGAATCTACCCGTGCTGTCTGCTTGAAAAGTCAGTATTAACATTACCACTTTATAACTTTGCTTTTGTTCCCCCCATCCCCGCCATATAATGTGTGTTTACATTGGTGAAATCTTAATTGGCTCCTCTTCAGAATTCATAGGTGTGTATTTCATCTGAAAAAGGTATGTCCTTTTATAATTTTACAGTAGTGACTTACGGTGATAGATTTTTCAGAATTGTTTTCGAGTTAAATGCTGAACAATGATTTGGCATATTTAGACACTTTACATTAGTTATTTTCAAAGCGGCTCCCTCCTGAGAGAAGTGCTGTTTTAGCTGAGCAACCAGACTTTTCAATTATTTGTGATGTTTGTATTTGCCCACATGTCTGCAGGAGGAATTTCATTAAAATATGACCTCACATGGTCCTTTTTATAGCCCACGATAAAGATAGGTTTTCCCTTTGACCCGTTTCTTTACTAGATTTTACATCAGTGAAAGATACTCTTCAAGACCTCTTTGTGAATCATTCTGAGATACTCCACTCAAAAATTTCATTTGTTTATATTGGCATTTTTCTCCTTACACTCACACACGCACACTAATCATACACAAATGAGTGTATATGTGCGTACTGTCATATACTTCATGTTTTCCTTTGCTGAATAAATGTAAAAGCATGCTCTTAAAATTTGCTAAAATGTTCTGTTTGTTTGTTTAGTGCCTGTTCTGTGTAGAGTACTGAAACAGGCATAGGTGGGGATAAAAAGGATATAATCAGTATACACACAGCTCTCAAGGCCTGACGGTCTTTTTGAGGAGGTAAGATACTGGTATGAGGTTGTAAGTGGTATAGGCTTAGGTGTCATAGGGAGGTATGGGGAGAAAGCCATGGAACCTCACAGAAAGGGGTGGGCTCTGGTATTTGAGAGGTGTGAGGGGTGGGGAATTCAGGATTACTCTACGGAGGAGAGGGTAGGAGATGGGAAAAATTTTAGGATAGACATTTGTAGTAGACTTTCCAACATAGGCCAGAAAGTCCAGAGGCCAAGAGAGCACAAGATGTGTGCAAACTGCAGGTAGTTGGGTTTGGCTAGAGTATAGGGTGAGAAGATGATAGATAGTTGGGCAAGAGAGAATTGAACTGAAGTTCAGACTGTGAGGAATCCTAAAAGCTTTATGCAGGTAAATGCCATTTTGTATATCTCAGAACTTCGTGCATAAGACCTCTACACTGTTAATGGAGATTATCTGTGAATGTCTGATTTTAACAGCAAGGAATTTGGTGGCTTTGCAGTATTTGCTGTGAGGTCTCTCACAGCTGTTTGCTGCTGCCCAAGCCTGGACCTTCCTGTGGTTCTTTCTCCCCTCATTGCGGTAGTCTCCTGCTGCCCTTTGTGCATTATCACACTCTGGAAATCTGGAGACCTCTTGCTACCAGTTCTTCTAGATCCTGCTGTAGGAACCCTTTCTAGCAATCTCGTGTCCTAACCCTCCCGCCCTTCTCTGCTCTGTCTCAGTTTTTGCCATTATGAAAATCCTAAATTCCTTGCTGCCTGAAAGGGCCTTGGGTGGAAAGGAAGTCTGTGTGGGAGCCATTGTTGGAGGCGACAGCAATTTTCTTCTACTTTGGGAGTGAGAGTATTTCCCTATCTGTCTTTCATGGACTTCAGTGTTTCCTGCCGTCTTGGTGTTATGATTTTGGGGTACCCACTCTGGACTGAGCTCTAATAAGGGAAAGCTGTTCTTGTTGAGGATTGGGAAGACATGTTGCTAGTGTCATAACTCAGATTGCTGTTTCTTGTGGAAATAATATAGCTGGCTATTAATCATGGTTCAGCTGCAATTTATGTTTAGGAAGTTTTAATCAAGATTTAAGAAATTTAACATTGTTTCTTAGGGGGAATTGCATTTCAAGTTCAAAATAACCAATAATATAATACAGGAGACCTTAAACAACTGTGCTTTCTTGTTGTTGTTGTTGTTGTTGTTGTTAGGATTTATCATTCTAATTGCCTAAGTAATCTACAAAAACAATTTAATCATTTAAGTGGACATCTAGAGTGTTTGCAGGTTTTTGGGGTTTGGTCTTATTTTGTTTAGAAACTAATGACCATAAGTACATTTTTTCCAGTTTATTGAGAAATAGCGGCATATATCACTGTAGAAGTTTAAGGCATACAAGCATGATTGTTTGATTCACACATATTGTGAAATGATTACCACAAATAAGTTGGGCTAACATCCATATTCTCACATAGATAAAAAGAAAAGAAGAAAGAAAAAAATTTTCTTCTTGTGATGAGAACTTTTAGGATTTACTCTCTTAAAGACCTTCCTATGTCATACAGCAGTGTTAGCTATAGTCATCACGTTGTACGTTGTATCCCTAGCACTTATTTTTAAGCCCATTTTGAAAGCACATTTTTGAAAGGTTTATAGGTTAGAGACCATCTGAACAGTATTGTGGTAGCAGTATTTTTTAAAGCATTCAAGTGGAAATGACTCATCTCTATGGGACCTTTGGGTAATTAATAAACAGTGACACCTGCTAGATGGAGGTTGTATTTTAATCTTTCTAATTATGAAAAGTCTCTAGAATTCCTCGTAGAATCTATGGCCTCCAGTGACTTGCATTTCCAAGAATGTTAAAATGAATATTTATCTCAGAGATCTTATAGCTAGAAGTTGTTCTATTTAGGATCATATTTTTGAGTTTTTATGTACATTAAATGAGAACTTTCCTGTGTATTGTAAGCTTTTTTATTTTTGTTTTTAAAAGCAAATTATTCATTTTAAAATTATTTTGTAAATGTTCTTGTATAATTTTCTTTATACAAGGGAAAATTTCTTCATGTAATTAGATAGTCTTTGAAAATAAAGATGGTTAAATTCTTTTATTTTGAAAAATCTTAAAACATTCATTAAAAAGGAAAGAATTATCAACTGAATGAATCCTCCTATAATTATCATCCAAATTCAACTGTTATGAATACAAATTTTAACTTAAGGAAATGTTGGCTTTTTCTTGTGTAATTTTTCCTCTATTTTGCAAACCAGTGTGCTAATTCACAATTTTTATTTTATGCAGATGATGTGATGCCAGCCACTTATTGTGAAATTGACTTAGATAAAGAAAAGAGAGATGCATTTGTGTATGCTATTAAAAATCACTACTGGTACCAGATGTACATAGATGACTTACCAATATGGGGTAGGTATTATATGTTCCATTTAAAGTTTGGGCATACTTGCATAATAAGCATGACTTATGTAATGACTCTTAAGGTGATTGATTGTACACTGAATCAGTAAATGAGTTTTCACTATTTTCCACGGAATTATTTTAACATCAATTTTATGATCCCTTGTTGATCATACAGTTTATGACTCTTTATGATCCCTGTTGCTTGAAGGGGTTTTAACGTTGCCAAACCTTATATGATACTCCCTCAAAATACAACTTTTATATAGTATAACTTTTCAGATTTAAGGAATTAAAAGGCATTTTGAACAATCTGAAATATCTTCCCTTCCCCCATTTTTGTATATCTTATTTTAACTTATTCTGTCATATATAATCAAAGGAACTAAATAGGATTTTGAAGTTTTATTTGGGCTTTCTCTCATGTGGAACTGTGGTAGTATGGTTTTAGATAAGACAGTCTCCTGAGCGACTTGTTTTGCAGATTCCTAACACTGTATGTTTAAAATTTTTTTCATGTTTTTTTTTTTAAGATTTTTATTTTTAAGTAATCTCTACACCCTGTTCGAACTTACAGACCTGAGATCGTGAGTCATGTCTCTACTGCCTGAACCAACCAGGCACCCCTAAAAACATTTTAGTGTTTTAGCTCTTATTTTTCTGTATTGATGGATAGTTAATATAAACCTATACAAAATCCAAACTCTGCTTGTGCTGGACTTGATTAGATTATTTTAGTTGGTTTTTTTCTTTGAAGGATATATTGACATGCAGCTTTGCAGGAGAACATCAGTATTAGGTAAAGGAATTCACATCTATGTACTGTTGAAATGAGTTAGTATTGCAAGTCAGTATAAAGTAAGTGAATATTCTAAAGAGGGTGGGAAGTGACTATTTGAAAGAGTAGTTGAGTACTTACTGCAATTGGCAGTGCATTTGGGGACCACAGCTGCTCTGTGTCCCTTTGTGTCTCATATGAGTGACAGCATGCAAGGCACAGAGCTCTGCCAGATATGTATGCTACTGACGAGGTGGGGAGAGTCCCATAGCTGGTTGAGCTACGTGAAGGTGGTGAACTTGTTAAGAATATGATGAAATTAAATCATTATGCTATGATAACCAGCATGTTTGATCATATTATTCTCTTGGTGGGTTTTTTTCCGCCTTTGGACACCTGTTCTTATATATAATAAACGTTCTGATTCTTTAATTTGTTGGCAGACCACTATATTCTTGAGCAGCAAACTGAAATACTGAACATATCAGACCAGAGTCTAACGTGGTTCTAAGATGAAATTTGTAAGAAAGTCAATCTCAAGATGTAATTGTATGCATCATTGCTACTCTGTTGCATGTTAATTAGGTATAAATAGTAAGCATTTCATATTAATGACTATAATTAGCGTTAACATTAACACAGACATTTCTGTGATCAGCTCTGAGGGTAGCAGGAAGATGTGCTGAATAGTCGCTCAAGATTTGTGAGCCTGTAGTTCAGAAGAACCCATTAGTCAGGGTTTCCTGTGTTTTTGGTGGGAGAGCAAGTTCCTCTCCTGTTCTTTTTCCATTGCTTTTGGGTTTCTTTTATGACCATAGTTTTTTTTGGTCATTTCTGTGGATTTCCTTAGCAACATGGCAATTGTGCTTTCCTGTTAAAATAAATCTTTTTTAGCCCTGGGATTCCAGGGTCTGTCGTGTTTAGGAAAGATACGTTTGGGTGTCCTAGGATGTCTGAACTACAAAAATTCTTGTCAGAAAAAAATTCTTACTTAGCTTTTTCTTGGGGTAAATATTTCACAATCTTTTTTTAAAGCCCCTTAGAGAGAGGTGCCTGAGTGGTTCAACCCAGGTCGGTTGAGTGCCTGACTCTTGATTTCGGCTCAGGTCATGATCCCAGGGTTGTGGGATTGAGTCCCATGTTGGGCTCTGCACTGAGCATGGAGCCTGCTTGAGATTCATTCTCTTTCTCTCTCTCTCTCTCTCTCTCTCTCTCTCTCTCTCTCTCTCTCTCTTCCTCTCTCTCCCCCTCTCTCCCCCTCTCCCCCTCTGCCCCTGTCCCCGACTCACATTCTCTCTCTCTCAAAAACAAAACAAAACAAAACAACCCTCAGAGAATAGCTTATTTGGTGTAATTGTCTCTACCCCAGAGTTTTCAGAGTACATAGGTAAATAAACCTTGATGAAATTATTAGAAGGATTTCATTATCCCTCTGCAACCCCAAATACAATGAAACTATATTCCTTGAATTTGTATCAATTTGAGAGAACAACTTTGGTTAATAAGCAAATACTCCTTAATAAGAAAGGATCTTTTTTTCCCCTACTACTTTAATGAGATGCATTAACCATAGAGGAAAGGAGTCACTTTTAGAGTATAAGGTTCTTGGGAAGTATATAGGTTTTGGTAGGGAACGTTAGATAAATAGCTGACAGTATGAGGGCACACGAGAGAGATCCCTAGCTACCACCTATTGCCCTGACACTGTTCGGGTCTTCCTCCAGTATCTGAAATTGTGATCAGAATGATCATTTTAAACTGCCTCATTAACATTTATCTTCAACACTCTTCATTTTGATGTTTTCCCAGGGATGGGGCCAGTGCTTGAAACATAAAGAAGAGACATTTTAAGTTTTGGTACCCATAAACGCCTATGTGAAGCTTATTTAGGAATGTGTAGGTTATTAGAGAAAGTACTGGATTGGGCCTCTGGGGAACGGAAACTTAATTTTAGTTTGGCCACTACTAACTGGATGACTGTGCCAGATGATGACATAGTACTTCCCTGAAATCTTCAGGTGTTAGGAAGTATATACATATAAGGTGATAATTATTACAATGAAGGTGATACTCATGACAAAGCATGAACTTTGAGTATCAGTAGTGACAGGTTATGCTGAACTGTTCATGGTGTGGCTATGGTTTATGTTTGCCAAGTAGTTAACAAAGAGTAGAATTCCAGCCTATACTTTTGCCTTTTTCTAACCATGAGGAATAATGGTAATATTCCTCAAATATTGTTTGTTTATAAGAACTTTTTTTATGAGCTTTTAGCCTCTAATATATTTTAAATATTACGTGATATTACCTTGTGTAAAGTATTATTTCTTTTGTAGGTATTGTTGGTGAAGCAGATGAAAATGGAGAAGATTACTATCTTTGGACCTACAAAAAACTTGAAATAGGTTTTAATGGAAATCGAATTGTTGATGTTAATCTAACTAGTGAAGGAAAGGTGAAACTTGTTCCCAATACTAAAATCCAGATGTCATATTCAGTAAGTATTAAAATAATTATACATTAATGAGTGTTTGTGACCTGATAGCAACAGTAAAGTGTGTTTTACTACTTTAGTAAATGAAAGTAGGGTGCAACAGAATATTATTAAGACTGTTTCCTTAATGCATGTAAGTAAGCCTCCTACAAGCAGGGAGAAGATTTGCCTCAGGTCTGTATTAGATAGAGGTACACATATGCAGGACTTCTCATTGGCTATGGCAAAGTTTTACCATTATAACTGAGCAGTTATAGCTAACCCAGCCATGTATTCTCATGGTTACATTTTTAGATTGTAGTATGCCTTGTTGTTTCTCTTTCCTTTTTACTGTTGCAGATAGAAATGATGCTGTATTGAAAATTGCTGGATGGGTATAGTTTACCATGTTTTGCTTTATCAGTTGGAATAAGATACTCCTGCAGAGTAAGAGCTTGTCAGAGCCCTTTGCAACTGTCAAGTTAATTCTGTTCCATTAGGATTAAAAATAGTGGAAAGAAGAAAAATCTGATGTAGGTAGCCTTTCTCTTTGCCAGTTTTTTTCCCTGATAACTGGAATGAGTCCATTGGTAGTAGCCAGTTTTTAAGTTTTTTAAGCTTATGCATATGTACTTAGTACAAATGATATTTCTGGGAACTGAACTTATAAAGAAGTTTGATAATTGTAATAAAACTAATGCAGTCTAGTGTCAAAGATGGGTGGATTCTTATTTTAATTGGTCTAATTAGTTCAGTTCTTCTTTTTAACATTTATCTTAGAGAGAGAGTGCGCGAGCAAGTGGGAGAGGGGGAGAGAGAGAGGGAGACACAGAATCTGAAGCAGGCTCCAGGCTCCGAGCTGTCAGCACAGAGCCTGACGCGGGGCTTGAACTCGCGAACTGTGAGATCATGACCCAAGCTGAAGTCGGATGCTCAACTGACTAAGCCACCCAGGGACCCCTTGATTCAGTTCTTATCAATTTATCAGGTCAGAGTATATAAGTAGCAAATACTTATATTAATGTCCTTGGAAACTGAAATGATCCCTCTAGGTAAAGTTGGAAGTTTTAGTACACAGAGAGGAAAGTTGGTTTTTTATCGTACGTGTTTCAGCTTCTCAAATTGGCAGTAACTTTCCACCATTTCTCTAGTTTCCTATTCCAATTATGTAAATCTTCCCTAATTGTGCTCAGAATTTTGTTAGCTTGTTAATTTGTTTACTGGCCTTTATTTTCGTGTGAAAAAATTTTTTTCAGGTCAAGTGGAAAAAGTCAGATGTAAAATTTGAGGATCGATTTGACAAATATCTTGATCCATCCTTTTTTCAACACAGGGTAGGTAAATTGTATCTTTTAAGACATTCTATGTGTTTCAGTCAGTTTAACAAACATTAGTGAGCATCTGCCATATGCAAGGCACTGTGCTAAGGCCATGGAGTTCAAACATTGGGCTAGTGGTGATTTCACAGGTGAGCTTAGAGTCCTAGGGTGATAGAGAGTTGAAGGGAAGCAGTCAAAAGCCCTCTTCATCATGCCTGTGCTTTAAACTGATTTTGAGTAACCCCAGGGAAGGATACAACATACCAAAAGCCTGGATATCACTTTTATTATTAATGAGGCTAATATTGGAAAACGTGACTTCTGTCTTTGGACAGGTGGGCTTCTTAATATTGAAATTCAGAATTAGACCGACTTCTCGCACTTAGTGCCGGACTATAGCAAGTTTCTGTATATGGGCACCTGCCCTTAGGAAACTTAAATGTGGAGAAACAGAGCAGAATGTGTGTATCCTTTAGGAAAGGAAGGAAGGGATGAGAGTGAAGTAAGACCAAAGACCATTTGCTGATGGAAATCTTTCCACACAAAAAGAAACATCAAGAATGGGAAGAAATGCCCCTCATCCCCCACCAGTACATACAAGATGGAGCTCAGATTGTAAGTCTAGTCCAGTGGCATTGTTGGCTGGTTTTGTACAGGTGGTAGCTTTGGTTTTTTACAGGAAAAAAGTTTTTATCTTAGTGGTTCCCTCCTTCAAGGATGGAGATGAAAGGACAACATGATATAAGGAGATGTATCCATTCTTCTGACTTTTTTCCTGAGTTGCAGCTTACGCCTTTTGACCTGATCTTTTAGATTGGAATTCTGAAGTTTCTTAGTAATCTGTGTTTGAGATGGCTCCGAAGCTTTTGTGGTTTGAAATTTGTATCATTGCTACCAGACTTCACCAGAACCTGTCACTACTTCTAATCTTCCTCTGGGTCCTAGGAGAAAAAATTAAGCTATTTGGGATTTAGTCATTGCTGAATGATTTAGCATGCTACTCCTGGACCTAAAATTTCCGCCCCAATCTCCACTTCCCTACTCCTGGTGTGTTCTTTTCAGATATAGTGTTTAGGTAGTTCTGAACATGTTTGAAGGTAGAGGCACAAATAACTTCAACGTTTAGATAATATCTGAAAATATGAGGGCTCTCAACTAACATTCCCTACTGGAACACCTGAGCCTGCCTTGTTTCTCGTGCCATCAGGTACTGGTGACTTGGGGGAAAGGTTGCCATTTGGCATTTTCACTAGTAGAGCGGTGTAGCATATTTCTCCTTTCAGCAGTTATTAATTGAGCACCTGTTATGTGTCAAGCACAGTAGTGAGTAAGAGGAATACATTAGAGAATGAAAGTCAAAGATCTGCACCCTCTTGGAGTTTACCCTTCTTGTAGGGGGAGACATGTAATAAACATGGTAAGTTAAGGCTATAGTGTGTTCAAAGATACGTCCATCAAAAAAGAGCAGTGAGCAAGAATGCCACAGGCAAGGCTAGTTGTGGTTTGAATATGGTGCTCAGGGTAAGCCTCAGATGTGGACATTTGAGTACAGCCTTGAAGGAGTCATGAGATTGGATGCAATCACCAAGGAAGAGTATGTATAAATAGAAGAGGGCCAAGGACTGAGTCCTGGGGGCAGTAAGAAAAGCTTAGGGGAAGAGTAGGAGAACCCCCTCAGGGCTCTGAGGCGATACCAATAGAGGAGGGAGGAAAAAAAAGCTTGTGTGGTGTTCTGGAAGCCACATGAAGAAAGTGTATCATGGAGGATAGAGAGATTGGTTCTGGATTGTTGCTGCTGGGTCAGGTAAGGTGAAAGTGACTGTTGAATTCATTTGGAGTCATCAGTGAACTTGACAAAGAGCGGTTTTGGTATAGGAGTGGGACAAAATCTGAACAGAGCTGGTATAAGAGAGCATGGAGGAGAGGTTTTGGAGACTGTAAGTTTGGCAGCTAAAGGGAGCAAAGAAATGGTGTAGTAGTAGGAAGGATAGAGTCCGGAGATTTTCTTTTGAGATAAAGAGAAACATGCGTGGAAGTGTTCAGCAGTGAGTGCAAAGCTAACAGCGCAGCAAAGAGGGAGGAGAATTACTGCGGTATGTTCCTTCAGTAGGCGGGAGGGGTAGGATCTACTGTGTAAGAGCAGGGATTGTTTCCAGGACAGTGACTACAAGCACAGGCTTAAGAGCTCGAGCTGGATACACATTCTGTCTCTGCCACCCACTATAACTGTGGTCACATTACTCAGTTCCTCAGCTCTGTCTCCTTAATAATGAAGCAAGGATCGTCATAGTGTGCAGAGTTGTGATAGTCCATTTGATAGTGCATATAAAGCACCTAGTTCAGTGTTTGACACATAGTAGGTGCTTAATAAGTGGTAGTACTGGGGTACAGTTAGTTCTTTCTCTCCAGTGTTATAAAATTTATGGCAAACCTGGGGTGCTGCTTTAGGGTTAGCAACACTAGGAGGTGCTGGAGTCAGCCGTTCATAGTGACCCCTTTGTGACATCTGGTTTCCTTATTAGTTTTTGTTTTTTTTAAATTTATTAATGCTTATTTATTTTGAGAGAAAGTGAGAGCACAAGTTAGGGAGGGGCAGAGAGAAAGAGGGAGAGAGAATCCCAAGCAGGCTCCACGCTGTCAGCACAGAGCCCAACGCAGGGCCCAAACCCATGAAACCGTGAGATCATGATGTGAGCCAATCGGATCATGACCTGATCTGATCATGAGTCAGATGCTTAACCGACTGGGCCACCCAGGTGCCCCTAGTTTCTTTATTATTTTTAAGAAATATTTCTCTTGCTACAATAATTTCAAAATCGTAATAGTATTTTGTAGTTTTTGGAATCAGAATATTATAAAATGTCAGGCTGATAGTACATTTTAATAGGTATTGGTTTAAAATTTGTATCTTAGATAAGAAAATAGCAGGGAGCTTTGTTGAAAGTTTTGCATTTTAGTTGTATTTTTCTTACTACTAAATAGTAACTATATAAAACTTCTTTTCTTTTCAAAAATTTGGTAAATTGACTGAAAGAAGATATGAAACATCTGTATCATTTTTCTCTCTTGTCCTTTTCTGTGTCATTAATTTCTCAGGGTGGAACAAAATCAAATCTTTGGAGAAACCTATAATTGCAGACTCCTTTGAAAAATCTTGAATGATACTTTTATGTTAAATCTTATGTAATCCTTTATTGCACATGTTTCAAAACAATACATTCATTATTTCCTTTATAATTTTAGTAGGTATTCAATAAATAAATTATTAAATGGAGGAAAAAATGATTTTATGAAGAGGCAGAGGCAATTGACCGTTTCCTGTTCTTCAGGGAGAGCCACAGAGTTTGTCACTTGCCTGAAGTGTCAGGGTGGGGAACAGAGCCAAGGCTGCCCTTCACCCTAGTGCCCATACTCAGCATACTGGCCCAAGTTAAAATCTGTCCTAAGTACAAGACAGTACATCCTTCATGTTAAATATTCTGTGTATGTACCTGTAGGAGTTTAGAGCAGGAGTACATCTATGACTAATGGGATATGTAGATGAGAAGTTTTATAGAAGGGAGGGTTTTTGAGTTGGGCTTTAAACAGTAGATAGAATTTACAGAAGTGGATAGAAGTAGATCCTATGTGAGAAGAAATTATGAGAAGGATACAGGTGGACACGAGTGTGCTGTACTTATGGGTCGCTGAAGAAGGATAGGCCTGATTGGAATGTAGGATGCAGTGGAGTGAAAGGTTGGCTAGAGAAGGTGAGGGAGCCATATTACAAGGGGTACAGAATATTAGGGAAAATAGTTTAGATTTGATATGTGAGAAAATAGGGAATGTCACCATCAGTTTTAAAATAGAGAAGTGGTATATGAAAATGATGTTTCAGAAAGATCGGGTAACTTTTTTCGGATAGATTGGAAGGAAGGGCAGAGACCATGATTAAAGAAGACTAATTAGGAAACCATTAGGGCTACTTCCAGGTGTGAGGTAATGGGATGGGAATGGAGAGGAAGGGATAGATATACAAGAGACATATCAAAGGAAAACAAAAGCTTACTAATTATTACTTAGGAAGGATTAAGGAGAAGGAAGAGGCAGAGATAATTCTAAACTTTCAAAGCCAAGTGTTAGTACCATTAGCAGCAGTTAGAAATCAGAAGCAAGTTATATGTGAGGCAGAAGATTATGAGTTTACTTTAGGGCAGTCTAAGTCTGAAATTCCAGAAAGACATTGAACTAAAAACGATGATGTTTAGTACAAGTGCGAAACATGAATGAGGAAGAAGGCTAGAGATTTGGGTCCCGGTGGGGGTTGAGGGTGAGGGTGTTACCATCATCATTGGAACACCAGTTATAGGTTCTGAGAGTCTGAAGAAGTCACAGCAGAGTACCAAGACTGGAGCTTCTGGAAACGTTCATCAGGTGGGAGGAGCACGCACCGAAGATGAAAGAGGAGAAGGGGCAGTCAGTCAGGGAGGATGGTGCACTGGCAGTAGAGGTCCGATGTGGCAGGGAGAGTGGACAGCTCATTGACTGCTGAATCAGTTTAAAAGTTCATTGCAGGCCTGTAAGAGGCATTTCGTGGGACATGGTGAGATTCTATCATTTGGGGGAGGCCGGGTGGGAGGGGAGAAGTAGTATGTGTCGTCTCATTTGAAAAGTATTGGCATTGAAAGGAGGGAGGTAATGGGGCGCCTGGGTGGCGCAGTCGGTTAAGCGTCCGACTTCAGCCAGGTCACGATCTCGCGGTCCGTGAGTTCGAGCCCCGCGTCAGGCTCTGGGCTGATGGCTCAGAGCCTGGAGCCTGTTTCCGATTCTGTGTCTCCCTCTCTCTCTGCCCCTCCCCCGTTCACGCTCTGTCTCTCTCTGTCCCAAAAATAAATAAACGTTGAAGGAAAAAAAAAATTAAAAAAAAAAAAAAAAAGAAAGGAGGGAGGTAAGAAGAAGATGGGAAGAATGAGGGGACAGAAGATCAAACAAGCACTTTAAAAGATATTAATAGAAATAGCAGCTTGTCAATTTTTTCAGTGTTTTACTATGAGCTAGGCACTAAGCTATATGCTTTACATTTATTACCTTGTTTGAGCCATATAACCACACCGGGGAGTAGATAGCATTATAGATAGGGACTTTTGGAGATTGCTGATGGTGGAGAAAGGTGCAAATTTAGGGGTGCAAGATGAGAGCACAAAGCACCTCAAAAACACCTCAAGGAATGAAAGAGGTGTAAAGCTTAGGGGAAGGCTTGACTTAAGAGGAGGCAACATCTAGGAAATTGATGGAAGGAGTGAAAGGCTAGGAAGATAAATGCAGAAAAATAAAGGAAATGGGGGCCTTGGTGAGAGAGGTGAAATTTTGAAGCCATCCTTAAGGAACTTACGGGAATTAAAATATAAAGGAATTTGAAGTCAGATGCTTTGAGTTCTGAGATGCACTCAGAGATACAGTGGTGCCTTGTGATTATAAGCCAGAGTGTGGACATAAATCTGTGACAGATGTGTGGGTGAAATAAAAGTCAAGAGTCTTGGGAACATCGGGACACAGCGGGGTATCTCGTTGTTCTCTCTCCCGCGGGTAGCAGAGTTACAAGGGAGTGGATAAGGTGATGGGGTTGAGAAGATGAACTGGGAGCAAGTGAAGCATACATTCAGGAAGGCGGACTAAATCCAGGGCAGCCAACTGTGATGGTTCAGTCTTGGTGTCCTAAGGAGGTTTTCATGTTGTTGCTCAGTTAGAGGGAAGGGAACTAACATTTTTTGAATATTTGCTGCTCTGTGCCAGACATGGTATCATACTTCTTATACATGTTGTTAAACCATACAAATCAGGATAGTATTATTGGCTTCCTTTTTGATATAGAGAACTGGGGTCACATAGCCAGAAAATCGGCAGAATCTGGGTTAAAACCGAGGCCTGTTTGACTCCAAAGTCTGTGTTCTTTCTGTGTAATGCTAACTAGCATATGCTGTGTGGTCAGATTGTACTTTGTACAGTAAAATTGATTGTGAAAATCTGTATACAATATCATGGTTTTAATGCATCTGAAGTTTACTGTAAAGAAACCCAATCTCTTTGCATAGTGAATACTCATCCCCAGTGAGTCTCAAGTTTGGATTTTTATGTAAAAGTTTTAAAAGATTATTTTTTTTCTTTGCATTAACATGCTGTTGTCATCATGCAGCCTATGAATTTTGTGACTAATAATTCATGTCAGTAATGTGTTATTTTCTGTTATTTTAGATTCATTGGTTCTCAATTTTCAACTCTTTCATGATGGTTATCTTCTTGGTGGGCTTAGTTTCAATGATTTTAATGAGAACTCTAAGAAAAGATTATGCCAGGTACAGTAAAGAAGAAGAAATGGATGATATGGTGAGCAAACGTTTTACATTTATTTATAAAAATGATTTAACTCTTATTTTGAATGTTGGCATGTAAGTCACATGAGTGTCAGAATTCAGAATTTTCAGGTTTTAGAAAGGTGTAAAAGTTCCTGAGGGATCTCTAATCAAATATATTGTTTTTACGTATTCTGATTACGTGCCCCATAATCAAATGTATTAATTTTTTTTCCAGCAAAACATTGAATGTTCACCTTAAGTGAGATAAGTATACAGTACAAATAACCTCTTCACTGTTTTTGCCACCAAATAAGAATGGTGGCACCTGGTGGCACCAGGTTTTGCCACCAAATAAGAATGTGTCCAACTCTGAAGCAGACTTCCAGTTTTCAGAGCTTTTGATTTCAGAATTGTAGCTATGAAGTTGTAGACCTGTATTGACATCTCTCTAATACTGTTAAATACTGCATTAAATTCAGGGAGTGGGCGAAAGGATTCATTTACATTTGGTTTAGTAGGTTCAGAGGGCAGGTTCACTTTCTAAATTCTTTTGCTATATTATATACAATGTTGTAAATGAGCAAAAGTGTGTTCTGTAAAATATTAATGGCTGTGCTATGTAGATACATTCCATCATTAAATAAGTTTGGAAAAGAGTTAAACAGGTTAAAACTGAATTAATATGTTAATGTGTATTATGTATTTGGTGCTTTTTAGACATGTCTGACCAGGATCACCCCCAGGCAAAAAGCCAGATTATCTTAAGGGACTGATATTTAAGAAATAATGTTTTAGATACTTCTTTACTCAGGTTGAGAAGGAAAAATTGAATCCTTTTTCAAAAGTGCTGTAGGCAGTTAACTAATATTTAACAGATAATATTTAACTGATATTTCCTCATATATTTTCTTAGATTCCAGGCTATAAAAGACATTTCTGCATTGTTAGGGCATCTAAGTACTGGTTTCAATCTTTGTTTTCTGTTTGATTCTCCACCTGGCCCCTCATTATGTATGAGCCACAGGCATGATATAAATGACAAGAATAAGAATGTTCAGAGAGCCAGTGTGCTCTTCTCCCATTTTGACCATTTGTGTTTGCTCCTAGACCTTTTCTTTTCCATTTTTTGATATTCTCTGAACACAACTGGGAGCCACCTTCCTGAACCTCAGTAAATGCCATAATGTTTTAACATTATAAGTTATTAAGGCAGTGATTATTTTATTTTTTAAAGTTTATTTATTTTGAAAGAGAGAGAGGGAGAGCTCAAGTAGGGGAGGGGCAGAGAGAGAGGGAGAGACAGAATCCCAAGCAGGCTCTGTGCTAGATCTCTTGAACCATGAGATCATGACCTGAGCTGAAATCAAGAGTCAGATGCTTAACTGACTGAGTCACCAGGAGCCCTTGCAGTGATTATGTTAAATTTGAAATGTCTTTTCTCGATATTTTGAATCCCTTTAAATAGCTGTAAGTTTGGAAGGAGGGAACTTAAAACTGGAATTGTAATTTTTCACCTACTTTATGTATTTTAATTTTATTCCAAATGCTTTTCTTTTCTCTCTCCATATGTGTGTATATAGGATAGAGACCTAGGAGATGAGTATGGATGGAAGCAGGTGCATGGAGACGTATTTAGGCCATCAAGTCACCCACTGATCTTTTCTTCTCTCATTGGCTCTGGATGTCAGATATTTGCCGTGTCTCTTATTGTTATTATTGTTGCAATGATAGAAGATTTATATACAGAGTAAGTACATGTGTTTAATTTTATTTTTTTGTTCTTGAATAGTGTTAATCATTGGACCATTTTAAGTTAATTATAATTAAATATTTGCTTATTTCCATTATCTTAGAATTTAATATAGCATAAATGTTCTTACTGCAGATAAATAATGAATAATAATATTCAGCTATAAGTATGTTTTTCTGTGACATGCTAAAACATACTAACCTTACTGAACATTTTCATTGGTTATAAACGTTGTGTTCCATTTAGAGGTATGAACAGAGTTACTTATAAGCCAGTGGTGTTTGGCAAAATGAATAGGCATTTTTTTTGAAAGCCGAAGATCCAATCAGATCTTTGTAAAAAGCACAAGAATTTTACAGTTTCTGAATTAGTACTTCGTATTTACCTTCCAAATTGGGACACTGTCTACAGAACAGAAGAAAAATAATAAATAATCTTTAATAAATATTTAATGTTTATTCAATTTATTAATTTTAATATATAACTATTAAATAACAAATAATAGTAAAAAGAGCAGTGGAAAAGGCACATGAGGTTAGAAAAATAATTGCGTATCTGTCTTACCTGTACATGGTTTTTGGTACATTTTTTTCTTTGAGGACAAAATTGGTTGCAGGAAATTCTTGATTTGATGCTTTAGATTCTGTGTCCCCCTCTCTCTCTGCCCCTCCCCTGCTCACACTCTGTCTCTGTGTCTCTCAAAAATAAATAAATATTGAAAAAAAAATAAAAAGAAATTCTTGATTTGAGGTCTTTGGATTATTAGAAAATTAACACAGATCTCACATCCCTATTGACTGGTCCTATAACCTATGCTCAGAAAGCCACGAGTGAAGCAGACACACTTTGAGCTTGGGTCGTAGGGATTATAAATTTAGGCATTTCAGACGTTGTTCCATGAAGTTCTCTATCAGAATGACACTTGTTTCCAGTTAGATCTTTTATCTCTATTTCAGTTCGTAATGCATTCTTTCTTTTTTTTTTTTTTTAATTTTTTTAATGTTTATTTCTGAGACAGAGACAGACAGAGCATGAGTGGGGGAGGGGCAGAGAGAGAGGGACACACAGAATCAGAAGCAGGCTCCAGGCTCTCAGCTGTCAGCACAGAGCCCGGTGCAGGGCTCGAACTCACAAACCGTGAGATCGTGACCTGAGCAGAAGTCGGTCACTCAACCGACTGAGCCACCCAGGCGCCCCACATAATGCATTCTTTCTTATATATGCCTGGCATTTGGTGGACAAGCAATAAATTGTTGCTGAAAGAATGGCTCTTTAGTTTCATGTTAAATATTTAATAATACTAAATTACTGTTTCTTCCTCTAGACCTTAAGCTCCTTGAGAGCAAGGACTGGATCTTCATTCATTTATCTTTGAATTCTCAAAGTACCTACTTAAATGTGTGGAAGGTACTCAATGCGTGTTAAACTCAAGTGAATATATTGATCAACAAGGTGGTTTCTCTGTAGTTTCTGTTATATTTCTTTAATATATAACCTTTGCAATTTGTTTACCATATAAGCTTTAAAATAATTGTTCAAAACCTAAACTTAAGTATTCTGACTTGTAGTTCATATTTTAGGATATAATGTATTTCAGATGAACTAAATCCCAAATACAAGAAAAGCATTTCAAATTTGCCAAGAAGGCATGCTTTACATCAAATACTGGGTTAAATTCATCCCCACTGACTGAATTGACACTGTACAGTCAGTCTCGAGTGGGTAACCTCTCCTAGAATTCAAGTTTTTGCGTTGTTCCTTCTCAGATGTCAGGGTTACAATTTTGGCAATTCATTTTACTGCAGAAACTCTTTGTTTATAGACCTTCAACTTTAGAAATAAGAAACTTTCTTAGCAGGCACGTCATGCATTGTTCTTCATTATTAATGTTTTTCCTGTATTGTGCTAATTTGAAGTGAACATAATTATATGATTCGTATTTTTTTATAGAATTGTTATTAAAGTGGTATTATTTTGATGTCGAAGTGACTAACATTGGTGTCCCATTAGGTGCTTGATACTTTAGGTGCTTTTTTACTTTTAACATCCATCCTTTGAAGGGGTATTCTCTATTCGACAGATTAGAAGAGTAAAGTTCAGAGAGGTTAAGTAACATGGCTGAGATCATAACGATTGTTAGGGATGTTTGTAAGCTGGGATTTGAACCTACATATGGATAAGGATATGTCTTTTGCCACAACTTGTCTCTTAATTTGCTGTGCTATGGAAATGAAAATAGAGATTATAATAAGCATAAAGTGGTGAGAAAATGAAAAACCTTGCACATGAAATTTGTAAGAATCACTTCAGAGTAGGGATGATTCTAAACGATGAAAGGCAGATAATGTAACATGTGAAAATTATTTTGTGTTGGTGATGACCACAGCAATCAGAGAAGAAAAACTATTTAGGTAGATAGAGGATCAGTATCAATGTGGATGCCTATGAGTATGATATAACTCCTGAGAAGGCATAGTGTTTGAGAACCTGTGGAAAAGTCTGGAAAAATACAGCTGCTCTGTAACTTTGGGTGGAGAGTGGTGAGTTGACAAGTGTAAGTCAGCTCCTTAGATGTTTCCCCCCTCCAGTCTTGGAGAGATGAACAAAGAGGACAATTCCCTACCTCAGCATATTTTACAGTGTAGATGAAAACGGTGTATTTTGGGTGGAGAATGCCCATAGAATATTTATGAACAAAGAGATGAAGGGTCTGTCTGATTTTTAAAACCATGACTGATACTTACACTTCACTTAGTGCAGTGTCTCTGGGGATTGCAAGCTTAAATCCCTGGTAGGCATTTTGGACCCTCAGTCACATGAGCAATCCTTTTGAACCCTCTCTGCTAACATTAAGAACTTCTGACTGGTAATAGACTGGTCTTAGACCAAAGCAGCCTTTTGGTTTTCAGTATTGCTAGGCCTTTGTCAACCTTCACATACCTAGTTACAAACAGAGAATGGGCCAGATTTTTTAATGATAATCTGAAAGGAAAAAGTTAGTACTTAGAGTGTTTGAGTTGTTGAAAAAACAAATTTTGATTTTAAAAACTTTGAGACCCACGATTGTTTACTTTTTTTTTTTAAAGTAAGCTCTACACCCAACATGGGTCTTGAACTCATAACCTTGAGATCCAGAGTCGTGAGCCAGCCAAGTGCCCGGAGACCCATGATCTTTTTTAAAGAAAACAATATTTTTAATGTTTTTAAAAATTTATTTACTTTTGAGAGACAGCACAAGCAGGGGAAGAACAGAGAGAGAGGGAGACACAGAATCGGAAGCAGGCTTCAGGCTCTGAGCTGTCAGCGCAAAGCCCGACGTGGGGCTCAAACCCACAGACCGAGAGATCATGACCTGAGCCGAAGTCAGATGCCTAACTGACTGAGCCACCCAGGCACCCTGACCCACAGTGTTTTAAACATGGGAATGACATATTCTTATATTACTACCACATTTGTATCTAGCTATGTATTGATGGAAATTGAATACTGTAATGTTTTAACTACTATGCATCCACTTTGAGAAATTCAGCATTGGAGTTTGGGCAGAGGAGCACTACATACTTCAAGACTTTATGATCTTTTTGTATTCTATATAGGCGGACAGTGAAATGTAATAATTACTACCAAGAAGGTGGTTAGTTTATGAAAATTGTACATCATCCCAGTACACACATTCGTGTGGTATTCTTGTAAATTCTCTTTAAAAGAATATTCTTTAGCTCAAATTGACAAGGTTATATGCTCTATCTACAGACTTTATTTTACCTTCCTAGTTATGCTAAGTTTCAAAAAGAGTCTTTATTGTTAGTAGTTTAAGTACATTCTTTTTGAAGTTAATTTATTTTGAGAGAGAGGAAGTGAGTGTGTGTACATGCACATGTGTGAGTAGGGGAGAAGCAGAGAGATCCCAAGCAAGCTCCGTGCTATAACTGCAGCCCAGTGCGGGCTCGATCTTATGAACCCGCGAGATCATGACCCGAGGTGAAGTCAAGAGTCAGACCCTTAACCTCCTGAGCCACCCAGGAGGTGCCCTAAGCACATTTCTATATTATGACAAATGATACTGTCATTTATCATTTTAATATTTCTCTTTGCAATTAGGCATTTAAAATATTTTGTTCAGCTTTATTCAACAGGAGGGTTGATCTGAATTTCCTAGATACCATTAGTGGAAGAAGAGATTAGAAATTGTTGATCTGAGTTAATGTTGATTGTGGACCTATGGATTTAAAAAAAAAATTTTTTTTAATGTTTATTTATTTTTGAAGGAGAGAGAGAGAGAGACAGAGTGTGAACAGGGGAGGGGTAGAGAGAGGGGAGACACAGAATCCGAAGCAGGCTCCAGGCTCCGAGCTTTCAGCACAGAGCCTGATGTGGGGCTCGATCTCACGAGCTGTGAGATCATGACCTGAGCCAAAGTCGGACGCTCAACTGACTGAGCCACCAGGCGCCCCTGGACCTATGGATTTTTAAAAAATAATTTTTAATAGTATAAGGAAAACTAAATAAGAAAAGTCTCAGTGTTATACCATTCAAAGTAATAACACTAATATAGGTTACATTACTTCCATTTTATTTGCCAGTGGGCAAAAATCTTAAGCAATTAAATCAATTTATAAAGAGGAATATTCTAATTATTTTTCTTAACAGTCATCTGTTATCCTTATCCATATGATATCCTTATCCATATGATGTGATTGGTTCACAGGGTTGCAAAACAATTTTAGTGCCAGCTTCTAACATTTTTGCCAAAGAAATGTGAGATATTTGTTTAGAATATATTATGAAATTTAACTGCAGATGAAAAAAATTAGTATTAGCCTGTGCAGTTTTAACTAGAAATTCATTCACTCAGCAACCTTCTGAGATCCTTTATAGTCCAGGATGATATTTTTGTGTTCCTGTTAAATTTATCTTTGAAATTACACTGACCTTAATGTGATAGGCTTTATGATATTTTCTTTAAATTGTTGGTTTTAACTTACCATATATGTTGTTTCGCCTTTTCAGGAGGGGATCAATGCTCAGTACAGCCATATTTGTCTATGCTGCTACATCTCCAGTGAATGGTTATTTTGGAGGAAGTTTATATGCCAGACAAGGAGGTAACTTATAAGTGATCTCTTCGTATTTTTAATTATAGATGCCAATATTCTACTGTGGGGTATTTGGAATTTAAAATGGATAGTGTACAGCCATTGTAAAATACTTTGTGTTCCCATTTCACATAATGTCTACCAAACCGGCTATGGGATCTACTTTGCTTTTATGGAATCCTTGCATTTTATTTCTGAAAATTAGGAATAATTAATAGATTATGTCCATTGTTCACTGTGAAGTTAGCTAGCCCTGAGGAACATGTAGGAGAGAGTATATTTAAGTTATTGATATTACTTTGCTTTGAGGTGCCTTACTCCCTAAATGTCCTCCATGGGAGGCCTCCACATAGAGTATATAGTATTACAGCTGAATATAAAGGCATGTTTTTTGGCTTTTGGATAAAGTATTGGACTGGAAGGAGAATAGGAGAGAGCTGTTTATTTCTATTGACTCTGAAATATTTATCAAAGGACCCTGCATTAAGATTTTTGTTATTCTTTGTCAAAATCTTTTGCTAAGATTAGCACTTCATCTTAAATACTCCCTTGCTTCTCTACTTTTGTGACCTGGAAATGATGGGAGATACAGGGATGATGCAAAGGTACTGCTCCATGGTGTTTCTTTCTGTGGTAGCATTCAAGGGTTTTCACATTTTTTTGTTTTCCCTGTAATTGGGGCCAGAAAAGTACTGAAAGTAGATTTGCGTATTTCAGTTTATGACTGAAGGGTTGTTGAAAGACCTTAAAATTATATTCCTAAGGATAGAGACTTTCTCATGTGATTTTCCCAGCTCATCTTAAACAATGTCAGCATTAAGGGATCCTGCTTTTTAGTCGACTAGTCTTATAGATAGATTATTGGCATTCTGAGCATGTATAGGGTCATTTAAAATTCCTCCAGTATATCCTGGTTTACCATTACTCTTTTTATTGGTCCTACTAGATTTAATGTGATTTGTACCTTCAGTGTAAATAATTCTTTGGATTGCCTGAGGGAGTATCATAGATTGCTAATTATTTTTGTTAACTGTTCAATGTCTTATATACCTTTAGCTACAGGAAACAAGTCTTATCATAACAGGATTACCATCCTAAGGAAATCAGGATGCCTGAGTCAACTTCAGCTTTGAATTTGATGTGAAAACTAGTTAGGCTAAGAAATTTACATTTTATGACCTCCAGAAAAGTCTCCACAGCAGAAACATTATTTAAAACAGGAAATTTATTCACTCTTGGACAGAAATTTGCTTTTAGTTTGATTGCAAGTTAAGAACACCTAGCTACACTTTTCTTTATTACACTTAACTCTTGAAAGCAGAGTTCAGACTCAAACCTAGGAGTATCAGATGTTACCACGTATAATCTAAAGGTTATTTTCTGATTGACAGTGCCTTGAGGAGGTCTGATCGTGTACTGATAATTTTGTCTAAGCGATCCCTAAAAGCCAGGTTAATGTAGGAAGTCAACCCAGAGAGTTGAGAATTTTTCAGACTTACTTCATTGCACTACAGCAAAGGTCTGCATATTGTCCTCAGTGTACTGGATAATCCTCCAGACCCAGTTTGAAACTAGGGGTAGCCCGGAACTTGACCAGAATCTCCAAGGTTGCAAGGGACCAGCAGGAAGCACAGTGTAGATGCCTGGGCTACTGATTGTACCCAGTGGAATGTGTGTGGGATTTTTTGTGACTGTTGGAGGGAAAGGGAGTAAGAGAATTAAATATGGAATTTATTAATACATTCTGAATCTGAGCAGGTAATGGAAAGTGTAGGAAAAGATAGTGCTGAGAAAGAGATAGAATTAAATAGGAAAAATAATACTTTAATTAATGGCCACCCTTTTTGTGTTGTTTTTGTGTTAAAATGCTGAATGTTGAGTCTGTGTGTGGAAAGGAGGGGCCCTTGAAACTTACCTGAGAAAGAAATAATATAGAGTATATAGAGGTGATACTTCAAAATCAAGGAGTTTTTCTGGAAGAAAGTCAAGATTTGGGATAGTAATTCTATGAGATGGATGTTTGAAAGAGCTTCACATAGAAGAAAACAGAAGTTAGGGTATTGCTTATTTTGCTTATAGCACTTTACTTTTTTTTTTTTTTTTAAGTTTTTATTTATTTATTTTGAGAAAGCGTGCGCAGAGCACACGTGCGCGCTTGAGTGGGGGACAGGCAGAGAGACAGGGAGAGAGACAATCCCAAGCAGGCTCTGCACCATCGGCACAGAGCCCGATGTGGGGCTTAAAACTCACGAAACGTGAGATCATGACCTGAGCCTAAGTCCAGTGCTTAACCGACTGAGCCACCCAGGCGCCCCACTTATAGCACTTTCTGTTTGGGTCCTGATTGCTTTTGGTTGTGGAGTTGAATTGTAATATCGATCCAGTATGAAATCTTTGTGTTTTGTTCCTAAGCAGTATGCAGGTGCTTTCTTGGCAGTGCGCCTGCTCGTATACTCTGCTGTATTAGAAAGATCGCTCCTTGTTCTCCTGATCAATATGCACACGATTTAAAATTTTTGATTACATAGTTTAAACATTCCTTTCTTTGACTGTTATTTAAATAACAGTTGTTCACTGTATAGAATTTTGGCAGTACAAAGAGGTACAAAGAAATAGTGAAACTTAAAGTCTGTAGTTCTAATTGCTGAGAGAGAGAGCTCATGAAACACTCTTTTGTTTTTCCCTTTTGAAACAAATTTAAATATATATTTATAATCATAATTACAGCTAAAAGTAAATTTGGGGTAAGTTCAACTTAACTAGGGGTAATTTAATTTGGGGTAACTTAAACTAAGGATTTAAAAAAAATTTTTTTTTAAGCAGTGTAATCCTCTTTTCAGATGAAAGCTTACATGAACTCCATTGTATAAATTTGTTGAAAATGGACTTGTTCTGGTTAAAACAGGGTTTGGGGCTCTTCTCTCACCAGTGACTTCATGGGCACCTCCAAGAAGCTCCCGAATTCCTAGTTGGAAAACGCCAAATAGGCCGACTTGTAGCCCAGAAAGATTGAGTGGCTTACCAAAATTCACAGCAATTCAGTGGCAGTATCACGACAGAAAATTAGGACATTTGACTATATAGTCCATTGCTCTTTTCTGGTGCATCCACTTCAAAAGCTGTTTGCATTAGACATACTTGAATAGCTGTTGTCCTGAAACAATCATTAGAGTGTCAGATTTTAAGATGTCTACATGAGAATTTTAAATAAATGTTTTGGCACTAAAGAAACAATAATTTGGTGCCTTATGAACATTAATATATGCCCCTCACCTCCGATTTTCATTATTTCCTTTCTCTTTCAGGAAGGAGATGGATAAAGCAGATGTTTATTGGGGCATTTCTTATCCCAGCTATGGTGTGTGGCACTGCCTTCTTCATCAATTTTATAGCCATTTATTACCATGCTTCAAGAGCCATTCCTTTTGGAACAATGGTAAGTTGCTTGAATCTTGCTTTTAAATTGGAAAAGTATAAGCATTCTAATATGAGGCCTGCTATCTCTCTGAAGTACCTCTTCGTAAGAAGAATTTTGGCATTTGCAGCCAGTCCCTGACCAGTCACAGAAAGTTAGGTGAAGAAAACTTTTTCTTGATTCTGTGAACCAGTGAAGTGAAAGTCCGACTTCTAAGTGTGACGAGAAAATACTATACTTTTTATCAGAGATGGGAGAAACTAGAGAATATATTAAAGAGGAAGAATAATGACATACGAAAAAATGAGGGTGTTTTAAGGTGATAGTGGGTGCGTTGGTAGTGGTAGGAAGTGAAGCTTCTCCATAATACGTTTTCTTTTTTCAGTATACACTGAAAACATTTATACTGATATGTTGCTACAGACATTAAAACCCTATCTCATATCTTACCTGTAATCACAGACTTTGAAATATTTTGGATCTTTTAACTACATTAAAACTAAAACACAGATATATACCAGTGCTTTACAAAGGTAACCCACAGCCTCCAAATTGTTCTTGTTGTTACCTTTTTTTAAAAATATTTATTTATTTTTGAGAGAGAGACAGAGTACAAGCAGGGAAGGGACAGAGAAAGAGGGAGACACAGAATCTGAACCAGGCTCCAGTCTCTGAGCTGTCAGCACAGAGCCCAACGCAGGCCTCGAACCCACGAACTGTGAGATCATGACCTGAGCTGAAGTCAGACGCTTAACCGACTGAGCCACCCAGGCGCCCCTTGTTGTTACCTTTTTGGAGCAGACTTCAATGTTTTGTTTTATTTTGTTTTTAAAGATATACATATATATATGCATTTAATGTTTATTTATTTTTGAGAGAGACAAAATGAGAGTAGGTTAGGGGCAGAGAGAGAGGGAGACACAGAATCCAAAGCAGGCTCCAGGCTCTGAGCTGTCAGCGCAGAGCCTGACGTGGGGCTCGAACTCATGAGCTGTGAGATTATGACCTGAGCTGAAGTCGGACACTCAACCAACTGAGCCACCCAGGTGCCCCGACTTATTTTTAATGTACGCTTGTGCAGACATGTGCACACTCTTATGCACATGTATGCAAGGTGCACCATGGTTACTGCTTTTCAGAGAGGCTGTGTAATGTGGTCAAGTTCATACAAATATTGGCAGAACTGTAACTGGACCCATATCTCTTTCTGAATTTTGATCTTTGGTTTTCTGTCAAATGGTTTCATAAAAATTCCAGGTGATTTTGGTTGTTTTATAATCTGGGTTTCTCAAAGAGCCTGCATTATACATTTTTACTAAGTGTTTGATACTTTTTAGTTAGAAATATTTTTGAAAATTGCTTCAAAATTGGCATTCTTGTTTTTGTTTTTTTGCAATCCAGAGTGAGTGATAATAGTTGGGAAAGGGTAACATAATTACATTCAGAACTAGAAAAGAATTTGCTTCATAATAGTTACAGGCCATTAGAAAGTATCTATAGGGCTTCAACTATCTCTTAAAGATCATCTGCTGAATTAATTATTTTCATAGTGCTTTAAAAGTTAAAATTCAGATTCTGCTATAATTTTCCTCAAAGTTTTGAATTGATGTGGTAAAAATTATATTTTAAAGTTGCTTTGCTTCACTAAAATTTTAAATTTTACCGCTTGTAAAGAGGGTTTTAAATTTTCAGTGTAATTTGCCTTTAGATAATTTAATGATTACTAGTTATTAGAATACAGTTTCAGCCTCTGTACTGAGCCGAAGCAGGTTGATAAAAGTGGTCTTCGCACTTGCAAGACTGGCTGCTGATGCCAAGCAGGCACCTGAGGTACCTTGTTCTTCATTTATTTCCAAATTCGGAATGAAGGACATTCATCGCCCTCAAGTTTTAATCAGATGTGTAGTCTAACATTTTTTTTTCTCCTTTAGAAAGTATCAAAATTTGTTTAGAAAATGAAATTTAAGAACTTGAGGTGAATGTTTGACCCAGGTGTCCATTCAGTATTTTAACTAATGAAATTTGTATTTTAGTTATTTGTTGATATTACAAAGGAAGTGGTTATACAGTCTCAAAATCTCCATGGCTCTCAACCCTAGGTACACATTAGAATCCTTGGGAATTTAAGTAATTTCAGTGCTCATGGCTTCGTCTTAAGCCAGTTTAATCTGTTTTGCTTTAAATCCAGTCACTAGCGTTTACCTGACTCTGGTTCCCAGCATCTGGAGATGGACCTCTTGGCTGAAAGGCTCCCAAGCCATATGTTTCTGAGAAGCTGTGTGCTCCTACTTAACTGGACACCCTTGTTTGAAAATCAGTCTTCAGATACTCCTGTATGCTCTTCCCCTGGCCTTAGCTGTTTCTGTCCCCCATTCCTTCGATCTCGTGGACATTGAGCCCTATCTCAATGATCTTTCTCTAGTTCTCTGTTTTCTCAAATACTTCATAGCTAAGGATTTAATCCAACTTTGGTGAAAGTGATTTCAGGCTTTTGCCTGCTTTAATAGAAGCACCCACATAATAGGGTTTTGCCAACTTGGGATCTGGAATTTTGTCAGAATACTGCTGTTGTCACCAGGACTAGCCCAAGATTGAAAGTGAGCAGAATTTGTCTTCAGACCCCAACTTCTCTGCTCAGGTGTACCTAATTACACATAAAAGCCATTAAATCCGTGTCAGATTAAACTTTTTGAACAATTGTTAATCTTCGTGGCTTAATAAAGATAAATGTAAGTAGAGGGTAGTAATAATAATCTGAGCTCATATCATATCTCAAAAATGAAATTCATGATATGTGATCAGAAATTACCGCAGTAAAGAATGGAGACCAAGACGAATGAACAGGTACTATTTTATATCTCTCAAAGGTTATGAGGAAAGTAGAATATCCCTAAGTGTAAAGGAATAATAAAGATCTATATATATAAAAAAACAAAAACAAAACTCTGTTACCTAACCTGAACTTTTGACAAACGCTAAGGCAAATTGGGATTTTGTAAAAATACTTTCCTAGTGTGACCACAGGCTTATTACATGGGATCAGGTGATGTAACAGAGTAGAAGAAAAAATGGCTCTAACCCATTCTTTTTCTTTTTTTTTTTCATTAAATAAAATAACCTTTAAACAAGAAAAGATAAGAGGAAAATAATCCCTGATAAGGGGGAAATGAAGCCTAAGAAAGGGAAGGGGATTCCTGGTACAGGACTCCACAGCTACCTTAGCTGTAAGTTTGCTGCTTATGTAAGTGACCTTTTAGACATACTGAGAGATCATGCTGATAAGCGATGTCTGAATAACTGTGTAAGAGAACAGAAGCATTGTAAAACTGGACATTGGCAAATTTACTTTTCCAGAAGGGAAAGGAAGAAAGTGGATTCTACCTTACAAAATGTGGTGAATTTGATGAAACACAAGATATTAGAATGTTACTAAAATTTGTCTTTTAAATCCTGGAAATAATGAACATTGGGAGCTATTATGGATTTATGAAGACAAAAATACTAGAACAACTTCATTTCCTCTTTTTGGTAGGTTTTAGTAGATAAGAACAAAAGATTGGAAAGTATTGATCTTGTTGGACAAGATAGAGAAATATAGGTGGAATAGTACAATCAGGTAGATGTGTAAATAGTTATAGAATTAAAGAAATAGAATGATATTACTAATAAGATGTCACATATGTCTTTCAGTAGAGTAGACTTTGACCAATTCAGATGATTGTTAATGATGTGTATAAAGGCGTAATGAATTGAAGATTAAGTTGAAAAAGGACATGAGATCAAGGAGAAAACTAGGAATGTGGAATGATGAAGACAACATCTAAAACCGGTCTCACCTGACTGAAATGATGTGCCAAATTTGACCAGATGAATTCTAATAAAGAGAGATACATGTGTGTTGCATTTTGTAGTTTGCCAAAAGCTCTTTCTTACCTTATCTGGTTTCAGAAGGACCCAAAGAGATAGGCAGAGCTAGTGACATGTGTTATCCCTGTCATACAGAGCAGAAGCCCAGGACTCTTGCAGAGTAACTGACTCAAATCACATTTTGTTTGTTGTGCTGTGGTGATGATTTGTTTTTGTTTGTCTATTTTCTTTCCTTCTTTTCTGCCAAAAGGAATTTTAGCTTTATGCTGAGACTTGTGAATGTAGAATATGTTATGCCTAAGTCCAGAAGTTTCTCTGTGTACCTTTGTAATTCACCCCTTTTTTCCTCCTTCTTCTTCCCTCCTCAGGTAACCATGGATCTGCTCTCTGTCATCATAGATTAGTTTGCATTACCCAGAATTTTATCTAAATACAGTCACATAATATGTTCTTTTTTTGTCCTTTTTCACTCAGAAAATTATTTTGAGATTCATTGATGTTGCATGTATTAAAGTTTATTGCTTTATATTGCTCAGTAGTATTCCATGGATATACCACAATTGTTTACCCATTTATCCAGTAATGCATTCTTGGGATTATTGATCCCAATTATTAATGCATTATTTCCAGTTTTTGGCTATTATAAATCAAACTGTTATGAGTATTCATATACAAGCCTTTGTGTTGGATATATTTTCAGTCGTCTTGGACAAATAACTACAGTGGAATGACTGAGTCATACAATATAGTTTAATAAGAAACTTCTAAACTGTAACAATGTGTGTTGACTATACTCAAAAAAAAAAAAAAAAAAAAAAAGAAGAGACCACTAAACTTTTCTACAACAATTCTGTCATTTTACATTCCGACCAGTATTGTATAGGATGAGTTGCAGTCACTCCACATCATCTCTGGCACTTGATGTGTCTTTTTTTTTTTTTTTTTTTTAATTTTTTTTTTTCAATGTTTATTTATTTTTGGGACAGAGAGAGACAGAGCATGAACGGGGGAGGGGCAGAGTGAGAGGGAGACACAGAATCGGAAACAGGCTCCAGGCTCCGAGCCATCAGCCCGGAGCCTGACGCGGGGCTCGAGCTCACGGACCGCGAGATCGTGACCTGGCTGAAGTCGGACGCTTAACCGACTGCGCCACCCAGGCGCCCCCTGATGTGTCTTTTTAATTTTAGTCATTCTAGGAGATACATAGTGGTGTCTCATTGTGGTTTTAGTTTGCATTTCCTTAATAACTAATCACATTCAAGCTCTTTTGTGTATTTATTTGCCATCCCTATCTTTTTTTTTTTTTTTAATGAATCTTTGGCCTGTTTTTTTATAGGTTATTTGTCTAGTTGAGTGGAAGAGTTCTTTGCATATTGTATGTACCTGACCTTTGTCTTAGTTTGGAAATCTAGTCTCCCCCTTTGTGGCTTGTCTTTTTGTTCTTTTAAGAATATCTTTTGATGGGGCTCCTAGGTAGCTCAGTCGGTTGAGCGTCTGGCTCTTGATTTCTGTTCTAGTCACGATCCCAAGATCATGGGATCAAGCCCTGTGTCGGGCTGTGTGCTGAGTGTGGAGCCTGCTTAAGGTTCTCTCTCTCTCTCCCTCTGCCCCTCTCCCCTGCTGGAGCTCTCTATCCCCCAGGGAAAAAAAAAAACAAAAAAGTATCTTTTAAAGAGCAAACATAATTAAGTGTAATTTATTGATTTTTTTTTCTTTATATGTGCTTTTCTGTCCTTTTGCCAAACCAAAGATCAGTTAGCCTTTCTCGTGTTTTCTTCTAGAAATTTTATAATTCTAGCTCTTAAATATGATCCATTTAAGGTCACTGATCATTTTTGGTAATTTTGTATCTTGCATGAGTAAAGAAAGGGTCAAGGGTTTTGTTTTGCTTTGCTTATGACTAGTGTTCCAACATTTCTTGAAAAGAAAACATGCTTTCTCTACTGAATTGCCTTAGCACTTTTGTTGATCATCAACTGACCATATAAAGGTGGATCCATTTCTGAACTTTTTGTTTTCTTCCATTGATTAATTTGTCATGTTTTTATGCCAGTGTGACATTATCTTGATTACTGCAATTTTTATAATTTTTGAAATCACTTCTTTTTCAGTGTTGTTTTGGCGTTTTTAGGTTTTTTGCATTTCCATCTAAAGTTTAGAATGACCTTGTCAGTTTATACAAAAAACCCTGAGATTTTGATTGGGATTGTATTGAATCTATAGATCAATTTGGGAAGAATTGACATCTTAACAATATTGAATCTTTTAATTATTGAACACAGTATATCTTATATCTCTTAACCTAGTTTAATTTTTATGTGCAACATTTTGTAAATTTTGTTGTTTAAATTTGTACATCTTTTATTGAATTTACCCTTAAGTATTTCATCTTTCATGCTATTTGTAAATGGTATTTTTAAAATATCAGAAAAATAATTGATTTTTGTATATTGGCTTTGCATCCTGCAACTTTGCTAAAGTTACTTATTCTGATTTCTTTTTTTGTAGATTCCTGAAGATTTTTTACATAATCATGTGGTCTGTGAATAAAGACACTTTCACTTCTACTTTTCTAATCTATATACCTTTTATTTCTTTTTCTTGCCATGTTGCACTGGCTACAACCCCCCAGTGCAGTGTTGAACAGAAGCAGTGAGAGCTGACTTTTCTTGTCTTGTTCCTCCCCCTAGAGGGAAAGCATCCAGTCTTGTGCCATCAAGTAAAATGTTACCTGTATTTTTTTTGCAGGTGCCCTTCATCAAGTTGATGAAGTTCTCTTCTGCTTAGTTTGCTGAGAGTTTTTTGTTGTAATTATTTTGAATAGAAGTTGGATTTTGCAGTGGCTTTTTCTGTATCTTTTGAGATAATCTATGATTTTTATTTTTTAGTGTGGTAATATGGTGAATTATATTGATTTTTGAATCTTAAACCAATTTTTCATTCCTTCAACAAACCTCAGTTTGGTATGATGTATTATCTATTGTGTATATTGCTGGATTCCATTTGCTAAGATTTGTCAGGTTTTTTTTTTTTTTTGCATCTATATTTATGAAAGATATGATCTGTAGTTTTCTTTTTTTCTGGTTTTGCTATCAGGATGATGCTAGATTCATCAAATAAGTTTTTAACTTCAAGTCCAATGTTTCTTCTGTTAGAGTACTGACATAGCTCGAAAAGCAGGATGGGAAGTTATTTATTAGCATGTTGAGAATAATCTCATAAAATAGAAAGGCTTCTTATAGGCTTTTGTGTTTGAGTTAGTGGTACTCTGATTATTAGTTCCTATTATTGAAATGCTTATAGACATAAAGGTGTAAATGTATGAGTAGAAAAAGAGTGATAAAAATTGTCTAGTCTGAGCGTGTGGTGAAGAAATGCATAAACATAATGACTGGTAAGACAATATATTACCTGAGAATCACCTTACCTAAAAGCAATTATTGTCTATCACCGTAAATAAAATTTATATTCTTTAGAATTCCAAAACAACTCCTCTCAGGATGCATTTTCCCTCTCCATTCATTCCATTTACAACACAGATTTCATAAAAGGCCACTTTTAGAAGCAGAGCTGGAATAAGTACTAGCCACATTCTTGGTTTGTGACAGATTAGAGGAGCTGACCAGTTGGTACACTTTGGGGTATTAAGTGCTGATAGGCAGTACTTGTTTCTAACTTGCTCTTATTGTAGATCACTCCCTCAACCTTGAGTAAGTCCCCCACCCCCCCCAACCCCTGCACTTCCCTACCTGTTTTCGATGTTTGTCCGTGCACGGTGGCTAGGAGGCCAGGGGAGGGCCCTGTATCTGTTTGAGCCCCAGAGCTTTCATGGGTGTAGTAGACTAATGGGTTTTTTTTTTTTTTAAGTCTTAACTGCTAAATTTCATTTTAAAATGAAACTATGTGGAAGCCCAATATAGAAAATAGATATCAACATGAATCCTTTAGTATAAATAAATTTTTGCAAATTCAGTATCGTAACATTCTATATTTAATGAGAAGCAGTAAAGTTGTGATGAATACAGATCTAATGTAAAGGAGTATGAGTAAGAGTTCAGTCATATCTTCTTCAGTAACCAGTTTATTTGGCTAAATATCAGTCTTGAGAAAAATCCTGACTTCACGGATGATTTGATTCATGTGACTTTTTTTTTAACAGCTTGCCTTACAGTCTCAGAGTAATTCTTCAAGTAAACTCATCCAGAACTTGAACATAAAGGAGTCGGAAATTGGTTTCACAGTTCAGTCACTAACAGTTCTAACAAACCACTGTTTTTTGTCATGTATAAGAAAACAGACAAGCAAAGGGGAAAAATTAAACAGATATCAAACAGTTGATAATGTCTTGATGAGACTGTTTATAGATTCCTTTATTGATTATTGTTTTGCTTTGAATGAGCACACAGACAATATATGCCCTCGTGTTGCTTGCCACTTAATTGCCTGCCACGCATATGTGCTATAGTACATTTGCTTGTACAACTCTAATAATAGCAAATATGTACAGGCCCGAATGGGATTGATGGGAGGGGAGGGAGAACAAAAGACCAGTGTAGCATTACAAACCTTCCTAATCAATAACACATTTACGAGAAATCCAAATATAGACACATCAGGAGAAACTGTTCTCAGGTTTGCATGAAAATGAGTTAATCTGGTTATGATAGCCTCAGTGTATTAATGTTTGACACAGAACTCCTCTGAATCTATTTTTTTTAATCATACTTCAAGATATTTTGCTTTTTATTTTTTTTTTTCAAGTTTATTTATTTGCTTTGAGAGAGTGCACGAGCAAGGGAGGAGCAGGGAGAGAGGGAGAGAATCCCAAGCAGGCTCTGTGCTGTGAGTGCAGGAGCCCTACATGGGGCTCAGTCTCATAAACCATGAGCTCATGACCCGAGTCCAAATCAAGAGTTAACTGACTGAGCCACCCAAGCAGCCCTATACTTCAGAATATTTTAAACACTGTTTTCAAAGGATAGTCAAATTAAATGCTTGTGGGATTCCTGAAGCTCTTCAGCAAGACCTGAGGGTTCTGTGCAATAGTTTGAAAACCACTGTCCTAGAGCATGTCATTCCTCAAAGGAATTATTTTCTTCAGCTTCTCTTCAATTCTTATTTGAAATTACACTCCTGGGAAAATAAGAGGAAAATACATAGGTCTCTACTACAGTGTATTAACATTTATGAGTCCTGTATACTTAATGATAGCAAATGAATAATTAAGAAAGCAGTCAACAGCAACAATTGAGACTGAATTCATACCCCCAGGGGCTCCTGGGTGGCTCAGTTGGTTAAGTGTCCGACTCTGGATTTTGGCTCAGGTCACGATCTGGTTCGTTTGTGCTGACAGTACAGAACCTGCTGGGGATCTCCACCTCCTCTCTCTCTGCCTCTCCCCCGCTCATGCTCTCTTTCTCTCCCAAAAATAAACAACAAAATTTCATCCTCCCAGATATGTATGAGACAATGTATAATTTGCAATGTTTTCTAATATAACCTTATTTTTCATGTTTCACATATTCTTGTTATATGAGCATAAATTCATATTACTAATAGGTCCAAATTGAGATACCAATAATTTGAGTTCCTAAGCCTGATCTTTAAAATAGAATTCCAGGACTTTCGTAACTTTCATATATTTATACAAGTTTTACCTGGAAGGGATGTGATTCTGCCCTTTGATTTATTTAAACACACACACACACACACACACACACACACACACGTGCGCGCGCGCGTGGGTAGAGTGATGTGGTTTGCACTCATGTTGCTTAAAGATAGACCCCTCGTGTGGTAACTGTGGATTTTCTATCCTCCACCTCTTCATTGTTCGTTTCTTCACAATTTTTATTCATCTTTTCTCTCACTTTTACTTTTTATTAGAAACCTAAAATGTATAATTGGAAGAGATCTTAGACGCAGTTCAGTCTTCCATTTTGTAGGAATTCATAATGAAGTGGTTTTAACCAGATGCTGGCTGGAAAAGAGCTTGAGTGAGTCCTTGAGTACCCAGATTTATATAAAGAAGAAAAGCACAGAAATAATTATTTTCCTGACTGCTTTGGTTCTGGAATCTCATATGGTCTTCCCTGCAACTTTGGACTTTGAACCACTGATGGGCAGAAAAATGTTCATGCCATTTTAGTAATGACCCATAGATACGTAAATAGAGATTCGCTTCTGTTAAGATCGATCCTAAGGCGGTGTGAAATGGAAACGGTCATGGATGGTGTCTGAGACTGAACCGAAATGGTGGTCTGGCCACCTCCCAGCTGTGTGGGCGTGGGAAGTTACTTAGCCTCTCTAAGTCTCATTTTCTTCATCTGTGACATAGGGAAATAACATGTAAAGCTCCTTGTGTATATTAGGAGCTCAATAAAATAAGTTGGTTATAGTGACAGTAGGTAAAGGATATGTTAGAAGCATGACAGCTAAAGGTGAAATCAAGAGAGGAAAAAGGGCTGCAGCAGACACCAGATGGGAGGGTGGGGAATGTGAGCAGCTGCAGTAGGCGGGAAACCGTTCAGCTTGTATTTAGTTCAGTTCTACTGTTTCAATGCACATTCTTCACCTCTTTTCGTTTGTATATATCTTAAGCAATTTTAACCTGTATTGAACTTGAACGTTTTATTTTGTGGTCAAATTGTGTTTAAATTTTTAGGTGTTCCCTTTATTTTTATAAATGTTCTTCTGAGTAATCACACACATTTTAATTTAATTTACAGGTGGCTGTTTGTTGCATCTGTTTTTTCGTTATTCTTCCTCTAAATCTTGTTGGTACAATACTTGGCCGAAATCTGTCAGGTCAGCCCAACTTTCCTTGTCGTGTCAATGCTGTGCCTCGTCCCATACCGGAGAAAAAATGGTAAAGAGAATGCTAAATCTTATATCATTGTCTCTCACAATATAGAAATTCTTAAGGCTATTCTATATATTTAACTTTTTGAATTGGCATGCATTTATAAGAATGACTGTCTTAAGAATTTGTCTTTTTAACTTTTTCCTTCAACCTATATTGTTCGCAGTAGTAATCAATTATATCCTTATTTCACTTTCTGAATATCGGTGCCATTTACAGATAAATTTAAATGCTCTGATGAGTACACTGGTTTTTAGAGGTGGGTAGGAACTAGAGCTGTAACAGTTTTATTTACTGTAGTATACAGGCCGGAATTGACCTGCTGCCTATTTTTATAAGTACAGTTTTGTTGGAACATACCTATGCCTGTTCATTCGCAGATCTAGGACTGCTTTTACACTGCAGCATCAGAGAGTGAGACCCTGTCACCTGCAAAACCTGAAATATTTACTGTCTGAAACTTCACAGAAGAAGTTTGCCAACCCTTGGCTTACAATTTCATTTTCCTTTCCAGATATTTTGTTATTCTAAATAATACACACATTTGTAGCCACATACATTGTACCAGTTGAAAGATGAATTAGGATTAAGACCAGTTATAATTTACTGACTTAATGTTCTTTATCTTCACTTCTGGGATAGTATAGAATCTCTCAAATACATTCTGTTTTATGGCTAAAATGGGTTCTTAAGAACTCCCAGAATTCAAGATTAATCTTGACAAAGGATGATGAGTATTTGTTAAACAACTGAAGGGATTCTTTAACTGCAGTAATGTAAACATAGTTTACAGTTTATTTGACCAGTCAACTTTGAAATTACGATTCTTAATGGATTTTTAACTTGAGATAATTTGTATTTTTTTTTTCAAATTTTGGACATAAAATGGGATGTCATTAGTATGTTATATTTCTAATTTTTGTAATTCACATTGGAAAAAAACTAAATATTTTGCCTTTTGAAATTAGCAAATTGGATGTTTCAGTGCTGATTTATGCTATTCTGCATTCTTCATTTCCTGATTGTTACTAGCAGACAAAAGTAGAGCAGTCTTGCTGTATAGACACCTGTCACATTCTCCATCGCATAAGAAAGAACTGCACAGTAGACTCTGTCTGTTCACACATTGAAAAGCCTCTGTTCCTAGGTAGTTTGCCTCATTATAGACATAATTTATAGTCAGAGACTTACATATACAATCTTTTGTAGACTTGGAGGTATATAGACATTGAAATGGAGGCCGAATAAAACAGCACCTATAAGGGAGGGTGACCTGTTAGAGTGTTAGGATTGTCCATGTTCTTTTTTTTCCTTAGATCGTGATTATGAGAACTTTCATGCTTTGTTTTTTAAAGTCCGTTTTCTTTTTCAAATCAAGGTTAGACTCTAGGTCACTAGGACTGGTGAAGGAGAGGAAGGAACAACACGTGACCTTGCACACCCTGGGTCACAGGTGGAGGAAGGCTCGTGTGTATCTTTATTTTCTTTATAAAGTTACATGGGCACTAAATCTGAATACTAGATCTGGCTCTCAGTGACTTGTTATCTTGGGAAGATCGTTTTTTAACCTCTGTGGGTCTTGGATTCCTATAAAAGGAGGAAAGAAGACTAGATTAAATGTTTTTTAAGGTTTTTTTTTTTCCAGCTTTCACATACTGATTTCTTCTCATCTTTTTAGTTTGTTTATCCCAGAGATAGTAGTTTAGTATTTTTTATATGCCAGATACTGTGCCGGATGCTGAGAATACCTAGATGAACAGCTTCTGCCTCCCAGAGTTAGCATAGCACTAATCTAGTGAGGTATGATATGTATATGATTGCAGTTCCACATAGTGTGAGGTAAGTGCTGCCAGAGTTATGTTCACGAGGCAGTACAAGTACGGGGAAAAAACCCACCTCTTTCTGGGAGACTGGGGAAGGGCTTTATGGGGAGAACACTCGAGCTAGTGCATGCGGGAGAAGAAGTGTGACGAGGGAAGGCATTCCAGGTGAAGAATTACCAGTTGCATCAGTATGTGTTTGTTGAGTGAATGAATGAGGTTTGGATTTAATTTTTTATCCATTCTTGGCTCCATTATAACTCAAGACTCACAATACCATAATTGTATAATTCACAAGGAAGGGAATCGCCAACCCAAGGAATGCATGAGCAAAGAGATGGCAAGGCTACAATTTGGGAAACATTATTTCACAGAAGGGTCTCAAGACTTTTCTTTCCCTATGGCTTTCTATAAATAAATGCCTGTGAAATTTTTAGAAGTTATTGAGAGATGCAGACAGAATAGGAGCAAACACTTAAGAGAGTTTTTCCTGAGTTCTGTTGGTAGCAAGAATTTGTATTCCCCGAATTCGTATCTTGACCTTTATTACCAGAAAGAATTTTGACTATAACCTATGGCTAATTTGAAGTCCTCCCTCTATGTCGTGCCTCTTTGAAATTTTGTTTTTTCTTTTTACTGGTTTATTTCTATTCCTTAGATTATTTTTTAAGTGCCAAGTTTCTGCTTTCTGTTATCTGGATTTATATAATGTAATGTGAAAATCACACTAGAAGTTTATGGCTAATGTTGATATTTTCCAGGTTCATGGAGCCTGCAGTTATTGTTTGCCTGGGAGGAATTTTACCTTTTGGCTCAATCTTTATTGAAATGTAAGTTGTGGCAATGCATTTATGTTTTGAAGGATGTAATTTTAATAAGAGAATGTAGGAGTTAGGGTAGGTGTAGAATCATCAGGAAGGCATCTAATAGAGTTAGTCTGTTAATTTCATGGCTCCCAGAAAGGGATCTAACATTATGTATCTGAAAGTATTTCCTCCTGTGATTTCAAATATTCAGGTGAAGTTTATACGTTTTTGTGTTGTGTTCTAGACCCTTCTTACCTAACAAGAGACCTTAGAAATCACTGGATGCATGCCAAAGAGTACTGGACTAGCCTTTGATCACATGCATGATATAAGGAATTGCTGGGTTTTATTATATTTTTGAAGTATTTTTGAGGGTCCAGGGAACTAGTAAAACATTACCTGCCAGTCAGTCTAGTAGATCTTGATGTCTTCAGGTACGTAGTTATTCCCAGTCTTCTTCCACAGAGGCCTGCAGGAGTGCTGGAAAATGTGTGAGTGTTTAGGGGTCGAAGGTTTGCCACCTTGTGCACAGTTACTGTGCTTCGTACCTGCATCCGAGGTCACCACTGCAAAATAGAAGTCTTTTCTCAGCTTGTGTTCTGGTGTTGCTTGTTGGGAATGCTCTGGCATTTTTATTTAGGCAGGTTAGTTCTTTGTGTGGGACTTTCTCAGGGACTGCAGTCATACACCTCAGGCTCTTGCCCACGAAATGCCAGTCACTGTGACTGCACAGAATTCCCTTATACTTTTCCAAATGTGCCACTACTGATTGTCTCCTGTACAGTGGACACCTCCTTAACAGACAGGATTGGATCGGATAATTGGTTAATTGAAAGTTGGCTCATGTAAGGCTTATTAAAAAAAGATCCATACATAACATTTTATTTTAACTTAAAACAACTGAAGGTACATCTTTCACTCATTTTTTAAAAATACAGAACCAGAGTCTTTGATTTATATCTAGTCGATGTTTCGTCATTTTCCCTTTGACATTCATAATGCATCTTCTGTGTTTCCAGCCTTTTAAAAGTGGGGACAAGAACATAAAGACCTGTCTCAACCATTCTAAGTGCAAAATCTCTCTAGATTTGTACATTTCTCTCCCAGACTTTAGTAGCTATCTCGCCCACACCTAATTTCATGTTGTTTTTTAAGTGACTCACCTTACTGAATTTCTCCAAAACATTCACATAATGTTCATTGAAATCATGCATCCTTTTTGCTGTCATATTTATTGGTGTATGTAACATTCAATTAAGTTATCTAATTATAGTAACAAGTACAGTTGACATAGATTTGGGTCATCTGTGCTGGTCACCTGCCAGCTGTGAGTGTGCTGTGGGCATTAGTCAGTACCTTAGAGGAACTGGAGTGCACATCACTCTAGCTTGTGGTTTAATAAAGCCAGTTCAGGAACCTCTTCTATACTTCTAGCTGATACACTGCTTTGTGTCCTCACCCCGACTTGACCTCTATTTTTGCCTCCTACCCCTGTTCCCAGTACCTTCTGGATCACCTCTCTTCCTGCTTTGTTCCATTAGACAGCCTCTCTGCTGTATCCTTAAGTTCTCTGTTTTGACGACCCTCATGCGTTCTCCTCTTGGCAGCCACAGTGATCTTCTTAAGGTGTCAGTCTGATCACGTCACTTCTTTGCTAAAGACTTTTCATTTTCACTGAGGTAAGGTCCCCCAAATGCTATAACATAGCCAGTAAGGACCTTTGTAATACAGCCTCATTCGCTTCTCCAGCCTCATCTCTTAGCTCTCACCCCTTCATTTGAAGTTCTATACTCAGTTACTTTGAGCTTTTCTAAATACAGTGAATTCCCTCGTTTGTAAGCTTTGCCTTTGCTCTTCCTATTTCTGCAACATTCTTCTGGCTCCCCTTACCCCCATATGCCTCATTTATTATTCTCATTACTCCTCCCCAGAGTCCCACCTAACGGAACTGGCAAGATGCCCCTCTTAGGTTGCATTGGTAAAGCACGTGGTGCATCAGGACTGCCTCCTTACTGGTGTTCCCCACTTTACAGTAGTGTCCTTGAGGGTAGAGACTGTCATCTTCATAGTTCTGTTCTCGCTGCTTCTTGTGGTAGGGCCTTCAAATATCTATTGGAAGCATGAGTGACAAATAAGTGAGCTAAACAGAGAGAATAAGAAAAAGAAAAGAGGCTAAAGCCTCCTTTTCTAACGATGACTTGGGGAATGGAATTAGAGTGAAGGGTCTTTTTCTTCATGTAAAATGTTAATGCCCTTTCTCTTGCTGTCCTCCAAAAATAGCAGGAAGCTTCATTGAGCTTTCTTTTTTCTGATTATTTTTATTTTCCTAATTTTATACATTATTAGTCTATCAAACCTACTTTAAAAAATTTAGTAGGGTGTTTATAAAATATAAATTACACTATTAGAATAGTGTTGCATCTAGAAAAAAAATGAAAGAATGAGAGAATTGCCTTTATTTGACAGATAGGAATTTTTAGCTGTGTTCATTTTTCTTTGCCATATTTTACTCCTTTAAGCTTCTAATGTATTCAGTTTGCTTAGAGATGGATGCCCTACTAAAAAATCTGTTCTTGGAAGATTATCCAAAAAAATATTTTTGAGAGATATTTGGAGGATTGAACAGATGAAAAAGGGTAAGACAAACTGTTGGAAGTTACTTGAAAGGAAATAACGGAGGGGCACCTGCGTGGCTCAGTCGGTTAAGCGTCCAACTCTTGATTCCAGCTCAGGCAATGATCTCACAGTTTGTGAGATCAAGTCCACGTTGGGCTCTGCACTGACAGTGCAGAGACTGGGATTCTCTCTCTTCCTCTTTCTCTCGGCCCCTCCCCCACCTGTGTGTTCTCTCTCTCTCTCTCTCTCAAAGTAAATAAACATTTAAAAAAAATAATTGAGATGTAAGTTAGATGACAGTGAGAACTGAGATGTGAGGCTTAGCAAAGGGGTGAGCTTCAATAATAAAGACAAAACTATGTCTTTATTGCATTTTATGTAGGTATTTCATCTTCACATCTTTCTGGGCGTATAAGATCTATTATGTCTATGGCTTCATGATGCTGGTGCTGGTCATCCTGTGCATTGTGACCGTCTGTGTGACCATCGTGTGCACATACTTTCTACTAAATGCAGAGGATTACAGGTGGTAAGTACTTCTATCTGGGAAGAACCTCAGGGGCCGATAATATTTTTAAATAAGATGCCATCTGACGTGTATCAGGTAGAGTAAAAGATCTGTATAGAAATTTTGCTACCTAAGATAGTATAAGAAATTTTCATGTAAAAATGATGAAGATTTTAGAGGAAAAGTAGTATTAGCCAAAAAAAGTTTTTGTGCTCATAATGGTCACTCTTTTACTTATTTTCACAAAGTACTTGATGTGGAAAGAACATTATGAGGAAGCATTGCTCTATTTTAAACAAAAGAAGACAGTTCTGAAAAGGAAGTGGTTTATTTAAGGTCATTTATAATAGGGAATCTGACAGAATTCAGAGTCTCTCCCATTTCTTAGGCTTTCTCCTTGATGATATATTTAAATGCCATCTATATGCATTTGTTTTTAAACATACAGAATTTTAGAGAATGTTCTTATAAAATTCTTTGCTTTACAATCTGTTTCAGTGCCATTCATTCAAAAAAGTCACCTTTTTTTTCAGGCAATGGACAAGTTTTCTCTCTGCTGCATCAACTGCAATCTATGTTTACATGTATTCCTTTTACTACTATTTTTTCAAAACAAAGTAAGTGGAGACATTTTCTCATTTTGTGTTTAGGAAACTAAAGCTGTTGTTTAAATACTAGAATGTAAGAACAAAAGGTCGGGTATAGGGAGTATAGTCAATGGTATTGTAATAATGTCGTGTGGTAACAGATGGTAGCCATACTTGTGAACACAGGATAACGCGTGAACTTGTTGAATCACTGTGTGTACGCCTGCAACTAATGTAACATTGTGTGTCAACTAACTATACTTCAACTCAAAAACAATTAAATAAGTAGTAGAATTTAAGGTCCTGTGTTGAAAGTAAAAGTGGATATACTATATATATATTTTTTTGTTTCATTTTAGGATGTATGGCTTATTTCAGACATCGTTTTACTTTGGATATATGGCGGTATTTAGCACAGCCTTGGGGATAATGTGTGGTAAGTTCTGAAGTTTTTGCAATATCATGAGTAAATTTTTGAGATTTTTAGAATCAGAAAAATGCAGTAATTGGATATTAAGAAATTACATTCTTTTGCGTGATCAGGAACAACAAAGTAGACTCAAGAATCTGATTTCAGCCCTTTTGACTATTCCTAAAAAACTTGTCACTGATTCCCTTTTGACTATTCCTCAAAAATTCATCATTGATTATTTTTTGATATTTTATTCGTAATAATTCTGTATAGCACTGTTTTCTTTACCACAGTTTTCGTTCACATTGAAGTTTGGTATTTTTTTAACTTAGGCTCATTGGAAAAGATTATGACGTAAACACATTAAAGTGTTGACTGAATGTTTGGAAGTTTCTAGGACTATTCATGGAGATACAGGGTCCAGGAGGTAGTATCTGGGTTATAAGTACACAACTTGGGAGTCTGCAGACTAGGCTTAAGTTCTGGCTGTGCCAGGTATGTTCTGTACCTTGATCCAATTCTGCAAGCTCTCCAAACTGTGTAAAATGAGGATAATACCACTGTTTTTTGGGTCTGTCACAATCTTCCATTAAATAGAAGAAGTAATAGTTATTACCATATGATAGAGTCTCTAGCATGTGTGAAACAGCTCTAGAAAATAAAGAACTTTTGGAAGTAGCATGATAAATAGAAAAGGAATGGACTTGAGAGCCTGAGAGACCCAAATGAATTTTCCATGCTGCTTTTTTTGTGGCCAGGGGAAGTCATATGGAGGTCTGTAAATCTCATGTTCTCATTGGTGAAAGGGGCATATCTTTCAGAGTAGTTATCTGTAATAGTATCATGTGTAAAGCACAAGTGTAATGCAGGTCTGCTATCAAGTATTAAGAGATAACCTGTTATGTTCGAGACACGGCAGGGAGTGGGAAGAGCTGGGGCTTTTGGGGGTCAGTCCTAGGTGCAAATCCTGGTGCCCCTTCTTAATACCCATGTTACTCTGAACAAATTATTTAACCTTTCTTCCTCAGCGTTTTCATTTGCAAAACAAAAGCAACACCTACCTCAAAGGGTTGTGATGAGGATTCAGTGATTAGATGTGGATAAACAGGTCGATGACTGATGCTCAGTGAGTGGTGGCTGCTGTGGTTACTATATTGACAAGAGCTAAAAATCCTTGGGCTTCCTTCTGTTCTGGGATTGTGTCTCTGCTTCTGTAGTTTGTTCAAGCTTCTACATGTTGTGTTTTTACCTCCAAACAATTTCATGAACAGTGGTACCTTAAGGAAAACGCATGCAAGTAACTTACTTTTTTTCTGGTTCAGGTTTTCACTTGATAAATGAGGCTAATTCCCTACTTACCTCATAAGGAATGATGCCAGGCTTAAGGACTAATCACTGTGGAAACATTTCCAGATAGTTTATAATTCATACCCTTCTCCTTTCTCTTTTATTTGCCGTTGATTTTTTTTTTTTTTTTTTTTTTTTTTTTTTTTTTTTTTTTTTGGTAATTCCACCCTTAGCTATAGAGTAAGCAATAGAATAAGGAAGATATGATAATCTTGTTAAAAGCTAGGTTCTGGTATGACATTTGTGGACCTCTGGTGTGCCAAGATTGCTTTCTTCCTCCGTCAAAAGAATCCATTCCAAAGATGGGTGGTTAACAGAGGCAGGGGGATTAGGGGCATGGGCAAAATGGGTGGAGGTGGTCAAAAGGTACAGACTTTCAGTTATAAGATGAGCAAGTTCTGGGCATGTATGGTGACTAAAGTTAACAATCCTGTCGTGTATTTTTGAAAGGTGCCAAGAGATTAGATCTTAAAAACTCTCATCACAAGAAAAAAATCATAATTATGTGAGGTGATGGATGTTAATCAAATTTATTGTGGAGGTGGGGCGCCTGGGTGGCTCAGTCGGTTAAGCATCCGACTTTGGCTCAGGTCACGATCTCATGATTTGTGGGTTCCAAGTCCTGCACTGGGCTCTGTGCTAACAGCTCAGAGCCTGGAGCCTGCTTTGGATTCTCTGTCTCCCTCTCTCTCTGCCCCTCCTCTGCTCACACTTTGTCTCTCTCTCTCAAATAATAAATAAACATTAAAAAAATTTAAAAAAATTTATTGTGGAGGTTATTTTTTACAACATACATACACACATATCAAACCACTACATTATACACCTTGAACAAAAACAAATGTTTTATGTCAACTAAAATCTGTCCCTTTTTTTTTTTTTTTTTTTTTTAATTTTTTTTTTTCAACATTTATTTATTTTTGGGACAGAGAGAGACAGAGCATGAACGGGGGAGGGGCAGAGAGAGAGGGAGACACAGAATCAGAAACAGGCTCCAGGCTCTGAGCCATCAGCCCAGAGCCCGACGCGGGGCTCGAACTCACGGACCGCGAGATCGTGACCTGGCTGAAGTCGGACGCTCAACCGACTGCGCCACCCAGGCGCCCCTGTCCCATTTTTATATAATCATGTACGTGATCATGGACACACGCGCGCACACACACAAACACATATGACATTGACTGTAAAGCAGTAAAACTAACTCCACAAGCCAGAAGGAGAGACAGTTGTTTGTATTATGGTCACATACTAAAGCTGCTGTGATAACCTTTCCTTGTGATACTTAATTAACCAACTTTGAGGGAAAGATGACTGAACTGAAAGGAACTGAAGGTTAAAACTAGCTATGTATCACATGGGAACATCCTTGTGTATCTCTAGGCAATCAGAAGTTTCCTTTAGTATTATTAGCCTGCCTTCTTTCAGAATGTTGTTCCTCAAATCCCTCTTTATTTAACCTGAGATCTTTCTTGATTATCACCAGTATGCACAATTCAGCATTGTGCTCTCCCTCTCTCTCAAAAATAAATAAACATTAAAAAAATTAATTAAAAAAAAGAATACATTTAGTATGTAGTTACGGGAAATTTTCAAGTATATACAAAAAAGGGACAATTATTTATATATATATAGGGAATCCCCACGTACCACCCAACATCAGTAATTATCAACTCATGGCCAGTCTTATCTTACTCATCTTCCCACTTTATCCCCCAAATTCTACAAAATAAATTATCACTATTTTCATTCAGTGATGTGTAGAATCATGGGATTATACAGAGGGTTAAGGTTTTTTTTTTCTTTCCCCTATATGTGATCTTAGGAAGACCTAGAGAGATAATATCTTGACATTTACAAAGAAAATGAATTTAGCTAGTTTTTTTAGTGCTTTTCCTGTTGAAATTTCATCTTTTGCTGAAAATCTGGGCACATTTATAGTTCCCTGCTGTTCTGGCAGTGTCCCAGCATTTATTCTTTAATGGGTTTGTGTGCCTTCGGTGCTAATCTGTTTTTTGGGGGGCAGGGGAAGCTGTTCAGATCAGCTGGTTAAAATGTCATCATAACACAAAAATTATATGTTTATCAAGTTATATTGCTAAAATGCTTTTTTGCAGTCAGTAATCGAAAGAAAAATATTTGTTTTTTTTTAACAGGAGAAAAATGACTTAAAGTAGAAATAATTAGATTGTTATAGTTTTCACATTTTGAGCATAGCATTTTTAGTTTTAAGGAAATTAAGTTTAAAAGTGTATCTCTTCTCAAGACATTTTCTTTTCTAGAGTGCATATTTAGTATCTTCCTTTTTATAAAGTCATATTTTTATAAGTTTATTCTTTTTTCTTTTTTTTTTTTTTAATTTTTTTTTTTTCCAACGTTTATTTATTTTTGGGACAGAGAGAGACAGAGCATGAACGGGGGAGGGGCAGAGAGAGAGGGAGACACAGAATCGGAAACAGGCTCCAGGCTCTGAGCCATCAGCCCAGAGCCTGACGCGGGGCTCGAACTCACGGACCGCGAGATCGTGACCTGGCTGAAGTCGGACGCTTAACCGACTGCGCCACCCAGGCACCCCAATTTATTCTTGAGATACTCATAAGATTAGGAAAAATGATTCTCTAGGTTGATACTAGTTTGCTTTTAAGCACATCTCTGCTCAGAGGGGAACAATGTTTTATAAGTCTGGAATATTAGATTTGGTTATTGGACTAGTGTTCTATTATGCCAGTTAAATTTGTGATTTCTAGTTAAAACTTTACAGATTTTTAACGTTTTAAGAATTCAGGTTTATATTTGCAAAAGATATTTTCCCTTACTTTGTAAGGACTTTTATAACTATTTCAAAATGAATTATCACTATTTTCAAGTGTACTGTAATTCATATTATAAAATAAATGTGTATTAATTGCAAAATTAGTTGGAAATAGGTTTGCTTTGTTACTTGGTGGGTTTTAAGAATGCTTTTAATGTAATGGGATGGATGCCTGGGTGGCTCAGTTGGTTAAGCATCTGACTTCGTCTCAGGTCATGATCTCATAGTTTGTGAGTTCGAGCTCCACATCAGGCTCTCTGCTGTCAGTGCAGAGCCCACTTTGGATCCTCTGTCTCCCTCTCTTTCTGCCCTTCCCTGCTTGTGTTCTCCCTCTGTCTCAAAAATAAATAAACATTAAAAAGAATTAATTTAAAAAATAATACATTTAGTATTCAGTTATGGGAAATTTTCAAATGTATACAAAAAGAGGGACAATTATATATATGTATATAAACACATATATATATACACATATACACACACACACACATATATATATATACACACATATATATAAATGAATTCACTATATATAGTGAATCTCCATGTACCACCTATCTTGTCTTACTCATATTCCCACTTTATCCCCCTTTTATTCTGATATGAATCTCGGACCATTGAACCATGGTTCTTAGTCCTTTCCTCAGAAAATCCCATCACTTCTTAACTTCCGTTAGGTGTCATATGATTTGGGGAACATGTTAAAATGGTTTAAATGACCTAGGATAATATATGCTCAAATTTTAAAAAGACATGCTTTTTTAAAACATTTAACAAATTTTTGTCCTTATCAAATTATTCTTGCTTTATAAGTGATGTATTTTAACTCATAGCTATTAATTAGACATGTAATAACTGATAATTCTAAAAATATCACATGAGGTCTAACTTGGTGTATAACAGTATCAGGTGATTTGCAAAACAAATGATACAACTTTAATAAATTCAGAGTGAATACTAACATAAAGATGTAATCTTGAAAAAAGACTAGCTTTCCAGAGCAGAGAGCATTTAGTATTTATAAGTGGTGGATACTGCTCTGTATGTATTTACTTCAAAACATCTTCTTTTATCTTTGCAGGAGCAATTGGTTACATGGGAACAAGTGCCTTTGTCCGAAAAATCTATACTAATGTGAAAATTGACTAGAGACCCAAGAAAACCTGGAACTTCGGATCAATCTCTCTTTCATGGGGTGGGACTTGCACAGCAAAAAAAGCGCAAGAAGAGATTTGGGCTTTCACACTGGGTACTTTGTGGGTCTCTCTTTCGTGGATGGCTTAACGTAACATCTGTTTCCATTGATCCTAGGTTCTTACTGACTGCTTTCTCCAACTGTTCACAGCAAATGCTTGGATTTTATGCAGTAGGCATTACTACAGTACATGGCTAATCTTCCCAAAAACTAGCTTATTAAAGATGAAATAGACCAGCTCTCTTCAGTGAAGAGGACAAATAGTTTATTTAAAGCATTTGTTCCAATAAAATAAATAGAGGGAAACTTGGATGCTAAAATTACATGAATAGAATCTTCCTGGCACTTAGTGTTTCCACATTATTGAAAAATGATGTTCCAGAAAGATTACTCTTTTCTCTTATTTTTACTGTCATCGTCAACCTGTTGTGGGACATTTTTATATATTGAATCTGGGTTCTTTTTTGACCTGTTTTTTTTCCCCTCAATTCAACTGCATCATTTTTTTTAAAAGAGAAAATTAAGAAATATTAAATCCTGCATGTAATATATCTGCTGTCATCTTAGTTGGACCAACTTCCCATTTATTTATCTTAAAACTTCAGTTCATTCTTAATTCCATCCAAAGAAGATACAGTCTGAAGATAGAGGTGTACTCTCTACAATGCAATTTACTGTACAGTTAGAAAGCAAAGTGTTAAATGGAGAAGATATTTGTTTTTATTAAACATTTTGAGATTTAGATAAACTACATTTTAACTGAATGTCTAAAGTGATTATCTTTTTCCTTCCCCCAGGTTAGTCTTACATCTTTTTTGGGTTTGAATGAAGGTTTTACATAAGAAATTATTAAAAACAAGGGGGGTGGGTAATAAATGTATATAACATTAAATAATGTATCGTAGGTGTAGATTCTCAAATGCATTTGGATGTACAGATTGACTACGGAGTACTTTTTTCTGATGATGATTGGTGTAGAAATGTGTGAATTTGGGTGGCTTTTTACATCTTGCCTACCACTGCATGAAACATTGGGGTTCCTTCAAAATGTGTGTGTCATACTTCCTTTGGGAGGGGGGATTGTTTTCTTCTGTTTCTTTTCTGAGACTCCTACAGGAGCTAAATTTGTAATTTAGAAACATTTAATTTTGTTAATCCTGTCTGGGGCACTTAAGTAACATCTAAAGCATTACTGCTTTAGAATGTTAAAATAAACTTTCCTGACCAAATTGTTTTGTGAAAATAGATGTGTTTGCAATTTGAAGATATCTTTTCAAAAGGCAATATTACTGAATGCAATTTTTTAATACACTGTAAACTATGCTTTTCTAATACAGGAGACCCACAGTTTAAAATCCCCAAACTTGCTTACATCTAGATCATCCAGTATAGTCATAAACTAAATCATAAGCCCTTTGAATTAAATTGTGGCACAAAAATCTGTTCAGGTTGATGTACTGTGTAAAGTGAGTATGGGGTAAAAGTGGTTAGCTTACTATTGGATGAGCAAATAAAGGTTACAGTTTTCTAAGAGAATTGATTTTAATTTTGAATACATCTTTCTGGAACTATCCATAATGTGAAGTTTTCCTAGAACCATTGAGTTTCTAGTTTAATAGTTTGCTATGCAAATGACCACCTAAAACAATACTGTATATTGGTATTTTTAGAAAGACTCAAAACCGCTGTATTTAAACTTTAATGTGAAACTCATGCCATTTATAGTTACATAAGATGTTTTCATTACAAAATATTTCTATAAATTGACTCTGCATCCTATAATGTGGTATGTAAGGACTATAAAGAGTGAAAAGTTTGATTTCTTACGTTTACATATGGCTGACCTGAACAAACAGGAATTTGATCAGAGGCTGTAGGTAAATCCTTCTTCAAGCCAAAATGTTATATTAAATACAATCTACCGGTTCTTCCATTTTCTCTTCCTTCTCACCTGCCTTGAAGATCTTATAAGAAAAGAAACTGAAAGTCAGTATTTAATGGCTTATGTAAGTTTTTACTACATGTACAGTACTTACAACAATGTATAGTCTTATCTGATGGAATATAAATTGGACAGCAAGCTTTTGTTTTAATAAAATGAAATTTGTTTCTCATGAATCTTGCAGGTAAGATGTAGGGATTTAAGAAAATGAGTGCTTTAGCTGCTTTCAGGTATACCAATTCTTTTTACTAAATTGAGCCCTATTTCAAGTTCTTTGGAATCTTCAGTGAAAAATAATTTTCTAATTTCTAAATATATTAAGAATGTCATTAAAAGGAATATAAATTTCCTTGAAAGTCCTTTAGAAAATTTGTTTTGGTTTATGCCTTCATGGAGGGGCTGGCTATATGTTTGTCTTGAAGAAGATGTAATCCATAAACAGTTTAGCTCCCTAGCTCTTGGTTATAGAGTAGTGAAATAGAATATTATTTAAGTTAATTAAAGGGTGAGGTTCTTACACTCCATTAATGCTGTGTATCTGTCTTTCATTTGTTTGCTCAACACTTTGAACACTATCAAAATCTAAGGGTAAACTTTTCTCCTTGTATCTATAAGCATGCTTCTGAAATTTAGCTACAGTGGTAATTAACATCATTATTCATCTATCCTTATATAAGGCCAGGATAAGGTGGAAATAGAACAGTTGGAGGTATGTAAAGTATTCTTTGGTATATCCTGTTGGGCTCCTAAATTGTACTGTGTTTGACAAATCAAGCCCCATCCTCTTAGAATTTATTATACTGTGATTGATATCTCAACTTAGTGAATGGTACCATTGGGTGTTTTCCATTGACAGTGGTTACAAAAGGTGGTTGCTGCAAATTCCAGTTCTTCCAAACTCCCATTTTATTTAGGGTTTAGCCACAGATTGTATTCAGTTTGTTAAAGCTTTTGTTTCCTAAATGGTTACTAGCCACCTTATGCCAAATGTCTTGCAAATAATATTCCTTTAAGATTTCTTGGATTTTTACAAATGTTAAAAAGAAAATAAATGTATTAATGTAATTTGTTCAGAAAAAGCTACATACTGAAGGGCTTCTGTATATGAATTCTAGGAAAGAAAAACCTATTTGTAATTTATACCCTGCAGTTCCATCTGGGTTTTAAGTTTAGATTTCAGCATGTCTTAGTGCTTCAGTCTATTGATTTATGGGAACATGTAATAAATAGGAGCAGTGACGTATGAAAATGCAAGTATTCATTAATGTTTTATATCTTCATAAAAATTCCATGGTTATGAAGCTGTATTTTTGCAATCAAGATGTTAAATAGATTGGAGAAGTGAAAATTTATAAAGATTGTTTGGAAGTGTGTCCAGAAATAGATGAGATTTAGAGGTAAGGTAGATCAGAAAACGAACATAGAGCTGTAGAAATTTTATAAGATTTAAATGCAGCATGAGGACTAACTCTAGTTCTCTCTTACGAGCGTCTTCTGAGAGCCGTCTGATTTGACAGTCTTATGGGAGCTGTAGATGGAATTGTGCAAGGACAAAAGTAAAACTTAAGTTCTTATTTTACTGTATCAGGAAATGGGAATAGAGGAACTGCCATGGAAGCGGCTTATGTATGAGTATAGGTGAGCTAGGCATGCAGGTAATTGACAAGGCAGAGTTTTGTGTATTTGCCCCAGTTCCTCAGTTTAGGTCATTTGAAAGTAAGATCTTAAGGCAAGGAACAACGAACATTGAATTCTGTTTTGAAGGATAACAGTATATGCGGAAAAGCAGTCCCACTTGGGCTTTTCATCTGTGTTAAATTTGAAGCTATAAATCCCCACAGAACACGGATAGTACCAGTTGGAAGGAAACAGTTATTGCTTGATGATTACTTCCATTTTGTACACACCTTTGGTTTGTGTAGGTTATATTCCAACTGGCTTTTTAGTACTAGATACCCAGTATATACTGTATCAAATACATTTGAGGTTCTAATCTAGTCTGTTAATCTAACTGAAGTTGAATTTTTAAAATAATAAAAAGTTAAATGTATTTTCCTTGGATGCTTTATTTCTTTCCTTCTTGAAACAAGTGAACCAAACATAGAGGATAACCCATTATTATCAGTATGCATATAAAGGGTTACTGATAGCCTTCCACAAACAGGAGTCAGCAAACTTTTGCTGTAAAGGGCAGATAGGAAATATGGAGGCTTTGAGAGCCAGACGCAACTACTCTACCTTTGTAGCACAACAGCCATAGTAGGCAGTCCATAAACCAATGAGCACGGCTGTTTTCCGGTATGACAATAAAAACAGCCAGTGGGCCACAGTTTGCTGACCCCTGAAATGAAGGATTTAAGATTTGATTTTTCTCCCAACTTCTTATTTTGAAAAAGAAACTAAATGTACAGAAAGTCGAAAGAATGGTACAATAAATAAGGTCTTTTAAAAAATTTTTTTCTTATATTATCATTCTTTTGACTTCTGGATACAAGCTGTGACTCCACTCAAACCCCACTACTCCCATGCCTGTCATTCTCCTGATTGATAATAAATTGTCTAGTCAAAGCATTGTCACATATGTTCCCTCACAACCATTCTGTGAAGCTGATAGGGTAGACCACTACATATTATAGAAAAAAAGCTAGAACAGCTAAAGAGTGTGTTGTTTTAGGCCTGAAGTAATCAAGAGCATGGTCCTGTTGTCTTGGCCGCTGTCACTGTAAAATGGGGACATTACCTTTCCAGTCTGTGGAGCAGATAATATAAGAAGACATCATGTTGAAAATGAGTGTTCTCTACCAAGGAAGAGGTTATTTTTATTGTGCTACATCAAAATCAGTGGTTAATTTCTCCAGGTCAATTTTACTTCTGTTTTTCATCTCCAGCTTTAGCTATTTAAATCCTTGTCAACATTCTTGGTTCTCTCCTCCCCCTGATTTTATTAGCTACCTCAGTCAATATGTGTACTTGACAAATTCCTGTTAGCCAAATAGTTTAAGTTGGTACAAATTTGGATTACTTTTGATCACTAATGAACACTTTGTGGTTGGAAAATTAGGAGGATAAAGGAATCTTATACAGCCAGCTTCTGCATTTCAAAGTGAGAACTTTTATTAAAGTTAATTTACAGTTTAACAGTGGAAAAAGGGGAAGTGTGCCTACAGTGGGACATGTGGAGTCAGTGGTGATACAGTCTAAACATTTTAAATTGTTTTCAAAGCTTTGCATGTTTAAGGTGATAACAGGTTCAGATTTACAAAATGGAGGAGACAGTTGTAGGGAGAAGTTGATGTAAGTCATTTTAACTGGCCAGTGTCATGGTTATTCTTAGTGGCTCAGTCTAAGCCACTAAGATTATGGGACTTAACCTTGAAGGTCATTGACGGGAAGGGAGGGTCTAGAGAGTGAAACATGGAAGGTGATTCCAAGTTGGAGTTGGTTATAGACCAGTAGGGGAGGACAGACAGAAATAGGTAAGTGTCATAAGTGTGGTAGCTATTATATAATAGGTGTTGGCACGAGGATGCAGGCTGTGTGGTTATCAAGTTGTCCCCGCAGAGACCTGGAGGTGTGAAGCAGCAAGGCCCTGTTAGGGTGACTGCAAGGTGCTCACTGCAACAAGAATGGAGGGTGGGCAGCCAGAGGTGGCAGGAGCCAAAGGAAGGCCTGAAGGTGGATGGTAAGGTGTGGTGTGCCTGAGTTCGGGTAAAGATTTTGGAGAAGGGCCACAAGGGATTTTAAACAGCTGCTAAAAATTGTAACATTTTTAATAACCTCCAAAGAAAAAGGTGCCTTCTGGGTGGTCGGTGATGTAGGTGAAGGAATGAGCCACCAGATAAGAGTGCTGCTTTATTCTGGAGGTTCTCTCCTTGCCCTGGAGGAGATGGTGTTGATGTGTAGTGGCCTACAATGGCAAAATGAGCAAGTGGCCTGTGTGGAGTAGCTGAGGCTAAAACTTGGGGGTTGGGGAGGGGTTTGAGAGCTGCTGCAAGAGAACTGGATTGCTCTGGGTGTACAGAAGTAGAACGAGCTGGGTGGAGGACAGACATCTGACTCAAAAGGGGGGGGGGGTGCGCAGGAACTTGTATCCACTTGGAGGTTTTCCACAGGACCAGAGCTATGGGGGAGGAAACCCACAAATAATTAGGAATGTGACCATGCAACTAAGCTGGGCAGCTTTAGCTTATTGTAAAACCTTTTATTCCCAATCTACCGCTAGTTTTCCCATGGGATTTAAGTTTAAAAGTATGTATATTTTAAAAATTGTGTGAACCCAGATTAGAGTTTAATCTATAAAAGTAGTGAGTGAGGTCAGGAACTATAGAACTGAGAACAATTAACCATCCCTTTTCAGTTGTTCCTATCTAACCTTTCAATACTGTGATTCAAATGTTCTGTTGCTAGTTGTTGGTTGACAGCCATAGGCGCATCATGACAAGGCTTCTGACCTAAAACTGTGCGGCAGGCCCATCCAGGAGCACCAGTGTCTTCAAACTATTTGGACTGGGAGTGTTGGTGAGGAGACCTGTTAGCTACTCACCGGGTGGGGATTAGAAGCAATAAAAGCTCACAGCCTCAGGGCCTGCACAAGAGGTCTCCTGGAATGTCTACTTTCCAGAGGAATTCCTGCTAATGGGGAAGCCAGTTGGCTGTTTGCCTAGTGCCATCTGGAGACCTGGAAGTGTCACAGAAGTTTGTGAGGCTTCTTAGATGTTGACTTTGTGGACTCGTCTATTGACAAGTGCTGACCTTCACTGTGTTGGGAGCATGGAACAATGGCATTGGGTTTGACTCCTTCCAGCATTCAGGCAGAAATGCCATTCAACCCCTTCCCACACCTATTGCCTGTTTAATGCCCACTTGGCCTTCTCTGCCATTTGGTGGCATCCGTTCCTCCCAAATGTCTTCCACTTGTGAGTTCCTAACTAGATCTTCTTGGCCAATCTGGCTCCTCTCTGTGTGTGCCCATTTGATGATGAAGCAGGGTCAACTTGGATTTCTTTTTTAAGGGCAAAGACAAAATATCCAAGAGCCCGCATACAGTGGTTCATTTCTAAACCTTTACTGGTTTGAAGGACTTGTAATCCCAGTTAATAGATAAGAAGGCAGGTTACCATAATGCAAGAAATTCATAGTCCTGTATAAAGCCCGGCTCTGGGCTCCCTGTCAGCTATTTTGCCATTAGTGGCTGTGAAAACCTCAAAGGAAGTTGAGTTTTTTTTTTTTTTTTTTTTTTTTTTTTTTTTTTTTTTTGCTCGCAGTGAGGTTCTACTGGGTGTGATGCTGAAAAATCTTTCCACATTGGTGTGTTTTACTTCTTGATTAGGGCAATTTTGCTTGCATAAAAAGGTCTTTGAAATGCCTCATGATAATAGTACCTTATATGTCTATAAATCACAATGGCTCAGTTCTGACAGTTTTTTTACATTTAAGGTATAACGTGGCATTGAGTTTCAAATATCTCTTGATTATTCTCCTAAATTATTTGGGCATATGTTTTTAATTGGCAAAAAAATAACCAGACTTCAGGAGTTGGTCATTTTTATTCCATCAAGTTAATGGTGAGTGGCTTATTTAATAAAAACATGTCAGTAATTCAACACAAATAGCACGTACAGCTGTTCATTTGTCAATCTTTTTGCCTGTATGAAGCATCTTAAACTGTTTTGCTAAAGGATAGGGTCACCAAGAGGGGAAATCTGTCATTTTGAATAATTCTTCCCCCAAGGCACCCGTATCACCAGCCGCTACTGTTAGGTGAGGTGGGGTGCCGCAGCAAGCGCCCGTCATGGCCGGACGAGGGATGTTGAAAAAGCTGAGAGAATCGCAATCTGCGATTTTTTTTTTACCCCCTCTGAGCTGAAAGCTCCCGGACAGAAGATTAACTTCATTCTTACAGAGAAACGATTGTCCGAAAGCACCCAGCCAGTTGGTAGCGACGCGGACCGCTCACATCGGGTTCCTGTGCTCGGAGCCTTAACCGCCGCTGCCTGCCTTCGCCCACGTGTGTGCATCGGGGAGTTGTAAAGTGAGTTGTGAGGCTAAAACGAGGCGGGAAGTCCAGCCTCGATCGTCAGAAGCAGCGTTCTCCGGGGCCGGAGGCCGCGGTGGCGTCCGGAGAAGGGCGCCCTCGGCTCGGTGGGAGCTCGGCGGGCCCCGGGCCCTTGCCTTCAGCATCCTCACCTCGCTCCCCTTCCTCCGAAGTTGCGGAGGTGCCGGGAAGAGGAGGGGCCTCGCCTCGGGCGCCCGAGTGATTGGCTGCCCGGGGCCCCTGGCGAGGGCTGTGTGGTCCAGCCCGGGTGGAGAGGGGCGGAGCGGCCACTGCTCCAACCACCGCCACCACCGCCACAGTCGCAGCCGCCGCAGCCTCGGCCGCCGGGCAAGTAGCTCTGAGCGGCGGCTTGCTGGGCGCCCCGACGCGGACCCGGGCGCCGCGCTCTGCTCGCTCCGCGCCCGAGCCATGCCGGGCAGCCGCGCGTAATTTCCGTGCCCCGGCCGCCGCCGACCTGACCCTGTGCACGGTCCCTGGCCCGAGCCGAGCTTTCCGTGCACGCAAGCAACTCCCTCGGTCTCCGCCGGCCCCTCGCAACCATGCCCCGGGCGACTGCTCTCGGGGCCCTGGTGTCACTGCTGCTGCGTCTCCCGCTGCTGCTGCTGCTGCTGCTGCTGCCGCCGCTGCCCCGCGGCGCCGGGGGGCTCGCGGAGCGCTCGGACGCCGCCCCGGACTACTCGGCGCTGGAAGGCGAGGAGGGCGCGGAGCAGCAGCTGGAACATTACCACGACCCGTGCAAAGCCGGTAGGTGCCGCGGCCGCCGCCGGAGAAGTCCGGCAGAAGTTTGCCTTTGAAATGCAAATGAGTGGTGGGCCAGCCTGCGCTGCCGTCTGTGGGGCGGGTCTCCCTCCCCTTCCCCCGAGATTCCCCGGCTCCCCGGGAAAACAATGCCACTCCGGCTGGGACGTCCCGGCCGCGGGCCTGCGGGACGCCCCGGGTGGCGGCCGCGGGAGCGTTCCCACAGCGGAGGAGGGCGGGCGCCCCGGCCGTCTGACAGCCAGGTGCTCCGCACGAGCCGCTGCCGGACGCGCGGGGCTGGGCGCGCCGCTCCCGGGCTCAGATGGAGCCGCGGCCCCGGTTTCCCCGCGTTTGCAAGTTGTGCGCAAAGTTTCTCGACATCTCGTGCCTGCTCTTGGGAAGAGAAGAAGAAGAAGAAAAAACAAAAAACAAAAACCAGAAAGCTGCACAGCGGGCAAAGGGAAAGTGGTGGCCGAGGAAGAACGCGCGTGACCCGAGTTGCCGAAAACTTCCCTGTAGCCCCCTGAGCGTGGTCCGGGCCTGGGGGTCGCGGAGATGGAAGCCGGCAGGTGCTCTAATCCCTCAGGAAGCGGCGCCCCGGGACGCGCGGGTCTTTTCTGGCGCACGTTTGGTTCGGGCGCCGCAGCTCCCTTCCCGAAGCCACCAGCCGGCTCGTGTGTCCCGAGGGGCGTGGCTTCCGAGCCCAAGCGCTCGGGGCCTCAGCGCCACCGGGGCCAGAGCGCAGGTTCCAGGGAGCCGGCAAGTCTGGGGAGCTCCGGCCGCCGAGACAGAGCGGTCCTCACTCTCCTGAGAGATGGGCTCGGGGGCCCGGCCAGCGGCCAGCGGCCCGCAGAGATGAGCGCACGGAAAGGAGAGCGCGGCCTCCCTCCTTTCCTAGCGCTGTGCTCGGCCGGGCCTGGGGGGTGGGGGGTGGGGGGCACCGTGGCCAGCGGCCCCACTCTTTCACTCCCTGGAGACCTCTGGTAGCCTCAATTCATGGGGTACGGTAATTATAGGAGGTCTCGGGTGATTTATGGGAAAATTCTCTGCAAATGGAAAAATGAGGTGGTCCTGTAATTATTTGTATTGTTACTACAGCGGCTGTGGGCTAGGCTGGGGGTCAGACAGGTCAGCACTGGGTGAAGTCTGGGGAAAACCAGGTTACTAGGAGGCTGGAGGGCGGAGGGGTTGTGAGACCTGAGAATCTCGTGAAGGTTGAAGATCAAACCAGGCTTGAGGGCCCTGGTCTTACCCTGCAGGAATACCCCTCTAGAATTCCCACCTATTCCTGTACCTGGTGGGGCCTCTGAGTTAGGAAGGTGGGCAGAAGTGTTGGGTCATTTGCAAACATATCAGCAGGTAGCATGTCACTACCGAGGTCTCTCAGTTCTCATGCCACCCAGCTCATGACCAGGGAGAAGGGGCTCTGGAGCACCGGTGGAATGGTGGTGGCCTTGCCCTGAAAAGAGAGAGACACTAAGGCTGTGAAAATGGGATGGGGCTATAGGGGGTGAATCAGCCATCCCCTGGACTTGTCAGATCCTGGACTCTACTGGATGTGTGCTGGGGGATCTGGGAGGCAATGTGGGTGTGGGCGTCTGGGGCCTGGACTGGGGAAGCCATCAGACTGCTCAGGAACGTACTGAGCACCTCTGGTATGCTGGGTGCTGATCTGGGTGCTGCAAATCTGGGTGAACCAGGCCTGGGTCTGTCTGTGAGAGCTCCCCGGCTCCCAGTCTCGGCCTTGTGGAATAACCCTAAGGCAGATTTGCCTCTTTGGGGCCTCATTTTTCTCCAATAATTTTGTAGAAAATGCCAGATAACCAGGGCATGCGTGTTCCGTGACTCTTTGCAGACAGGATGGGATGGGCAGGCAGGGCTGGAAAGTAGAGGATCTTGGGAGCTTGGTTTCAGCCTGCTCCAGGCATGTTCCACGGCCATCCTTGATCTTCACTTTGCCTTGGCCTCTCCTTAAGCTGTACTCATTCTAAGAGCGGCCAGAAGAGGGCGATGGCAAGGGAGACCTGGGGAAAAGGTCGCATCTCTGGCTCTCCGTGCTCCTGGAAATTCCCTGAGCTAGGAAAAGCCCTCTAGAAGGACAAAAAGCATTTCGCCAGGGCATTGAGACCTCAATAAAAGGACATGCCTCTCAGCTCAAGGGGGCACACTGCATTTCCTGGGTCCACATTTAAACCAAATTATTAGGGGCAGCCTCTCACCCTATCCCAGTCAAATCCTAACCTCCTGACTCGTCTGCCAAGAAGGGGGGCTTCAGGATTTTGAATCTAAAACACCTCCCACCTTCCCGTTCTCGAGTGGGGGTCCCCACTATGCTGCAGACACAGAGTGCATAGAGGAGAGTCTTGGATCTGATCCTGGTCTCTCAGGAGCTGAGTTAACCTCAAACAAGTGTCCTCTTTGGGCCTCAGTTGCTCACCTACAGGACAAGGTGGTTAGACTTGTTAAGGTTGCAAACTGACAGTCCCAGGGAGCTGGGTCTCTTGGCCCACAAAAGCTGTCTTGCCTTGTGTGCACTTCCCACCTTGTGGGTATTTGAATTTGTGCCCCCGGTTCCTTCCTACTTAGTGTTCTGAGGTTCTGTGACTTTTGCTTCCAGCTCAGTCTCTCAGAGGCTGACCAAACGGGTAAGTGTTTCACAATTTACTATTTTACTATTTTCCACTTCACTGCTTTTAACATTTTCAAAAACATTTTTACCCTTTTAACATTTACGAATTTTATCATTTCCTCTGCCATTTACAAGCTGTGTGACCTTGGTCAAGACACATATTTTCTCTGTGCCTTATTGTCCTCATTTATAAATGAGGATGATTCCTAATAGATTAACGTGCTTAAAACAGTGCCTGTTACACAGTTAGATTCTTTTTTTTTTAATTTTTTTATTTAAAAAAACATTTTTTTAATGTTTTTTATTTATTTTTGAGACAGAGAGAGACAGAGCATGAACGGGGGAGGGGCAGAGAGAGAGGGAGACACAGAATCGGAAGCAGGCTCCAGGCTCTGAGCCATCAGCCCAGAGCCCGACGCGGGGCTCGAACTCACGGACTGCGAGATCGTGACCTGAGCCGAAGTCGGACGCTTAACCGACTGAGCCACCCAGGCGCCCCTTTTTTTTTAATTTTTAAATGTTTATTTATTTTTGAGAGAGAGAGAGAGCGCAAGTCCAAGAGGGGGCAGAGAGAGAGGGAGACACAGAATCCAAAACAGGCTCCAGGCTCTGAGCTGTCAGCACAGAGCCCAATGTGGGGCTCGAACTCATGAACTGTGAGATCATGACCTGAGTGGAAGTCAGACACTCAACTGACTGAGCCACCCAGACGCCCCTACAGTTAGATTCTTTTACAGACAGGTTTTCTAGAAACTTGAAAGAAATCTTCCTGTGGACCTTCAAAGCAAGTTTGAAACTGTAACATTTAACAAATAAACAATCTACCTAATGCTGTAAAAAAGGATGTTTTCAAATCAGATGCCCGTGGAGTGGGAGTGTGTGCAATCCTCCTGGCCTGGGGCTAGGGAGGTATGCTGGTCTTTCTGGGCATAGTCTCTGCCTGGCTCTGCCGTTTTGTTTTTCATCTTAAACTGTAAGTGGGGCCAAGGGTTCAACTGATAGTGAGTTACAGGACATGCTCTCAGCCACCATGCTTCTGAGAACAACCTTTGCAAAGCTTCTGAGGACTTCCCTGCCTGCTTGCCCTCGTCTACAATTCTTTAGCTGGATTCAGAACCAGAAGGCCTAGGTCCTTTTCCCTTTTACTCTCTGTGTGGCCTTGAGCAAGTCACTTCACCTCTCTGTGCCTCAGTCTTCTCATCTGCAAAATGGGGATGGGAATAAACCACTTGCCTTGTAGGGCAGACCTGAGGCTACTTGTAGCTGGATTCCTCAGACAAGGACTTGTGTGTTGCTGGTTCATTTGGGAGGTGATCCCAAGAAGCAGGAAGAGTAGAACAAGGAAGGAGGAAATCCAGCGAAGGTAACTGCTTTCGTTGATGGAGTCTTGCACGCACCAGGACCTCTGCAAAGCTTCCATAAAGTCTCCTCGAGTTTCCTACCCATTCAAGAGGGGGTTGGAACATTTTCTCCAAAGGCTGCTGTCCTTCACCGTTTGCTCCCTGTTCCTTTGATTCCTGTATAAAAAAACCACTGAAACTCAGTGGTGTAGAACAACAACCATTTTATTGTTTTGGTGATTCTGTGGATCAGGAGTTTGGAAGGGGCAGCGCACAGGTGATTTGTCTCTGCTCCACAGTGTCTGAGCCTCTGCTGGGAATACTTGTAGGTTGGCAGTGGGGAAGGGGGGTGACTTGACAGCTAGGGGCTGGAATCATCTGGAGCCTCTTTCGGTCACAGCTGGTGCTTGGAGCCTGGCTATCACCTGGGACCTCAGTGGAACTGTTGGCCAGAACACCTACAAGTGGTCTCTCCCTGTGGGCTAGTTAGGCTTCCTCACAGCATGGCAGCTTGATTCTAAGTGCACGCATCCCAAGAGAACCAGATGGAAACTGTGTTGCCTTATGTGGCCTTGCCAAACCGCCTATCATCATTTCTGCTATGGTCACAAGCCTTCACAGATTCAAGGGGCAGGGACATAGACCCACCTCTCCATGGGAGGAGTATCAAAGTCACGTTGTTAGAAGAGCATGTGGGATGCAGGCTATTGTCACAGCCAGTCTGGGAAAATAGGACCTGCCACGCTCCTCCAGGCATTAACTTCCCGGTACGGCCAGCCTTCGTCTGCACGTGCTAGTGCCGTGGTCAGACAGATTCAAGTTCTTAAGCAGAAAAGTGGGGAGACATGCAGCGATGCATGGAGCTGCCTCGAGTTAAGCTGAGGGTACGTGACTCAGATCACCAGAATTATCTACGTGAAGCTCAAACCGTGGGAAAGTGCTTTGTAAACTGTAAAGTGCCGTATAGCCTCTCGGATTTATTAAACCCAAGGAAACTGGCTGGCAGCCAGCTTACTTTTCAGCCGGTGGCTTGATAAATGCCAGCGCCTTCCTCCCGGCTCGATGTTGACATATGGCAAAATGTATATTGCTACATAAGTAAATATAGTCAGTGGCCCCTGATGGCTTATGGCTGAGGAGCCAGTGGTGAGGGTGCTGGCCTGGGAGCTACTCTTTCCTCATGAGGAAGCCTGCAATCCCTCCCCACCCTTTCAGACCTCACCTCTGCTCGGAACGTGGGGCCCTACTCTACCTTGTCTTTCCCAGACCCAGTGGCCGTACCAGTCAGGCCCTGATTTTCGGGCCATCCAGAGCCCTCGAGGACAGTACACTCTGGGGCAGCTGTTGCCAGCAGCCCTCACATTACTGATGCGAGGCCAGAATGTCATAGTCTGTGAGGTCAGGGACTTTTGTCTGCTTGAGTCCCTACCATAAGCCTAGTGCCTCGAGCAGCGCCTGGTACGTCGTAGGTGCTGGTCAGTATTTGCTGAATGAGGGAATGATGATTTTGGCCCTGTGTGATTGGGTCTACGGCTCAAGGCACCTCCAAGCTCACTGTCAGCCTGGGAAGTAGTGAAGCAGACCCAGCCCAGTGGGCTGCAGCCCTCCTAAAAGTGCTCAGGGAGGAGTTGGGGGATCATGGGGTCCTGGGAAGTGCTCCCCTCCAGAGCTCCCCTCCATCCTTCATGGCAGAGGCAGGTGCCCTGGTTTCTTAAGCACAGTTGTGAGGTTTCCGTGGTGCTTTGGAGGCCTGTCTCCCTGGCGGACCCTGTTCCCATCGCCCTGGCACCCCTGCTGTCTCCTGTCGGGCTCCCACCGCCATGGGTCACACTCAGGGGAGGGCACCTGGCCTTTTTACAACTTTATTTTTATTCCTATTTGTCACGATGCCCTTTTATCAGCAGGTGCTGATTTGATGGAGTCAAAATATTTCAGGGCTGTATCGAAATGAAAGTTAATTTTCCCACTTCTCCATGCAGGAGCGATCTCTAGCTCATCTCTGTTCCTAATATTTCACCCCACAAAGTGCACTGGGGCAGGGCCTGAAGTGGTTAAGAGCATAGGCTTTGACACCTGACGGACCCGGATTCAAAATCTGCTGCCTATGCAGGGCTTTGTGACCTTGAGTAAGTTACTTAACCTCTCTGTGCCTCAGTTTCCTCACTTGAAAAGAACTGCTAATATTCACTATTTAGGGTTGCTACAAGGATTAAGCGATTCAGTGTTTGTCAAGTGCTTAGCTTTTGGTACAGGCAGGTGTTCAGTGTTTGATGTATACATTATTAGAGCACAGAGTGGTACTCACAACTACTTTTTGAGTTCTTTTGTTGACATGCTATAGAGGAATTTGAATTTTTGTAATAAATGAACAATTTAATTCAGGTGGTATAGTCAGGGATTCTTAAGGTCAGATCTGATAATTATTGATAAACAGTGTCTCCTAAGTAACTGAAGGGCGAATGTTATGGTATGTGAGTTATAGCTCAACAAAGATTTCTTTAAAAAGTAAGAGAAGGTGAGGACAAGCCAGGGCAGAGCTGGGGGAGGAAAGGCACTGTCTTGGCCCCTGAGTAACTGTCATACAGAGACACAGCAACTCAACCAAGCAGGCGGAGAGAGTGTGGCCATCGGATGCCCAACAGAACGTAGAGGTCCCAACGGTGGCTAAGACTCAGATTGGGGCAAACAGCATCTGGGAGAGGGAGGCCAGGAAGGGGCCTCGTTTGGATGATCATGTTCCAAGAGTTGAGTGATAGCTAGAAGACCACCCCACTGATCTTTAGCCTGGCCCCAGGAATAGACAGGTGGCTGTGTCAGTTCCCATTTTGCATAGGGAGAAACCGTGCATTTTGTCCAGACCTTCGATGGTCCTGTGACTTCCAGCGTTGTCTTTGTAGACAGAGCTCAAGTTCTGCAGACAGAGAAGTCCTCAATGGCATCGTCCAAGGTGGATCCCCAACTCTGACATCAGTGGAACCCATTGTTTTCTTCTTTGTCCTTGCCAGTTGTACAGTGATCGGTGTCTCACACCCTCTTCTGGAATGGCAATATGTGTTGGGAGTGTGCCCTTTAATCCTCTGTCCAGTGAGACAGAGAGGAGGAGCAGGGCAGTAGTTGAACCACGGAGCCATTCGCAGCAGCCCCAGATCTGCAGGGCGCCCACCAAGCACAGGGCCATGCACTGGGCATGGTGATCTGTCAGTTGGACCTAGCCCTGTCCCTGGGAGCGTCCAGCTCAGGACTGGGCATGGCCTCCTCAGCAAGAAGATGCTGCTGATGGAAGCTGGGTGTAGAAAGGTCAGCAGCATTCAGTAGCACCTCCTGTGGTCAGTTTGGGACCGTCGCTTCTCACTGCTTCTCCAGCCGCTCTCACGACACTAACCGGCTGGGGCGGGCTGCTCCCCAGCCTGTTGGCTCTGCACCCAAGCTTTGGAGACAGGCTGACTTAGGTTTTCCTTCTCATCTCTGTCACTTAATAGCTGTGAAACCTTGGGCAAGTCTCATGGTCTTTAAAGCCTTGTTTTCGTCGTCTCTATAATGCAATTAATACAAACTCCTATTTTGCAGGCTTGTTGTTATAAAAAAGGCACTCAATACTGTGCTTAGCAAATGGAGTCATTCAATAAATATGAAATATTACAGTAATTTTGTGGCCCCAGAGAGCCTGCCATGTGCAAAAAGTGTGTGGATTAAATTGAGTCATGTGAATAGCACCACCTTCCATGCTATGAGAGAGCAGACTCGAGAGACAAACTGCCCGGGTTCAGATCCTAGCTATACCACTTAATGCCTGTGGCACCCTACGCAACTTCTTAAGCCCTCTAGACCCCAATTTCCTTGTCTATAAACTGTGGATACTATTATCTACCACATAGGGTTATTATGAAGATTACATGTGTTAATATAGACAAAGCCTTAGAATAGTGCCTGGAACATGGCAAATATTCAGTAAAGATTGTTTTTATTACTATCATCCCACAGAAATTTAGCAAGGTTTCCAAGTGGTAGGAAACCAAGTATTTGAACAACCGATGCCAGACAACGATGTTTCCAGAGCTTTACGTTTCCTGATGATGCTGATGCTGATAGTTCCTCCATATCCAAAAACCTTGGTCTGAAAACAAATCTGCCATGAAGCTCATTGGCTTCCCTGATGTTAGGAGTGGGGTGTGGTTTCATGCCCTGCAAGCCAACCAGGTGTCTAGGCCCCACTGAGAAGTCCGCCGCTGACTGCTTAGAGATTGGTGAATGGTATTGGCTGGAGCCCCCATTCAGCCAATGGCTCTCTCTGGCCACTCTTCTTTCTAAAAGCATTCATTCTTCCAGATTTCAAGTAGCAAGCAGGATTTGGGACCACATCACACTTGATGGTGGCACAGTCCTTCTGCCATGAACACCTACTCAAGCAATCTGAATAGAGGATGCAACTTCATTGATCCCCAAACTTTTGCCTTCTTACCTCTCACCGTACTTTTCAAGAGGAGAACTACAATTATATTAATCTTCACAGTGGTTACAACATTGCCTTAGAACTTTGGACCATCCATACCTGATGGTTTTCAAAGCTCTTTTCCCTCTTCTCTCTCCATTGGTCTCTCAAACTGCCAGGAGATGATCTGAGCACTCACAGAAGATGATCTGGGCTCCTATGATCCTGTGGGCGTTGGGAGATGTGGTCTGGGTGCTACACAGCCGGAGAGGCTGGGCTGGGGCCTACATGGAACATTGAACTTGTAAGCGGTGGGGCCAGGGCCTCCCACCCCTGTTGTCTTCTCTAAGCACATGGCCGCTCCAAACCTGGAGCTGCTCCCCTTCTCCTGAACCCTTCCACACAGTCAACAAGCACCTCTGTGCTGCCTGGTCTAAAGGTCACGTTGGTGCACTTGTTCCCCAGAGCACCATAGCCCACCACCTTCTCTCTACCTTTTGTCTCTATCCTTGGCTGGGACTCCAACAAAGATGAGACAGTTCTGGCCTTCAAAGTACCCTGAGTCCCAAAGCACAGGGGAGAATGGTACAAGGCATCTGTCCCTCTCTGTTCCTCCATCCGTTTCCCTGAAGGCCCGGGGCAGTGCATGGTGTCAGGTCGGTTGAGGATGATGGGCCCAGCCACTCTCCTCACCCGAGGGAGAGGACTTAGATGGCCCATGTTTCCCAAGGAGGCTTTGGGTGAGTGGCCATCCGGGTCGCAGAGCAGGTCAGTGAACCATCATGTTTAAGACACTGTTTTTGGCATCAGTCAGCCCATGTCACGAAGCCTGCCTCTGTCCTCATTACTTGTGTGGTTTTGACTAAGTTCTTTACCTCTCTGAGCCTCAGCTTCCTTATTTGGAAAATGGGACTGATATGAAAGCCCATCATGTAGGTTTGTTTGAGGATTAAATGAGGCAGCGAACAGAAGTGTTTTGTGAGCAGTTATTGTTAGTTCTCCTTGCTGTGATTACTATTACTCATGTTACTGTTCCCCATTTAAGAATTTCCCCAGAAGTGACAATCTCTCCGTGGCCTGTGTAGGCTTATCTCTCCCTCTCAGGGCTGCAAAGAGTTCTCTTGGGATCCATAGCATGTGGCGAGTGATAATTTATTGCTCCACAGCTCGCTTGCTCTCATCCATGAAGCAGAGGGAGGATGACAGATAAACCAAATGCATATAAGCAGGTTTCTCATGGTATCCTCTTAGCCTGCTCATAATACAGTTCTGCCTGGATGCAAACATAGCAACAGGAACCGAGCTTTCCTGCTGATTGGTTACAGACCTATCTGTGATCACGCCACCCTCTAACCACTTCTGTCAATTACCAATAAATATTCTCAAGCTCGCCTGCACGAGCACTTGAGTGTTGACGTTCAGACCTGAGCCTTTGCCCGCTCCGCCAGCTGGGCCACTTATCTCTCGGCTCATCCTGCAATTTGCACCAAGCCTCCTCCCCTTCCTCCCACCTGGGTTACTGGCCTTGAGTTGATGTGAGTCCTGTGTGAGCCAGTTTCCCACAGGAGCAGGCTACCTTCCGCCCTAAAACCTTTTCTCGTCCCTGGGTCCGTTCTCCCCATGGAGCTCGTGCTGGTTTCCCATCCTCTCACCCTGGACTCACATTGCTCCCTGGGGCTGAGCCCCTTGGAGGCAGGTACCATGTGGTACCAGAGTCCACCCAAGTGCTTCACCCAGAAGCTCTGGCACATTCCTGGATGCCTATCTTTCCCCTCCTCTCTCATGCAGTCCAACCCGAGCCCTGCTGATACACGTCCCTCCCATCTCCATTGCCACCTTCTGGTCTAAGGTGGGCTTCCAGCTGGGCTGTTGCGACAGTGCCTGAACCCATGCCCCTGCTGCCCAGCTTCCTTCCTGCAGTCTCTTTTCCACATTGTAGGCAGAGTGATCTTTTTGAAACTCATGTTTGATCATGTTTACAAAATCAGATCTGCTTACGACCCTCAGCTTACGTATCATTCCCCCCATCCCTGACCCTCCAAGGGCTTCCCAGGCCCTGATCTCGATCAGATCTCATCTCTTAAATCTCTCATCACCTTTGGTTCCCTACATGGTACCTTTTACCATCTGTTACTGGGTATAGTCATTGGTGTGATTATTTGCTCCTTGTCTATCTCCATATGAGACAATGAGCTCTAAGGCGTAGAAACTAGACTCCTTTGATTTCCAGGTCATCAGCGCAGTGCCTGGCACATGGTGGGTGCTCAAGCAGTATTTGCCAAATGAGAATCTGAGCAAATGAGATACCATAGGGATTTGGAAAAGGTAGCAATCACCATAAAAAAAAAAATCAAGGAAGGCTTCCTCCTAGTAAGCCTAGAAGGATAGATGGGATTCGAAGGAGGTGGGTGCAGGGGAGGGCACATAAGGTAGAACAACCTGAGTCCTGGTGAGGCAACAGGAATGCTTTTGATGTATCTGGAGCTGGGTGATTATTCTGGTTTGCTTTTCAGAGCAGTAGAGATAAGACTGAAAGAAGCTTGGAACAGTGAATATCAAACTGAGACATTTGAAGCATGTCCCTTGAAAAATGGGAAGCTATTGATGTTTTTCGAGCAGAGCACTCTTACAGTGAAGACATATATGCTTAGGGTCTGTAGAAGCAGGAAGTAGGAGGACAGTCAGGAGCTCTAGGCCTAGGAGCATAAGGACTGGACTTGGGCCGTGACCTCAGGAATGAAAAGGAAGGGAAGATGGGAGGGAGATCATAGATCTGTGTGTGGGAGAAGCCCCAAGCTGAGCTGCGTCTCAAAATCAGAGTTGACACATGAATGAGTTCATCAAGGCATGCTCAGTAAACATTGGGGTGTCCTTGAGATGCGCAGGAAACGGAGATTTTTTTTTTTTAACGTAAAACAGTTTTCTTAATTACACAGCTAATACACATCCACTGGAGAACATTTAGAAACTATAAAGAGCAAACAAGAGTAAAAATTTCCGGTAATTCCATGGCCTGAAAGTAATTGTTAACCTTTTGTTGTATATTCTTCCAAAGAAATTCTCATGCATGTTTATAATGTTGTTTCTTTAAATGCTGTACATACCGCTTTGAACCTGCTGGTATTTCATTCTCACTTAGCACCATGAACTTCTTTCCATGATAATAAAGCTGCTTCTGTAATACATGTCAATTTAAATTGTTCTGTACATCACTGTATAGATGCATCATAATTTGTTTCGTCAATCCCCTTTTGTTGGACATAGAGATTTTCCCCAATCTTTTCTTCTGCTTTTATAAACAGTGATGCTGGAATCATCCTTGTTGCTAGATTTTTATGTACATTTAACGTGATTTCTTTTTTTTTTCATGTTTTTTAACGTTTATTCATTTTTGAGAGACAGAGTGTGAGCGGGGGAGGGACAGAGAAAGAGGGAGACACAGAATCTGAAGCGGGCTCCAGGCTCCAAGCTGTCAGCACAGAGCCCGATGCGAAGCTCAAACCCACAAACCGTGAGATCATGACCTGAGCCGAAGTCGGGCGCTCAACTGACTGAGCCACCCAGGCGCTCCTAAAGTGATTTCTTTAGAAAAAAAAAAAAAAATCCCTACATGTAGAATTGCCGAGGCAAAACTGTAGATGCTTTTAGAGCTTCTGAATCTTCTTTTCAAATTGCCCTTTAAGGTTTTTTTTTTTATTCCTTTGAACTTCCATTAAGGTTAACTTTCTGTATTCTAGTTTTAAATCTTTAAAAATCTTTGCTGGTTTGATAAGAAAATGATTTGCATTTCTCCAATTTGTGTTTATATTGTTTATTATATTTCCTTTTCAAATGATTTTGAACCTTTAACAATTGATTTTGGCCGTTTGCATTTCTTTTGCTATGTGCATTTCTTGTTTATGCTGTGTTTATTTCCTGTTTTTTTTTTTCCTCTTCTGAGTTTTTTTTTTCTTTTATTCATGCTCATTTTGCTAATTGGATGGTCATTTTTTTAACATTTTTTAGAAACTTAAATTTTAGGAATTTCAACCTTTTATCTGTCATGTTTGTCACAAATAATTTGGGGGGGAGAAGATTTGTAAAAAGCAGAAAGTTTATTCTGTACCATATCATTCCCTTCGTCCATGGTGATGTTTGCATGGCTGTACCATCTAAGCTTTTGAATTTGCTAGTAGTGGACCCAACATTAATTGGCTATGTCCATCAAGGTCCAGTTGGGAGACTAAAATCATACCAGTCATTTGAGAAGTAATTCAAAAATTTAATATAAAGGATTATGAACTAGCAAAAGGGAAGTGGTTACTGGAGAATTCTAAGGAAAACAGAACCTGCAGACGTGGGGAGTAATTACTAGGAGTAAACTTCAGAGAAAGTGCACCCCCACCCACCCACCCAGACAAAATTTGTAATTTCATAGGCGAGAATGTGGCCCTGGTCCAGTGGAGGTTGGAGAAATTCACTGAGGTGCCACAAGAAAAGACTGGTGAGTGAGAAATCGCCCATTGGAGTTCGGGCAAAACTCTGAAGGGTGGGCATGAGTGAGTCTCCTGAACACCGCTGGCAATCGCTCCATAGGAACAAGAAAGATGAGACCACTGGCCTAGGAAGAAAAATCCCTTCCTCTTGCTCTATCCCTCTAGTGCCCTCTACTGATAAAGCCGATTGTCGTGCCAGCTGGCAAAGGAGGAATGTTTCCAGGGTGCAACTCCAGTATCACAAAGCATGAGAAGAAAGGGTAGATTTACAGCTGAGAAACAATATATTGGTAGCTGGAACATTGGTTAAACAAGCTAGAAGTTTCTTCGTCGCATCAAAGTCTGGAGGTTCCGCAGTGCAGAGCCAATATGGCCTCTGCTCCAGAAAATGCTCCAGGATGCAGTCTTTTTACGACTTGCCCGTCCATTCTTCCGAGGTTGAGGCCCTGTCCTCCTGGCCCAAGATGGTAGCCAGAGCTCAAACCATCACACACACAGTCTAGACATGGAAGACACGGAAAACAAAAAGGCACAAAGGATGTAGGAGAAAAAGTTTCCCAGGAGATGCCATTTGCCACTTCGGCTTTATCTTATTGGTCACGGGGCCACAGATAGCTATATGGAGTCTGGGGGATATTTCTTCTGGAAGGCCTGGAACTGAAAATCAGAGGTTCCATTATTATGGAAGAAGTGAGAAAAGGTATTGGTGGACAATAAGCAATTTCTGCCATGATAGACTAAACTTGCTAGACCTTTATGAAGAAAATTTAGTCAAAATGATGATAAGTTCATTTCCATTATTGAACATTAGCCAGATACACAAGGTAAGCTCTTAGAGTAAAATCTGGTAGAATGTTAGAACTGGAAGGAACCATTGGGATTATTTATTCTAAGTTTTTCACGTTTCCTGTGAGAACCCTGAGGGCCTGGGAGGGGCAGTAACTTGTCCAAGGTCACACGGACAGCTACCGGCAGCTGTGGCCTGGAGGTGGGTGCCAGGTGTCTCTACCCTCTGCCCAGCATATCTTTCTTTCCAATCTCTGCACTACTTGGGGTCTCCAGGGGGCCTTTGTCTTCAGAATGAGTCCTGCATAATTGTGCTGGTAACTTGTGGCTCTATGCAAGTTCATTCCACAGTGGAGATATTAGGGCTTATGAGATATGCCTGGTCCTGGAATCAGGCACATAAGATACAAAATTATAGCCCAAGAAGCTCTGGCTTTAAGGACCTAAACTGCACCCTTCTCTCCAATACTGAATGGAGGCCTGTGAGCTCAGGCTGTGGGAACATAGCAAGTGTGAGACAGCAGTGGGTCACATTCTGCTGGAATTAAGCGGTGAAAAGTGTTCTCTTAGGCCAAAGTAGCCAATCACCTTACTAGTCTGAATGCCACTGTCCTGTTTAGCTATGGAAATAACATAACGGAAGGATTTTCTTAGCACAGCGATGTGAGGCAGGGTCCCAGCAGGAAACAGACTTTACCCTAGATGTTTCGAGTGAAGAGACCTTCATGAAGAGACTACTTACAGAGGCAGGGTTAAGGAACAAAGAAAAGCATGAGGTACCCAGAGGCGAGTAAGCCACCCCTGTGGCTGAAGGGACAGGGAAGGAGCAGTGCTGTTGGAGCTGGAACCGAGCAGGAGGGGAAGTGGCCGAGGGATGCACCTGCTATGAGAGACAGCACCAAAGGAGGGAGAAAGATGGGAAGAAAGGCCTGTGTCTCTCGCTCCCCTTCCATCTCATCTGCCAGGGTTCCTCCTGCTTGAGTACCACAAGAAGCCAGAGAACAGGGGTCGTGGCGGATGCAGTCCATAGGATCAGCCTTCCCGGGCACAGAGCAGGGCAGAGAGGGTGGAGAGGAAGTACAGAAAGAATAACTTTAATCACAGCTCAGGCCTTGCTGCAGATATTCTTTCACATGGATGGGAATACTTTTAGTATCTTTAAAAATACATATGTAAATGGCCAATGTGTGGCACTCTGATGCCACTCCTCCCCCACGCCAAAGGCAGACATGGCTAATGGATCATGGAGCTCTTTTCTATGGGTCCAAGAAGTCACCTCACAGCGCTCAAAGAAACATCACCAACTGAGTGGGCATGGTACGTAAGATGAGACCTATTTTGAGCTATAAAGACTTAGATAACCTTGCAAGTATGGCCTACCTGCCTGCTCTTGCCAATCTAGTGGGTAATCCTTTCTTTCTGGGAAATAGCTGCATGGGTATTTCTTTTTTTTTTTTTTTTTTTTTTTTTTTTTTTTTTTTAAATTTTTTTTTTTTTTTTTTCAACGTTTATTTATTTTTGGGACAGAGAGAGACAGAGCATGAACGGGCGAGGGGCAGAGAGAGAGGGGGACACAGAATCGGAAACAGGCTCCAGGCTCTGAGCCATCAGCCCAGAGCCCGACGCGGGGCTCGAACTCACGGACCGCGAGATCGTGACCTGGCTGAAGTCGGACGCTTAACCGACTGCGCCACCCAGGCGCCCCATGCATGGGTATTTCTTAAGCCAAGTGAGTCCTGCTTGGAAAGCCAAGATGTGGCGTGGCTCTGATATGCACTGATACAGCCATATTGTGATGTAGATGAAGAGGTGAGGCGGGAGGCCATATCTGCCTTGAGCAAGGCGGCCACCAGCCCAGGCACTAGGAGGACTCCCTTGGCTCATCTGTAAAATAGGATGGTGTCAACCAAGGCAGAACTCTCTTGAGTTGGAATCAGCAGCTTTCAGAGCCCAGTTGCTCTGTCATAGCCGGCTGTATGTGGTGCTCTCCTCGGTCCTGACTGATCTTTAACGTGGAGTCCTCTGGATTCTAAGGCCTTGCTGTGTTTCTGGTGTGCAGTCTCAGACTGCTGAGTTCAGACCATAAGTGGCTTTGAGTAGGAAACCCTTAGCTAGAGCAAATGAATAATAGGTTATGAACGTTGCCAGCATGGTGTAGGGTGTCATGGCACATAGGCCCCAGCTCATGTGCCATTTCTATGAATTTGTGCTGGCCCTCTGCATCACTGTGTTGGGATGGACTTGGAGGCAGTGTCCATGTTTGATAGACAGGAGGACCGTGATTAGGGATATCGCCGTGGGTGGAGGGGAACACGTGCCCGTCTCATATTTGCCATCCCTGGTGTAGGGAAAGAGCACCTATTTCGAGCACATCATTTAACCTTCCTGGACCTCAGTTTCCTCACCAGGAAAAGAAGGACATTGCTTAGATGACTTTTAAACTCTCTCCAGCTTAGGAATTCCATGATTCAGACTAGTTTATAAAGAATGTGAAACTTGCCACAAATCTGATCCAATTAAAATATTTCCAGCTCCCCACTCCTTTCTGCCATATGTTGAGTAACTAAGCTATCTGTCCCTTGCGAGGGCCATTTCCCCAGGCTGGAGCAGCTGGAGACCCTGAGACAGGAGGCCTCCCATACTAAACAGACCTTACTCTTTAATCTCAACCAAAAGATCCAGGAGGCGTGATTCACATCTCGCCCCGCTTCCTCTCCTCTGTCCTCCGAGAGCCCGAACCTCTCCCCTCGTGCTCTGCAAACGCGCCTGAATGCAGAGTCCTGAAATTTAGGTTCATGGTTTCAAAGTTCATGGTCCTGAGAATAAACAAAAAAACTATTGTGGTTGCATAGAGCTGTGGACCCCATTAACACCGCCCCATGAATATTTATAGTGTGAAACTACAAAAGAACATAGAGGCCATATTGTATTTCCTAGAACTTTCTTTCCATGGGGTCCTTTCTCTGTGGGTCACTTTAATGTAAGCTTTGCTTATTTAGTTGCACACTTTAAGCCGATTAACTTTTTACTAAAAAAAAAAAAAAATACCCCTCCCTGTTTGTTTGTACATACACTCCCTTGACAAAGATTCACAGAAAACTGCTTTAAACCTGTTCAATCCCTCTGCTGGAAACTTGGAGTGAACTAAATGTGTCTCTGGGTAGGATTTCCCTGTAACTGTTCTTCCGCCTCTGGCCTTGTTTCCCGGGAGGAATTCGATGGTTATAGAATGCGTCGTATTTAGTTCCTCTGAAAATCTCGGCTTCTCTCTAGGCGACCCTTACGGAGCACTAGCGAGATCCTTCCTTCGTGGCTTGTCATTGGGATGACAAAGGGCAGGCCCTGGGTGGGTAGATACCCTCTATTTCTCAAACAGAAATTGTAGGGAAATCAAACATCAGAGCTGGAGGACCTCAGAGGCCGCAGACTCTACTGGTCTCCAGACTTCAGTGAGCATGAGTCACCTGTGTGGGGGCGGGGCATGAATTTAAAATGCACATTCCTGGGTTCTGTCTCTGGAGATTCTGATTTCATCAGGTCTGGGTTGGAGCTTGGGGATCATCACAGCAAGACACTCCTTAGACATTTGGAACCCAAGTGGTTTGTGGACCATGACTTGGGAAGCACTGAACCGGTTCAGCTGTCTCCTTGTACGGGTGAAGAAAATGCCACCAGAGGGGAAAGTTGTCTGTCCAATGTCACACACAGCATCCACGCTCCCTCTTCCTCAGTACAGCTGAAGCTTGTGGCTCCATAGTGCTTTAATCTGGGCTGTCGTGTCCTGAGATGCAGCTTTACTGTGGAACATTTGTGATGAGGTCCATACGAGGGAAGCTGATTGAAATATAAACCACCTCTCAGCACAGGCCCAAGTTGAAAGTGTAGATGTGAAGGTGAGGCCATAGCCTGGTTGGGGGAGGGGAGGGAAGAGAAGTGGAGGTAAGTACCTGTTGGAGGTCATTCTCATGGGAGAGATCAAGGTCTCCATGGGTTTTGGCGTGAGACCCAGGGTGGGGCCTGTTGCCAGGATAGACTGGGAAATAGTTGGGGGTATCCTCAAGCAATGTCAGCCCCTGCCCCCCCACCTGTCCTCCTACTCTCTGGGTGCCAGGAAACAGAGTCCTGGGGAGAGTGTGGTTGGTGACAGAGGATGACGGCAGAGTCAAAGTGGTCTCCCTCTGACTGGCTGGGCTTCTGCCTGGCTCACAGGCTTCCCAGCTCTGCGACCCCCAAACCAAGGGCCACTTAACACCCCCAGGATCCCCCCAACCAGACTTTCAGAATCTGGGGTAGGAAAGGGTGTTCGGGACCCCCTGGCCGTCCCCTCCTGCACTCTGACCCCTCCAAGCACCCTTGCGAGTAGCTCCTCTGGGAACAGAGCTGACCATGAGATCAGCCCCCACCTGGAGTCCCAATTCGAGAAACTGGGTCCTGTGCCAGGCAGTGAAGTGAGCTCCAAGTTTAGAGCCAAAAGGTCTGATTTCAAGCCCCACCCACTTCTCATAGGCTGTAAACGTGGGCTGGTCATTAACTCCCCTAGGTCTTACTTCCCCCATAACACGGGGCTGACCGGTTCTTGCCCTGCTGTCCCCTGTGACTTCAAAGAGGAGCATGCCTTCACTCACTTGTTCATTTATGCAAATGCTCTGCAGGTGCTGAGCTGGGGGCTGGGGTGAGTGGTGGGGACAACAGGTGCAGGGGACTGTAAGGGCCTGTACCAAACTGAGGGACTCCTTGTGGCCTCCCACACCATGGGTGTTCTAACCGCCCCGGGCTCTGCTCCTGGTGTCCGAGCCTTCCCTTGGTTCCTGTGACCTCACGTTCTACCTTGTTCTTGCTGTCTTTGGCGGTCCACACACATGGGTCCCCTGCGTCAACTGGGCCCCCCCACATGGGGCCCCTTCTGCCCCTGTCCTGACAGCGCCTTGCTGCTTCTCACCACAGTGCCTTTGCTTACACTGCTCCGTCGGTCACATGCCCTTTCCTCTCGTTGCCCACTCGACAGACTTCTGCTCCTCCAGTGTCACCCCCTCTGTGAGGCTTCTCCTGATTGCACCCCCACAACTACATCAGTCACTCCTCTGTAGGCCTCCCTCCCTGAGCAGTGTGGATCATTGCGAGGCAAAGATGGATGGCAGTTGAGAGTGGACTTGAGAGGTGGCCCAGGGCAGATCGCCTTACCTCCTGAGCCTGCTTTTCTCATCTGAAAAATGATGCTGTGTATTGCGTGGAGTTGCCATTGGCAGCGTTAGAGGAGCATAGGAGCTTGGCATCTGGCTGGTGCTCAAGGATGATCAATCCCTTTCTTTTCAGTGCCTTGCTCCTGGGAGAAGAACTAAAACATCAGATTTGGGAGAAAAAGAGGGCTGATCCAAGATAAAGGAGGATGCATTGGGAGGGCATGGGTTCTGTGTCACTGGAAGTGTGTGAGAAGAGGCCATTCAGGCATCAGTTGGTGGGTTGGACCCGACGACCAGTAGGGCCCCTCCTAGGCCTCAGAGTCTATAATTCCTGGAGGAATGCTGAGTGGTGCAACAGTCTCCAAAAGGTGTTCCTTAGGACAGGATTCAGTGAAAAGAGATGCCAGGGCAAACCACATTGGGAAAGGCTGCATTCTCTTTCTCTTGGAGACTCGTGATTATTTGTTAGGATTGTAAAGCCTCTGAGAAGTCCTGCGTAAGGGAAGCTGTTTAATGCAACATTTCTTATTAGAATTTAAAACTTTGGGTGGCACCTGGGTGGCTCAGTCAGTGGAGCCCCCGACTTCGGCTCAGGTCATGATTTCACAGTTTGAAGGTTTAAGCCCTGTGTCGGACTCTGTGCTGACAGAGACTGTTCTGAGACTGGAGCTTGCTTTGGATTCTGTCTCCCTCTCTCTCTGCCCCTCCCCTGCTCATGCTCTGTCCCTCTCTCCCCAAAATAAATAAAAATATAAAAAAAATTTTTTAAATGTAAAACTTTGGGAAGACTTGGCTTTGTTGGCGAGAGTTCTGACTTGGGAATCAGGGAGGCCTCAGTTAACTTAAAACATCTCTGAAGCCTCTTCCTGCTTGCATGGCCTTGACCAAATCCTAACTCCTCTCTGGGCCTTTATTTGAGGTTGATGTGTAGAATGCATTTGGCCTGGTACCTGAGACAGAGTGCCAAATGCTTCTGTTGTAGATGGGAAAAGGCAGGCAGGACAGGATGCTGTGAGACTCCTCAATGGGAGCCTTTTCCTGCAAGGCAAGGCTGGCTCATGGTCATCTTTTGCAGCCTTGAGGGTCAGGCATACACATGGGATCAGATGGGGAGCATAATATAACTTTACAGATACTCATCACAGTAGTGTGCCGGAGCTGGCTCCCACCTGTAAGCTTGTGAGAACCCATTGTATGCTCCTTTTCCCAATTCCATGTTCTGTAACTCTGAAATCAGCCAGGGTGGGAGTGTTTACACCAGGGAAATCAGCAAACGCGCCAAATCAGGGCTCTCCCCTCCCCTTAGCCAATTGTTAATCATCAACACATCACTCACTGATCATTAGAAAGTATTTCTTCGAAAGTAGTCTTTTATATTTGCAAGTTTCTTATACAAAAACTTTAAAATTGCATCTGACTACTTTAAAGATTTCTATTTTTGATTTCTGGAAAGCATTTTTCCTATTGTATTTCATGATCTATTCCTGACATAGTTACTGGCCAGAGCTTCGTAACAAAACACCACCACCTTGTGACAACTCCCTAAATTGCAGGTTGGAGTTCCAGTGGGCTCAGCCAGGAGTGGAGCAGATGGTATTTCCACCGATGGGCATTTTAGATGTTTCCTCTGGCCTCTCCATTCAAGTTCAACATTTCTGTGAAAGATTACCCTGCTTGACCTCTTCATTATAGTCAGGACAAGCCTAAGAGAGGTGCAGGGGGGCCTGTGCCCCCAGGGACATGGTTGAGTGAAGCAACCTCTGGTGCCTTGGGTTAGTGCTTCTCAGACTTTAGTGTGCACACGTTCATGGGAATCTTGTTCACATGCAGCTTCTGATTCAGCAGGTCTGGTGTGGACTCTGTGATCTCGTATTTCTGTCGAGCTCCAAGACAATAATGCTGCTGCTCGTCTGCAGATTACACTTAAGAGTAGCCAGAGTTGGTGAGGGAAACTTTCCCCAGGTGGTAGGAATCCTCAGAGAGCTTCTCTTAGGAGATGGCCATGGGCCATGTTTTGTCTTTTGGTAAGAATTCAAAAGCTGTGTGTTTTGAATGCATAGACTTAGCTCATTTGCTTCTAACTATTGTTCAGCCAACTTGTTGACTTAATTCTTAAATTTTCATATTAAAAAAATTTTTTAGTATTTATTTTTGAGAGAGAGAGACAGAGCATGAGCAGGAGAGGGACAGAGAGAGAGGGAGACACAGAGTCCGAAGCAGGCTCCAGGCTCTGAGCTGTCAGCACAGAGCCCGACGTGGGCCTCGAACTCACAAACTGCAGGATCATGTTATGGGCTGAAGTTGGATGCTTAACCGACTGAGCCATCCAGACGCCCCAATATTTTTTTTTATTTATTTGGAATCTATTTTGGTGTATAGTGTAAGGTCCTCAAATAGCTAACTCATTTGTCTATACATAATTCATAGTTTAGTCCCCCTCTTTCCACAAATTTGTGAGATTTCCTTATATATGAATTTTCTTATATAGACTAGAGATCACTTCTGGACTATGCCATGTTGCAGGGTTGTTGTAGCTTTAAAACATATTTTGATGTCTGATGAGGCCCGTCCTCCCTTAGTGCTCTTTCTTGACTGTTATCACCTAATTATGCAGATGAACTTTAATACCACCTTATCATAATAAGAAAAACATTGAGACTTTGATTGAAGCGTAATAAACCTACACATTAATTTGAAAAAAAATCGGGGCGCCTGGGTGGCGCAGTCGGTTAAGCGTCCGACTTCAGCCAGGTCACGATCTCGCGGTCCGTGAGTTCGAGCCCCGCGTCAGGCTCTGGGCTGATGGCTCGGAGCCTGGAGACTGTTTCCGATTCTGTGTCTCCCTTTCTCTCTGCCCCTCCCCGTTCATGCTCTGTCTCTCTCTGACCCAAAATAAATTTAAAAAAAAGTTGAAAAAAAAATTAAAAAAAAAAAAAAAAGAAAAAAAATCAACATAGCATGTCTTTCTTTTCATGTCAGTCACTTTTTATAGCTTTTAGTAGAATTTTACATTCTTGACATAGTATCACACTTTTGTATCAAGGTTATTTCTAGAAATGTGGTGCTCTTTGCTATTTTAAATATAATTTATTATTTTATTTATATCATTATATAAAATTTTATTTTATATTATTTATATTCATAAGATAGCCATTAGCCACATGTAGCAATTTAAATTTAAATTAATTAAAATAAAATAAAATGTAAAACTCCATTCCTCAATTACATTAGCCACATTTCAAGTGCCCAGTAACCACATGTGGTTATTGAAAAGCTCAGATATAGAACTTTTCCACCATTGCCGAAAGTTCTATTGCACAGCTGTATAGTGGTATTGTTGATCCATTGTTGATCCAGTGGTATTGTTGACCTTATGTGTTGTTACAGTATCTTATTTTATTTGGGAACACTTTTCAACTTATTCTTTTAAATTTCTAGGAAGAGCAGTTGCTTTTACCCAAACTTCTGGTTTATTTTCTGCAACAGTATTACCCTGATTCTCTTCCTAAAGATGAAAGATGAAAGATGATTCTCTTCCTAAAGATCTTCCTAAAGATGAAAGCAGGAAGGGCCAATATATCCCTGATGGTTGCTACTCCCACACTCGCCATGGCAGACATCACTAATCAATCACAGCACTCTTTGCTGTTCCCTGAACTATTGCTGTTTTTGAAACTGACATCTTCGTGCCTTGCTCTTCTCTGCTTCCTGGGATGGAATAGGATGCAGTGGCAGGAAAAGAGGTGTCTTCCCCATGTGTGCTCCCCAGAGGAGGGCCTTGATCCCACCTCCTGAGAGTAGTTCTCCAGTCATTCTCCTCCATGGCCTTCTATGGCCCCACTCAGGGAGGCCTGTCTTTTCTGTTTCATTATTCTTATTGCACTATCTGAAGACAACATCTTTTTCAGCCTACTTCCTTGCCCATAGAAGGTTGGGGGCCCAAGGATCACTAGGGGTCATTTTAAATCTCAAACAGTTGAGGTCTTTTGCAGGCCATACTAGTGGGCGTTTTGGGCACAATACTTTTCTGAAATGTGAGTTGTCTTCCTATTTGATTCAGCTCCACATGCCATAGCCACACCACAGTCATTTCCTAGACATGCCTCTCTGTCCGGCGTAATGGCTGGCACCTTGCACTTACGAGGCCTCTGTGAGGGAACCACACTTTTGGTCTCCTGTACCGAACCATGCTTCTCACACTGAAAGAATGTACTGGGCACCATCTTGACTGGCCCTCGCTATAGAGTTGAGTTCTTGTTTTGTCTCACACAAATTTCTTGAGGTATATTTACATACTGTACAATTACCCATTGTAAGTGTACAATTCAATGATTTTAGTAAGTTCATAGTTGTGCAACCATCACCATCATTAAATTATGGAACATTTCCACCACCTGGAAAAGTTCCCTCCATTTATAGTCTCATACCCATTTATAGTCTCATACCCATTTATAGTCAAGTCCCCATCCTGACCCCAACCTTAGCGATCACTTTTCTGACTCTATAAATTAGCCTTTTCTAGACATTCAGGATAAATGGAATCATCTTTTGCATCTAGCTTTTTTCACTTAGCTAGATGTTTTTGAAATTCATACATGTTGTAGCATGTGTCAATAGTTTGTTCTTCTTAATTGCTGAATAGTTTTCCATTTTATATGTATATCACTTTTTGTTGATCTGCTCCACAGGCAATAGACATTTATGTTGTTTTCAAGTTTGGAGCCATTGATGAATAAGGTTGCTATAAACATTTGAATTTATGTCTTTGTGTGGACATATGTTTTCATTTCTCTTGGGAAGTTTCCCTAGGAGTAGAATTTCTGGGTCTTTTGATAAGATTATGTTTAAGTTTTTAGGAAATTGCCAAATGATTTTTCTACAAGTAGTATACTATCTTATATTCCACCTAGCAATGGATGAGGGTTCCCATTTCTCTACACCACAAAGCTGAGTTTGAATTAGCCTTTGTTACTCAAAGGCCTTCTCAGTTTTCCTTTTATTGATGAGTAATGAGAATAGGTTGGGTCTTCCTCAATTTCTGCACTCTCCCTATTCCTTTTCATTCCACTATAAATTGCCTAATTCTCTATAAAACTCTTTTCTTTCTTATCAAATGCAGCTAATAGCAACCAAAGCATGGTATTAACATTCTGACTCTCAATCTCTCCACTTAAAGCTATGGCTTTTTTAAGCTATGGCAGTTTATCATCTGCCTTCCAAGTTAATGCAGGCAATATTTTTACCAGGTACCTCATCACTGCATAACATACATCACCTCCTTCCAGCCTTAATTAAGTTTCCTTGACATCCACTGCCTTGTGCCCAAACACAATTTATTTTTGTTACAGTAGAACACTACTTCTGATAGCAATTTCTGTATTAGTCAGGATGAAGATATTGTGCTCTAGTAACAAATAGCCCCAAATCTCAGAGACTTATAAAAATAGCAGTTTTTATCCTCCTTATTCATGCCACGTATCCATCCTGATCAGCCATATCTCTGCGCCACATCATATTTACTCTAGAACCCAGGGTGATAGAGTCACTGCATTCTGGAATGTTGCTTGTCTTTTGGTAAAAAGAAAAGAGGACATGTGAATCATGCACTAACTCTTAAAGCTTCCTCTCACATTTAATTAGTCAGAGCAGGTGAAGTGGCCAGTCCTAACATTAATGGGACAGAGACAGATAATCTTCCCCAGGGAAAGGCAGCAAATATAGTGAACAGTAGTATCATTTACCACATTATGATTTTTTTTTTTTTTAAATATCCTGGAGACTCTGGCAAAGAAAGAAACAGCTGCCTCTATGTGGTAGTTTTGCCCAGAGCTGCTCACAGCTAGAGTAAGACAGGGTGTCCTTTTAAAATACCTTATAGACCTAGGCCTTTGATCTTCATGGTGGTTGGCCCTGGCCCCGTGGCTTTGATACACAGAATTATTATATGTTATTCCTCTGTCTCTACCAGCCCCATGTGTTAGGTTCAGGGAAAGATCTGATTGGATGGACTTCATTTCTAGGGGGTGCCTGTATGGCTCAGTTGGTTAAGTGTCTGACTCTCGATTTCTGCTCAGGTCATGATCTCATGGTTCATGAGATCAAGCCCCATGTCAGGCTCACGTTAACAGCGCGGAGCCTGCTTGAGATTTTCTCTCTCTCTCTCTCTCTCTCTCTCTGCCCTTCCCCTGTTCACTCTCTCTCTCTCTCTCTCAAAATAAATAAATAAACATTAAAAAAATACTTTACAGACCTGGGCCTTTGATCTTCAAGGTGGTTGACCCCAGTCCTAGGACTTTAATACACAGAATTATTACATGTCATTCCTCTGTCTCTGCCAGCCCTATGTGTTGGGTTCAGGGAGAAATTTGATTGGATGGACTTTCATTTCTAGAGTTTTCCATTCAACGTCCAGTGTCCTCTGAAACATTCATAAATCCATTTTTTTCTTGATCTCCAGCTTAAATGGACCCATTTATGTATTTTTTTTCTTCCCAGCTGTCTTTTGGGGAGACATTGCCTTGGACGAAGAGGACCTGAAGTTATTTCATATTGACAAAGCCAGAGACTGGATCAAGCAGTCAGTAGAGGAAAGGGGACATAGCACAGGTAAGTACTGTGTCCCCTACTTCTCTTTCTCTGGGGAGAGGGGTCAGGGACTCCAGCAAGGGTAGATGTGGACCATGAGATATCAGTATCTGACCTGTCAGTCCCATGCACACCTGTTTGTGGAAAACCAGAGGGACGCTCTTTCTGCCCTAGAGGCTATGGAGCCAGAGCCTCCGATCTGCCGATCCTTGTAAGAGAACATCCATTTGCCTCTTTATCTGAAGGTTCAGACTCTACCTCAGAGGGTTCAGACTTGAGCTCAGTGTGGGTTCTCAGGACTTTGGCCTCAGGGTCCAGCACTTCCCAGACTGGAGAGAATTACTGCATGGGCTCCATTTAGGGCATGTTTGTTGATGATGCTCCTAATGCTTAGCACTGGGGGGAGATGTTTGCCCATGGGGTGCTGTGCTCTTCTTTTGCAGACAAACCAGGAAATACGATGGGGCTTCTGACGTTGGTACTCTTCTCCCTCCTTGCCTCCACCCTGGGGTGAATAGTAGGGGGACTGTGTCTTGAGTTCTCAGTCGCCCTGCCCACTGGGCTCAGATGCCTCAGCTCTGGGGAATCCCCATTCTGAAAAGCAGCAGAAGGGGAGGCTGTGCTGTGAGGCTGATGGGCCGTTGTGGCTCACGATGGCTTGCTATTTGGTGACCAGGGCTCACACGTGCCTGTTGCCAAACGACCTCTGCTACTTGCAGCCCCTCCTCCCACCCTCTTTCCTTTCTCTTGAGACTTTTTAATACTTACTGTGGTAAGAACCAAGGGGTTTACTCTCTTGACAAATTTTTAAGTGTACAAACTGTATTATAAACTATGGGCCCAGTGTGGTATGGCAGATCTTCAGAACTTACTTATCTTGTATAACTGAAGCTTTGTACCCTTTTCGGGAGGCACCTGCCATGGCCAAATGCAGTGCTGGAAAAAGAGGAGTAAGATGTGACTCCTGCCTTCGAGGAAACCATTCATGCCAGGCAGACAGGGTTTAGACTTAGACAAGCTGTCCAACATCTCCAAGGCTCAGTTTTCCTATCTGCAAAATGGGGATGAAACCGGCACTCACTCCACAGGGGGTTGGGAGGATGGAGTCCAGGGTAATGCACCAGCCTGGTGCCTGGCACATAGCAAGTTCTCAGGCAGTGGCAGATATGATCACTGAGGTGCTCCCAGTCTAGTGGGATGAGGCTGTCAGGTAAATAGATGAAGGGCGGTTCCTCACGGCAAGTGCTCTGATGAACGAAGAGCAGTGGGAAGAGACAAGAGTGAGGGGAAGAAGCCTACCCAGATGAGCCGGGAAAGGCATTGTGGGAATGGGAACTCTTGCATTATGTCTTGAAGGATGAGTATGAGTTCCTGAAGTCAAGAATTGAAAAGAGACATTTCGGGCAGTGGGGAAGCCATGTGGGGAGTATGAGAGGGCTTATCTCTACTCTGGGAACAGCAGTAAGGTGTGAGTCCCTGAAGGGTGGCTCTTTGGGTTAGGCTGTGGTAGACAGATGCGCCTGGAAAGGGTGGCCAGGGTAAATGGTGAGGATGCCTGTCAGAGGGGTGGGTAGAAATGTGCCCAGAGTAAGGGGGCAACTCCCATGGCTCAAATATGAGCAACTACTGGGACTGGCCAAGTCCAAGCTCCTGCCAGGGGCTGGGGGAGGAGGGGACCCAGGCTCCCCATCTGTTTGAATTTTAAATGGACTTTTACAAACCAAATTATTTTTCACACCAATATACACAACCTTAATCGGGCTCTCACAAAAGGAAGCATCTCCATAATTCTACCACTGCAACTAACCAGTTCTTACCTGGAGGCCTAGAGAAGTTGACCTCATTGTTATCTCTGTGTGGTTAAAATTTTTTAAACTTCTTTTTGCAATATTGCTTAAAAATAGTAAATTCACATGTCTCAAATACACAGGATTGTGAACTTTTACATATGTCCACATAAACGCCACCCAGACCAAGGCATGGAACATTTCCAGAACCATGGACGCTCCCTCATGCCCCCTCCCAGTCAGTACCCATCCCACTCTCCTGGCCTCTGTCACACGGACTTATTGTACCTGCATAAATAGAGTCACACAGCATGCGTTGTTTGTGTCTGTCTTATTTCACTCAGCTTTTTGACCTTGTTGCGTGAAGCAGTTTGTCTCTCGTTGTTGCGTGTGGTATTCTCTTGTGTGACCGAATGCTAGTGAAGTCATCCTTCTGTTGACAGGCATTTAGACAGGTCACAGTTTTGGGCTGTGATCCGTAAAGCTGCTGCTGACATTCTTAGACATATGTTAGGATGGACGCAAGCACTGGTACCCACGAGGCAAGCACGAGTGGGATTGCTGGGTCTCGTGGTACGTTAGCTTTAGTAGATACCGTCTGTTTTCCAAAGTGCTTGCACCAATGCACACTCTGTGTGGTACATACTGACTTGGAAAGTAGGAGCGGTGACCATGCAAGATCCAGGAGGACCCTGGAGCTGGAGCTGTTTGGCTTGGGGACCCTTCTCACACACTCTGGGCCAGCACAGCAGTTACTTGATGCTTGTCCACGAACACAAATGCTCAGGGTCACCCCTATCAGTGATCCTGTGTGGTCCTGGGGGGACCTGCCATGGCACAGTGTGGGGGTCCAGCCTTGGCAGATGTGAGTGGGAGACCCCAGAGAGAGTCCGGGAGTGGCCAGCCACCATGTGGGCCAGCTCCTGGAGAGTTGCCTGCCTGGAAGGTTGCCTACGGTGCTCAGTGCAGGGAAGCCTGGAAGCCCTGCCTTCACCTCTCTCACAGCACTCCCCAAGGCCAGCATGGTCAGCCTCCTGGTCTAAGAACTTGGATCTTCTCTTTTCCTTCTTCCCTGTGAACTCAGAGAAGTAGAGTCCACATCAAATTTGCCTTCAGATCCCTCGAAGGTGGCCCAGTCCCTTGTACCTAGAAGGCACTGGTCAACATGGGTGAGGGAGGAAGAAGGAAGAGGCCTGTGGAGATCAGCAGATCCTGGAACCATCTCCTAGGGGCTTAGACGATCAAGAGCTCCAATAGGGCTTTGCTTCCAGACAGATGGTTAAAGCACCGACTACAGTCATGGGCTTTGGGGTCAGACCATCTGGGCTTGGATTTTTGAGCTGGGTCTCAGTTTCTTCATCTATAAAATAGGAATAGTAATGCTGCAAGGACAAAAAGAATATGTATGAAGTGCTTAGCACAGTGCCTGGCTAATAATAAGAGCTCAATAAATATCAAATCTGCCACCTCTTCATTATTAGTAGTAATAGTATTCACAGAAAGCCCACTGACCTGGAGGGTGTAGGGCTAAAATAGAGAGTGGGGAAACTTTGCAATGTACCGGAGGGAACTTTGGCAGCTTGGGTTTGAGGCCTTTGAAACATGTACCTACCTAGTGTTTCCTCCTTCCCGAGCTTGGAATTTTTTTTTTTTTCTGTGTGTTTTTATGGGAAAGTGATTTTTATCCTGATCACTTTTCTCTGCGGGCCAATAGTACTTTGCAACTATCTAGAATAGTTGTTTTATTTTCAGAATGGGAATACTTTTTATTGTTTTTGCTGATTAAACCAATACTGCCAGTTGTTTGGGAAAAAAAAAAAAGTCCAATAGCTCAAAATTATAGAAAATAGAAAGTAAAAATCTCCTGTTCTCTCAGCTCCAGGGATCTGTGCTGTTATCAGTTTGCTGGATTACCTCCAGCCTTGCCAGGCTCAGGCCATGTGCATATAGGTATTTTTAAAACATAGAAAGGATTTTTCTCAACACCGTCTTGTGCAGCCTGTGTATTTCATTTAACACCACCTCATAGACATCTTTTCATGCGGTACATTGTGGTCTAATCACATTTAATGTGCAACTCTGCCACAATTCATCAAGCTAATCCTGTACAGATGGGCATGAAGATTGTTTCCCTCTTTTTTCTGGTAATTTTTTCCTATTAGAAACAATGAGGCTGTGAACAACTTTGTGCATAGATCCTTAAACATTTGCTTTGATTAAAAAACTAACTAAATAAAAAAGAACCACACTTTCACTCCGTCTTCCTGCTTCCAAATGTGCAAAAGATGTATTCTTAGATTTAGGTTATTTCATTTCCAAGCTTTGGTTAGTGTTCCTGTGTTTTAGGGGAGGGAAGGAGTTTTGAGGGGAGGGGGTGCTGAATCCCTGGAGGGGATCAGAGCAGGGAGGGTTCAGAACCTTGCAGTGTAACCCCAGAAGGCTTCTTTCCCTGGTTCATCCTGTGAGTTTGGAGCTGTTCTCTTGGCTACAGGATGAAACCGTATCTTTGCCCTAGAAGTGACCAAGTTGGCCTCATTCTCTAGATGTTCCCAGTGTCCTAAATTCAGTGAGTGGCAGAACCGGGGTCGGAACCAGGCTTCCCAACTCCCAGGCCAGGGAGTCCTCCCCTGTACCTCCAGGCGTCCTCCCCTGCACCCAGCTGTCGGCCGTGTTGCCAGTCAGAAGGAACAGAGAGCAGCAGAGGTGCGTGTAATCAATCATTCCTTTGCCATCACTTGGAAGGTAGGCTGGAGCCTCTATGGGCCAAAGGGTGAGCAAAGACCTTGTGCCTGGGTTGGTTTAGGAGCCCAATGAGAGTGCTGCACTGGCCACAGAAGAGAGCTGCTGAGGACCCTTGGACCCCCAGCTGGGAGCCCCCTCGCTGTTTGCTTAAAGCAGTCAGTCTCCCTGCCTCTAGTCCCTCCTTCCCCATCCTGCTTCCAGGTGATCTTCCTGGCCCTGACCTTGCAACCACCAAACAAGGGTCCCCCAAACTCATGTCTACGTGGAATCTCAGAATGTGACCTTATTTGGAAACAGAGGACTTGCAGACGTAATTAATTAAGGGTCTTGGGATGAGAGCTAAATGCAGTGACTGGCGTCTTTATAAGAGGAGGGGAGCATACAGACACAGAGGAGGCCGTGTGAAGAGGACCACAGAGACCGGAGTGAAGCATCTACAGGCCAGGGAGCACCACAGAGCTGTCACCCGTTAGCTAGAGGCGAGGCAGGATTCTTCCCTAGAGCCTGCAGAGGGAGCATGGCTCGGCCAACACCTTGACTTCAGGCTTCTAGCCTCCGGGACTGGGAGGGAATGGATTTCTGCTGTCTTAAGCCACACACTTTGTGGTAGTTTGTTATAGCAGTCCCAGGAAATTAACACAACTTCGTGGCTCCCTGTCACCCAGCAGAAACATTCCTTAGTCTGACCTTCGTCTGGGCCCTCCACACTCTGTCTACCACCTGTGTATCCAGCCCCCTTCCCTCTCCTTGTCCTCCAGCCAAACATAATGACATTGTCTGCACAAGCCCCCGGTTTCCCTCCTTTCAGCCTTCTGTCCCAGCTATGCCCTCTACCCCACGTCCCCATTCTGCAGAGAAAGAAAGGAAGGCCCCGAGAAAGCCAGTGACTCCTCCAGGGCCCTCCAACTGGTGTGCTTTCGTGACTCGGCATGGCCGCCAGTTTGGGAGGCCACCTGGGTTGACAGTGCTGTTAAAATCAGCCCGTGTTGTGCTTGGGATTGAAAGAGTTCTATTTTCTCGCCGTTTTCAGACAGGCCCCTGCCTCTGCCACGGGAGCTGCCGGAGGAAGCGGCAGCAGCATCTTGGATGTGTGCGGGGCAAGGAGGCAAGAGTGCATTCTGCAGGGAGAGAAAGTCCTTCTGTGTGCATTTCATTTGCAGAAAGAAGAATGGGAGCTCTGAGCAGGCATGGGCCAAGCTGTTCCATGAATGGGACCCTTGAATTAACATTGCAGAGTTTCCTAAAGCTGCTAATCGGATTAGCTGTGTACTGAAGGAAGTACTTAGCGGGACACACACACTCTCCGGCCCTCCTGCATCTTCTTCCATGTGATGGTGCAAGCCTGATGGCCCCGTTTCTGAGTTCTGAGACAACTCTTCTGCTAACCACACAAGGTGGAGGGCAGTGTGGTCGATGTTTTGGACTTTTATTTGTTTGTATCTTCCCAGGGAGCCAGTGTTGCGCATTCTCATCTTCGCAAATATCTGGGAACCTGGAGAGGAAGTATCGCCTTGCATTATCTCCATCCGGATAGTGGATCTGATTTCTTGGTCTTTGTAAGGAGGACTCGGAAAGGGGAAATGGTTGTGATGACTTATTGGCTCTGATGGAAGCTGATGTTCCCGCCTTGTCTATTCTGAGCCACTGGGCCATGTCCAGCTCTATTTAAGAAACCATCCTTCCTCTAAATCCTCGGTTCCTAAACCCCTGCCATCTGTGTGAGTGTCTGCATGAGCCCAGCAGTTTGAGCCCCTGACTTCAAAAGAATGAAACAGCAGGAGTGAAACATGGGTTTGGATAACTTGCCTCCCCTCTCTGGGCCTCCTCTCTGAACCCTGAGGGCCCACCCACCTGGCAGACCCTTCAGCTCCTAGACTTAGTGGTACATGTTACTGTACCGTAGATTTAAACTCTGGTGTTTCAGGCCAGAGAAAAGAGGGGGTGCAAAGGCCATTGGGCATCGAGGGGCACAATTAGGCATCCAAGGCTAATGCATACCCATGAGATGCCCACATGTACTCTGAGGCTTTCTGGGCTCATAGAGTTTCTGGGTTCATAGGGTTTCTTTCTCTCCTTGCCTTCCAAGGTTTGAAGCTCTCAAAGGAGACCCAACATGTCTCTACTCCCAACACATTTTTAGCTTCGAGGCTCTTGAGAGAGCTTGTGGGTGGGGTTGTTTTAAGCAGCCCCATCGAGAGGCTGTGATTTTCAGCCTCCATTCCTGTGGAGACATTTCCTAAACTTTGTAGACATGGCTTCACCATCTCATTGATTTCCTTTATTGGAGGTGGGAGTGTCCAGATAAGAAGTGGGGCAGTGGGTGGCTCCCTGTGACATCTTGTAGAGGAGACAATATTCTGAGTAATGGATGAATGCCAGGTTAAACTCTTGCTGGGGCAGTGAATTGGATTCAAGTCTGTCTCCTAGCATCGTGCAATGCCAAATGCTGTCTTAGCAAAATCTGGTGGCCTCTGCTCCTGATGCCACTACTGACTTAGAAAGCTGAAGAGGGACAAGAGGCTGTCAGGGAGCAATCTTTTTTTTATTATTTTTTTATTTTTTTAATTTACATCCAAATTAGTTAGCATCTAGTGCACCAATGATTTCAGGAGTAGATTCCTTAGTGCCCCTTACCCATTTAGCCCATCCCCTTCCCACAACCCCTCCAGTAACCCTCAGTTTGTTCTCCATATTTATGAGTCTCTTATGTTTTGTCCCCCTCCCTGTTTTTATATTATTTTTGTTTCCCTTCCTTTATGTTCGTCTGTTTTGTCTCTTAAAGTCCTCATATGAGTGAAGTCATATGATATTTGTTTCTCTGACTAATTTCACTTAGCATAATACCCTCCAGTTCCACCCACGTAGATGCAAATGGCAAGATTTCATTCTTTTTGATTGCCGAGTAATACTCCATTGTATGTGTATACCACATCTTCTTTATCCATTCATCCGTCGATGGTCATTTGGGCTCTTTCCATACTTTGGCTATTGTTGATAGTGCTGCTTTAAACACGGGGGTGCATGTGTCCCTTTGAAACAGCACACCTGTATCCCTTGGATAAATGCCTAGGAGTGCAATTGCTGGGTTGTAGGATAGCTCTATTTTGAATTTTTTGAGGAGCCTCCATCCTGTTTTCCAGAGTGGCTGCACCAGCTTGCATTGCCACCAACAATGCAAAAGAGATCCTCTTTCTCCGCATCCTCACCAACATCTGTTGTTGCCTGAGTTGTTAATGTTAGCCATTCTGACAGGTGCAAGGTGATATCTCATTGTGGTTTTGATTTATATTTCTGTCAGAGAGCAATCTACTCATCATCTCCACCGTCTCCTCCAGAGCTTTGAAGGAAGGAGTGCCCAGAGAATAAGGTCTTGGTGACTTCTTTTCTCTAAGTAAATTGTACTTGACATTTTTGGGGTTCATAGACCTCTTTGAGAGTCTGATGAATATTATGAGCACTTCTCTGAGAAAAAAGGACACGCACGCACACACACAATTTTGCTTGGAATTTCAAGAGATTTAACTACTCCATGGATCCCAAGTTATGAAGCTCTTGTCCATGGTCTCCCTTTTCTGAGTGCTTCCGCACTCTTGGAAAGGTTCTCCTCATGTGGACACCCAGGCCCTGGCAGGACTGCAGTGCAGAGAGGCTTGGATGATGGAGTCAGGCAGGCCTGGGTTTGCCTCTCTGGCTCCATATTGATTAGCTGGGGAATTTAGGGTGACTCGTTCCCTATATGTAAAACAGGATATTAATGCCTGTCTTGCAGGGGCGTTGAGAAGTGGGATAGGTAAAGCATTTATGCCAGGGTCTGACACCTGGGAAGCACCTGATAAATAATAGCTGCCATGGCCACACCTGTGCTGGCTCCTCTGTCTTCTCTTCTCTCTGGCCCACCTCTTTGTCTCAGACTCCACACTGCCAAATGCCCTAAATTCTTTTTTGTTGCTGTGCGTACTCCGCAGCACCTCCCTGGGGTCTCTGGAGCTGGGCCAGCACCACTGTGATCTGAGCAGGTCCTTGGGTTTAGACCCTACCCACCCAATTCCCTAGCCTTCCCTGGTCGTTCTGAGTCAAACTCCAGGATCATGAAGTTAGCCAGAGAGAGATCTGAAAATGGATTAGGTGCTGATTCTTCTCTAAGAACAACAAAAAGAATAATACTAGCTAGCATTTGCTGTTGGCCGAGTAGGTCTCACATACTTTAAATACGTGATCTCACTTAACCTTCACACAACACTTCTATATGGTGGGTACTGTTGCCAAAGATATAAAAGGTAATGTTCAGAGGTATGTAATGAACACAACCAATTACAGGCAGAGCCAAGATTGGGTCTTAACTCTGATGTCAAAGGCCCTACTTTTGGCCTCTATGCTCCATTGCTTCTAGAAATAGCTGCTGGCATCAGCATCACTGCCGACACTGTCCCCTTGAGTTAGGGAGACTTGGTCTCCCCATCACCTCCCTTGAGAGGTGATGAAGAAAGATGTGGAAGAGTTCCACGCGCTTAGGGAGCTACACCTCATCATGCCCTCTGTTGACTCAGGTCGCATTCAGTGTGTGCCTTGCTGCATCCCCCAGCCTATTGCAGCCGTGACTTGTCTTTGGTCTTGGCTCATCCTTTTTCGTTCCAGCATCAGGCTAGACACATGAAAGATGCCAGACAAACACTTATGGTCTGTGGATGGGGCTATGAGCCTCAGGAGTGCTTGGTGGCCTCCGTTCTTTCCTGCTCCTCTGCTCCCCCCAAGAGGCCAGTTGGGGTTAGGACTGTTTGCTTGAATGCAGGATGCCTCAGACTCCAGCTGGGAGTGGGGACCAACAATGAAAGAAATGCTTAGGGGGTGGCACCCTCGGGCTGAGCGAGCCCTGATCACCTTGCAGGAAATGTCTGAAAAAGGCATCCTTTAGCCAAGTGGTCAATAGGTTATCTTTCCCGGGCCCTTCACATAGATTCCCAGATGGAAAATGCAGTCCTTAGGTCTTTGCCATGCCAGAGAGGGAGTGCCAGCATTCCTACTCACTCCTCCAGGGCTCCTTTCATCCTTTCTTCCCCCAGACCTGCAGCCCCCACCCCAGCTGACTGCTCCAATCATCTCTGCCCTCCTATGAGAATTCTTCTTGGCTCCCGTGGTGGAGACCTTGATCTTTACTTGCTGAACTCCTGTTCTGGCATGTGTCTGCTTCACAGCTCTGCTGACCCTTTGACACCAACTGTCCCTCCCTCTTTCCTTCCTTCAGATAACAGATGTTAATCGGGTCCTCTTCTGTGCTCAGCACCAAGGATACAGCAGTACCCACTTTCTATCTTGCCATTTAAGAGATGGAGTTTTAGTGATGGATGTGATTATGGTCATGATTTGGAGTGTGGGAGGAATGGGGCAGCCTGGAGGGCAGTACCTGGGATCAAAAGCCCCTGCTGGTATGGGGCGGCCACCAACCTCCCAGAGGAGGTGTGGTCCAGTAGGCAGAACCCCCACCTAGAGGGAAGGCCCCAGATGACAGTTGTCATCCAGGCAGGAGTTGGTGTTGGGGGTCCAGCCTGGAGCACAGGGCCTGCCAGGGGGCAGAGCAGGGCCATTGGGTGGGCCAGGGTAGAGACCAAGGCAAATAGCATTGGAGGGACCTTTAGTAGAACTCATGGGGAGTTACAGTTTTATGCTGTGAGCTCAAGAGAACAAGGCAAGGACCCCTGAACCTTCTGGGGTGTGGGTGTTAGGGAGGGCCTATAAGCTGGAGACTTGGCATGAAGACACGGGTCAGAAATTAGGCAGGAGCACACAGATCCAAACTGGGTCAAAGGTGAAGTGCTGTGGAGACCCTCCCGTGTTGAGTCTATACTCCCTATATCTCCCCAACCTAGGACCGGACTGGCCACAGCATTGGGGCAGGCTCAGCCCGCAGACCGCAGCTGGAAGCCGGTAGGGGAGAAGGACAGTGGGGCGGGAACTGGACAAGGCCTGGCAGCTATTCTGCCCATAAACTCTTCAATTTAGGAAGATGATTTGAGATGATAAAGAGGCATCTGATAAAATGCACATCTGTTCTTTGGGAAGGAAAAAAGAATGCAACATAAGGATTCTATCATCTCATTCCCTGGGGCCTCGTTCAGAGGCTGACTTATACCTTGGATTGAAGCCAGAGTTCACTGTGAACTTGAAGTGTTAGGAAAAGTAAATTCACCTTTAGGTTGATTTTTGTTATGACTGCATTTCTCAGAATTTGGGGAAACTGGGCTGGGAGTCCGCGTGGAGCCTGAGCTGGGTGAGTGAGGGGTGGTGAGCACCCTCAGGCATTCATCCAGGGAGCTGTAATCCTGGGCCCCTCGTGGACCTCGAATCCGGGAGCCTGAGTCAAAATTGGGAGATAAGCTTGAGAAGCCAGGACAGACAGGATTTAGAACGTGGCATTGTAGGCAAAGTTCTCTCCGTTTCAACATACAGAATCCCATTCAAGATAGCTCAAGTGAAGAATTTACTTAAGAATATATTCTCTGGGCCACCTACACACAGAAGCTGGGGAGAGCCGGCCTCTTGGGGACTGGACTGGGAATTGGAGAGAGAGGAGCAAAGCTGGCTTCTCTTCTCAGGGATCATAAAATATCTCATTTTTGCTTTTGCCTCTTCTTGCACCTGACGCATCATGGCATGGCCACCATGCCTGAGTTCCCATCATGATCCTCAACTCAAGTGTCCCCTGCTGGGTGCCCGCAGTACCTCCCTAGGTAGGGGTACTGTGGAAATCCTAAGCATGGAAGGAATCTCCCAGGGAGAGAGTATAACATGAGTTGACCACGGGTCTGACAACAGAACCCCAGGGAGGTAAGAGGAGGAGACATAGTTATGATGGAGGCAGGTGGCAGGTCTGTGTCTGTGGCTCCAGAGAAGAATGAGTGATGGAGCAGCCTTCGGTTTGAAGAGCTGATTGGTGAGTGAAGACCCCCCAAGCATGGAGGTGTGGAAGCAGTCCCTTTCAGGTTAACTTGGTCTTGGGGCCAAGCCTGGGGACCTCACACCCACTTTGCCATTTCTGTTATTTCCATGGGAAAATACTTTATGAGTTCCCATCAGCCATCTTAATACATGGAATTTGGGAACACAGTCTCCTGAGAGCCAGGGACTGACTGCCTGTGTCAGATGAGGACCCAGTCGTTGCCTCCCAGTTTTGGCCGACAGAAAGATAATGCCTTACCTCTCAGGTTTTTCTTAGTCTGATTCCACTTTCACTGCCCTTTAACTGTGTATGTTTTCGTTTGTATTTATTGAATGTAATTCTCTGTTTCCTGTTTTTAACTTAAATGTTAGTTGATCTCTAAGGCAGAATGAAATGAAATAAACCATACTTAAAGCAATCTTACCTATGCTGCCTTCCAGTCAATTGTTCTAATATCAGTGGCCTAGATAGCAAAAATACTCCTCACTGTGACTTAAGAGAACCCTGTGGTGAATCCTTTTTGATAAATTAAAGGATGCTTTTATCCAGTAAGTAATCACCCCCTAAATATTTTAGTTTTCTTAACGCTAAGCACCTTTGCTTTTGTATCTCTTGGCCTCTTCTAGATGTGTGCATTTTGGTACAGATGGAGACAGACCTGTGTCACAAATGCAGTTTACTACTCAAGTATTTTCTTCCTGGGCATGGTGATGAACTCATTTGTTCTTGGACAAAATCAGTGCCCCAGCCCTTCAGAGTTACCCACTGAACAACACACAGACCTTGGCCATGTCACTTCACTTCATGGGACATCCCTTTTCTTATCTGTAAAGGCTCTTTTCTTATCTATAAAAGCTCTAAGCTTCCTGAGGGCCAAGAATGAGTCTCCTGGTTCTTTTGCCAAAGATAATCCATAAATGTGTGGAGACTAAATGTGTGGTTTCTGCTACATGCACAGCTAATTAGAGAACCACCGTATCTTTGGCTTCTCCTTCATTTGATGCCTCATGGAACTTCAGAACGTTCTACTCAAATTGCATAGAACCTGGACCTTCCAGGGGCCCTCCAACGGGCTCCCATACAGATTGGCAGAAATCTGGCAGTGGCCCCCTTTGCCCTATCTTAGAAAATGACAACAAACAGTGACAGGAGAGAGAAAGGAAAGCTGAGGCTGTCTCACAAGCATCAGTGACAAGTGGGCCACACCCTGCGAGCTGGAGATGCAGCTTGAGGGGCAGCAGGGGATGCCGCCGGTGTGGGTCTGGGATGAGACTCCTCTCCCCCTTCCATTGTGCTAACCTGCGGCTGATGTGTGGGATGGCTGGAGCAAAGTCACATTTCTTCTGGGGCTGTTCACATCAAGGTCTGCGGGTCATTACATCTGTGGCTTCCAAGGAGGTCCAGAGAGAGGAGGTGACGATGGTGGTAGAGTTGCCAGTGGAATCTCACCCTGCATTCTTCTGGTCATCTTCTTTCTCTTTGGTGTCATTTAATGAGCTGTTTGCCCGCAAACTGTGAGAGAAAAGCCGTGCTGCTCTTGGCGCTGAGCCTCTAACTCGCTTCCATTGGTCCTTGCTTTCTGCTTCCCGGGTTCTCTGCCAGCCTCCTGCACCCCTAGCCCTGGGCTGCTGTTGCCTGAGGAAGGAGATCCTGTCTTTCCTGACACTGGCACCCCCTAGAGGCATGGCTTTCCCATTCTCTCTGCAGCCCAGAGGCCCTAAGCGGTCAGCCCACCAGCCAAATCTGGTCTGCAGATGTGTTTTGTTTGTTTTGTAGTGCTCACAGTTTTAAACTTACTGCCAACATTTTAAAAAATCATATTTCTCATAAAAATCCAGAACTCTGGCTTCTTTTGAAAAGTTGGGAGATCTGGCCATGCTGGTCCAGCATTTCCACATGGCAACAATCAATGGAGTTGCATAATGATGGGTTGAACTCTGGGGGAGCACGTGCCCTGCGGTTGGCCACAGACCCCACTACCCCTATTTATCTCTCATACCCAGCCTCTTTCACTCCAATGTGTTGCTCGCCTGGCCTCCTAGCTCCAGGCATCTGAGTTTGCATGTCAGGCCAGTGGGGAAAGGACACCATCTTTGGACCCTAAATCAGGTCCCATGGCACTGGCCATGCGGCTTCTCTCTTCTCTGTCGAGGGAGGAGGGTCAGAACGTCAACTACCACCTGGTCATCTGACAGAAGATCCTTCTTCTGGAGGCTCTCTTCTTCTCTTCCTTGAACTTTCAGTCTCTGGCACCTCCTTGTAATACAGCATGCCATGTCCTGGGCTCTGCATGGCACTGGGGAAAAAAGCACAAAAAAGGCAAACAGGGTACTCAGTGTGTTGGGGGGGGTAGTTTATGGCCCAGCAAATGCATTGGCATAGGAACAGATTCTTTTTGAGCTAGTGAATCAGTGCGACAGGACCATTCATAGATATTAACCTCTCTGAAACAAAGGGGCCATCACCGTTCACTGACATGGGGCCATCACCCAGAAAAACCCTAGTCACTTTAACCTCTGTTTACCTATATTATCTTTTTAAGGTGGAGCCCTTGCTCTGCAGTTCTCCTTGAACTGAGCTGACTTCTGTCCAGAAAGGTCAAAGACAGGCTATGGAATTCCGTGACCCTCTTTCTGCTTCTCTCCTCCAGGTCTTTGGAGACGGTTTGGGTTGGTCTTCCTTTCTTTGATTTCCTGAGTTCCTTGCTACTGTTTCTGTGACCCAGTTCATGGGGCTTGCCCTTGGAGATTACCACTACAGACTATCATCTGTAAATCTTGATTGGTCATTTGGTCATCTGTGCAAAGGCCATGTGGTAAAACCCTCCTAAGATTTTCTATGAGGACACGTGTGCCTCTTCTGAAGAACTTTTTACTGCATAGTGAGAATCCTAACCCTTGAGTCCAGGTGACCTTTTCTTCATTATCTGGGGGTTTCCCTTCATTCTTTTCTCCTGTCACACAAGGAGACAAAGACCAAAGACTCAAGGTTAGATCCTCCCAGCTCTGTTGCATACCAGCTAGTGACCACAGATCAAGGGCTTTACCTCATCGAGCCTCAGTTTCCTCATCTGTAAAATGGGGACAACAATAACAATACCTTGGCCCACACAGGTGCAGTGAATATTGGCTGGGATAATATATGCAAACATTAGCCAACCCAGTTCAGTCCAACTCAGATGCACATATTTGTTAAGCATCTGTTACAAACACTGCACGGTGGAAATATACAGGATATTGTCTGTGTCCTCAGGGAGTTAAGTGTCTTATTAGGGAAAACAGCCTTGGTTCACAAATACTATGGGCATGGTATGATCGGGCCCAGGAGCTTCTTGAAAGGAAGGCTTACCTCTGGTCTCTTTTTCTATCTCTGGCCCTTGGTACAATGCCTGGCACAGAGAGGTGCCCCATAAGAGTTTGTTAAATGAGGGAACAAATGAACGAATGAATGAGTAAAAGGCCACGAGGGAGATGTAAATGAAGCACAGAAAAGGAGGATGCCTTTGTGAAAGAAGTAGAGTTGGGCCTCGAAGGATTTGGGCTAGGGTTGCAGTTGGAAGGGTCGTGCATTGCAGGTGGAAGGCAGAGCCTGAATGCAGTCATAGGAGGGGGAGCTTAGCAGCAAGAACCAAGGGGTTCAGGGTGGCTGGCAGGTGGGGGAGAGAAGCTGGAAGGACACATTGGGATCACACTCTGGTGGGACTTGGGCTGAGGGCTTAGGACACTCTCCCGTAAGCTGTCCTCTTTCCTGCCCCAGGGCCCGCAAAGTCTTTGCCCCTCCCCATCTGCCTTTCCCTCAAGCTCCACCACCCCTTCTCTGGGTCGCACCCAAATGGCTAAATCTTTTCCTTTTCTCCCAGCCTGGGCTGTGAGCTCTTTGACTGAGCCACCCCTCCCTCTCCCCCTAATTTCTGAATAATAATCTCAACACCGTCTACTTCATATTCTTTCCTGGTCGTTTGGGGATGTTTCCTCTATCACATAGTGTGTGTTTTTGTAAGTAGTGTTAGTGTTTGCGCCTTATTCATCTATATGTCTTCTTATGTTAGTTTCTTTATGTAGTTTAATATTTGGTGAGCTGCATCCTTCCCCCTTGCCCTTGCTCTTTGTGTTTTAGAAATGTCTTGGATAACCTCACTTGTTTATTCTTCTAGGTGAATTTAAGGGTCGCTTTCCTACAAAACTCCAAGAGGATCCCAACAAAATCTTCTTAGAATTTGAGTCACGGTTGCATTAAACCCATAACTTCATTTGGACAAACTGACACATTTATATTACTTACTCAATCCACCCAGGAACATGGAATGTCTCTTCTTCACTTACTATTATTTTTACAAATTGCAATAAAATGTGTAATTCTCCTATTGCAGTTATACACATTTCCTGTTAGAGTTACCCCAAATCTCTTATGTTGACCGTTCTGGTGGGTTGTCCGTAATGCTCTTTTCAGCATGATGACCACGAAAGGGAGTGCCTTTATCACATCTCAGAGCAGAGGAAGGCTTTCCTCCACCCCCCTTCTCATATCCAGCTGCACCCTGAACAATGATTGCGCCATCACCTAAAGAGCTCACCTAGGCACTCTCTTCTCCATTGCTGTGGCCCGCCCACTTCAGGATGTCATCACTTCTTGCTGGGAGACCAACCTCAATGTCCAGTGTGTTCTTTCCTCCCTTCCTCCCTCTGTTCCAGGCCCATCCCAGGCCTGGGGTTACGTCACTGAAGAAGTTGGAGCTTTGTGTTTTAGAGAGTCATGGATGCAGGCAGTTAACATGCAAACACAGAAACAAGATCATTGCTAATAATGTTCAGTGAGCCCTGAAAGGAATAAATGGGGACTGGAGGAGGTTCTTCCACAAACTTCCTTTTATGCATTCAGCTTATAAGCCCAAAGATTGGCCCTCAGCATCTCAAAGAAGGATTTAATTGGTGCCCCATAATGCTCTTCGGTTCTTGCTGCCTCACCAGCAGCCCCGAACACTGTGGATCTGAATTTCTACCCCCATGCCTCTCTAGTGCCCCACTGCTGTCACACCTGACCACTCCCTGCTTTAGAAGCACACCTCTTCAGAAGCTTCTAGAAATCTATGTATAGGAGAAGCCCTAAATAGCCCTTTATTATAGAGGCCATCAGTGGAGGCACATGGGCTTAAGATTGCATCTGGGTTTTGCCTCTTACTATCTGGGTTTTGTGAAGGAGGGTGAGTTGTTTAGAGTCAGTAGTAATAGTCGTAATAGTAGTAATAGCTAACTCAGTGAGTGCCGATTTGGGGCCAGGCATTGTTCTATGCCTTGCATGTATTATCCCTCTTAATCTTTATAACAACCCTATGAGGTGAATCCTCCTTCTGTGGATGAGGCCACTGAAGGAGAAAGAGGTTAAATGACTTGTTTGAGGTCCCACAGCTAGTCAGTAGCGAAGCTAAGACTTTGCCGGTAAGCACTCTGACTCTGGACCTTGCACCGTAGGGTCTATCTAGCAAACCACCTGATTTGCCTGAACCTCAGATACACCGAGATCAGGTTGGTAGTAGGTAGGCTGTTACATTTGTGCTCCCTTGACAAACCTCACCTGGCACAGTCATTCGCTGGTACCATCCTCTCCTTCAGTGACTCTGGGCTCAGCCCAAAGCGACTTGCTTTGGCCAATGGGAGACTAGAAAGCATGATGTAAGCGGAGGCTTTTACAAAGCACTGGCACATTGGGACTCATCGTTTTGGAAGGCTGCCTCTTGGAAGCATTCTGCGGTTAGGAAGCCCAAGAGGGCTGTGTGTAGAGGCCGCATGGAAGAGAGCCAAGGCCCCAGGCTTATGGCTCCACGTGAGCCATTGTAGCCATCCCTCAGCCATTTGAGCTATCCCAACTAAGACCCCAGACACTGTGGAGCAGACAAGCCAACGCCATTTGTTCTTTGCTGCCATTCTTGGCCCACAGAATCAGAAGCAAGCATAAAATGGTTATTTTAAGCCATTCAGTTGAGAGGGATAGTTTGTTATGCAGCAATAAGTGATGGAAACAGCCTTCGAAGAAGCCAAGGCCAGGCTGGGTATGAAAGGTGTGGGCCAAGTGACAAGAGTGCCTGGAGTCCAGGCTCAGGAGAGCGCTGGAAGTTTGAAGCCAGGTGAGCAACAGGTACTTCTGCTTTGAGAACACACCTAAGGAAGAGATCTTTTGAGAACACAGGTACTTCTCTTTGAGAAGAGATCTGACATGGCCGTAACAATAATCAGGGACCAGGAAAAATGCAGGTGCAGGCATTCAAGATAGGGGGAGGGTCCAATGCCAAGCAAAATGGATGTTTGACTGGAGGCTCTGGGAAGGCAGCACTCAAATCTGCATGATTAAGAAGCCTCCCATGAGCTTCTGCCTGGGGCAGGCGCAAATTCTGAGGCCTCACCAGCCAGTGCTTGGACACAGGTGGGAGCCAGGTAACTGGCTGGAGAAGGGAGGGCCAGACCTCAGAATTGCCCACCCAACACTGTCTCAGGGAAGGTTCTGACAGGCCCTCTCACCTTCTCAGCCATGAGGTTTCCTGGCCTCCATCTTGGCAAGGTGTGGACTCATTACTTTTTCTTTCCATGGTCAGAACAGAGAAAAATGATGGGACCACAACTTTTCCGTCTGCATAAACACGGCTGTTTCTTGCATTCCCAGTGGAGAAAGGTTTTCCGGGCAGCTGCCTGTGTGTGTGCGTTATGTGTGTATATGTGTGTATGCATGTGCACTACAAAGTGCAGAGCACGTGTTCATAGGTGAGTATGTGCTGTAATCTTTTTTTTTTTTTTTTTTTTTGGAAATCCCTTTATTTCCTGATTGTAAAAGTAATCTGTTGAGCACAATTTGGAAATTACACAAAGTATGTAAGAAAATAAAATTCACCCCCAAATTGCCAACCAGAGATAATCACAATGGGTATTGTGGGTATGTCCACCCAGCACTTCCCTCCCATCTTTTTTGGATCTGCTTTTTCAGAAAAGATGGGATCATACCCAGTTCTATTGGAATCACCCTGGGCATTATTTCCTTATCTGTGTTTTGACTTAAGATATGACCATTTTTCCCAGGTGGTAAACTTCCTTCTGAAACAGTTTATGAAGTTACATAGTGTTCCCTTTATATAATATTTCACTTTAGCCCCCGCCTCCCGTTGAGGGGTGTAGTTATTACAGTCTTTATTATAAAAATGTTGAGATGAATAGTCTTTGTCTTTACGGCCAATCAGTTCCTTAGTGCCAATATCTAGAAGTCATATTATTGGGTCAAAGTCATCTTACTGCCTATTTTGGTACACCTTGCTAAATTACCTCATAAAATGTTGCCAATTTATATTCCTCCTCCACCAGCAGTGTATAAGAATTCCCTTTTTATTATACACTTGCTGATATTAAATCATTTCATTAACACATGTTGGCAATGGTCTTTTAACTCATTTTCCCTTTCCCTTCTGTAGCATTTGAAATTTGGCATAGATATAAAATTTACTTGGCACTGAATTGCTTAGGATTACACATTGATTACCATAGTAGTTGACTAGTTCATTCCTAATTCAGCCTGTCGAGGGGGCTTGGCCTCTTTTTTTTTTTTCTAATGAATAATTAAAACCTCAGCTCAGCAGGTGTTTCTTGCACTGACGGAGAGGAGGTGTGCAGATACTTCACCCGTCTGCCTTGCCTGAGATGCTCGCTGATACCGCACTTGTACAGGTGTGGGGTAGAGGGCACGGGTTAGGAGCGTGGATTCTGGAGTCAGACAGGCCAGACTTGGAATGCAAATTCAGTCACTTACCAGCTGGGTGACCTCGAACAACTTACTCATGACCCTTCATTTTCTCTTCTGTAAAAGAGGAATAATATTACTTATTCATGGGATTGCTGTGCGTATTACATATGACCAAAGGGCATGGCAAAGTAAGACTGCTTAAGACGTAGCTGTGAGGATAACACTCCAAAGCCCTGTACAAGCTGGCTGTGCGTTCCTCAGGCACCAGTGCCCGCCATGCTGCCCTCAGCCCTGGCTCCGGCCACGCGGCACTCACTTTCCTTCCCCAGGACATTGTCACTTGCTGGGTTTTTGTTTGTTTACTTGTTTTTGCTTTTTTGGTTTTGTTTTGCCTGTTTTGCTAGAATACTGTCCCTAGATGGATGTCCCCTTTTCATCATTTAGGGTCTCAGGCCAAATGCCGTCTGCTCAGAGAGGCCTCCCCTGGGCTCCCATCCCCCCACTGCTCTTTCTTAAAACTGTTGTAATTTCTTCAAAGTGCTTAATCCTGCTGTGCAACAATCTCATTGTTTATTGTTGATTTTTATCCTCTGCGCCAGAGCCATGAAGGCACCATAAAGGTAGGTCCTGTGTGTCCTGTGTTCAGGAACCCAGCACAGTGCTACCCCAAGCAGACACTCAACCAATGTTTACTGAGTTATTGAGTTATTGAGTTACTAGTAATGAAGTGGTTTGTAGGAGCTTGTGCTGGAGACTTTTTTTTTTATTAGAACAAAGCAATGCAGATGCATGATAGGTTTACCTCTGGCGGGCCAGAGCTGTAAATACAGGTGTCTTCAGAGTGAGTAAATGGACAGCAGAGGTAGTCCTGGCCCGGTTACTTTAGCGTGTGATGTATATGAAAGGATTCGACACCAGACCATCTGGAGAGAATCTCAGTCTCTCTTCTCAATGGCTGTGTCATCAGTGATATCTTACCTGCTCTAAGCCTCAGTTGCCCTGCGTGTAAAATGGGAACGATATCCACTTCAGAGGGTTAGCTTGAGGATGAAACAGGTTAACGTAGGTGTGTACCTGCAAATAGTCAACACTTTAAAAATGGTAGTTATTCTGGTGTTTAAGAAAACCAAGGACTAAAAAATGTTAGGCTCTACAAATGAGTGATAGAAGGAATAATTAATATAAAGCTTTGTTTATAATTAGCATATTAATGAATATTGGTTCATAGTCACTATGCATGAGCATATATTCAATAGAGCAATATTGATCTATGGAACAAGACCGTCCTCTTGGGCTTTGGACAAGCCCATCTCTTTCTGCCTAGATGTCTTTGGATGTATATAGTTAATATTTCATTAATTATGGTGGAGGAGTGTTGTGTATACATCAATGTCTCATATGATGCATATAATTAAGCTACTTTTTGTTGGGAACGGAAGAAAATTGGGCTTTTCCAAAGAAAAGCAGCTTGCTCCCAAAGTTGCTAACAGATTGCTTCTTAATTGAACTTGGGAGGTGAATTATATGGTGAATTAGAAAAAAGAACAACTCTGAATTTAGTGAATTGTTCCATAAAGGAAACTGTGGGATTGAATTGCAAATGCTGGATAGAAACATTTCAGCCTGGCCCCATGCATCATGGGCCGTTGACCTCTGCTGTGTTTCAGTGAGAGCGTGAACAGGCCTGTAGCTCTCTTTTCAAGGCCTGGAGGGCATTCTTTCCCAGAGACCAGCTGTAAGCCTGGGTTTCTTATGCAAAGGAGACGTTTGAATAAGCCCCTGTGACTAATGAAATCTACAAGGTCTTTGCATATCCTCTCACTAAAGAGGTAATTAACCAAAGATCAAATATGAGCATTTATACATATTTTTTTCCAAATATTTTTTGTCTTGCGATTACACCCAAGGAAGAATATATCCCCACACCCTAAATGCCCCCTCCCCCACTGTCCCCAATCTTTGTGTCAGGCTGTATTTCTCTTCCCTGTTCTGTGGTACCCATGCCTGCAGTTCCAACCACAGTCACACCTGTCTTACTCATTTGCTAGCTTTTACTGAAAGAGAGCAACATTTCTCATTGATTTAGATGTGAGAAGCGACTTTTTTAAATGTTTGATGTCTGTTTCCAGCCCCACGTCTTTCATTACCGGTAAGCTTGGGGAGTAAGAGTTTAGTTGTAAGAAAATATCATGAAATGAGACTGCCTCTCACAGGTTCTCTGAGTAGTCACTCTCAACCTTGGCTGTACCTTAGAATCATCTGAAGAGCTTTTGAAAATCCCAAGGCCCAGCCCAGGCCCAGACTGGTTAAATAAGAAAGCCCCTGGTGGGTGGGACCCAGGCATCAGTATTTTTCTTCCTAAAACTTTTTTTTTTTAACATTTATTCATTTTTGAGAGTGAGAGAGACAGAGCATGAGTGGAGGAGGGGCAGAGAGAGTGGGAGATACAGAATCAGAGGCAGGCTCCAGGCTCTGAGCTCTCAGCACAGAGCCCGACGTGGGGCTCGAACCTACGGACCACAAGATCATGACCTGAGCTGAAGTCAGATGCTCAACTGACTGAACCACCCAGGCGCCCCATCAGTATTTTTCTAAAAAGTTTCCCAGGTGATCCCAAATCGCACTGAAGGTTGAAAACCATTGTTCTGAGAATATCTGTTTTCCTCTCCCCATAAAAGCTGATGAAGACAAATTTTCCCATCAGTTAGGCTGCGTTAGAAATGATTGAGTCCTCTCTCTCTTTTTTTTTTAAATGTTTATTTATTTTTGAGAGAGAGAAACAGAGTGTGAGCAGGAGAGGGTCACAGAGAGAGAGAGGGAGACAGAATCTGAAGCGGGCTCCAGGCTCTGAGCGATCAGCACAGAGCCCGATGCGGGGCTCGAACTCATGAACAGTGAGATCAGACCTGAGCCAAAGTCGGATGCTTAACTGACTGAGCCACCCAGGTGCCCCAATTGAGTTCTCTTTTTAAGCACTGCCTGCCTGACTTATCTATCCATCCATCTCATATTTTATTGAGTGTCTGCTATGTGCCAGGCACAGTGCTGGGTGTTCATTGTTGGACAAGACAAGATCCCTTTCTTTGAGATGCCAGAAACTAGAAACCAAACTGAGGGATCAGCTGAGTGGACAGGAGGTGCTGATACCTTGTGGTAAGGGATGTGAATCAGCCCAGGCTGTGACTGCACAGAGCAGAGTGCTTGAAACTTGGGAGAAGCAGTGGGTCAGTGTCCCAGAAGAAGCAGTGTCCCTGCTGACACTTGAAGCACCAGTTGGATTTGGCCGGGTGAAGAGGTGGGTGTGGCTGAAGACAATAGAAATCAAGGTGCTGTAGGTAGCTTGGGGTGGCTGGGTAGGGGTGGGGAAAGTAGCAGCCTCAAGGCCCCAGGTGGAGGAGGCAGGCAGGGCCTTGTCACAGGGGCCAGGCAATCCTTTCAGGAATTAGAACTCATCCCAAAGGCAGTGGGGAGCCTCAGGAAGGGTTTCATCAGGGGGAGTGGCCAAACCACATTATCTCCAGGTGGATCCCAGGCTTAGCTGTTCTGGAAGCATGAGATTTGCTGCCCTTTTGAGAAAAAAAGACACTCTCTAGTCTCTTGCTGGTAAGGATGACAGAGGGGGGATTTGTGTTCTTAACTGCCCAGGGCTCCAAGCTCTCATAGGCCTCCTGGAAAATGCCGTGGGTCCCTTGGGACCCTTCCCCAGGCTCTCCCAGGCACCCCACTTGTTCTTTCTGGTCCTGAGGCTGAGGGGAAGAAGCACAGGTTTGGGGGTCAGATTGGCCCCACCTCCAGCTATCACCATTGCTAACCATCTCCGTACCCTCAAGACAAGCAAGTCACTTCACCTCTTGGAGCCTTGTTTCCTCGTCTGTAAAGTGGGGATGTTTATGGTCCTTTTGTCATTGTGTCTTTTTGAGGCTAGAATTACAAAACACAATACAAGAAACTCATTTAGCACTGTTCTTAGGGCATGGTCAGCTCCATAACTGCCACTTAGGAAACACTGATTCTTTCCCCCTCTATCTACTGGGGGGGGGGGGAGGGGGCACCCGCTCTGCCCTCAACTCCAGAGCTTTTGCTCCTATTATAGCTCCAAGCGCCTGGAGGCCAATGGATCAGAAGTCCTTGACCCCCACCCTCCTCTGCCTGATGCAGAGCTGAATATCAGTCTCTCCTGGCTTTTGTTCCCTCAAACACAGCCTACATACAGCTAACCTTGAACCCAGACTGTGCTTATAGGTTATTTATTTATTTATTTATTTATGGCCTCCCTCCACCCCTTTCGCAAGAGCCAAGCATGTTTAAACTTTCCATCCCTTCATGCTGGGGTAGTGCTATGTGGAATCTCCTTTCAAATGCCAGCCCCTGAGTCCCCCTCCTGACCACTACTAATAACCCCAGTCATATTCAAAGTCGGTGCAGTTACAAAGCCCTTTCGTGTCCCCTGGCTGTCATCTAGATCCCTCAGAATGAAAGCCAGATCCTCAAAATGCCCCCACATGAGCTAACCCTCCAGACCCTCCCCTGCCCGCTGGCCTCATTGCCTGCGACTCTGCCCTTCACAAATCATCCCGCCTCCCTACCGCCAAGCACACTCCCACCCCAGGGCCTTTGCCCCTGTTGCTTTTTCAATTTGGAATGTTCTTCCCCAGATTGTCTGTGGACTCTCTCCTTCACTTTCCTCAGGCTTCTGCTTTTCTACCTCATATGAAACAACCCCTTATCCCTAGTGCCCACTGTTCCCCTCACCCTCATTTATTTTCTTCACAGTGCTTATCGGCAACTGACTTAAATACTTAGTTGCCTATTTGTTTTTTGTTTTCTCCCCTACCCTCCATCAGAATATAATTTCCATGAGGTCAGGGTAGAGTTTGTTCCGTGTTGTATCCTGAGCAGCAGAAACAGCATCTGGCGTGTAGCAGGTGTCGGATAAATATTTGTTGAATGAGTTAGTGCCTAAACAAACCCATTACCTCATTTGGTCTTCAAAACAAACAGCCCATTTGACAGATGAAGAATACAAACGCCCAAGGTCTTATCCGCAGTTATGCAGTCAAGACTAAGCTAGTCCTAGATCTTTGGCTTCAGCCTCTTCTTCACTCCACACATGCCACATTCCTGTGCTGGCCAGCGATTTTCATACCATCAGGATTTCCCCTGACCTTTAGCCCGAGAGGAAATGATATCGCAACTGGAAGAATACCCAGAGGGCTGGGAGCTGGCAGCGAATGCACCGGCAGCTGCAGGGAGTGTGTGAGTGGATTCCGAGTTGGCCAGAAAGGCAGCAGAATGAACAGGACGAAGGCACACAAAAATGTCAGCGCACGTCTGGTCCACTGCCGGTGTCATAGTCAGGAGAGGGAAAGAGGCGGTCTGCACGGTGGACCACAGGGTCGTCTCCCTTGCTTGTTCAGGGCCAGGTCATTGGATTGCGTGTTTGGGACCCTACCTCGACCATTGTTGGACGCCTGTGAGCTGTGAGGCACAGCAAAGATCATCAGGTTTCCTACCAGGAGACCGTGTCCTGAGCCCCCAGCTTCCCTGATGGGCTGGCAGCCCCGAGCTAATCATTTTGTGTCTCAGTTTTCTCCTCTGGAAAATGGGGTTCCTTTCTGCCACAGAAGGTTCTAATCAGGGTCAAAGGAGATATGGGGAAACTGCTTTGCAAGCTGCAAATTTCTAAACAAATGCAGGAAACGATTTTGCCCAAGTAGATTGTCCTGTAGTCGCTTTGATGTGGTTTCATATATATAATAGTCTCTCCTGGACATAGGCTTTGCCCTCATATCTGCTCCCTGGTGTCACAGCCCACTCAGTTTCGCAACTCCTAAATGTAGGAGTCACTAGGGGCCCCTCTCAGTCCCTCGTATCTAGTTCATCAGCCTCCCTGTTTCCCTGTCTGCAACTATATCCCTAGTTGCAACTATATCCCTAGATATATCCCTATATCCCTATGGATCCAGCCTCCCTGTCTGTCGTGTTCCCCCTTGCCCACCACTGTCAGCCCCTCCACGTGGCAAGCTCATTCCCCATCCAGATTCTTTCCTGATCCTGGCCCAGACTTCTATGTCAGTTTCTTTGACTCCAGTGGTCAGAGAAGGCCCTTTCTGAGCAACTGCCCCAACCATGCTCTACCACATACCGCCTTTGACCTTCAGGTTTTCTGAAGCTACAACGATTGTGGCCTTTTGTTTTCTTACTTTGTGTTTATCGTCCAGCCACCCATGTCACCCGTCTGTCTTGTTCACTGCTGGATCACCTGGTGCCTGGCGATCGCCTGGTGCACACAATTTCGGCTCACTGTGGGTCTAATAATATTTGCTGATTGACCACGTTCCTGGTGAGGACAGGTGTGAATGAGGTTTATACCCAATGGCCACTAGCAAACAAATACAAGCATCACTGTTCTTGACCAAGGCCATGTCTGCGGAGTCTAATACATGAAGTTAGCAAAAGGGATTTCTTTTTTTTATGTTTATTTTTTTTATGTTGAGAGAGAGAGAGTGCGCACATGTGAGTGCAGGGTGAGGGGGGCAGACAGAGAGAGGGAAAGAATCCTAAACAGGCTCCGAGTCATCAGGGTAGAGCCCACCTCAGGGCTCAATCTCAGGAACCACGAGATCATGACCTGAGCTGAAATCAAGAGTCGGATGCTTAGCCAGCTGAGCCACCCAGGCGCCCTGGAAGTCAACAGAGCAGTTTCTTTTTATTTTATTTTATTATTTATTTATTTATTTTTAAGAGAGAGAGAGAGAGAGAGAGAGAGAGAGGAAGAGAACGTGTGCGCATACACACACACACACACACACACACACTCATGCATGTGTAAGCGGAGGAGGGGCAAAGAGAGAAGGGGACATAGGATCTGAAGTGGGTTCTGTGCTGACAGCAGAGAGCCCGATACGGGGCTCAAACTCACAAACTGTGAGATCGTGACCTGAGCCGAAGTCTAACACTTAACCAACTGAGCCACCCAGGCGCCCAACAGAGCAATTTTAAAATGAGGCTCACTCCAAAGAGAAAACCAAAATACTTATTTAAGCCAAGGTCGTAACTGACCACATCACATATTTAAAAGCAGCACTGATGATTTCTCCCTGCATTCCACACCAGGGGACCCCAGAAGGCTGTGTCCTGTTTACATTTGGGCTTCCTGATGGAGGTGAGGGTGAGAAAGCTGACTTCGAGGTTGACTCTGGGATTTGCCTGTTAACTTCGTGTATCTGGCTCCAAGTACCCTTGAACTGGTCAAGGAGAGTAATCCGTTTATAATTTGTGCATCATGTGCGTGGTTATGGAAAAGCAGGTTCTTTTTTGCCCCTAACATCTAGAATAGTACCCAGCCTGTGATAGGCCCAATCAACCCTTGTTATCAAATCTTTCTTGATCTGCCAGGGATTCTGGTCATCCCTCAGGTGACCAGGTTTGCTCCCTCATTTCTTGGTGCTCCTACAAAGAAGGCTAATGTGTCCTCATGCTTCTTTTCTTCCTCATTCCTTTAGGTGGGCTCGAGGAGCAGCCTTTCGAGAGCTGGCAGAATGCTACAGCCATGAATACCAGCAGCGAGGAAGCCAGAAAGGGTAATATGAGGCCCCACCAGGCCTCTGCATCCTTGTTTTTTTCAGCTGTGGTAAATTTCGCAGAATATAAAATTTCCATTTTAATGTGTACAACTTAGTGGCATAAAGTACCTTCACGATGTTGTGCAACCATCCCTCTATCTTGTTCCAGAACATTTTTATCATCCCAAAGGAGACCCCACACCTACTAAGCAGTCACTCCTCTTTTGTCCCTTACCCCCTGCCCTTGGCTTTGGAAACGTCTTATTCCACTTTTTACTTCCTATCACAGTAGACTAGAAGCACCGAGGTCTGTGGCCCTGAGGGAGTGTGTCCTCTTACTGAGGATGGACTGGCTGCCGGAGAAAGCCGTAGAAGGGTGGTGTTTGGTTGCTCAGGGACTGTATGGTCTTCAGTTAAACTCTGCCTTCTGGGTTTGACCTTTCTCATTGGTGCCTGGCTTGTAAGTTGCTGCCCCCAAGGGCTGACAGGAGAGATCGTGAGGCTTTGGGAACTGGGTATCTGAGGGAACAAGTGGGTATGGGAGGCAAGGTGGGAAGATAAAGCTGGGGTGGGGGCTCGGGAGGAGGGTGTAGACTAGAGACCTTGTGTGTGCGCTGCTGGGGGAGGGGGCAGGTGGGGTTGTCTGTGGCCAGGGCCACCTGCCAGGTTCCTGCCTCGATAGTGCTGCTTCTGTCTATCTGCACACTAATGCTCACAGGAGTGTGCTTTCCTGGTTCTAGAGATTCTAGCCTGGAGATTATGGGTGGGGGTGTCTCACTAGAAGCGTCTCAGTTTGGGGGAGTTTTTCCCGTTCGGAAGCTGTGCTGGAGGAGAGAGGCTGCTGGGCTTTGGGCTGGCCTGCAGCCTACAGGAGTGAGGGCTCACTGCTGGCAATGGTGTTTCTTCTGCCTAAAATGAACGCGGGGCAAAAGGAATAATTTTTTATTGAAGTATAGTTGACACACAGTATCAAAAGGAATGATTTTTAGAATCTTCTGATCCGTAGTCGAATGCATTATCCATTGCACCACTGGCCAGTCAAAAGGAATAATTTTTTTTTATTTTATTTATTTATTTTAAGAGGGACAGAGAGAGCACGAGCACGGGAAGGGCAGAGAGAGGGAGATCCCAAGCAGGCTCCACTGGCTGTCAGCACAGAGCCCAATGTGGGGATCGATCCCACAAAACTGTGAAATGATGACCTGAGCCGAAATCAAGAGTTGGAGTCTTAACCAACTGAACCACCCAGGCACCCCTATCATATCCTTATTTAAAGTTAAAAAAAGTTTTTTTTAACATTTATTTATTTTTGAGGGAGAGATTGAGAGAGAGACAAAGCGTGAGTGGGAGAGGGGCAGAGAGAGACAGAGACACAGAATTGGAAGCAGGCTCCAGGCTCTGACTTGTCAGCACAGAGCCCGACGTGGGGCTCGAACTCACAAGCTGCGAGATCATGACCTGAGCCAAAGTTGGATGCTTAACTGACTGAGCCACCAGGCACACTTATCATATCCTTTTTTAAAGTTAAAAAAATTTTTTTTGAATGTTTATTTATTTTTGTAGGAGAGAGAGACAGAGCGTGAGCAGGGGAGGAGCACAGAGAAAGGGAGATGCAGAATCCAAAACAATCTCCAGGCTCTGAGCTCTCAGCACAGAGCCAGACTCGGGGTTGAACTCACAAATTGTGAGATCATGACCCGAGCTGAAGTCGGATGCTTAACTGATTGAGCCACCCAGGCGACCCTATCATATCCTTTTTTAAATGTTTTTAAAAATTCTTTTCCCTGAGGCACCTGAGTGGCTCAGTGGGTTAAGCATCTGACTTCGGCTCAGGTCATGATCTCGAGGTTCGTGAGTTCAAGCCCCACGTCCGGCTCTGTGCTGACAGCTCAGAGCCTGGAACCTGCTTCGGATTCTGTGTCTCCCTCTCTCTCTGCCCCTCCCCTGCTTACACTCTGTGTGTATCTCTCTCTCTCTCTCAAAAATAAATAAACATTAAAAAGAAATTTTAAAAACATTCTTTTCCCTTTGGGGGACCTGGGTGGCTCATTCAGTTCAGCGTCCGACTTCAGCTTAGGTTATGAACTCACAGTTTGTGTGTCTAAGCCCTGTGTAGAGCTCTGTGCTGACAGCTCAGAGCCTGGAGCCTGCTTTGGATTCTGTATCCCTCTCTCTTTGCCCCTCCCATGCTCATGCTCATGCTCTGTCTCTCAAAACTAAATAAACATTAAAAACTGTAAAGAAGGGGCGCCTGGGTGGCGCAGTCGGTTAAGCGCCCGACTTCAGCCAGGTCACGATCTCGCGGTCCGTGAGTTCGAGCCCCGCGTCGGGCTCTGGGCTGATGGCTCGGAGCCTGGAGCCTGTTTCCGATTCTGTGTCTCCCTCTCTCTCTGCCCCTCCCCCGTTCATGCTCTGTCTCTCTCTGTCCCAAAAATAAATAAACCTTGAAAAAAAAAAAAAACTGTAAAGAAAAAAAATTCTTTTCCTTTTAATTTGGCTACCTCCTTCACTTGTTTTTTTCACATACCGCCCCCTACCCTTTTCTCTGTCACGCAAGCTTGATGACGTTGTATGCATCCTTCGATACTTTTTTCCACACACATGTATTCATATATACACTTAGGTAGAGATATAAACATATATTCAAATACAAGCTTCATCGCTTTAAAAAGTGGGATCATATTTGATACATGCTTTTTATGAATCATGCTTTTCTCAGCAACACCTCATGAGAAACTCCTCTGATGCATTTGTGATAACTTTATTCTTTTGAATATTTTGCAAAATATTCCTGATATGGATGGACTGTAACTGATCCAGTCATTCCCTTGTCAGTTAACATTCACTTCATTCGGAGTTTTTGCCTTCGTGAGCAATGCTGCATTGCACTGACATTCCTGAACACACATCCTCACACTCTTGTTTTTAACAGGTGTTGCTAGAACGCATTTCAAAAGGTAAAACCATTCACGTTTCCATAGCAACTTGGGAGTGTGCCTTTTTCACTGTATCCTCTCTAGCACCAGGTACTAGCAGTGTGTTTAATAATGTAAACAGTGGTTTATTATTACTTAATTTTTATTTCCTTGACTGCTGGTGACTTTCAACATTTCCTCCTGACTTTGCCAGTGATTTGGGGGTGCACTTCTGTGATTTGCCTCTTCCTGCCTGTCTTCTGCTCACTTTGCTGTTGGGTTGCTCATCCCCCTCTTTTCAGTCTGGCCTCCTTTAGAGAAAGGCAGATTCATTAGCTGCCCCGCCCCTCCGACCACGTGACAAATGTGCATTTGTTTCTGTATCTCACAGGATATTTACTTCTGGGACCATGTGCGGGGCTCCCTTTAAAAATCTGTGGTTTCCTGCTTTGCTTTTTCTAAGTATTTTGACTTGCGCTTTCTCAGACTCTCCAGACATCTGGTAATCTTCGTGGCACTTCATTTTGGCCACAGAAACCCAGCACTTGGCGCTAACAATTGAGCGCAGGGTGTGAGGATGCAACTCGAGGGGTTCTCTATCCCTGCAGTAACATAGACGCCACACCTAATTTTTCCTTCCGTAGTGATTTATCGTTGCATAAGACCACGCCCAAACTTTGTGACTTCAAACAGTGGTTTGCTATCTTTCGCGATTCTGTGGGTTGACTGGGCTCAGTGGGATGTTTCCTTAGCTGACATCAGCCGGGTCACTCACCCAACTGCATTCCTCTAGCAGCTGGGCTGGGCCCGGATGGAAGGTCCAAAAAAGCTATAGTCACATGTGCCTCCACGTGGCTCTTCTCTCCACATGGACTTTCGTTTAGTTGTCTAACCTGAGATTTTTCTTACAGTATGGCGGCTGGCTTCCCAGGGGGAAGAAGCAGAAGCCGCCAGTCCACTTAAGGCCTGAACTCAGAGTACCCAGAATGCCACTTCTGCCACATTCTATTGGTCGACACAAGCCTAACCAGCTTCAAGGAGAAGAAAATAGATTCCACCCCTCAATGTGAAAAACAGCATGAGCTCACAGGAATGAGAGCTGTGGCCATATTCAGAGACCAGCTCCTACCTTCTCTCGCTGCATCTTACCTGCCCACCAGCAACAGGCATTGTCAGGGGTCTTAGTATTTTCTAGTTTGTTGGTGTAAAATGACCCAACCAAATAAACTTCGACAGTCAGACGCACTTGGGTTTGCATCCCAGCTTAGCCACTGAGTAGCCAGGACCTCAGATGAGTATTCGAACTCCACATACGACGTTTGGGGAGAATTAGAGGTAATATTTATGCAAAGTGCACAGCCAGGTTCTGGAATTTAAGAGGTGCTCACTGAATGTAGCTCGTCTACTTTTTCCTCCCTACCTCCACCTCCAAGAATAATAATATCCAGCATTAAAGTATATCATCCACCTCTGGACTGGGATTCCACAGCTGTTCAACAGCTGCACAGAAATACAATTAAAGGAGACCGGAAAGAATAAGGCTGTTGCAGTTTGTTAAAATTCTGTTTCTGGTAGGTTGGCCTGTGCATGGTACCCACACTGCACAAGAAATCTTCTTGGGGGTTTTAAGGCGGACAGTGACAATACTCCCCCAGCCACCCCTCCTCATACCCCTAAAATAGGCTAAATCCATAGTCCACAAACCCTCCAATGACCCTGGGCTTTTGGAAGTGGATAATGTCAAGGCTAGGCCAGTTTCTCCACTCTGTATTGCAGCAGCAGATGGGCAGGTCTTTAAGCATCCAGGGCAAGCCTGACGAGGAAAGAGACCCTCGTCACCCTCAAAGGTGAGCTGAAGGCAGGCTATTCTAGCCCGTCCCCCCAGCTTTCCCTCCATCAGCTCCATCTTTCCAGGGCACTGTCAGGCGCCAGCCCGGGGTGCTCCTTGTTTTTGTTTGAATTGAAGATAAGTTGTGTCAATGTCAGATTCCCCTTTAATCACAGCCTGCCCCCCTCCCACCACCCCCAGAAAAAGAGACCGCCCAAGCAGGAGAAAGGATCTGAGGAAGCCCCCCTGCCCCGGCCCCCCTGGCTTCAGCAGCAGGTTTATTTCCTGGCATTATGTGGCTTCCCTCAGCCCTGACGGCAGGGATTTGTGCTCCCAGCTCTGGGGAGGGCTGGGGGGCTCAGAGAATTGCTCACTCAGCATCCCCCTGGCAGACCGTTTGGTCCGAGGAGTCTCCCTCCCCTGACGATGAGAGCTCAGCATGTATTTTGGGGCTGCTAATAGGATTAATGAAATGGAGTGTGTAACCGCTACTCCAATGAAGCTGTGACTGTTTTGATAGAGCCTGATTTCCAGAACCATATTCATAAAAGAGAATGAACCTTTCACTTTCAGTAACGGTTCCTAAGGGCTTTGTGTTGCAGGAAATAATAATGGAATCTTGTTTGCACTGGAGACCACAAACTTGGGTGCAAAGCACCACTCAGCTCCCGGACCCCTGAATGTCACTAATGTCAGTATATCTGGGTGTAACCACTGAACCTAACTGTAGGCATTCTCTCTAGCCTGTCCCCGAATGCAGACCTTGACAGTGATTACTGAAGCTCGCATTGAGCCTTTACGACTGCAGGCATTTGCCATTCATTACCTGGTTCAATGCCCACAACACCACCATGCAGCAGGAAACAAGACTCAGAAGGAAGGAAGAGTGGCTTATCCAAGGCCACACCAGTAGCAAATGGCAGCATTTATCTTGAGCCTAAGTCTCCCAACTTAAAACCCCCTGCTCTCAACTTTTGGGCTATATCAGTGGTTCTCAAACGTCCCTGTGCTTTTGAACTACCTAAGAGCTTTAAAATCTCACATGCCTGGACTCCACTGTAGTTGGACCGAGTTGCCACCTCAGGGCAGGGGGCAGACACCAGAACTTTTAAAAAGCTTCCCAGTTGATTCACACGTGCAGCCAGGTTTGAAAACCATCATGCAGAATAATCCAGTCTCTGCTACTCTTTAGTCTTCCAAGGTTCCCAGGCAAGGTATGAATTTGCCCATCACCTTGGGGTGGGGGTTATGCAGATGGCTTGGCTATCGGGATGGTTGCGTCCAGTGTGGGGGTGACCAGTTAAAAAATCGAAAATTCCTAGTTCCTCTCTTGAGAAGGCTGGGTCAGGCCTGGTTCTGTTTATGGCACACCTGTGCCTTCTTCTGGAGATGGAACATTGAATGGCTGTGGCCGCTGTGCTTTTTCAGAGAGAATAGGGTCCACTCCCAGAGCCAGATAATTTAAATGGACTTTATCCCCCAGCCCACCCCAACCCCCAGTGTGTTAAATCCTTTCAGATGCCCCTGAGCTTCTCTTCAAATGTAGGACTCTTGGCCATAATAAATAACTACATCCTTCTATGTGGACTCCAATTCCAGATAGTAGTAATCCAAGAAAATCCAATAATGACAGTTGCATTAAGATCCTTCTTCCAGGCTAAGCAGAACATCTGTTTAGACATATTTTTAATCGGCAAATGCTTCCTGTGTTGAGTCCTCGGCAAATTAAATTTCTCACTGGACCGAGGGGGGAAGCTGTCATTCAATAACCCATCTCTGGAAATTACACCCCAGTCTCTTTCCAGGTGCACTTAAGATTTTCCCATGCTGACTCGGCTGCATACCGGCCCTAGCAATACGAGGTCACATGTATATATAGCACAGCTTGTCTGAGAAACATGGGATGTCGTAGTGCTGGTCCCTCAAATAGAGAGCTATTTCTGCCCATTCTGCAAAGGAGACTTGGCGGCAGAAGAAAATTAAGAGACTTGTTGAAAACCCTACGGGAAATGAATAACAAACTTCCACTTGCTACATCGCTGCCTGTGATTACTTAAGACGCGATGATTCTCAGGATTTAAACGTTAAGGGCGTTAGGGCTGCCGACATTTTGGAGGGGTTTCCGCCGCAGAATTGTTTGGACTGTAGGGCTGTTTATTTTTAGAATAACTCATCCAATTCATTCACTCAAAACACAAAAGCACCTGACTGTTTACCACCAACCAGGCACTGTGCTGGGTGTGAATAGAGTGGTGGACGAGCCAGCCACAGTTCCTGCCTGTGGGGGCAACTCAATTTGAAGGCACTTAGCTGCGACTTGTAGTCGAGGGTTGGGATAGCCAACTAGAGTATCTGCAGAGGCCTCGCAGGTAATGTCAATGGGTGAAGTGGGCTAGATGGGACCAAAGAAAGGCGGGGAGAGGTTCTGACAACCAGGAAAACATGTCTTGGCTATGGTGAGCAGGTACTGCAGAACTCGAGTGGGTTATAAATGAGGGGACATGGACCCAGTGTTGCCACATCCTTCTGTTTTTCATGAAAATCTGTATTCTTATGTGAAATCCCTTGATTTTTAAAAGTTGGCTTCTGAAGTGATATTAAACAAAAAAAAAAAAAACAAAAAACAGTGTGGGCCAAGAGTGTCCAAGCCAAGCAAAGCACATCTGCGGGATGGGTTTATCCCAAGAGTTGCAAGTGTATGACTTCTGAGCTAGAAATTCTACCAGTAAAACAATTATTTTTCGGTTTAAAAATGTATTATATGCCAACCTTCTTGTTTATATGACTAACTGAATTAGTAGGAACCCCTATACAAATACAGAACTGCTAAAAATAGTATGGAACCTTTCCACCCTCCTGAATAAAAGATACACAGTTAAGATCAAAGGATAGAAAGGGAAATTTCCATGATCAGAAGAAATAGGGAACACAAACCCATAAAATTAAGCCTCAGATGGTGGTAAGACTTCGCAGAGGGCATTCAAACTGGGCTAGGATTTGGGGAACAAGGGGCCTATAAATAAAGGAGATGTGGGCTTGGTCCCATGTGAAGCAGAAAGTGAATACTAAGATCTTGCATAAAATGAGCACTGTCAAAGGGCTTCATATTCACTAAAAAAGAGAGAGAGAATAGAAAAGCTCTGCCCTTGGGGCGCCTGGGTGGCGCAGTCGGTTAAGCGTCCGACTTCAGCCAGGTCACGATTTCGCGGTCCGTGAGTTCGAGCCCCGCGTCAGGCTCCGGGCTGATGGCTCAGAGCCTGGAGCCTGTTTCCGATTCTGTGTCTCCCTCTCACTCTGCCCCTCCCCCGTTCATGCTCTGTCTCTCTCTGTCCCAAAAATAAATAAACATTGAAAAAAAAAAAAAAAAAGAAAAGAAAAGCTCTGCCCAGTGGCTAAGAGGAGTGGCAAGAAATCTTGCTATCTTTCCTAGGCTCTAAGTGTGGCTAAAAAAAAGAAAAAAAATCTTCTATGAGCAACTGAATCTGAAAGCCTGTTCCCTCTACAGGTATAAGTTCTCAAATTACATTTCCTAAATATGGAAACCCTAAACTTAGAAATTAACTTAAAAATTGATCTAGGACCCTAGAATCCCAACATCCCTGAAAAAATGAAAAATAGGGTCACATTCATAGTTGATGGCATCGAGGGCTCCTTCCGATAGAAATGATCTCCCCTAAAAGTGAACTTTAAATAAAAACATTAGATACACAAAGAGTTAATCTATGAAGGAGAATCAGCAGAGATAATAAATTGGTGAATTAGTACCCAATGATACAGAAATAATAGAACAGTCTGAAGGAGATTAAATAAGTATATGTAACATGTCTGAAGAACCAACAGAAGAATTTGAAACTGTAGTAGGGAGGGGGGAAAAAACAGGCAGATTAGGAAGCTACTAGATAGGTATGTCTTAGTGTTGGTCCCAAATAGAGAATTATTTCTGCCCATTCTCCAAAGGAGAGTTAGCAGCAGAAGAAAATTAAGAGACTTACTGAAGACACTATGGGAAATGAATAGCAAACTTCCACTTGCCACATTGCTGCCTGTGATTACCTAAGGCACAATGACAGGTGACAGAATGACCATTAAACTATAAGGATACCTTCTGTTGGTAACAATAAAGACCAAAAGACATTGGAATACTATCTTTGAAGTGCTGAAAGAAAAATATCTCGCAGCTTAGAATTCTGTACTTTCCCAGCTAAACCTAGTTTCCAGGGTGCAGATAAAATAAATTGAATGAAGATGAAATAGAGTGAAGATAAAATAAACTGAGAGAGTGTATGATCATCATGAGAGAATAATAAAAGATGCATTTCCACGAGGAAGATTTGAGATGTGAGAAGTAGCAGTAAGCACAGAAATGGTGTATATGAAGGCAGATATAAATCTGCATTGCAAACAAACATATCACTGGTAATAGTGGCTAATTTGGGGCCTTAAAAGCAAGTAGACAATGACATGAAAAATTGGAAGTTCTGTTTACAGATTAAAATACTTTAAGATCCTTGTATTCTCAGAATGAGAATGGAGATTCTGATTTCTTCAGATCTATCTTATAGTTCACTAATTCTTTGTACTTTGTTAAGTCCAGTATGAATGTTAAAAATAAAAGTCAATACTAAAATAGAAAGGAGACAATGGAAATAAAAAGTAAATATAGAAAAATATCTTAATCCTATAGAAAGCAATAAAGGAGAAATAAAAAGAAGCAAAGAAAAAGATAGCAGATAGTGACCACACACAGAGAGAAGGAAATCAGCCCAGGTATATCAGTTATAAAATAAGTCTAATTCACCTGTTAAAAGAGAGATTCTTAGATTGAGCAATAAGAAAAAAAATGTAGCTATTTGATGTTTATAACAGACATAACTAAAATCTAATTACACTTATATGCAAAAATCCTCAACAAAATGTTAACAAATCAAAACCATCAATGTATAAAAAATAATTATACACCATAATCAAATGAAATTAATCCAGGCATGCAAGGTTCAATATTTGAAAATCAACCAATGTAACCTTACCATATCAACAAGCTAAAAAAGAAAAATCCCATGATCATATCAACGAATACAGAAAAAGCATTTAACAAAATCTGACATTTACAATAAAAACACAGCAAGTTAGGAATAGAGAGAAATTAACTTGATAAAAAGCATCTGCCAAAACCTTACAGCTTATATCTTACTTAAAGTAAAAGACTAAATACTTCCTCTAAAACCAGGAACAAGGCAAGGATGTCTGCTTTCATGCTCTTATTCAACATAGTTCTGGAAGTTATAGACACTGCAGTGAGGCAAGAAAAATAATTAAAGGCATGAAAATTGGAAAGGAAGAAATAAAACTTTCTATTTCCAAATGACTCGTTTGTGCATATAGAAGATCCGAAGGAATCTAAAAACAAAAAACAAAAAACAAATCCTAGAACCAATAAGCAAATTTAGCAAGATGGCAGATACAAGGCCAAAACCCCCAAATTGCTTACATTTTTTTAATGTTTATTTATTTATTTTTTTTAGAGAGAGCACGCACACGCGCGAGCGAGCAAGTGGGAGAGGGGCATAGAGAGACAGAGACACAAATCTAAAGCAGGCTCCAGGCTCTGAGCTGTCGGCACAGAGCTCAATGCGGGGCTCCTACTCACAAGCAGTGAGATCATGACCTGAGCTGAAGTCGGACACTTAACTGACTGACCCACCCAGGTGCCCCTGCATTTCTATATACTAAGAATAATCATGCAGAAATCAAAATTTAAAACACAATACCATTTGTAAGCACTCAAAGAAAATTAAATACCTAGATATACACTTTTTAAAAATTTTATTTATTTATCTTGAGAAAGACAGAGACAGTGTGAGTGGGGGAGAGGCAGAGAGACAAGGAGGGAGAGAGAGAATCCCAACCAAGCTTCATGCTGCCAGCACAGAGTCCGACATGGGGCTCAAACTCACGAAACCGTGAGACCATGACCTGAGCCAAAATCAAGAGTCAGATGCTTAACTGACTGAGCCACCCAGGCACTCCATCCTAGATATACACTTTCAAAAAACATGTACAATGATTGTATACTAAAATTACACAAGGCTGATGAAAGAAATCAAGAAAGACCTATGTAAATGGAGAGACATACTATGTCCATGGGTTGGAAGACTGAATATGGTAAAGATGCCAATTATCTCCAAATTGATCTACAGGTTTAATGTAATTCCTATCAAAATCCCAGCATGTTTTTTGTTTTTGTTTGTTGGTTTGGGTTGGTTTTTGGTTTTTTAAGACATAGACAAACTTGTTCTAAAATCTATATGGGCAGACATAAAATTTATGTGAAAATATAACTAGAACAATCATGGAAAAGAAGCCTAAAAATGGGAGTAATCACTCTACCAGATACTAAGGCTTACTGTATATCTACACTAAGCAAGACAATGTCATATTAGCAGAGGGATAAACACCAAGATCAATGGGACAACATAGAGAACCCAGAAATCAACTCACACACCGTATAACCCAACAATTCCTCTCTTAGGTATTTATCTCAGAGAAATAAAAACTTGTCTTCACACAAACACTTGTATGTGAATGTTCATAATGGCTTTATTTGTAATGTCAAGAAACCACCCAGATGCTTTTTACCAGGTGCATGGTTAAACAAACTGTGGTGCATGCATACCATGGACTACTACTCAGCAATAAAAGGAAACTATTGATACATAAAACAACTCAGATGAATCTCCAGAGAATTATGCTGAGTGAGAAAAGCCAATTCCCAAAGTTACGTACCGTAAAATTCCACTTATATAGTATCCTTCAAATGACAAAATTTTCTAAATGGGGAACAGATTAGAGTTGAGAGTTTAGGGATGGATGATAGGAGAGGGGCAGGGAAATATGATTATACAATGTCAACATGAGGGATCCTTAGGGTAATGCAGCTGTTTAGTATCTTGATGGATACACAAACCTATACATGTGATAAATTCTGTACAACCTCACACACACACACACACACACACACACACACACACAACTATATGTGATGCTGGAGAAATCAGACTGAGATCAGTGGATTACATTAATGTCCATATCCGAGTTGTGATATTGTACTGTAGTTTCATAAAATGTTGCTACTAGTGGAAATGGAGTTACACAGGATATACAAAATCTGTCTCTATTATTTCTTATAACTGCATGTGAATCTACAAGTTTTTCAATAAAAGTTTCAATTTATAAAAACTATTTTCATATACAATAAAAAAATTGAACCTCAGTATTATGACCATTGCAAAATTTCTTTTATTGTTTGTTGTGGGAAATGTAATTTATTCACAGAATAACGCCTGTTGAATGACTCATTTAAAAAAAAAGCTTAATTACACAGATCAAAAATAAATGAGTGGAGAAAAGCTATATGAGGCAAACACTAATCAAAATAAAACTGATACAGTAATATCAATATCGGCCAAAAGAATCTTTATTATGGATGAACATTATTACAGATAAAGAGGGTCATTAATGATAAAATAAATAATTCACTAGGAGCCTTTAACAATATTTTACTTGTATTAAAAAGTGTAGCCTTGAACAATATAAAGCAGAAGTTAAGAATAAAAGAGAAGGGGCGCCTGGGTGGCGCAGTCGGTTAAGCGTCCGACTTCAGCCAGGTCACGATCTCGCGGTCCGTGAGTTCGAGCCCCGCGTCGGGCTCTGGGCTGATGGCTCGGAGCCTGGAGCCTGTTTCCGATTCTGTGTCTCCCTCTCTCTCTGCCCCTCCCCCGTTCATGCTCTGTCTCTCTCTGTCCCAAAAATAAATAAACCTTGAAAAAAAAAATTAAAAAAAAAAAAAAGAATAAAAGAGAAAATGACAATTCACAATCTTAGTTGTGAGGGATGCTTAAAGCACTTTTCTTGGTAACTGATACACCGAGGAGCCAAAATATTTGTAAATAGAATGTGTGAACAACATATGTAGCACCCCTTAACTATCAATTATGGAAACTGATGCGCATTATCCCAAGGACATATGGAACATTTATAAAAATCAATCACATACTGGGCTACAAAGGAAGATTCAAAATACCAAAGAATTGATACCTTGGAGCATGGACTAGTCATCTATGGCCAGGAGGCCAAATCCAGCCTGCCATCTGTTTTGCAAATAAACTGTTATTGGAACAGAGCCATACTCATTCATTTACATATTGTCTATGGCTGCTTTCACACTACAGTGGCATAACTGGATAGTTGCAACAGAGAATATATTAACCACAAAACTTAAAATATTTACTGTTGGCCTTTTACAGAAAAAAGTTTGCTGCCCACCCCCGCCCCTGCCTTGGAGAATGGGTTCTTAGAACACAAAGTAATGTTAGAGATTAATAACACCCACAGAGAAACAGATGTTTAGAAGTTAAAAGTCACACTTCTAAATAAGTCAAAGATCAAAGAAGAAAGTCTAAATGGAGCTAATAGAATATATCAATGTCTGATATTGAAATGTGCATGTCAAATGATAGAATTCAGGTAAAGGGGAACTCAGAGAAATTTTAGCCTTAAAATGTTAGTATTAGAATGTCAGAAGGATTGAAAATTATGTGCCAAACACTCACCCAAAGAAGCCAGAAAAGGATGATCAACTGATTTGTTAGGAGAGTGCCAAGACAGTTCTGTAGGGGAAAAACTAATTTTTTCAACAAATGGTGCTAGAAAAACTGGATATCCACACGCAGAAGAATAAAATTGGACCCTTACCCCAGACCATATACAAAAATTAACTCAAAATGATCAAAGACTTAAATATAAGCACCAAAACTATAGAACTGTAGGTGTAAATAGATATAACATAGATATGAATCTTAGGTTAGATTAGGCTGTAATTTCTCAGATATGGCCCAAAAAGCATAAGAAACAAAAGAAAAAATATGGATGACTTGGACTTCATCAAAATTTAAAACTTTCATGCTTCAAAGGACACTATTGCAAAAGTGAAAAGACAACCTACAGAAAATATTTATCAATCATATGTCTGATGAGGGTCTGGTATCCAGAATATATAAAGAATAATTATAACACAGTAAAAAGACAATCCAATTAAGACATAGACACAGGATTTGAAAAGACATTTCTTCAAAGGAGATATGCAAACGACTGATAAGAACATGAAGAGCTGTTCGGCCGTCATTAGTCATTAGGGAAACGCACATCAAAGCCATAATGAGACGCCACACCATACCCGTTAGGATGGCTAAAATCAGCAAGCTTGACAATAGCAAATGTTGACAAGTATGTGGAAACACTGGAACCCTGGTATGTTGCTGAGGGGAAGCAGTCTGGTAGTTTTTCGAAGGGTTAAATATAAAGTTACTGTGTGACCCAACAATTCCAGTGTTTGGCATATACCCAAAAGAACTGAAAACATACTTCCACACAAAAACGTGTACGTTAATGGTCATAATAGCATCATTCGTGATAGCCAAAAAGTAGAAACAACCCAAATGCCCATCCGCTGAGAAACGGATAAACACATGTGGTATATCCACGCAATAGAATATTATTCAGCCGTAAGTTACAACGCGGGACTGATCGATGCCACAACACGGATGAACCCTGAAAACCTATTAAGTGAAAGAAGGCCAGACACAAAATGCCACATGCTGCATGATTCCATTTATGTACAATGTCTAGAATAAGCAAATCCATAGAAACAAAAAGTGGATTTACTGGTTGCCAAGGACTGGGCGGGGTGTTGGGGGGAGGGTAGGAATCGGGAGTGACTGCTAGTAGGTTTCTTTTTGCGGTGGTGAAAGTGTAGAGTTCTGCAGTGGTGATGGTTGCACGACTTTGTGAATATACAAAAAACCACCAAGTCGTATACCTTCAAAGAGTGTCTATTAGGGTGTGTGAATGATATCTCCAGTTTTTAAAAAAGAGAAGAAGATAGAAAGGAAACATCAGAATAAAATAAGTGAAAATGGAAGGAAGCAATAACATACGTAAAATTAATGAAATAATAAAAAATGAAAGGGACCAACAAAATCAAAAGCCGATTTTTAGGGAAACGATGCAGAAACTAGAGAGCAAATGCTCCAAGTGAGAATCGTGAGGGAATCTGAGCAAGCAGCCTGAAAACGAAAGCTTACATTGTCTGAATGACCAAGAAAATGAATGTGGAGTCAGCTCTTTGGTTGCCATAGGTTTGAGCGATTTTATCCCACCTGTCTATCTCTGCTATTTCCGGGAGCCACACCTTGGACTCAGAACCTTAACAGAGCCTCCATTTCTTCTGCACGTTTCTCTCTGAAAGGTCCAGCTGTGCCAAGAGACTGGGAGGAGTTGGGGATTTTCTGAGGCTCAGCTTTTTCCAGGGGGTTGTCTTGCAAAGAGTTTATTTTCCCAGCATCACAGACTGGTTCACTCTGTTTGTCAGACTGGCCAAATCATTTTCAAACTTTACAACACTGATGGGTATTTCATCAGGGCAGGGGACTGGTTCAATAGTTTCCTCGGGTGTTCCCAGTGCTAAGAAGAGAGCACACCCCTAACTCGGCTCCTTCCCAAAGGATGCCTTGTCCGGGCAGCTTGAGTCTGAGGGTCTCTGGCTGCCCTTTGCCCCACAGGGCCTGTCCAGGGCTTCCAATGAGCCAGACCTGCTTTCCTCAGAGGCCTGGCACCCTTACTAACACCCAGGGGTTCAAAACCCTCCACAGACCAAATACCCCCTGTAGAACACAGGTTCTTCACACCCCCCTTTTTATGGATTCATGAATAATACAGTCTTAACCATAATGTACAGAAGGAATTCAAGGCAAAGTAAATGGCAGCATGCCTCTCTTGCAGATGGCCAGGAAAATGCTATGCTTCTGCAGAGCCCCGGGACCTCGAATGCCAGAGCTGAGACCTTTTCTCCGCGTGTCCGAAGAGCCACAACCTCGAGGGCAGAGAGGATATGGCCTGGAGGGGTCATCCCCTACGTCATCGGAGGGAACTTCACTGGTCAGTGGTCCCAGATGAGGCCTCCTTTGAGGCTGGGTGCCGTCTCCCTAGGTTGACGGTATCCTCCCGGGAAGAGTCCAGGTGGAATGGAGCAGACGCTGGGACCATAGCAGTCCTACCTGCTAATGCTCCATTGTGCACTAAGCCTGGGGAAGCTGCAGTCTCTGGTAGGGCTGTGTCTTCAAAGGTGACCACCTAGTCCCCAAGGCTTCGTGCAGGGCGTGACATAGGGCCCTGGTCTTGAAATATAGGCAGAGGTTGCACAATGGGTATGTGAGCAAAGCCCTCCAGACAGAAGGAAGCTGTGAGTGGCTGCACAGGAAGGCTTACCTGTGTTCTGCCTGGATGAGAAATCTGGACCATCCCCCACCCCTGCAAGCACTCCACACGGTAACCAGAGTGGCCAACCCTGGCTGGGCTGTGGCACCTGCCAACAGTACACCCTGGGGCAAGTTACTTAACCCCTCCATGCCTCAGTCCCCTTTTATGCAAATGGGGATGATAATATTTTCTAATCCATAGGGTTGTTTTGAGAATTAAATGAGTTAATTTAGATAAAGCACTTAGAATAGTGCCTGGCACATAGTAATATTTGCTATTGGTATCATTATCTTTAAAATATGTATGTCAGCCAGTGGCTTCCCATCACTACAAATGAAGCTGAAACTCTTGACCATGGCCTCCAAGGCCCTCCTCCAGGGAGCCCTTGCCCCCTGTCCCGCCCGGTGTCCTACCCTGTTCCTCCTCTCTTCTCCCCAGTCCCTGTGTGCTGGCCTCACAGGCACCTTTCCTTTCTGGAACATGCCCATTTCATGGCTGCCCTAGCACACCTCCACTTGCCCTGTTTGCCTAGAACATTCTTTCCCCAGACCTTCTCATGGTTTCTTCTTATCATTGGCACCTCGGATCAGATGGCATGTCCCCCCAAAAGCCTTCTTTGCCTCCCTGGTACCCCCAATACTCCCACGAGCCACTCACTCTCAGCACCCCACTTTCTAGTCTTTGTAGTACTTCCCATTAGCTGAAATGCTTTGACTTTTATTTTGTTTGCCTGTTTTTTGTCTCTGCCCAATCGTTGTGGGAGCAGGGATCTTTTTGGGTTTTTTTTTGTCTTGCTTTCATTCCTATATCTGCAACACCTAGAACAGAACAGTAGTAGACATTCAACAGTTATGCCCATAGCAGGCCTGGCCAGTATTAGTCAAATGCTTGAATGGAAAGCCACACGGAGCTGCCTCTTCCAGGCTCTCAATTCTGCCAGCACCTACAAGTCGGCCTCCTCTCTGCGGTTCTGTGGCTTCTGGGGGAGGCTGTTGATGAGGCAGCTGTCCCAGAGCCACTGAAAACCACTGATGGGTAAAGGCACTGTGAAGACGTGGGTGACAGGGACCTGGGACCTGGCGGAGAGCACGGAGTGGCTCCGGGCCACCCCTCCTCTCTCCTGGCAGCGTCACTCATGAGACAGTAACCCAGGATGCTTGCCGGATACTTAAGTAGATACTGGTGATAAAAAGGCCAAGACTTCACCTCTAGGAGCTCTAGGAGCTCCCAGTCCTACTGGGAGAAAAGGAGCGTGCCTAATGGATTTGAATGTTGGAATTTTGACCAGCTACTCACCTTTGGTCTCTGGTGCTTACCTGTGTTCTTTCAGAGCTGGTGTGCTTTTCTGACCAAAGATGTATATAACCTTCATCAAAATCAGCTAATTTTATAGACAGAATTTTCTTTATGTGGTGGTTTTGTTAGTCTGTAATTAGTGGGATTGCTATTTTGGTGAGTGCTTGAGCTATACAAACAATTTGAACTAAAAGTGTCAAGATGTAAAAAAAAAAAATGGACAGCTAGGTGACTCTTTATTCTATATGTGTGCTTTTGGGGACAACAATTTGACCCCCACCCCCATGTCTTCCAGGCTATGACGGGAGCCTCCCCAGTGCTTTGTTTGTTTGCTTTTGGCAACAAGGTCACTCTAGAACTCAGAACCCACACCTAATCATCATTTGTACTCCCCAAACCACTATTTTTTTCTAGATCCTTCTCATTGTTTCTAGCAAAATCAAAATAGTCTTCTTTATCTCAGGCTGATAGATTTTTTTAAAAGAATACTTACCGACTGCAAGTAACCATCAGCCACAGTTTACAGCTACTTTGTTGTTGCTCCCAGACAATTTACTTATTGTTCTACTTTTCAACACATTTCCATTCAAGGAACTATGAGGACATGTTCAGAGAAAGTATGAAATCCATCTGTTTTCAAAGGCTTTGTAGAAAATGAGGCGCAAGGATCCACCAGAAGACACTGCACGCCCATGCAAAAGTAGCATGAATGTACATGAAAATAAACTTTTTAGAGCATATGGACATACACTCCTATAGATATAAAATAAAAAGAGGCTGCAGAATGCAGTACTGGTGAGCTCCTTCAAAAGCCTAAAATTTCCAAATTGAATAACCCGAGTAAGATTTTTCTAAAGCTTAATTAAGTACTTTCCCTTCACAGGACAAGTTGGGGAGCTTGGGATATTCTGACCATCTATTTTTACTCTCTTTTCCAATCCACAAGCCCTTACTGAGTTCTGGTGATTCGGGAAAGTTATATCCTTAGCAAGGGCAATCCTTATTTCCTAGTGCATTTCTATCTTGGGTCACCCCAACAAGTTCTTTTGATCATTGGAACGAGTGTTGTAAGTCAGCACGCCTTACAGCATCGAAGGAAGGCACGGACCTATCAGTGAAGTGATGAGCCTTGCCCTGTCATTTCAGGAAGCCAGAGAGCCATTTTTAAGCAGGCTATGAGACACTGGGAGAAGCACACCTGTGTGACCTTCATAGAAAGGACTGATGAAGAGAGCTTTATTGTGTTCAGTTACAGAACGTGCGGGTAAGTAAGTGAAAGCAAGGCCGTCTCAGAGGAATCAGAGGCAGACAGATGGCTTGTGAGTCTTGAGTTTTCTCTGTACAACCAAATCGTTCCAAGGAGCTGTAATAAGTAGCAATCTAGGGTTTGTCAGAAACTCCCCTTGCCATCAATGAACTCACAATCTGGTGACAAAGTAGGTGGGTCAAGAAGAAGACTCTAGGAAGACAAGGGTCTGGATCTCCTGTCATGGGAGCAATCGAAGGAATTGGGGGTGTTTTGTATGGAGCAGTGGTTCTGAACCAATTTGAGGTCAGCAATCCTACTGAGAACCTGATGAAGCTATGGGCTTCCTCATGACAGATATGCATTTATGCAAAACTCTGTGGGTAATTTTATGGGCTCTGTGGGCTTACAGACTTCCTCCAGAAAACACAACACACAATAAGATGCCTGGATTTTGATTAAACTTATCTGTTATGCCAATAAATGTAAGTGTGATATACTCTCTCACTGGAAGAAAAAGTTCCCCGTTCTGGTTCAAATACTTAAACCCAACTACATGGCGTATGCATGAAATGACTACTGGAAAAATGACCCAGAAAGGTTTACATGTAAAAGGAAAGAAGGCATACAGGCAAATGCTAACAAAAAGAACGTTGGGATCATAATTTTAGTTATAGACAAGGCCTTTTTTGTTTCATTCCTGTTTTGTTTTGTTTTTAAAGTCAGAAAGTGTTTAAAAAAAAGGTGAGGCACTTCATAATGAGAAAGAGTACAAGCTACAGTGAGAATATAACTGTCATAAATCTTTATGCACCAAATAGCATAGCATTAAGAGTCATAAAGCAAGCCCCAGGGAATTCAAGGGGAAATTGACAGAAACACCAGCAGCAGGGGACTTTATTTCATTTCTGTCAACTCAAGTAGATCAATGTCAAGTTGACCAAAAAATAAGTAGAGATCTGTTGAGGGCTGGAAAAATGTAATTAAGAGTTGATCCTATGGGTCTATCAGATTCGGCAATCTGATAACACATCTTTTCTTTGTAAGTGCATGTTGAACATTTATAGACATTGTCCATCTATTAAGCATTAAGAACACCTCAATGAGTTCTCAAAGGCAGAAACAGCATTAAAATAGGCTATGATTACAAAGCAATGAAACTAGACATAATAACAAAAAGTAGAATGAACACGCCTGCATTACCTAGTAAATGAAAAGCTCTATTTTTTGTTTACAACTCTTAGATCATAAAGAATTCAGGATTGATATTATAAGATGTCAAGATAATAAAAGCCCTGCAATTCTAAATTAAAGAGCTATGGCTAAACCTGTGTGTGTGTGTGTGTGTGTGTGTGTGTGTGTGTGTGTATCCCAAGAGCCCACATTGTATTAAACTGATAATTCTAGAAGCATTTCTGTTAGAATCAGGAACAAGGCAAAGGTGTTCATGATCACCACAATTATTCTACATATTTTGGGAAATACTAGCTAATATAGTTAAATAAGAGAAGGAAATACATATGACAAGTATCGGCAGGAACAAGGCAATGTTTGCATTGTTTGAAGTTAATATGACCGTGTCTAAAAACCCAGAAAAGCAATTGAGAAACTACTAGAAACAAAAGGAGACCCTATTAAGGTGACTCATTACAAAAGTAGTAAACAAAAAATTATTTTTCCTTATAATGAAACAATCGGATACACTTCTGTAATAGGAAAAATATCACTTTAATAGAGACATAATAAATAATATCTCTAAGAATAAACCTAATAAAAATGCAAGAATGCTCCAGACCTGTAAGAAGAAAATGCTAAAACTCTAAGGACACTTAAAAAAAAAGTAAAAATGGAAATTCATACCACTTCCTGGTATGGGAATATTCAACATTGTAAAGATGCAGAACTCCCTAAAATAACCTATAAAAGCATGCCATTTGGATTCAGACATCTACATTTATGTATATGTGGGCATATGTGTATATATATTTCGACAACTTAAATAAATGGCACTAGAGTTTATCTGGAGGAACAACCATGTAGAAATAACCAACAGAGAAGGAGAGAGACAGAGACAGAGAGAGGGAGAGAGAGACTGAGGCAGAAAGAGGGATATATATATATATATATAGAGAGAGAGAGAGAGAGAGAGAGAATAAGAAGAAAGAGAAAAATAGAGGGATATATAGAGAGAGGCATAGAGAGAGAGAGAGAGAAAGGACACAGGGACAGGGGGATGGAGGTATGGAGGGGATTATGGGGAGCGGTCTGATGGTCTGTTCAAACATCTAGGATTTAAAATGCAAATGAAGTTAGTAATAATTAAAACCATTTGGAACAGAAGAGTTTAAAGTGCATATGCCTATACATGAATTTAGGTAACATCTTAAATGAGTGAGAGCTGGATTAGTCATTTGGGATATTTTAATACTGAGATAGACAGCTTGTTGTGAAAAAAATAAAGCTGGATTCCTACCTCACTTCTTACATCAAAATGATTCTAGCCGGATCAAATATAGTAAACATTTTTAAAAGGAAAAATAAAGAAATGAAAAGAGATTTAAAAATTATTTTGAAAATTTTACTATTTTATTATGAGAGAAGCAAGAGTGGATTTTATTTATGATCCTGGCAGGTAGATGGCCTTTCCCAGCAGGATGTAGGAAAGTGAAGACATTCCATACATTGAAATTTAAAAATTATATGTGGTGTAGACAAAACCAAGACAATACATAAACAAAAAAGCAAACTGAGAAACAAAGTGAGAAAAATACTTGCAATACATTTGACAATCAAAAGACTTGTTTCCTTAATTCACAAAGGGTCCTTATGTATCATTCGTAAAAAGATGGACAGCCCAAAAGAAGATGGGGAAAAGAGGTGATCACATAGCTCACAAGAAAAAAAATACAAATGTCATAGAAAACATGGAAAACTCTCCAATCTCGATACACTGAAATACCATTTTTCACCTATCCAACTGACAAAAAGAATTCGGTAAAGCCAGTGTTGGCCAGGTTGTATGGAAATAGGGCTTTTAAATATATCATTAGTGGGCATATAAGTAGACCCAACATTTGGGGATTGCAATTTGATAGTATCTATCAAATCTCAAATGTATGAACCCGTTTATCTCTCAATCCCAATGCTACAAACAGGAGTCCAACCATTTATTTGTTTTGCTTGTTGTTATTTGTTTGTTTTGTCTTCCTCTCCCATAAGGCTTTGTTTAACTAATAAAAATTGGAATCAGCCCAAATGTACATTAATAGGAGTCAGATTAAAGAAAATTTAGTACTTTGTTGCTTTGAAAAGAATGAAGGAAGTCTGTATGCATTGTTATAAAAAGATCTCTACATTAAGGAGGAAAAAAGGTAAAAATTAAGGATGATGTACATAGTGCATTTTACAATAAAAAGTATACATATCTAATTTTTCTGAAGGATATCCAAGAAACTGTTAACAATGGTTATCTTTGGATGAAGAGATTAGAGATGGGGGTGAGAGACTTAATACTTGACTCTTTTGAACACATACTTTTAAAAAATGTTTATTTACTTTTTAGAGAGAGAGAGCACACAAGCAGGGTAGGGGCAGAGAGAAAGGGAGAGACAGAATCCCAAGCAGGCTCCTCACTGTCAGCCTAGAGACCAACGTGGGGCTCAAACCCACGAACCATGAGATCATGACCTTTGCCTAAATCAATAGTCAGACACTTAATTGACTGAGCCACCCAGGCGCCCCAGAACACATATTTCTTTTAATGTTTGATAGACTTTAGCTGGGTGATAGAGGTGGTGGGGTTGTGGGCCATGTTTATTTCTTTTCTTATACCTTTCTATATTAGGAATAATATATAATAATATGTTAGGAATAAATGTTACTTGAAAAAGCAATTTTGCCCAGAAGGGGAGTCATTTCTAAGGCTTCTCCGATAAGGGTACCATGCTTTGCAGAAACTCAGCTGACTCCTTTCCTCGTCATCAGAGATGATTCAGGAGAGACTTGGGGGTGCAGGGTTGGGGAGGGTATGGGCTTTATTCCAGGAAGAGAAGCCTTATCTTCTTTGGGTTCTCAAGTGGATCCGTGACCACCAAAAAGGAGAACAATTTTTGGAGGGAATTTCTGTATTGGGAGGTAACTTGGACAATGAACGTGCTTTCAGCTCTGAATATCTGTTTCTTTTAGATTAGCGTGTGCGCGCGCGTGCGTGCACGTGTGTGCGTGCACACACACACACGTGCACGCACACACACAATCACACACATGGGGAAGGGCATTAGACTCTTCCTATTCTCTGAGCGGCTGACCTGGGTATTTCTGCCACTGTCCAGCTGTTGTTCCTATGTTGGGCGTCGAGGAGGAGGCCCGCAGGCCATATCCATTGGGAAAAACTGTGACAAGTTTGGCATTGTGGCACATGAGTTGGGCCATGTGGTTGGGTTCTGGCATGAACACACTCGGCCCGACAGAGACCAGCATGTCACCATCATCAGAGAGAACATCCAGCCAGGTAAGGAGCCAGTACCGAGTCTGGAAGCCACTGGCCAGGAAGGTGGCATCCCCTGGGTCAGGCAGGGTTAAAGGAGAGGGGTTTCAGGGACCCGACGAATGCTCATTTGTTAAGTAAGGAGGCAGCAGCCCTACTGTGCAGACATTTGTTGCTAGCACTGCCACTGTTATTTGTGGCCCTTCCTGGGAGGTCATCTGTCATAGCTTGTAGGTTACGGCAGAAACGAAATGACTTTTCATGTTGTAAAAGGACAATGAAATCCAACTCCATTTCCTAAAAGGAGCAGAATGGACCAGAGTAACTGTTGCAGGATCAAGGCTGAGAAGCCAAAAAAAAAAAAAAAAAAAAAGAGTTCTCCTGGTTGCTTTTATAAGAGTCACTTTTGCTGACTTCAGCAACATATCCTTTTGAAACTGAAATACAATTAGGACACAAATACATGTAAAAGTAGTATTTTGGCCTGGAAATGTTCTGCCCTGAGGCAGGTAGTGTCTAGACTAAAAACAAAACAAAACAAAACAAAAAAACAAACAAACAAAACACCCCACTTCTTATATTAAATAATTTTATATAGAAGTCTATGTTGAACATGAAAGTAGCTGGTTGAATAATATGTTTGCCTTAAAATGCTTTCAAGGGCCTGAATTGTGAACTATTTGGGATTGAACTTAACTCTTTGATTTTTCTTTTGTTCTTCAGTAGCAAGATCAGAGATTTTTTTTTCTAAGTTTTTGAACGATCAGATTAATATCGAACCTGCCTACAAACTTAGTATAAGAGTTTCCAGGGGCACTTGGGGAGGGGTTGGGTGGTGGGTTGGAAGCACAGGGCTGTTTGAAGTTTCAAATTTCCAGTCTGTTAAAAACAATGAGAACGACCACAACCCTGTTATTTGGGCTAACAGAGCTCTCAGAAGTTGCTATGGGCCCTCCTTCTCCCCCCTCTGCCTCCTTTCAGGTACCTGCCTTGGTTTTCAAAGGCCTTAACAGAGTGTTGTGTCACAGGTCAGGAGTATAATTTCTTAAAAATGGAAGCTGGGGAAGTGAGCTCTCTGGGAGAAACGTACGACTTTGACAGCATCATGCACTACGCCCGGAACACCTTCTCAAGGTCGGAATCTATGCTTATGCCTCATCTGTGTTTTACTGTGCCTGCCGCAGGCTCGGGTCGGATTCCTGGAGGTCTGCAGAGAGTGGGTCTCTGCATGCTCTTAGCACAGTTGGCCTGTCTGTCCTTGAAATACAGTGGCCTCTGGGCTGCAGTGAAATATAATCTAATCAGGTTCCCGCTAATAAGATTGAATCCCATTGTGAAGCTGGTGTTCCATCATGCCCTAATGTCACAAGCAGCAAACTGGAAAGGGGAAATTATCTAGAGGTTGGCCGGGATAATAACTTAGGGGCTCTGTGTAAAATTTCCAGTGGGTGGGGGAGTCTTCCAAAGCACGTCCTTGATGTAAGCCTGGTGGTGCTAACCAGTTCCCTTAAAGAGGTGTGGTTTATTGAAAGCTAGACCATATGAGAGCTGAGGGAGTTGTAAATCATGGATTCATTTTAGAGGTGAAGAAAATGAGGCTCCAGCCAGCTCGAGGGCACACAGGTAGCTGGGGTCAGAGTGAGAACAAAGGTCCAGGTTTCCCGCCTGCTGGTCACACTTGATGGGAGCTGGTGTACCCAAGTATGGCTGGGGCCAGTGATTTACAGCCAGCATTGGTAGGATCTGTTTTGATGAGTTATTGCTGTGCTGGACTGGGTGTGAAGTATTTCCAATATTTCCCTTGCTTCTAGACCATATGCGTGTTGTGCATATAGAAGTGTCCCCCAACTAATCCCAGTTTTGTGGGTGTTTCCATTCTTGAGTTAGAGGAGATACAAGGCATATGTTCTCTCACTTGCCACTTTTTTCTCAGTTTCATCTTAAAACCAGCTTGTTTGCTTTCTATTTATCTATTTAATTACTCAAAAACAAAAGGTTCGATTGGGTTTCCAGCACATACACAGGACAAGAAACAAGTAAATGAGGAAACTTGAAGATGGGGGAGGGGAAAATAAGGGTAGATAGCTGCATGGAAGCTTGGAATCAATTGCCTGTTCAGAATATATGCCAGTAAGTCATGCACACTTTGGTCAGACTGGCAGCAAATCCTGCCCTGTGCTTCTTAGCAGTTATTGCAAGGAAGGAAACAATCCATTTCATGAGTCGCCATGTCCATAAAGATCAAAAGAAACCATTCCTTCAGGAGACACACAGCTCTTGGGAGTGTACCCAGGGCTCATTGGCTCTTGGGTAAGCCTGCTGAAAGCATGCTGTTGATGAGGTCATGGAACTGTGGGAAAGAGTATCCAAACCTCAGCATCCCATGTTCCCAGTTGTAGCGGGAAGGTGGTGCTGTCCCTCTGGCCACACAGCTGATTTAGTTATGGTCACCATCCTGCACCCAGGGGGAATCTCTCCAGAGCTCTAATAGGTGGAGTTTTGTCAATGTCAGCATCTTTGAACAACTGGCATGGGAGTGACTGACCCTGTTTTCATTACTCTTCTCCTGGATCCTTGGCAGAGGATATGAGGTGCACCATGTAATGAAGAGACCACTGGACTGAGAGTCAAAGACTGGGTTCCAGGCCTCGTGCTCTCATGCACCGTGCTATTGAGGGAGGTATAGACAGTAGTTAGGGATAGCTTTGTGCTGGGTCAACTATCCACGTCCTTGGGCATCGGTTTCCTCATAGGAGGGTTGGACTAAATGTTCTTTGAGCCCCTTCCAGCTCAAACATTTCCTGTTGTAATTTCTTAATCAGTGCAGGTGGGCAAGGCACTGACAGATGTTTGCATTCATTGCCATGTGGACATTTGAGACTTCCTCTTCCATGTTGGGAAAGGAGACTTCGAAGGACCTACTCTGGGGGTTTGTTGGGGGAGTTGAAGAGACAATGGGTGGGCAGGATGACAGCCCACCATGAAAGGTCAGAGCAGGGATGCTTGGGTGTGGGGGCTGGGCTGCCTTGAGGGTTTGGGAAATGGTGTAGGAAAATCTGGGCCACAGTACATCAGCCCCAGAGATGGCAGGCTGCTGAGTAGAGACAAAGTATTGATTTTGTAGAGAATCACTGTCAAGTTGGCCCAAGTGAGAAGGTTGTACTTTGGGTCTTGTTTCCATAGCTGTCATGACTCTTCATATTGCTTTATAAGTTGTCTATTAATTATTCTTATAAATTAATCGAATCCTATGTACCTGTTACATCCCCCTCTGGCTCACTAGACTGAGATCTTTGAGTGCATCCTCTTCTCTCGTCTCCAGCACCTACCACGGAGCCTAGCACAGAGTAGATATTCAATAAATATTTCTTAAATGAAAAAATTAATGGGTGGATCAAAGGAGACAGGGAGATCTGCAATGCTGGACTCAGTGAGGGAAGAAATTTCCATTATCGTCATTGCATTTCTGTCCACATATCCACAAATGTGGTGGTCACTTCATAAGGAGAATCTACAGGCGTCTCCTGTTCAGGGGGCTTGGGGATGAATTACTTCCAATGGGCTATAGGAACTGCACTGTCTCATTGGTGCCTGCCATGTGACAGTTATTAGGAAAAGCTCTGAAACCAAAGACCAAGGCAAGAATGCAGTGTCTTCTGGGACCAGCATTTCTTTTCTTGTTTTTCTTTTAAGAAAAATCTTTTTTTTTCCTGTGATCTCTAGCTCATAATGCCATCCCTGTCACCCCCAAAGAGATAACCATTAACAACACTGTTGTCATTGTAGAGCAGTTTATCAGCACTGACCAGTAGAAACCCATGGACCAAACCCATGAAATGATAGTTCCCCACCAAGAGTACCCAGAAGCCCTCAGAGGGAAATTGGCAGCACATGGGTGTGATAGGCAGCTAGGTAGAAGCACAGCAGCTCCCATGAAGGCTTGGAAGGGAGGCAGACTTCTCCTTCTGCTACTGTGATGTCATCTATTGCCTCAGAAGAGTCTACCCCCAAATGTCATGGTTTATAACAGCAACTTATTTTTTGTGACATTGTGGGTCACTCTGGCTCATTCTTCTCTGGTTTTGCCTGGAATCATTTCCACAGCAGTAGTCATTTGACAAAGTGACTGGGCTGAGAAGTCCAGGATGGCCAGTGCCATGTCTGGCCATTGTGCTGCCTGTGCGCTGGGGCCCCCCCGGTTTTCCTCCCTGTGGCCTTTCAACTTCTGGCAGGCTGGACAGGGCTCCTCACTGCACTGGAACTCAGAGCTCCTAAAAGACATGCTGGGAGGCCACAAGACTTTTAAGACCCAGGCTCTAGAACTTGCAGGACATCACTTCTGTCACATTTCAGTGGTCGGAGCAAGGTACAAGGTGAAGGCTGTGTACATTAGGAGGTGCCTCCCATTATTTTAACAATCTACCACAGCTATCTTCTCACCCCTGCCCCAGGGTTCACAACGATGTTGGCAAAGCTATTTTGTAGCAAGTGGATACCTTCATCGTCTTTTCTGCCAACTTTCTGCATGGATTTTCAGGAAACTACTTTGTTCAGTGGGACATTTAACAGTGGCATCCTTACTAATGGTCTTTCCTGGCCCACTTTTCGTCAAGTTTCCCAGTCCTTAAATCCACATCATTACTCCTGGCCACATATCCCCTGGAGCCAGCCTGTGCATCGTCTTTGAGTTTGAAAAAGAGCAGGAAATGGCTTATAGAACATTTGCTCATCTGGAGGCAACTACTCTTCCAGCTGATGGGAAACCCAATCTTTGTGTATCTTTACAATTGATCTGACTCCTTCCAACTTTATTTTCTGGTTTATTGCAGCCCCTCCCTCTCCCCCTTGGTTGGACCTCGGCTGCGGAGAGTGATGTGTTTGGAGGTTTCGTTGGGCAAGGGTCTAGGAGCTGGGGAGAGAGATCTGTGGTACAGGGGCATCTTTGGAGAGCTCAGAGCTGGCAGCTTTATTCCCTAAAGCATCTGCCAAACCCTTTCTTAGTTTAGCAGAGTGTCAGGGCTAAGAGTTGTCCTACATAAAAGAGGGATGTCACTGCAGCGGTTCATGCGGGGGATGCCTCTTGTAGTAAATATTTTCCAGAGCCTTCCGTCTTGCTGGCAGCTCAGGGACATGTCAAGGAAAGCGTCCCAGCCCTAAAGAGCTATCTGAGTGTGGGCTGATGTTGTTCCTGCTGTTTCAGTTTTTGAAGTCTCTCACATTCCTAACTCTATCATTTATCTAGCACACATTAAAGCCTATTGTTCCTTGGGCAGTGAGAACACTGGCTGGAAGGAGGAGGATGCCGGGAGATGGGCTTCTGGCCTGCCTGGGTTCCAGGGCTGGCTCTCCATTACTAGCTCTGTACTCTGGGAGAATCACTTAAGCTCTGCAGGCTTTTTCTCACCGGTGGGGAGGAGACCCTAATAATTGCACTGGCCTAGGGTGTTACAAGGACTAAACGAGATGGTGCATGTAAAGTGCTCAGGCCTGGTCCTGGCACATAAGAAGGTCCTGTGAACGCTCAGTGGGAGCACACGTTCTCCATACTGTCAGAGTCACCTATATGCTGTGGTCTTCAGCAAGATTGGTTGGCCTGGGTTGCTAAGAGATGGTGGTGAGCTTTGCATTTTGTGCAGGAAAATTTCTTTCCTTCAGGGGAATCAAGAAAAAAATTACAAATGGACCCATTTTATTATAGGGCAGAAGTGCCCCCTTTTAGATCTAGTAGGTGATTGGATTTAGAATTTTATGTAGAGTCATTACTTGTAGTTTAAAACTTGGCAAAGTCAGTGAGGGAAAACGAGGATTCCCCTAAAGTTTCTCTAGAAGGCTCTGGACCCAGAGATAAGGCAATGGGAAATCAAGAAAGACAGGCCAGGTGGTTAAAGGTTGGGGATGGGGATACTTAAAAGGAAATCGGCAGATGATCTAGGCTCTTGCTTGCTTATGTTGGAAAGAAAGTGGGTTTGAAGTCTGATTTAGAAAACATATATGCAAAACCAGAAAGATAATAAGACATGCCACCAGCAAGATATAAGAATAATATATATTTTCCAAAGTAGTGCAGAATTGAGGGGAAAGGAAATGTTTTAGAGAGAAAGTGAGAGGGAGGAGAAGGGACAGTGCAGCTAATAACTAGGTAACATGCATTGTCGCATTTCCCTTGGGTGTAAATCACTTTGCAAAATTTTTTGAAGACACTGCCCTACCTTGGTTACATAATTTAATTCAAAAATTATTTCTTGACCTGTTGTGCTCCAGTCCCTAAGGGCATAAAGATGAAAGTCTCAGTCTCTCTGCTTGAGGAACTTACTATTTAGCAGAGATGACAAATATCTTCACCTTTCAAAAAAGACAATACAGTATGATAAGAAGAGACTAGACAAGTAAGGCCAAGAGGTAGCCCAGAGGAGGGAATGAATAACTCAGGATAAGGAGGGATAAAAAGGGCTCGAGAAGACTTAAGAGGGAAAGCCATCTGATAGGGTTTTGGTGAATGAACAGGAGTTTGCTAGTGGACAAGAAGATGGGCAGTGGGCAGCCTCCGCAGAGGACAGCCTGCGTAAGGGCATGTTTGGGGCTATCAGAGATTCGGTGTTGCTTAAGCTACCAAGTGGGGTGGAGGTATCAGGAGAAGTGCCTGAAGAGGAAGGCAGAGGCCAGTGAGCCAAGGGCCTGGGGATCCAGGTGGTGATCAGACATCAGTGGAGTCTTCTAAGTGGAGAGGACACAAGGCTGCCCTTGCATTTCCGGACAATCACGTTGCACTGTTGTGGGTGCAACATAGAGCTGACTGAGTCTACAGGGAGGGAGACCAGGTAAGAAGCTATGGAAGAATGCAGAAAGGGGATGCTGTTTGCCTGAGCTAAGGCAGTGTTCTGGAATGAGGAGGAAGGCGTAGATTCAAGGCACGATAGAAGGTGCCATGGTGCCTTCAGATTCACTCTTGGGAGACAAGAGTCACGGAACGAACATGGATATGAGACCCACATGACAGTGTAGTGGAGGGGTCGCCAGGCATCTGGGGCTTAGCAGATGGTTCTGGGGTCAGGATCAGAGAATTCTCTGTGAGTCTATTGGCATCAGCTAAAGCCCAGAGTTGCAGGTGGAGCAGGAGACGGGAGAGAGGAAGAGGGCAGATTCCCAAGGGAAAGCATGGAGTGGGGAGCAGACGTGGATGCTAACTTGCCGCGCAGAGACAGTGGTGCCCTGGACACCAGGGGAAGAGAGTCTGAGGAAGGAAGGAGCAGAAAAGTGGCAGTGCTGTAAGAGAGGGCAGGTGGGGGTTGACAGGTGTCCATCTGAGTTGTCAGTTAGTTGGTGACCACTGACCGTTGCTGGTGCAGTCTGATTGCAATTGCATTGAAAAGTGAATGGTATGTGGGCAGCTAGACAGAGAATGGGATCCATTGTTTCCAGAAACCTGGTTAAGAAGGGAGGGAAGAAACTGGTAACTGGAGAAGGAGCTGATTTGAAGGGAGACCCTACCTTCCAGGAGGGGTCCCTCATTGGGGGTCTGGCAGCAGAGAAGGAGGCTCAGGAAGGGGTCAACCACACCCACATCATGGAGATGTAAATAGGGCCAGTACTCAGCCGGGCATCCTGACTTGGTCATTTTAGACTTCATTCACGTGGGAGTAGAATAGGATGTTTAGAGCTGGAAAGGGCTGCTGTGACTGTCTAGGCCACTCTCTTACTGTTAGAGGAGTCAACTGAAGCTCAGAGAGGGGAAGGGGCTTGTCTAAGCTCACCCAGGTGGCGGAGCCAGGCCTTACATAGAAACTTCTAGACTAGGACTCTCTCAACTTTGTTCTCTACATTCATCTCACTTTCCATCTGATTATCCCCTTTGCCAGAAAGGCCCCCAAACTCTGATTCCCATTATTCACCAGCCTGTCAAGCAGCACTTACTGACCAGCCCCTGAGAGCCTCACTCTGTGCTGGTCCCCAGGCTCCCTGTGGGGCCCCTCCAAGACTTATCCATGCTCAGTAGTGCCTGTTGCACAACTCTGGGGGGCACCACTCACACCTCGGTCTCTCTGAATGGTGCTCCCTGAAGTTGTAGGATGTGGCGGCCCCAGGGCCTGGACCTGTCAGGGGCTTTGTGGAAATGCACAGTACATGTCGGTAAGGAAGCCCCTAAGCCAGTGGACTAGGGCAGACTGGCAAGCTTGGCAGAGTCATTTTCCCATTGGAAAGTGAGTAAGCCGCTCATGAAACGGAATACCCACATGCCAGGACGAGTGAAGCAACGTCTTCAGTCATACTGGCCTACAGAGAGGCCATCCAGAGGCTGGGGATGTCAACGGGCTTATGGGCAAGGAAATGAAGACTGTAAGTTCCAGCCCGGCCAGCCAGCCAGCCTTGACTTTTCTTTCTCCTTTCTCTTTCTCTTTTCTTCCTGTAGAGGAGTTTTCTTAGACACCATCCTCCCCCGTCGAGACGACAATGGCGTCAGGCCAACCATTGGTCAGCGTGTGCGGCTCAGTCAGGGAGACATAGCGCAAGCCAGGAAGCTGTACAAATGCCCAGGTAACTGAATCCCGGGGAGTCCCGGGGCCTCTGTTGCACTCACGGAGCATGACTCAGCCATCCTTTGCCAACATTCCCCCTTGCTGGGAAAAACAGCTTGGAGAACATGGAGAGGCTGCTATAATTTCTGGTATCTACTATATGGAGGTTTTAGACAGTGTAGGAGGCCCACGTGCAGAGGTGATTGCCAGTAGTGACACGAATAATAGGTCTTGGAGCTCACAGTTTAATGTGTCAGAATCCTCAGAATTCTCTGGCAAAGGCCTGATATTCTGAAGAGGAAGAAGGATAGTGGAACAACAGTGAATGGGGGCCCGATGCAGTGCGTACCCTGTAACTACAAAATCTCCTCTCCTTCCTGTGGGAATAGGGGATGTGGGTTTGGCAAAACAAAAACCAAGGGTTTTGCAGGAAGACAGTGAATGAAGGAGGGTGGGAGTCAGCTTCCCAAATACTCAGTGCTGTAAATGAGGTTACGTCTATGGTCCTGGGGGCTTCCTAGGGTTCTGGTCATCGGCTAGAAATCTGCCAGCAAAGACTGGACAGTATACCAGGGTCTGAGGAGACGTCTGTTTCTCTGCTCATCCGCAAGGCCCCTCCTCTTGAATCTGCCCTCTTTGCCTTCCATACCCTTGGTTCAGCATCACCAGCACCTCCCCCAGCCTGCGGCCCTGGAAGTGAGCTCACGCTGACCCTTTAAGTTGTTGAGCTTCAGTGCAAAGCGTTAGAGCAGCCAGGTTTTTACCACTGAGGGGAGAGAATTCAATTCAGCACTTTGGGGAGGAAGAAGGAAATTCATTGCTAACAGGTCCGGTAACATTTTCCAAATGCCCCAGACCAGACACACGGTCTGATCATGGGACAGAATGTTCAAAATAGGCGCCATATTAGAAAATCTAGGCTGTCCCGTTGCCCTGCTAAGTGGGATCACAGGGCACGCAAAGGGCTGGGTGGGGTTTGGTCCATCACAAAACTCTAAGAAATATGTCCATCCAGCTATTAGTCATCTGGGGGTGTGTTAGGGCTGAAATGCAGGTCACACGTATCATATAACCTTGCTGAATTGAAAGAGAAACCTTATAGCATTCCCTGGGAAATGCCATAGTATTTATTTAGTTATAATGTATATGGCTCTTACTTCCCAAAAGGATTGGAGGCAGCTGGTAAATACCATGGAGCCATATAGTAATGCATCTATTCTTGCAGAATGTTGATGATTATTCTAAAATAATTTCCATGGAACCCTTGGGGGTGTTGACTGCCGGGCATAATCCTCATGATGCCTGGCAGTTGTTCAGTAACATGATATCGAAGCCCCAATATGCAGGATTTCCTGAGGCTGATGACGGGCCGCTCTCCAGTATTCCTTCCTGCGGCTCCAAAACTGCAGCTTCCAGTAATTTCAAGTAGTAACTGAAAGGGGGGGTAGTTGTCGAGTGGAGGGTGAATTGCATGTAGGAAGAGATGCATATGTTTCCACACTTTGGGGTAACCCCATAGGAGGAGGGGTTTGGGTTTGGAATCAGGAGGGGGCAGGAGGTAAGGAACCCGCGGGTCCCGAGCTTCCTCCTATAGATACTATCTTTTTAAGGACAAATTGGGTGAAATATTTTTCACATACATAAGAACTAGGTTCTAGACTTAGGACCAGACAACCCTCCAACATTCAAAGGGGGGATGGTCTACTGTAGAGTAGCCCAGCTTCCCATACCTCTGGTCATTTTTCTGTTGTCTTGACTATTTATTTGGTTGCTCGTTCAGAAATAGGTAGCAAAAAGAGAAGAGGCCAGATTCAAACTAATACCTGAAATGTGTTTCAAAGTGTTTTCTTTTTCTTGTCGCTTCACCTATTTGTACTTTTAAAAAAAAATTATTTTTAATGTTTATTATTTATTTTTGAGAGAGAAAGAGAGAGAGAGAGAGAGAGAGAGAGAGCAGGAGCCAGTCGGGGGGGGGGGCACGGGGGAGCAGAGAAAAAGGGAGACACAGAATCCAAAGCAAGCTCCAGGCTCTGAGCTGTCAGCACAGAGCCCGACGCGGGGCTCGAATTCACAGACCATGAGATCATGACCTGAGCCAAAGTCGGAGGCTTAACTGACTGAGCCACCCAGGCGCCCCTGTCAGTCATAATATAATGGCTGCTATGTGTGGACCACTCACTATGTGCCATTTCATTAACCCTCTAGGCAGGTCTTATCCATTTTACAGGTAAGAAAACTAAGGCCCAGCAAGGCTGGGAAACTTGCCCACCATATCCTGGGAGCCTCAGAAGAAACGCCTGGGTATTACATTCTCGTCCCGGACCCTATTTTCACTTTTATTAGCCAGAAAACATCATCAATCTGCCTGACCGGTTTCTCGCCAATGCGTTCCGAGGGCTTTGGCTGGTCAAGCGGTGTGTTTTCTCAGTGGCCTGGTGCAGGGAGCTGCTTAGGTGGGGAGTGTGTGTGCCGGAATCACAGTTGTTGTTTTGCTTGCACAGCGTGTGGGGAGACCCTGCAGGACACAACAGGAAACTTTTCCGCACCTGGTTTCCCAAATGGCTACCCTTCTTATTCCCACTGTGTCTGGAGGATATCGGTCACTCCAGGGGAGAAGGTAGGTGTGAAACCACCTCAGGAAATGACGTAGCTTTCTTTGGGTTGTGTGAGGTGTGGGGGATTGTACTATTATTAACCGTAGTAATAGCAGCTGCTGTGAGCACCCAGGTGCTGTGCTAGCTTGCTTAACATTCTTTAGTTCTTTATTTCTTAATTCTTTATTATTTTTTTCTTTCAACCAGGATCACCCATACAAATGGAGGCCTGTAAGCTAAATGTCCCCATGAGTTGTAAATCAAGCTCACAGTCTGTAAATCAAAGTAGACTGTGTCCTTCTCCCCTGGTAAATACACCATCAGAATGCCTCGGAAGGCAAGGGTCCAGTGTAGGGTTCCTCGACACCTCAGAATGCTGCTCTGGAAGGTAGCAATATGGGGCAAGCTAGCCCTCAACCCACAGCTGGCCCCTCCTTCTCTTCTCAGCCCCCGGTTTCATCTCAGGAGCAGCCGTGGCGAAACTCCAGCCCACGCTCCTGAACATTCTGCACTCCTACCTTGCAAGCAGCTATTCTTTGGCTGCCCCTCCAGCAGAAGTGGACTGGTTAGGTGTGCTGTCTGCCCTCGGGAGGGTGGATTCAGGGCAGAGATCTCTGCATGTTCTGGAAGGGGGCTCGGGGCTATTTGGATGGGGGACTCCAGGATCCAGGGCACCTGGAATTAGGTCTAGGAGCTATGCAAGCTCTGAGTGAGCACAAGCATTTGGGTCGGAAGATTCCATGATACCCTCTATATTCCCCTAGAGCTGGGTCAGGACAGAGGCCTCTTTCGTCCTGGTCCAAGGATGGTATGTTCTCAACCCTACCACACATGCATCTCCTGATATCCATTATATGGATAGGGAATTTGAGGCTCAGACATTTTTCTTGTTTAGAGAGAGACAGCGTGAGTGGGGGAGGCACAGAGGGAGAAAGAAAGGGAGAGAGAGAATCTTAAGAAAGCTCCATGCTCAGCACGGAGCTTGATCTCATGACCATGAGATCACGACCTGAGCCAAAATCAAGGGTCGGACATTCAACTGACTGAGCCACTCAGCTGACCAAGGCTCAGACATTTTTAAAAATTGACCAAATTCACAGTAAAATATAGAACTGGGAACTGGGGCTTCTGCATTCCTGAAACGTGTGTGTGTGTGTGTGTGTGTGTGTGTGTGTGTGTTTACTACGCCTCCCTACAAATCCAAGGGTTTTTCAGATTGTCTCAGACTAAGTGCAGCTGTCTTTGAGATGCCCCCTCTATCCCGTGTTCCTAACTCCCTCTAGTCATACCTGCCATAACTTATTCCACAATATCGTGACTGCTGGTTTATTGGGCTGTCTGCCTTCTAAGACCCTAAACTCATTGAGGACAGAGACTGTTCGCCCCTAGGTCTCCAGCCACCCAACACAGCCCCTGGCACATAGACACACAAAAAGCATTTGTTGGATGGGCATGTGAGTGGGTGGGTGGCCAAGTGAGAAATCTGCAACTGTGTTGTGGGGTGATGGATTGTTAGGTGCTTGTAGCCAATCTTCAGGTATGCCTAATTCATAACTTTAAAAAGCATCCCTTTAAATGTTTTCTATGGGCTGCATTCTATTCTCAGCATATTATGTGGATTATCTTTTAATCCTCACAACTTCGTGTGATAGGTGCTATTCCCACATTAATTTTTCAGGTAAGGAAAGGGACTTGCCTAAGGCTACTCAGTTTGTGGCAAAGTTGGGATTTGAATCCAGGTGAGAAGCTGGATGCTTAGCCATCATTCTATACTATTCCACAAAGGGGTCAGGCTAATGGGCATTTGAACATGCATTCACACACACATGCTCACGTGTGTATGTTTTCATATACAATACCCACATGTACAACTCTTCCTCTGGGCTCTAAGCATTTAGGACAGTGTGGTTGTCATCTTGAGCCTGAGAGACTGCAGATTTGTCTTCCTCAGGTGCATGTTCTGTTCCTGTGCCTGATGGAGCCATTAATGAGAAGGAAGGGATGGAAGGAAGGAAGGAAGGAGGAGGAGGAGGAGGAGCAGGAGGAGGAAGTGATCCAGAAAGCCCCAAATTGTTGAATTTCCCTAAATAGCAGAGGCTATGTGATATGTTTGAACTACATAAGACTCATCAAGTCTTAATTATTACTGCTAACTGGGGGGCAGAGAGAATATACCTCATTGAAATTCCTGTACCAATTATTTCCATTTCTGCTTCTCCCAGCCTTCCCCAGAGCTGCTAGTAATTAGCAAACTTGATTGGTTCAAGTATCACCTCTTGTTTATCACCTCTTCCCCTATGGTCTTTATGGTTCCCTAACATATTTAAAGTAATTAACCTGAATAATTACCCCATTTATTTTGATCCTGAATGTGTTACCAAGGAAGTTGTAATAACATTTTCTTTCTGAAGAATTTAAAAAGCTAAGTAATTATATTACAACCGGCTAGTAAATATTACTGAGTCCTCTGCCTGAACGTGAACTCTGTGAGACATACAAAAGAAATCTAATTTACAGTCCCTGTCTTCAAGAGACTTAGAGTTTAGTTAAGGTCCCTCCTTACCTCTAGGGAATCTGATTTAATTGAAGAAGGGGCAGTATTTTTTAAACTTCTGAGGTGGTACTAATTCATGAGCAGGGTTAAGAACCACTGGTCTAGTTTGAAAGAAGAGTGACATCACACACACACACACACACACACACACACACACACACACTGTACAATACAGGAGGTGGGCTGGCCTGTTATTTTCTGGTACTACCTCTTCATTTCATAGGAGATCAGAGGGTTTTGTGGAAGAAGGTGCTACTTTTCCTGAGACCCGAACATTGGGAGGGATTGGCCCAAAGGAAGCTCGGGGAGAAACTCGCAAGGCTAATTAAGACAGGCAGCCTGTGAAGAGCACTTAGTGTGTCTGGTTTGTGGTGCACTAAGTATACACTCAGTAAGGCCTGATTCTTTAAAAGTGCCTTTATTGAGTGCCTATTATGTGTCAGACCTCATTATACACTCAGTATACAGTTTCTCATGCAGCCCCCTCGGTAACCAATGGTGTGCACGTTGTTTCGCAGATAAGGAAACTGAAGATCTAAATGGGCAAGTATTTTCCCAAGATCCCAGAGCTAGTGAGTGATAGAGCTGAGGTATCCAGATCTTCCTGATTCTAAAAACACCTACCCTGCAGTCACTATGAAAGGGAGAGGGGGGAGTCCCAAGGAGGGAAAGGCCATGTCCATTTTGGCAGTCAGAGAGGGACTCCGGGAGGAGGCAGAAAGCCCTGAGCTGGGCCTGGGGAAGGTTCCATTGGCATGGATATGCCAACGCACATTGGGAAATGAGGTCCCATAGGATGGACTCTGGGGTCTCTGGAAGGTAAGCAGAGAGGTTAACTTATGAGATGAGGGCATGGGGAGCTACTGAAGTTTTCTGAGAGTAGGAGAGGTTTAATAAATATGAGATGCCAGTGCAGGATGGATCTAGAAGCCCTACTGTGAAGAATGGCTCAGGGCACGGCAGGGAGGAGTTCAGGAATCCTCTCCGCAGGTACAACACAGGCAGCGGTGTTGAAGGGGCAGTGAGACTGGCTTGCAGCAGGGGACACAGACAAGTTAAGGGAAGAACGTCTGTGGGCATAGGGGGTAAACAATAGGGCGAAGTGGAGATAAGCGCAAAGGGTTGCACCTGGCTGACCGGTGCCACTTAGGGACAGGGAAGCTGGAAGGGAAATGCCATTTTGAGGTGCTCTCACAGTCCCTGGGGAGCAGGGAGGACAGGAGCCAGCTGAGGCCAGAGAGCGGGGAGAGGGAAGGTGTGGTGAAACCCAGAGAGAGGAGGTTCAAAGCAGAGGGGCCACGGAGAACAGAGCCCATAAATAACAGTCCTTTCAATTTGGCTGGGAGGGCACCGGAACCTTTGACCTGCAGCCCTCCAGCCTAGGGGGTTTGCTTAGAGACAGAGGGACCTGGGGCTGTCTAAATGTAAAAGAAAGTGGCCGGTGGATGAGGGAGAGAGATGAACTGGCTAAGGATGAGGGCCCCGAATGGGCTAAGGCACAGGGTCAGTGCTGCAGCAGCCAGGGCGGGGCCCCAGTGAGTGAAAAGAGCTGAGAAATGATGGAGCAGGGACACTCTGAGCACAGCAGACATGGTGCGGACACCCTACATGGCGGGGCTTGATGGGGGTGAAGGGGGGGCACGCCTGAGCTCTGCTCTGGGACATCTGTCAGGGACGCCCCAAGCTAGAAGGGTGGCAGGTTTGTGGGAACAGCACCTGTGTGCTGAGTCCACAGGGCCACTCAACTCCCTCCACTCTTTGTGGATGGGGGCATCCACTGAATGGGCTCACCATGTCCATGAAGAGCTGAAACCTCTTTCCTAGTCCATCTGAAGCCCCAGCTCCCTGGCCTTCACTCCTCCTCACCCCCCTGCCTCTTCATTCCAGACACACAAACCACAACCTGCTCTGATGTACAGTACCGTTCCCCAGACGTCTCCTTGCCTTTATTCATGTCAGTCCCTCTCACCAAAACGCCCTCTTGTCCTGTCTCTGTCCGCTGGGCCCCTATTCCCCTTAGGTTAAATGCCACCTCTTCTGAGACGCCTTTTCCAGCATCACCAGGCAGCATTTATGTCTCCCTCCTTGGGGCTACAGAATTTCCTTTCTGTCCATCCGTCTCTTTTCAACATTTGTTTCAAGAGTGCTCTAATTGGCCTGACGCATCTGTGCTCTCTGAGCTCCCTAAAGGCAAGAACCCTGTCTTGCTGATCTTTCTATCTCAATTGGCCAACACAGACAGGCACATAGTAGGTGTTCAGCTAACAACGGTGAGATGAATGAATGAACGAACGAACAGACTAACCATAAGAAGGCTATTTGAGAGTGAGGTCATGGCCGAGGGGACACTGCTCACAGTGGTGCTCAGATGTACTCAGGCTAACCCCAGGCCCTTTGGAATGATTGATGATGTTATAAGATCTTTCCGTATCTCTGAACTTCACTGACCCCTTACCTGCTTCTAAATCCCCAGTCTCAAGGCATCCTGGCCCATCTTTTTAATGCATCCTGTTTTCTATAAACCACCTAGTGACTTCAAAAGCTCAAGCTATTCCCCAGACAGAACCAGAGGACCCATCTCCTCTGTTTACTCCCCATCCTGCTTACGGTTTATTATTTAATGTCACAAGGTTTCCTGTGTGTCCTTGTGAGGACACTCCTACTGTGGTCTCAGAGCGCTGTATGCTAACGGGTAATGTGAGAACACTGGCATGCAAGATGTATCTTCAAAACTCCTCGGGCTCCACGGCCACAACTCACTTTTCCGGTAACTCTTTACAGATCGTCCTAACCTTCACCTCCATGGATTTGTTTAAAAGCCGCCTGTGCTGGTATGACTATGTGGAGGTCCGGGATGGTTACTGGAGAAAAGCCCCCCTGTTGGGTGAGTTGACTTTAGAAAGCCCTGGGAGAGGGGTGATCGGCTTGTTCTGCGGGGACGCTGTTAATGTGCGGAGGGGCCCGTCCTGACAGCAGTCACAGGAAGCTCTCAAGAGCCCGTGTCGTTGTAAAACTCTGAACACTCCACCTGGCAGCACGTGTTAAAAGCTTCTAGGACTGAGACCGCCCTTCAACCCGGCAGTTCTACTTCTGGGAATTTATCCTAAAGAACCAATGAAGGAAGCGTGCAAAGTTCTAGCGATGGGGATGTTCACTGGAGCGGGAAAAATGGAAAACAATTTAAATGTTCACCAGCAGGGGTTAGCTGAGGCACTGGTGACACATCTTTCCCGTGGAAAACTATCCAGCCACTAAAAATAAAGTTGGAGGTGACTACTTATTGATACAGAAAGGTGTTCACTGTGCATTGTTTCACAAAAAGGTGTTCCCAACTAGAATATGCTGTTGGATTCCACTTTCATAAAAATCCCTTCGTATGTCTATTTTGCAGGCTTTGCAAACTCAGATGCCCTTGGAAATAAGGCACACCTGAGTAAGATGGGGTTGGCATACTAAAATAAGGAGTGGTGGGGAGTGTGGCAGAGTGAACAGTGAATATCTTGACCCAGATTATTCAAAACAAAATTATTTAAAACATGTGTAGGTTGGATTCAACTGGAGGAAGCCATTTTGTGATCTACAGTATAAATATCAAGTGGAATTATAGGCGTAAATAAATAACAGTGGTTATTTCAGGATGATGGAGTATATTTTTAAAAATTTATTCTGTGTTCCTGGTTTAGCTGTATTTTCTAATTTTTCTACAGTAAGCATGTATCCTTTCTGGGAGATGCACGGTGCATGAACTCATACGTGAAAAGGCAGCTTAGACCTTTCAGTGGGAGGCTGTGGGCAGGTGGCATAAGATGAAAGGTCAGTTCATTCAGGACTGGTTACAGAAGAGCAATGTCCCGTGGGTGACCCAGAAAGACGAGTGTATAGAGAGCCTATGGCATTGGTGTCCTGGGAATGGACAGAGGGACTCATCTCACTCAGAAATGACAGCCATGGTGGAGCCAAGAGAGAGAAGCAGATTTGCAAGGAGCCGGATGGAAGGGTTTTGGCTGATAGTGGGCTGTTCTCATTTTTAGAGCAGTCCCAGGTGAGCTTCCGGGTTGCCAAGGCTAAGCCCTCAGTGAGATCTTTGTCCCTGGCATATCCTCATGTGGGCGGAACAGCCACACTGGTTATGCTGTGAATGGCTGGCCTGGGCGTGAGCTGCTGTTGGGACAGCAGACCAGAGATGGAAACAGGAGGGAAGGGGGAGAGCTAAGTTGGGGAGTTAAACGGTCAGACCGAGCCTGACTTCACATCAGATTCCGGGTAGGTCGGAAGAGATGGGAGCAGAAGGTCTGAGGGGCCTGGCAGATATCAGGCTCTGTATGGCCACAAGGTCTCAGCCATGCCAGCTTTCATTGGGAAGAGCGCACACGCCCCTTCTATCCAGAGGACCACGAGTTGAAATTTCCAGAGCTACAGATGGATAGGAAGTTGTGTCTACTCGTGCTGAAGAAAGCAGGCTCTGAGTAGGGGTACCAGGTTACCCCCATTAGGAGGAATCAGTCGGGGAGCGTACAGTCTAGGTGGGCAAGCCAACCATGGACACGAGCGTGTATATTGTAGGACAAATGGGTTTTGTCACCCGATGGCAGGGTGGAGGCTGCCTGTCCTGCACTCCTGCTTCCTCTCTATTGTGAGCAGATGTGGGGTATGCCAGCAGCCAGAAGGAGGCGTGGCTTTACAGGTAGCTCTGATTGGGCGTGGCGGGGGGGGGGGTGGTGGTGGGGAGAGAGAGAGAGAGAGAGAGAGAGAGAGAGAGAGAAAGAGAGAGCAGGGCATTCTGGGTAGCAGAGGTTCCCGAACCTGGCTGAACATCAGCATCTGCTGGGCAGATTTCTGTGAATACAGATCCCTGGGAAACTACCGAGTCAGAATCCCCATGTGTTGGGTCAGGAAATGCTCCTGCTTCCCTGTAAATGTATGTACGTGTGTATGTGCGTGTGTACTTGTTTAATACCGCACACACAGAGAAGGGACTGCAAGGGGGAAGGTGTTTACCTCTGAGAAAGGAAGCCCAGAAATGGTTTGGTTTGTATACTTCTGGATTGTTCTACATCTTTTACAAGAATGCACTCAGGTAGAATTTTATAATTAAGATAATTCAAGGGGCTGTGTGGGAGGATTTGGGATGACAACATGGAATCACAGACCCCTTAACCTGGCAGGGATCTTAGAGTCCCTTATCCCACACCTTTACCAGGAGAGCACACGCTCCGCGAGTGTGGACCAACTTGCTAAGTCCACACAGCCGGCTAGCGGATGAGATCAGACCAGAACTCAGATGCCCTGGTCCTGGGGAGTGGGGACTGGGGACTGCTGAATCTGAGAAGGGTATCCCCGTAGGACCGTCAGATAAAATGCATGATTCATTGTTTATATGAAATTCAAATTTAACTGGCTTTCCTCTACTTTTGTTTGCGAAATCTGACAACCCTAAACCCCACCAGGAACGCAGTAGACTCGGAGGGCTCAGGAGAAGGAAGCTCTCGGTTACTGAAGTTCCCTAGAGAGGGCTGAGACACGCTCCTGAGACTGGGCACTCGCAGACGAATTTCCAGTGATTTCCTTTTCTTGAACTTGAAACAAGAATTTTCTCACTACAGATCCTGGCTACACTTTCATTGATTAGATGGGCTTTTTGCCACTCTTTGCTGTTGGTGATGGTTTGTTTTGTTTGGGTTATTTTGGGGGCTCATATTTTACACACTTTCGCAGTGTGTGTGTGTGTGTGTGTGTGTGTGTGTGTGTGAGTGCCACAGCCAAGGCATGGCCCGGTGCCTGTAACCGTCATTCTTCGTTTGCGGGAATTCTCCTCTGCCAACTATTTGGCCTGCTCTGATGTTTCCGAATGCAGCCGTTAGTGCACTTCTGTGTTTGGAACAAGTGCATTGTGTGGGCCGAACTGGTCCCTGGGAGGGGTCAGTGCCATGAAATCTGCTGGGAGGAGGCAGGTCAATGCCCCTTTGGCAGGAGGGAGAGCGGATTAGGGCGGATTGTGAAAGTATGCATCTTGCTCTGAAAAACTGTGCGTTGCATATTTTCCCAGGGCAGTGTGTGAAAACCCAGGCATAATGGATGCATAACTTTTTATGAATGAACCCTTTATGACTCCCCGTGGAGCCCACTTGTAGTGTCCTCATCTGCATTTCCTCTTCTTGATATCCTTATTAAACTCCTCCTCCAAAGCCGGGAACCAGATTCCGTTGAGGAATTTGACACCTTTTCTGAGTCCAGTTTCTCCCCAGCCTGTTAGTTTTCTTGGAAAGGGGCTGTTTGGGTCCCACTTTTTCACAAAGTGATTAAAGAGAAATGAAAGTAGAATGAGAGCATGTCATGGCCAGTTAGAGCTATCAAATTGAGTTTTCAGTTTCAGGGGTCACTTATGAGATTGCACCTGAAGTGGGAAGGAACGTGGCCGCAGAGAGAATTTACCCAGTGATTTGAAACACTGTCCTGCTAATTGGATCCCCCTGCCTTATTTCTGCAGGAGGAATTACTCTGACAATGCACTTTTGTATGCAGAACTGTCTTTGAGTATTCTGTACCACCTCACTGCACACAAAAGCCCTTTTTCCCCCTTTCCCTGAAGTGGGGAGGGAGGTTCAGAAAGGCCAGGCTGGCCAATCAGTGTCGCGTGGCCCTACCACCGGGGCTCCCTGGGCAGGGGCAACCTCTCAAGTGAGCAGAAATGACAGCGTGAGTCAAACAGCCAAGCCCGGCGTCACCACAGACTTGCTTTATGGGTGGAGGCTTTGATCTATCATTTCTAAGTGTCCGTGTCCAAACTGGGAATGATGTTTACATTCCCAGAGAGCAGATTTCATGTCTGTTTACCCAAAAGTGTACAGTGTTCAGAATCACACCTTAACAGAGAAGTTCCTCTCGATGATGGTGGCAGTGGTGATGAAGAAGGTGAAATTGATGATGAAGGTCAAGGGCTCAGACTGCCAAGGTTCAAATCCTGCTTCACTTGCAACTTTGAGTGTAACTCAAGTTGAGTGTAACTCGACTCAAATTCTTCAACCCTCAGTTTGCCCATAAATGAGATGAATAATAAACAGTCCCTAATTCAGAGGGGAGGGGGGAGCAGTTAGATCATCCACGCAAAGCGCTGGGGAGAGGGTCATGCTCAGTAAAAAGGGGCTTTCATCGGACCGTTATGGCGAAGATAAGAACATTAAGGAAATGGGCAGGGGACAAAGTAAAGGGTTCTAGGTGAGAATTACAAGGTGATTTGGGGAGAGAAGTTACTTAGGAATATTTGTAACTTACCCCACCAAGCCTGGCTTTGCCAAAGCAGTGATTCCAACCCCCTCCAGAGTAGTGAGTGAGTAGACCCAGGTTGTCCTGTGGCCCAGCCGTGGGTGGTTCATCTCATCCAGTTACGTTCTTAGGCAGCAAGGCAGACGTGGGAAGTTCTTCTCTTTTTTGGAAACAGTCCCCAGTGGCTGTGACAGCTGGGGTTTTAAAAGGAGAAATTTGGACTTGAAACTCAGTTTGGTCAAGAAGGAATTCCTTTTGTGATCCCATATTGTTTAACTGCTGTTCAGCAGCTCTGTCTCCTCACTGGTAAGCAGTACTTACTTGCCCATGCTTATGTGTTGTTGTCCAAGAATTAATTGACACTAATTGGCCATGCCAGAGTAACCATTACTGAAAATTTATAGGCTTCTGATGGAGTTTTCCTTGCCAAATTCTTGGCAGAAGTCTCAGCTCATCTCACTTGATATTAAGCTCATCAAATCCAAAAAGCTGCAGGTGGCCAGAATCGGAAGGGAGCAGAAGGAGATTAGCAACTTCTACCCCATGTGTCCCCAAAGAACGTGTCCACAGTTGGCCATCAGGAAACGTCCATCATAGCCTTTATTCCTCCCTCAACCTCACTCCCCCATTTCTCAGAAGGGCAAAGCAGAATTATAACTTCAAGTGGTTGATACAGTGCTTAATATGGTGCTGGCAATAAGGGAGCACCTGCTAAATATCTGTTGAATAGACATAAAAAATATTGAGATATAAATCACATACTATATGATTCACCATTTAAAGTGTACAAGTCAATAAGTTTTAGTATGCTCACAGAGTTGTGCAACCAACCATCACCATAATCAAGTGTAGAACATTTTTATCACCCAAAAGAAAACCCATACTCATTAACAGGCACGACCTCCCATTTCCCCCATATCAGATGGATTTTTGAGTGACCTACGCAGTCAGTGCTTGAGAGAACCATGGCTTCCAGTCCAAATAGACCTTGACTGGTCTGTGTTGTGAACTGATCAGTACAACCCAGCCCATGTCGCACCCTATTCCCATCCCCAACCTTGCCATGGCTGCCATCTTTACACGACATTGGGAATTATAGGGCCAAAGATTACCATACATTGGGAAGTCACGGCCTTCCGCCTCTTCCTCTGTGAAAGATCCAAGTATCAGACTCATACCCAAGTGTCAGAGAAATACACATGTATTTGTATTTTTCAATAGCAGAATTTCAACGGCAATTATGAGCCCCTCTCTATCAGGTAGGGGAAATTAATTTTGGTCAGTTTGTGTTTTCTTCCCCCGAGGTGGGGGTGCCAGTAAGGGATGTATACATGTGCCATGGCACGGTGGCGGGGGGGCATGCGTATTGCCATCTCAGTTGGCATTGCCGAGCGTCCTCATGCCTGTCTGGTCTCCAGTCCTCTATCTGAGCAAAGAATCCTCAGTGGCTGCTGTGCCTCCTTCTTGTCTCAATTCTAGGCCAGTTCAGATTGGTGCCAAGGCCATGTCTCCCTAGAAGACATTCAGTGGGTGATGTCCTATGGCTCCCCACATCCTCTGGGCTATGGGAAGTTCACTTCCATATCCCTTTGCCTGAAGAACTCTGCAAGCCTGTCTCCTGGCCTAATGTCTGGATGAGCCATGTACACACTCCTGTTCTGACCCCCGGTGGGGCATGGGGATCAAAGATCTTGTCGCCCTTCCAGGCTCTGCCCAGGGACTGGGGGCGCAGTCCTGTCCTTCTCCCAGACCCTCAAACCCACTTGAGGTCTCTATCATCCTTTTCCATCAAGGGTCTTAGCTCAAGGTGGGACAGGGCACAGGGTCCTTCCAAAGCATCCCTTGTGCCCTCTCTAACCCTCTCCTCCCTAGTTCCCTCACTCATCTATTTTAGGAATCTTTCTCAGACTACCAGGATGGAAACATGTGCTCTTACACATCGTGTGTTCTCCCAAGTCTTTGTAATTGTGACTGGGCTTGGGAAGTTCAAAAGCCAAGAAGGTTTGATTTTTTTTTTTTTTTTTTTTTTTTTTTTTTTTTTTTTTTTTTTTGTCATGTGTTCTCTGGCATCTCTTCTCTGGGGCGAGGAAAGTAGACTGTCTTCCTAAAGGCATGCTCTGCCCCCAAAGAAGGGCCATATATGTAGTGGGAGACGCCAGGGGAGGGAAGGCTCATCACTATCTCGGACCATTATCCCGCCACACCTTCAGCACCTGGGCGGGACCCAACTGGCAGAGGAGGGGTGCCTGAGCTACACTCCGGGGACTTGGATTGATTGGAGTCTGGCATTCTCTTGAAGTCAGCCTGAAGGGGACACACAGGCCCGGTGACTGCTTCCTTCCATCTATGACTCCTGCATGTGCTGCAGGAGAATCGCCACAGCTAGGGTTACCGCTCACCTTGAGGACGTTTGGAGAAACGCGGCCTCGTGTCTGTAAGGAGCTGCTTCCCGCCCTGCCGGCGGCCTGACCGGTCTTCTCCACTTCCCAGGCAGGTTTTGTGGTGACAGGGCCCCGGAGCCCCTCACCTCCACGGACAGCCGGCTCTGGGTGGAGTTCCGGAGCAGCAGCAGCACCTTGGGCAAGGGTTTCTTCGCGGTGTACGAAGGTTTGTTCACGGCAGGGGGGCTCTCGTTCCACCTCTGACCTTCCCACGCGGCCCGCTGTTCCTCTTGCACCCACGCACGCGTGGCAGCCGCCAGAGCCGTGGGGGGTAGGGACAACCACCGCAGGGGCCGGGCTGAGGATCCCCAGGTCCGCAGCTGTGCTCACATCACGACAGGTGTCGTCCACCTGTCACCACCCGCTGGACTCCACTCCAGTGGGGCTGGGGAGCATGTCCCAGGTGTAGAGCCCTGAGGAAATGAAAGCAGCCTCTGAATAGCTGTGTGAGCCCGAGAAAAGAACCTGACCTCTCTGGGCCTCTGTTTCATTTATGAAAAGAAGACTTTGGACAGTACCAGGGTATTTACAAGGACATTTCTTGAAAGGGCCTCTGAGGCCACCCTGGTGATCGAGTTGAGGGAACACATAGGTCTGGGCTTCTAGGCGGCTGCCACCAGGGCATTTCTGCTTCAGTTTGTCCCACCTACTGGGTAAATTGTAATTTTGCAGACACCAAAAATTTTTTTTTTAATTTTTTTTAATGTTTATTTATGTTTGAGACAGAGAGAGACAGAGCATGAACAGCGGAGGGTCAGAGAGAGAGGGAGACACAGAATCAGAAGCAGGCTCCAGGCTCCAGCTGTCAGCAAAGAGCCCGATGCGGGGCTCGAACTCACAGACCGTGAGATCATGACCTGAGCCGAAGTCGGACGCTTAACCGACTGAGCCACCCAGGCGCCCCCAAAATTTTGTTTTTATAAAAGAAATAACGTGTGTGTGTGTGTGTGTGTGTGCGCGCGCGCGCGCGTGCGCGTGCACGCACGCGTGCAGGTGCGGGTCCCTCCGCACCAGCAGTCCTCTGCTCTCTACATTAGAATCCCTTGGGGAGTTCAAACATCACAGCTGCCTGGAGCACGCCCCTCCCCCACCGCCCCCAGACACACTTGCATCAGAATTTCTGGGGACATGGCCCCTGCTTCCACAGCTCAAAAAATGTCCCGGGTGATTTTGATGCACAGAAAAGGTGGAGAACCTCTGCTTTGCAAGGTTATTTTCTTTATATGAAAAAAATTCAGAGTTGCAAACAAATGAAATTGTGCCTTTCCGGAGGCACAGTCTTGGTTGGCTGGAAATGAAAATGTTGCCAAGTGGAGCCACCTAGTGGTGATAAGTGGCCATGAATTTCCTTCCTAAAGGTCTGACCAAGGACCCCATTCCTTCTCTTCCCGATTCTCTTTCTAAAGCTACGTGTGGGGGAGATATTAACAAAGATGCTGGTCAGATTCAATCTCCCAACTACCCGGATGACTACAGACCTTCCAAGGAATGTGTCTGGAGGATTACGGTTTCGGAAGGGTTTCACGTGGGGCTTACCTTCCAAGCTTTTGAGGTGAGTACTGCTCAGAGTTTCTTCCCCAGGAGGAAGTAAACATAAACTTCTGCCAGACACTCTGTGCTCTATAAAGACGGGTTTCCATTTTTTTGGTTGAAAACAGGAACCTAAGTCCGTTTCAAGCTTCATGGTGCATTGTACCTGGGCATTTGATATCAAAATCTTTGCAGGCTTTGAAATTGTCTCCACCTCCTTTCTGATGGCTGCCTGGGTAGATGGGGGGGAAGTAAAAGTCTAGGAGGGGATCCCAGGATGTTTTGTAGAATCGCTCTTCCCTACTTATCATCTCTTAGTCTGCACAGTTTGGTCCACCCTAGACTAGATTTTTGAGAGTGCTATTTCGGTTCCCTTCTTACATGAAAAACCTTAAAGCCAGACCATCCGTCACCTTTCACGTTGCCTCTGTTTCTCTGTTTAGATTGAAAGGCATGACAGCTGTGCATACGACTACCTGGAAATCCGCGACGGCCCCACGGAAGAGAGTGCCCTGATTGGCCATTTCTGTGGCTACGAGAAGCCGGAAGATGTGAAATCGAGCTCCAACAGAATGTGGATGAAGTTTGTGTCCGATGGCTCTATCAATAAAGCGGGCTTTGCAGCCAATTTTTTCAAGGGTATGAATTAGCAGTTTGTTTCCATTTTTAGTCACAGGAAGAGGTATTGCCCCCCTGGCCTAAGAATCATAAAACCCATATGGAACCTTAGCGTCAAACAAGGCTCCCTGCCGGGAGAAGGCGGTGACCCATAGCGGAGCTGCCTCTAACAAAGTCCGCCACGGACTCAGGAGCAGGAGCAGCCTTGGCGTCGAAATTAGATTTAGTTAACTTTACAAGGTCAACTTAGTGAACCTTAGGGAATGAGCATTGATAAGAATAAATATTTGTGCAGTCTCATTAACTGAGCACCTACTGTGTGTCAGGAACTGTGCAAGGTACTTGGTTTACAGGATGTCATTGAATAACCCTTTGAGTTGGGTTTGGATCACGTTTGGTTAGAGTCGAGAAGGGTTGCTTGGGTCACTCAGTTAAGTGGTTGATCAAGAATCCAAGCGCAGTCTGACCCCTAAGCCCCAACTCTTTCTGCGGCACTGTTTTACATTCCCCGGTGTGGGCCAGAGAGGCAGCCTCGGTCTTCAGCAGCCGAGGCACCACCCCCAGCCTACAAGTCTACCCTCAAGTGGGTCAGGGTGGGGAGGACAGTGAGGGGGTGGTGCTCAGGGAACAAACCTCCATGGCTGCGTTGCAGTCTTCATGAAAGCAGACCCAGAATGCCATGGGAAGACCGGCATTCCTGGCCCCGGCAGAATGGGCTTCTCGGGACTCCTTTGTGTGGGCAGGTCTTCCTTCTCTGCTCTCGGGGACCTCCTGGAAGCCCCTCAGACCACACTCTCAAAGGGAAGCATGGATACTCCCCAGTACATTGTGATCGGGCACCTGGTGGCACACCAGCAGCCATTGAGTGGTGTTATCTAATCCACACCTGAGATCCCTTGATGCGTGGCACTATTCACATCCAGTAGGAAGCTGCTTTCCTCTCCCTCCCTCCTCTCCAAGGACTCCTGGCTGTGCCAATCCAGAAATCCCGGTCCCTCTCTTACTCCCACTTTCCCCATCTGCCCCCTCTTTAGCCCTTTCTCCCAGATTCTGTATAAGTGGACAGGTGTCAGAAAAACCCATTTCAAGCCGTGCACCCCTGAGCAGGCAGCTCTTTGTCCTTTATTGAGAGTTCAGTTTTGTTCTCTGTCAAACAAGGGGAAGAAATCTGCCCGTTTTACCTAACCAGTGGTGAAGCCCCAACAAAATGATGGCTGTCGAGAGAGAGACTCCACAGGCTGGAAAGTGCCGCACAGATACATGGGATTCTTTTTCTTTTGTCTTGAGGCATCTGTGAGAGCAAAACCCAAGCAGAAACAGAACGAGAATCATAATGCTTTCAATAATGGGAGGAATAATTTAATCAATTCTTTCCCAAGCAAAAAAACCCAGGCCACAGCAGGTATAATTCAAACGCAGCTCAAGCTTGTGGTTGAGATGCCTGGAAATTCACAGTCGGTACCCAACCTGGCCCGGACTGCGTGTGACTTAGCAGCAGCGACACTCGCTGGGTGGCCTTAAGCAAGTTACACAACCTCTCTGAACCCCAGATCTTCCACTTCTACAGATGTGTTGTTGCAGAGCTGACAGGGGAAAATGAAACAGTGTAAGCAAATGCACGTGGTATAATGTTTAGACCCATGCGCTGCCTTTGCTAAAGAAGGAGTCTTTGAAGTGGTTATTTTTGTCTCTGGCAAAAATGACATGACAGTTTCTTCTTGCCAGGTATCATTTTCTTGCTGCTGCTGTAACAAATTCCCGCAAACTCGGTGGCCTAAAACAACACGAGCTTGTCATCTGGTAGTTCTGGAGGTCGGATTTCCTTGCCTCTTCCTGCATTTCTTGGTTCAGGTGCCCCTCCACCTTCGAGCCAGCACTGGCCACTTGGGTCTTTCCCCTGCTGTACCGCAGACGTCTGCTTCTACTGTCACATCTCTTTTTCTGACCCTGATCTCCTCCCTCTTTCGGTAATAAGACCCGTGTGGCTACAGTGGGCCCACTCAGATAACCCAGGATAACCTCCTATTTCAAGATCCTTAATTTAATCACACTCCCAAAGCCCTTTCTGCCAAGTAAGGTAACAGATTCACAGGTTCCAGGGACTGGGACGTGGACAGCTTCGGGAGGCCTTAGTTTGCTTACCCCATGTCACAAATGATTACGAGGCTTTATTCTACCTCTGTCCTTCTCCTCCTCTGACTTTCACCCTGAGCTCTGTAAGTTGGGTGCTGGGGAGTCGGAAACCCACGACCCACCCACACCTCATTCCTGGTTCGGTGAGGCATGTTTTTGAGAGGACCAGCTAAAGCTGGAGTGTAGGGTTACCAGATTTACCAAAAATGGTGGGGGGAATGCCCAGTTAAATCTGAATATAAGATAAAGAATGATCCTTTAGTATAAGCATGTCCCAAACATTGCATACCTTGCTGAGAAATGGTAAGAAATATTCATGTTAAATTCAAAGGTAGTTGAGCATCCTGTGTGTTTTTTTGTTTTTTTTTTTTTTTGTGACAACCCTCCTGAGATGCCAATCAACGCAGTGGAAAGGAGTGCTTCCTCTGTGATGCTGCACTGGTTTGTGGGGAACCGAGCTGGCTCGCTCTCAGTACCCACGATAACCAGCTCCATTTGCTTCTTCCACAGTTAGCCATCATTCAGCAGCCATCAAGCCATGTGTCAGGTGCTGTGCTGGGGGCTGGGGACACAGGAAGGCACAATCATCCTCAGGAGCTCAAGGTGGTGAAAGAGAACTGTGGGCAAATGGGTGATGACACTGACCATGGACGTGTGGACCCGGGAGGCCCCCAGCCTGGGGGCAGGGCCACATCGCCCCGCCTCACACTTCAAGGGCATTTCACTTCTCAGCTCGCAAACATCTTTTTTAGATGTCCAGGAAGATGTTTACTGAGGCCCGTCTACACTGACTTAATGCACAGGCCCAGCTTGATGTCTTCTTGATGTCAGTAAGCTTGACTCTGAACCTGAAAACGGGCAGCAGGATTGCTGGAAACCTCAGAACACTTCTTGGAGGGGAAAGAAAAGAGGTCTACTGAGTGTTCCAGAAACTGCATGAGATATCTCACTTCGTCTTCAGAACAACCCCTTGGTAGGCATTATTTTTACCCCCATTTTTAAATTGAGGAAACTGAAATTCCAAACTGGCGGAGCCAGAACAGACCCCGGATCTCTGTAGGGTCCCCAGTGCATTCTTCCCACTACAAAGACCTGCCAGTCTCAGGCAAGGGAAAGTCAGGGGGCTTGAATTTCTCATTCGTGTTTGTGACTTGATTCTGACACCTGTCGCCTTTCTGCCCCCTTAATACCATGGGAATATGGGGAAAGGGGCCTTGGATTTAGTGTCTGAGGTTCGGCTTTTCATCCCGCCCTCATTCCTTATTAGGTAGGTGTCTGCTCTCAGGCAGGTCAGTTTTCCTTTCTGAGACTGGATCGTACCTGCTTTGTTTTCCACTATATTCCCAGCGCCTGGCCCACACTCAGCTCAGTAAATACTCACTGGGCAGGGAATGAATAGATGAAAGAATAATGAGGCTCAGATTCCTCATTTGTGGATTGAGCTTCCTGCTGCTTTCCCTGCTTACTTTTCGGGGTTCCCAGGAGAAAGAATGAGGTGAGACCGCAGTCTAGAGCAGTGCTGTCCAACAGAAAAAGAGGGCAAGTCACAAAAGTGAGCCACATATGTAATCTTAAACTATCCAGTAGCAACCTCGTCCCTCACCCTGCCCCCGCCAAAAGAAACAGGTGGAATTATTTGAATATATTTTATTTAACCCAATATATATGTTTTATAATCATTTACCATCACATGCAATACTATCATTTTAATATGTAATTTATATACACAAAGTTAACGAAACATTTTAGGGTTTTTTTTCATACTAAGTCTTGGAAATCCGGCGTCTTTTACACTCACGGCACACCTGAATTTGGACTAGCTACATTTCAAGTGTTCGATAGCCACACAGGCTGGTGGCGACCACATCGGTCAGTGCAGGTCTGGAGACCGGACGGCCCAGCCTTTTTCCAGAGAAGCCATCAGTAGGGTGTCCTGGGAACACACAGCACCCAGTGCGTGTGTCAGGACTCCTCCACCGAAAGAAACTGGAAGACTAACTACAAAGTCCACCCAGAGGAGTTGGACCAAGCCGAAGAAGCTCTTGCCTTGGTGCCAGTTGGCACGAGCCTCTGCCCAGAGCCCAGTTGGCGCACGGCACTGACCAGGGTGCCAGTTGGCCTTTGCATCCCTCTCTCGGTGCCAGATGGCAGTCCTCTCCGAGCCCGCTGGCCTGGCAGCAGGCAGAGCTCATCTCCGCTTACTTTGGGAGATGGCAGCAGCATTTGAAGGTTGGCAGAGCCATTTTGGTCCCATACTCCTCACATAAAGAATATGATTCCCACCTTGATCCCCATACTCCTCTGTCCCAGTGCCAATGGACCACCATGGGATGTCGATGAGGCCGACTGGTTTCCTTCAGGTGCTTCTTCAAAAGCTTAAGGAGGTGCCCTGACTCCTCTTTCCTCAATGCTCTCTGAAACAATTGTTGGCATCCTCTCTGAGCCATCTCATGATCTAAGCATAGAATGGTACCTTCTTTCACGACTACCACTTGAAGAAGGCAAGGAAGACAGAGCTACCACTCTGTATGGCTGAGCCCTGTCTAGTTCAGCCTTTTCTTTTCCTACCCACACCCACAGCCTCCCAGATTTTTGGGGGAGGCTTGCCTCTTGACCACGGTAGGCCAGAGCAAGCATGAACTTGTGGGCTTGGAGCAGATGCTGCTTCATCAAAGTGTGGGAGTGGTTCCAAGGACACCCAGCGTCCCACCGAGAGTGGGGCCCTGGTACACTTCCACACCATCCACCCAAGCTGGAGTACAGTTGAAAATGGCCAAACATCCCACTGCTTTAGCTGGAGGGAGCTCAGATGTAACCCTGTATCTTTCACCCGCCTTCCTGGGCTCAATAAACATCCTACCCTTCTAGTCCCTGGAGGAACTATATTCCTGTTGCCTTCAGCCCAAATCCAATCTACCAGCCTCTCTCCCTCCACATGGCTAAGATGGCACCAGAAGACTTGTTCATCTGTGGTCTTCCCTTTCTTGCCGATGACAAACGTGTGTCCTGCCCATCGCCATAGCATCTTCTGGCATCAGAGCCTCCCTTCACCCCCCAGCTGTGAGGTCTTGTGTTTGTCTTGGTCTATTTTGGTGAGCTTCTTCCATCATTCTTTTCTGCCCTCCCCCTGCGCTCACCTGCCAGTTTCTTGACTCTGCTGTGCTGCCTTCCTGCCCATCTCTTCTTCCATCACTGGCCAGTCTTTGACACCTTGTCCTTCTTTTGACACCTTTGTCTCGCTTCCCTCCTCAGGCTTCCACTGTGCTCTCACCTGATTCAGGTGTGCCCAGGTAACCTTATCCTTTCCACTCCCTTCATCAGCATATCTGTCCACCCACTGGGATTTCAAAAGCAATCTTGCTGTTGTCTGTAGGGAGCGCTACTCCGTACCAGATGTCTGTATGCTGGGTACTTCACACCCTTCATTTTCAACCCCCACGACCCTAAAAGTAGGTACTATTCTCATTTTAAAACAGGAGGAACACTCAGAAAAATTAAATCACCCAACCGGCTGGGGTAAGATCCAGTGGTGGGTCCAACCGAGGTCTGTGAGGCTCACTCTAGAACACTGGACTCTTTCCGTTTCTTCTTATCATTGATTCTCCTCCTATACTTTCTAGAAAATGTCAAAGAAAGTACTTTGCCTTTTGTAAAGGAATGAGTGGTTGCCAGATGCTTACTATTTTAGCATACTTAATGCTTGCATTTATTCGAGCCCACGGACAACTTCAAACCCCAGTCTAGAGCATGCCTCCTGAACTCAGTCCCCCTACTGACCAACTTACTTAAGTTTGGCTGAGCCCAACAACGCATCATTCTAAGAATTACCTAAGTTTGCCCAGTGAAGAGCGGGCAGGTGCATGAGTGAGTGTTTTGTGCATCGTGGACAAGGAAGACTGGAAGGAAATGGGTCTATTTGAGTCAGAAAAGGGCAGCTCAGAGGGACACATCACGGCTGAAGGGTTTGCGTGTTCTGCAGGACCAATGGGTTGGAAGTTGCAAGGAGCCAGAATTTTGACAATTCAAATTCCAAAGGATAAGAAATACTTTTGAAAAGCAGTGAGAGTCCCATCTCTGGGGGATTTCGAGCAGGACCTGCAAAGCCATCTGTAAGAAATGTTACTGAAAGGATCGCCGCCTAAGGGCAGGACTGGGGGTGGGGGTGGGTCTTTTCAGGACTTAACTAACTGCAAGATGTCCTGGTTTCTCTCGATTTATGTGTAATGCCGTCTTTGAGGATTTTGCGGACAACACCGTGCCTGCTCTATTCCTACCTTCCGTGATGTTATGAACCCATACCACCCCCACCCTTTCTTCCTCCTAGATTGGGCTCGTTCAGCTTTGTTTTGTTTTTGAAGATGCCTCCGTGTCTTGTGCCCTCTCTGGGCTCTCTGGCTCAGTGAGGCCACAACCTCCCCTCTCGGGGATAGATGCACCACAGCCTGGCAACGGAAAATCAGGAGTTTTTCCTTTTATTTCTGATCCTCTCCCGGGCGATGCCCACTGCCTGGGTTTTTCTTTTCTCCAGTGATGCATGGGCTGACATTTCCGGGCAGATTCTCCAGTGACTCCTGTGTTGCTCCTCGGGACAGCTCTCCTGGCATCCTGCTTGCTGTTATTTAATTGCCCCAAACATATCACCAGACACTTGTCAGTGCTGAATCCCATCTGACTCCCCTGCTAACTCAGTCTCACTGTGGCCTCCCCCGGTTTCTCCTGGGAGTATTGGCTAACCTGAGAGCTCAGTGTTTTCTGTAATCTTGAAGATCTCCCTGAGCACACCTCTTCAGATTATTTATAAAACGCTAAATCACAGGTTCTGGTTCTGTCTCTAGAAAATACTTTTATATCTTCATCTAGAAATGTGTCCCTTTGTTCTTATCTTCCACTTAATGTCCCTGAGAAGTGCCATATTTGGGAGGAACCTCAATTCCATGGCATTAAAACTGATTAAGTCTTCGGTGTGGAACCTTTGAGATTTTTTTAAAAATCACACTGTATTCCCTGATCGAACCCTTCAAAGAATAAAATCATCCAGGCCTGATCTCCTCCAGAGGAGCCCTCCCTCTGGGTAACAAGTTACTCTTATGTTCTCGAGACTTCCCCTTTGGTTATGGCTGCTGCCAGTGTCTGAGACGTGGGCATGAGCCTCCCTGGGAGGTGGTCACCAGGCACCATTCTTGTTCTTAGAGGTCATTTGCCAGGGACCCTGGGGCGTGGAATGGGATGGGGAACAGACCAGGCAGCTCTGTGGTGATTTAGCCGGGGTCCCCTTCCTCTCCCACAGAGGTGGATGAGTGCTCCTGGCCAGATCACGGCGGGTGTGAGCAGCGCTGTGTGAACACTCTGGGCAGCTACAAGTGCGCGTGCGACCCTGGCTACGAGCTGGCTGCCGATAAGAAGACGTGTGAAGGTTGGTGTTGGACCCACCAAGCTAGAATGAGACAGGGTAAGGGACAAGTTAGGAGAAGTGGGGAGGAGAGGGGGAAGCCGGCTGGCTGTGAGGTGACACGATCTGTGGTGGGTGATGTCCCCGGCTCTCGGAGGGAAAAATAGCTCCACAAAGTCACCCACGTGCGAGGGGGCTGCCCAAATTACGAGGACTCCATCCCAGGCGCTGACGGGTTCATTTTCTTCCGTGACCGTGAACACTTCACATGATTATCAGATAAAAAAGAAAAGCAAAGAAAAACTCTGCGCCCTTAGGTGTGACTCAGCTGATAGCTCATTTCACTTATTCCATTTCTACCTGCCTGGCGTTCCGTTTTCCTTGCCCACCTGGCTGACCCTGCTTGTTCGTGTAAGCCAGGTAAAGTGCACAGCTCGGTACAAACATTGCCAAGGCTCCTTTGGTCCAAGTCATGTGGAGTCCCCGGCTATGCCCCTGAGCGACAGGTAAGCACGCGTGTGTTGTCATCATTTTAAAAAGCGTTAAAGGCTTGTCCTCAGCTTCATCCCTCCAAATGCTCAGCTGAAGCCGACTAGGAGAAACGCTGCGGGATTAATCAGTTCAGATTGTCAACCTTTCTCTTTTTCTTTCTTTTTCTTTTGTATTAAAGAACAGCCCGCTTATTGCTGCTTGGGGGAAATCGCAGTCACTTGGAACGAAAACCAAATGAGTCTTGCTTCTGTTTCTCCCGTGCAGTGGCCTGTGGCGGTTTTATTACCAAGCTGAACGGAACCATCACCAGCCCTGGGTGGCCGAAGGAGTATCCTACAAACAAAAACTGCGTCTGGCAGGTGGTGGCCCCTGCTCAGTACCGGATCTCCCTCCAGTTTGAAGTGTTTGAACTGGAAGGCAATGATGTATGCTTCTGCGCTCTAATTCCTTGTGTGGGGACGTGGCTCGGGGCTGCAGACCAGCGAGGGGCTCGGCAGGCAGGGACGTAGCTTCCTATAGTCATACAACCTTTGCGGGGCAGAATCTGGGAGCGTTTGGTGCAGCAGTTTCAGCTGTCCGTCCTCTGCAGACATGGTGCCTTGGTCCTCTTGTCACTGACGGACCCAAGGAGAATCAGGACCAGAGTGGAGGAGGCAGGTCTTGGGGGTGGGAGACGGTCAAGACAAGGATGTCCCCTGGGGTAGGAGTCTGGGGGTTAGCATCCTACTGAGGGTAACGGAGGGGGTGAGATGCACCCGGGGACCAGGATGGTATGAATTGCCTGTCTCCTCCTTTGGGCAGTGGTCATGGGATGACCAAGTCGGCCAAGGCCCAGGTAGAGCCCTCCAGCCAGAGTGCTAGTCGCGAGAGCCCCATGTTGCCTGCGCGTTGGGCCAGAGGGACCCCAGTAAGAGTTGAGAAGCCCCTCCCTTCTTCTGGATGAGGCTGAGCCGGTCTGGCCCCTAGGCAGGGTGTGGCTGTCAGGAAGGGGTCCTGCACTGACTGTGGGGTGGGGCCTCAGGAGGGCTGGGCAGCTCCCCGTGGCGCTCCCTTGCAGGTCTGTAAGTACGACTTTGTGGAGGTGCGCAGCGGCCTGTCCCCCGACGCCCGGCTGCATGGCAAGTTCTGCGGCTCCGAGATGCCCGAGGTCATCACCTCCCAGAGCAACAACATGCGTGTGGAGTTCAAGTCAGACAACACGGTCTCCAAACGGGGCTTCAGGGCCCACTTCTTTTCAGGTGTGGGGGCTTGGAGGCCAGGTCCCAGGCCGAGGGGGACATGGCTGTGTAGGCTCTCAGCCTCGGGGGCACCTGCTCACCCCCTCTCTGCCCACTGCCCCTGCCCTCACAGTATTTCAGCCTTGAAGGTGGCGTGCCCGGATCCGGGTTGTGTTTGTTTTGTTATTTTTTTATATTGGTGGTTATATTATTACAGGGCTGTCGTAACAAACTGCCACAAGGTGGGTGGCTTGAAGTCACAGGGATCTCTCCCAGTCCCGGAGGCCAGAAAGGTGTATTGACTTATGTATTTTTGAGACACAGTCAAAAATTGACTGGGGTGCCTGGGTGGCTCAGTTAAGTGTCCGACTTCAGCTTGGGTCATGATCTGCAGTTTGTGGGTTCGAGCCCCGTGTCAGGCTCTGTGCTGACAGCTCGAAGCCTGGAACCTGCTTCAGATTCTGTGTCTCCCTCTCTCTCTGCCCCTCCCCTGCTCATGCTTTCTCTCTCTCAAAAATACATAAACACCAGAAAGTGCTTTGGGAAGTGCCCATCACATAAATATTCAACACATGGCAGTTATTTTTATTATTGTTACTATTATTAATATTAGCCTATCCTTTAAGGAGTTCCTTGTTTTGGCAGGAAGCAGGGGTAAAGAATGTATATATATATATACACACACACACACACACACACACACACACATATATATACATGTATATATGTGTGTGTGTGTGTGTGTGTGTGTGTATATATATATATATATATATATATATATACAGGGGAGGCTCCCTGATGGAGGCTACTTTTGAGCAGAGTTCTAAGGTGGGAGGGACATTCCCAAGTTGGCATTCCCCCTCAGGAGAGTCTGTTGATCTCTTCAGACAAGGACGAGTGCGCCAAGGACAACGGCGGGTGCCAGCACGAGTGCGTCAACACGTCTGGGAGCTATCTGTGCCGGTGCAGAAATGGTTACCGGCTCCACGAGAATGGGCACGACTGTAAAGAAGGTAAGGCTAGACCGCAGCTGGGAGGCACGGCTGACCTTGGCCGCCAAGGTGTGCACATGTGTAAGAGTGAGAGCGAGGGGCCTTTTTGGTCTGCCGAGCCCTCAGCGTCTGCCTTCCCTCCTCCTTGACCTCCTGCTGAAGGGTGGCTTTCCCCAGGAGGCTTGCAGGGGCCCTCAGGGGCCCTCCTGGAGTGATTATTGCAAAGTGGTTACACCCCCAGGCTCTAGAATCAGACCATCTAGGTTTAAACCCTGACTCTGCTACTTACTGGCTTTGTGACTTTGGGCAAGTTACTTAACCTCTCTGAGCTTCAGTTTCTTCTTCTAAAAGAGACTAAACATACCCCCTTCTTAAAGGTGTACGGGGATTAAATGAAAGCATGCCTAGAAAGCACTTCAGACAGTCTGGCACCTATTAAGCACTGAAATGTCAATGCATATCAACCATCTATATCATAATAGTAGTTGCCATATGCAGGTCTGATAATAAAACGGAATTGGAAAAAGATTGCTCCCTGCTCCATTTACTACTCAGAGTTCAGGGCCAGATGCCTTTGAATGTCCAGTCATTCTGGAAAGAGCCTCCTTCTGTTATCACCCTGCCTATGAAGGGAGTTTAGGCATCTCTGATAAGCACCCGGGCCTCTAGGCCTTGGCCCCAGCACAGGGCCCCACAGAGGGCGTCAGGAGGAAGGAAGATGTGAAGAATGTTTGCTCCCTCGGGACAAACATTTCAAGTTAGGAGATTTGCCTAGGATGCACAGAGTCTGATCAGGCCTACCTGACGTGTTACAGGATGAGCCAAGACAGCTTCAGAAGCAGGCCACCCTCCAAGCCCAGCTCTGTGACACAGACATGGGCAGTAGTGGGCTGGTTGGGAGGCAGGTTGGAAGAACTTGGAAGAACCTGTCATCCCGGAACTTAAAAGTCTCTGTCAGATTCCTGTGAGGTGGGCCTGGGTCAGAACGAAGCTTCCCTCCGGTGGTGTGAGGGAGGCCAGGAGGGATTTAACCCCACTAAGGCCGTGCCAACTGAACAGCTGCTGCCTTCCTATGGGGCGGGGGTGTGGCAGCAGATGTTCCAGAAGCTGAGCCCCTGTCCCTACTGGCATTTGTGCTCTGTGTGGCTGCAGAGTGGAGGCAGCAATGAGCAGAAACCCCCTCCCTCTGGTGCCTGCCCCCTCCCCCTTCCCCTTCCCCTCAACTGCCCCCTCCAGCAGCCATGGGGCGGGGCAGCATTGGTTGGCTACGCAGGGGTGGTACACGCTCCCTCTGTTCCCCAACCATTTACAGCAAAGGCAGGCCTGGGTTCAAGTCCTGGCCCCGCCCCTCCCCAGCAAGTCACCCCCCCACCCCGCCCAGCCCCACAAGTTATTTTCTCGTTTGGAAAGTGAGAAGGATCAGAAGAGAGAAAGCATTCAGAATGCTTGGCATAGTGCCCAGCCCAGAGGAGACACATTCCAAGTGTTGACCGAAATGCTACACACTGAGCAAGTCGTGGAACCCGTCTCTGCTAATTGCACCATAACCAGGGCGACCTCTGTAGTCTCCAAATGAAACTGCTTTGAAAATCTGAAAGAAGTACAGGCAGAAGGCATAGTGATGGGGGCGCCTGGGTGGCTCAGTTGGCTAAGCGCCCAACTTTGGCTCAGGTCATGATCTCGCAGTTTGTGGGTTCGAGCCCCATGTCGGGCTCTGTGCTGACAAGCTCAGAGCCTGGACCCTGCTTCAGATTCGGTGTCTCCCTCTCTCTCTGTCACTCCGCCACTTGTGGTCTGTCTCTCTCTCAAAAAAATAAACATTTAAACAATTTTTAAGAAAGAAAGCACAGTGATGAAGACCTCTGTTGGTACTTGCTAAACCGTTTACATGTATCATCTCATTTAATCCATGTATCCCCCTACCAAGCTGGCACCCTTTTACAAATAAGGACACCAAGGCTTAGGTGAGTGCCCAAAGTCCCACAGCTTGAAGGCAGTGGGAAAGTCCTTTTGACCCGGTGCCTGTGGTCTTGACCACCAACTACCGTATGTCCAATGATAACCACGACCTGAATGGTGATAGTGCGAAAGATGAGCCATCTGAGCCCACAGGAAGGCAGCGAAACCAAATAAATCAACAAATCTCTAGCCAGGGGACATTTGATTCAGGCTGACCCCTGCCCCCACTTTTGGTAATGACCACATGACAAATAAGAAGGAGAGATGGAGACTCCCCCAGAGGGCCTCTGGTGCTGCCCACAAGTGAACTGCTTCTCTCTGCATGTGTCCCCCCATCGCCCCTAGCTGGCTGTGCGCACAAGATCAGCAGTGCAGAGGGGACCCTGGCGAGCCCCAACTGGCCTGACAAATACCCCAGTCGGAGGGAGTGTACCTGGAACATCTCTTCAACCGCGGGCCACAGGGTGAAACTCGTGAGTCATTTTCATAGTTTATGGACAACACGGACTTTGGTTTCAGAGGCATGTGGCTGTGAGTCTCTGTGCTGCCACTTTCCAGCTCTGAAACTTGGGAAAGTTACTCAACATTTCCAGAACTCAGTTTCATTATCTGGAAAATGGGGATGCTAATGAACCCCCCCTCGCGGGCTGCTGTGCAGATTAAGAGAGGACACACACACAGCTCTCAGCACAGGGCGGCGGTGAGAAAAGCCCTCTAAAGAGCACCTGTTCACAGCGGTACCGGTATGAGGTGACTTTCACGGCACAGATCGGTAGAGCTATTTCATATTTGCTTGTTTCCAGTTGTAATTTTTGACAAAACAATACATTCTCAGGGTTAAAAAAAAGTAACCAGTACAGAGCGTTGGCAAGTGGGAATCAAAAGCTTCTAGATCTCCCACGGCCACTCCAGAAATGACCTCTCTGAGCGCTTTTTGGAAAATCTTTCCAGAAATTTCCTATGCATACACAATAGTGTATGTACATGCATGGGAAAAATATATGTTTCTTCTTGCCCAGACTTCTCCAGTGGATGCTTATTATTATCCGTATTTCTCTAGAACTTACATTTTAAAAAATTAACAGTAAGAGATTAAGTTATTTATGCTAATTCTCTCTTGAGTTAAAAAATATGTATCTTCCAGGCATTTCCTTAAAGTCCCTCGTGCATTTGATTGTATGTGTGCGTACCATACTTGGTTATTTCAAAGGAGAAACTAGTCTGTGGTACCAATCTCGTTTCTCAGCCCCCAGAGTACCCCAGATCCTGGAGTGTAAAACTCTCTTGCTAGCTGGAGAAGGTATACTCCAGACAGACGTTTTTTAAAAGGGTCTTTCTGACTCTGAGGTTTGTGAGCTCTTCAGAAGGCACATAGATGTTCCTCCGAAATATGGGCCAATATAATGCGGGGAGAATGGGAGAGAACAAAGGAGGTCGTGAAGATAAGCAGACAATGGCTCCGGGGACTTTCGAGGGTGTTTGCTGGCAGGTGAGAGAGGGGAGGACAGGTACGCGATGGGCCCCCAGAACAGAGCGCAGGTGCTGGTGTCTGTCTGTGCCAGGCCCAGGGCAGTGAGGGGTGGCGAAGACAGAGCCCACGACCACAGGCTGCTCACAGCGGGCACCCCATGTGCATGGCTGCCCATGGGGGAAATGTGGCGGTGGCCTTCCTGGGTGTCAGAACAGCCTTGAATCTGGGTGAGGGTGAACTAGAGTGCCTTAGAGTAAGGCACTCCTTCCCCAACGCTGCCTTCTGCGGGAGAAGGTTCCCAACAACATTCTTCTCGGCTGCGGGCTGAGGAATGGCGCCCCCTGGGGGTGGGAATGTGCAGCCTGCACAACTGGAAGTCGTGCTTCTAAGGGGCACAAGATTTTAGCAGTTGCTAAACGTCTTCCTCTTCTTTACAGTGCTAAGGAAGCAACTGATCCAGTGGCCAGAGTTAGGCCAGATCTCAAATTTACAAGTTCTCTAGTAAAAAAAAAAAAGCTCCCTTGGGAAGTGCATGGTGGATATACTGATCATGCTCTATCTTTTTGCTTACGCAAAAATGTAATGCTTACACATTTTTTTGCTTACACAGAAAATGTGAATCAAATACTTCCCAAGAAGCTGGTGTTTCACTGTATGGGCACCACAACAAGGTGTCTCATGGGTGTCCCTCTCATTGCCTCACCCACCCTGATGCCGCTGGTCCCCCCTCCTGCTCTTGCCCACTGTCTCTGTACCACCCTCCACCCAGCTCCCTTTCTGTAAGGTGTGAAGGGCTTTGCTCATTCCTATTGTGTTTATCATTCCTACACTGATCAGAGCCCACACTGCTAATGACCCCTCTCCATCTCCATCCCTGTCCTGTCTCTCCAGAAACTTTCTTATGAATTCAGACCCTCCTTACCAACCCCATCCCCCCAAGTCCTCTCTTCCTGCTCTGTCATTTGGTTCACGCCTTCATTTAACACTGTCCCCTCTCACCTTGTCCCATCTCCCTGGAAGCCATGGGCAGGCCATAAGTCATTCAGCTGCCCAGTCCCTGGTGAACGGCCTAGAATTGAGGGGCTCCTCTGGCCAGCTTTGGGGGACGGTTTTCAGGGGGCAGGGAGGAGGTAGGCAGTATAGCCTGGTGATGGTTAGGAGTGTGGGCTGGAGTCAGGCTGGCTGGGGCTCACGTCCAGCTCCCTCCTCCTCTGGCTGTGTGAGTTTGGGCAAGACACTTTTCTAAGACTCACTTTCCCCTTCTGCACATTGGGTGTAATACTAGCTCACAGCACCATCAGAATTGAGAAAATGTTCGTGAACATTTGGCACAGGACTCTGCATGGAAAAAAACCCTCCTCGAATGCCAGACACTATGAGGGTGCAGACACAGAGCAGCGAGCACTTCGTACAGCCTCATCCACATCACTCATGGTCAAGTATAGTCCAGAGGTTAAAGGCAAGGGCTCTGCAGGTAGACCTCCTGGCCTTGGCCCAGTTCTACCACTGGGTGACCTTGGGCAAGTCGCCTGACTTCCCTGTGCCTCAGTTCCCTCATCTGTAAAATGGGGGTTGTAGTTGTAGACACAGCACAGGGGCGTGAGGATTATTCGAGGTTATATTTGTGAAGCGCTTAAAACAGCTCCTGGCGCAGAGTGAGCACTTGGCCATTGCTGCTGTCGGGGCTGACAACAAGCATCTCAGCTCTGGGAGCCCAGCCATCTCACCTGCAAAGTGCTCACAGCAGCAATCGCTCATGTAACTGCCTCGTGGGGGTGCCTGGGGACCAGCAGAGGGCTCGAGTTGAGACTCTCGCTGTAGATGTCGCTGTCCTCACCTGGGCGCCATGCCCCCTACGAGGCTGGTGGGGGCAGACGAGTGTCCTGCCTCGCCCCATCCTCTCCCAGCCCCCAGAGAGGCGGCCCCCACCCCAGCTGAGTGCCAGGCCCCTGCCTCACTTTCTGCTCTTCCGTTCCCCAGACATTTAACGAGTTTGAGATCGAGCAGCACCAAGAATGTGCCTACGACCACCTGGAGCTTTACGACGGAGCCGACAGCCTGGCGCCCATCCTTGGCCGTTTCTGTGGCAGCAAGAAACCAGACCCCGTGGTGGCTTCAGGCAGCAGCCTGTTCCTCAGGTTTTATTCGGATGCCTCTGTGCAGAGGAAAGGCTTCCAGGCAGTGCACAGCACAGGTACGTGAGCGAGGATGCCCAGCCGCCCGCTGATGTCCATGTAGACTGGAGACAGACGGGTGACGGCGGCAGGGAAGGAACTGCCTTTCATTCTGACTCTTGGGGGGTAGGAGGCGTGTGATCAAATGTCCCTTCAAAAATGAAACGTGGGCAACCATGAGGGGAAGGGTGGTTTTCTCTTAATGTCCTTAATCGACAGCATTTGAAGTGGGCAATCCCGTTGCTGGTGTCGCATTTCTTTCCTCTCTCCCTTCCTTCCTCCCATCCTCTTTTCAAAATTTATCTGTAATTTGGCTGGTCTGTGAAATCCGAAAGTCTGGGAGCTGAGTGGTGGGGAGCAGCCCTTTTCACCCTCTAAGGACAAGTTCTGGAAAATGGAAAATGGTTCTTTATCTATTATTTTTCCTCCACTTAAAATGTAAATAGCTCTATTTGGTCCTTTGGAGGAAAATGTATATGCGTGTAACTAACACATCTATTTTGTTAAATAGAAGAATGTCAGTAAGAAAATGGGCTCTGCTCTTTAGCCATTAAAACATTACTCACAGAAATAACCGACTCTCTGATCCCGGTGTTAGACTGTGGCCCTTTGCCAAAGCAGTGGCTGCCCGTGGCCCACTTGGAGTCTGAGCTCATGATCCCGGGACCCTGTGAGCTTTAACAGCCCCCTCCCCACCCAGTTTATTTTCAGAGCCAGAAGATACGAATCAGGAAAAACAAAATGACACCCGGCACCCTTAGGTGGTTTAGCTTGCCCACCTAGAAAACACTTTGGTGTCTGCAGAACTCTTCCAAGCTCCTTGAGGGTTCCAGCTTCCCCTAGGGAAGGTTAAAAGCCATTGACTGGTGACTCTACCCTCTAGTCCCTACAGAAAAAAGTAGGTCAGGGTCCCAGCAGGAAATGAATCATTATTTGAGGAGAATTTTAAAAGGGACTGTTTAGAAAGGGGCAGGCAGGGTGTGGGGACACCATAAAGAGCAGTGCAGTAGCCAGGACCGGGAACTACATGGGGGTGGGGGCAAGGGGTGATACCCCAGGCCAGGATGCCCAAGGAGGGAGTATGCAAGCAGAGTAACCCCCCTCCCCCCACCTGGAGCTGTGCCCTTCAGTTGAACAACACAACCTGTGGTGACCAGGCAGGGAGGGAGCCTGGGATTAAACACCCTGACCTCTCTCCTCCCTCCTCTCATTTGCTGGTGTTCCCCATGGCTGAACCCAACCCAGAAGGCGGAGGGCAAGGGGGCTAGTCCATGTGGGCCTAGAGGTCAGCCTCCGGAGGCCCGGAACAGGTGGGGAAGAATGGAGAGAGGATCTGGCAAGGCAGATAGAAGGCATCCTGCCCTGCGCTGCGCCCATTTCATTGCCACCCATGTCACGTCGGGGACTCGAAATTTCCCAAAGACAGTTCACACCTGGAGGAGATTCTAAACAAGAGCACAGGGAGGGTTAAGAGTCGGCTGTCTGGGGGCGCCTGGGTGGCTCAGTCGGTTAAGCGGCCGACTTCGGCTCAGGTCATGATCTCGCGGTCCGTGAGTTCGAGCCCCGAGTCGGGCTCTGTGCTGACAGCTCGGAGCCTGGAGCCTGTTTCCGATTCTGTGTCTCCCTCTCTCTCTGACCCTCCCCCATTCATGCTCTGTCTCTCTCTGTCTCAAAAATAAATAAACGTTTAAAAAAAAAAAAAAAAAGAGTCGGCTGTCTGGCAGGACTGGGGCCGGCTGGGCCTGCGGGTGTTACCAGACAGTACAGCAGCCACACCCTCAGGAGCTGCCTGCCCCCCACCCCCACCCCGTCCCCCACCCCGGGGTGTGGAGCACCCTGAAGACAGGCAGTGGAGGAACTTACCTTCAGAATTTCTGGTGCTTTCTAATCTCAGACCACTCTCATGTATCCATTTATATTATGTGGTCTCAAGTGGCCTAGACAAGATAGTGTGGGACCCAGGCCAACCAGAGTCACCATCCTAGTCAAAAACCCAGAAGCCAATGCTACAGAATACAAGGCCAAAGCATGCGGCCCAGCTCACCTGTGGGCGCCCCCCCTCCCCGCCCCAGGAGCCTCAAAGTCAGCTATAGTCAGCCCTGTCAGATGCACGAGCAAGTCAGTCCATAATCTGAGGTTTCTAGATTTGAGAGCTCACCTGGAGGTCTGATGTGCTTTTGGTGCCCTCTGTTGACAACAGTTACAAATTACGGTAAGTAGGTGGGGCTCCGGAGCCCTTCTCAGGCGCTTCTAGCACTTCCAGGTGATTATTAAGTGGTAAAGATCCAGCCAGCCAGCTTTTTCCAGAAGCATGCTCGGGTATTCCCGGAGGCCTTATGCGGCCCAGCCTGGGAACATAGGATCTTGGCTGGTAAGGGCCAATTTGGACCCTCACAGTAAGCCCTGAAACTCAGACCTTTCGGCCTCTATGTACGCCTCTGTAAAATGGGATGATGAAATTTGCCAGACTTTCCTACAGGGCACTGGCGAGGCCTCGTACAGAAAGCTGGCCTGCGTGCATGCGGGTGTGGAGAGAGAAAGCCCAGGCTGGGAAGGGGGTGGGGGCGCCGCACGGTTCTCGGTGCCAAGGAGGCGTGGCGACTCTCTCTCCGCTCCAGAGTGCGGGGGCAGGCTGAAGGCCGAAGTGCACACCAAAGAGCTGTATTCCCACGCCCAGTTTGGGGACAACAACTACCCGAGCCAGGCCCGCTGTGACTGGGTGATCGTGGCGGAGGACGGCTATGGCGTGGAGCTGATATTCCGCACCTTCGAGGTGGAGGAGGAGGCTGACTGTGGCTACGACTACATGGAGGCCTACGACGGCTACGACAGCACCGCGCCCAGGCTCGGCCGCTTCTGCGGCTCCGGGGTGAGCGCCCCGGTTGCGGGGCCCGGGACCAAGCATGACGATTCAGAGCGTGAGGTGCCGCGGGCGCGGGGTTGGGTCCCAGCCACTCCTGCCACTCGTTAGCACCAGCCAGCGGGATACAAACAGGGAGAGCAGTCGGAGAAGAGTGGGGTGGAGGGGGTGGCCTGGAACCAGATCAGGAGGGCCTCACACTAATGTCGGCTATGTAAGAGCGTTTTCCTGGAGGATTTTCCTACTATTTTTGCAAAGGATTTCCTTCCCCCAAATCCTCATTTTCATTTGGCCTTCAGGCTTAAAAAAAAAATTTTTTTTTAAATCATGCTTTTGTATATCCCGTATTTTGACAATTCTCTTCCCAAGCAACTCCAAGCTCCTCCGATATCCCGAATCACTCTTACTGTGAGCACAGAGCTATGCTCCAGATCATCATCATTCTTCTCGTTACCTTTTCTTTCCTCAGCCTCCAACCCTGGACGGGGCACGCCTGTTTTGTTCACTATTTCCCCAGCACCTGACCCAGAGCCTGGCATACAGTTGGCACTCAGTGCAAGTGTGTGGAGGGGCCAGTACAGGGCCCCGGTCACTCTCTGGCTGCACCACACTGGGCATGCTCACACTGGCCCCGCCCCTCCTTGTCTCTGCCTCCAGGGCTGGTTGTACAAGCTTCTTTGCTATTGGCTGAAATTGCATCAGATCATTTTGGAGTCACTAGTGCTGCTTTTGCTGATCGGAACCTCAAAATGGCGTTTATATCAGTCTCTGAATAATTTCCCGTTATCTTCCCTCACCCTCCCAAAAAGAAAGGATGGCAAAGTGGGACGCAACCAATGCCATGCCTTTAATAAAGTCTTTGAAACTATGGGGTCCGTGTGCGGAGGAAAACCTTGGAGAGTCCTGAACAGTGAGATGTGTGGGAAGCCCAGTTTGGTCCCACTGTGACCTGGCAGACAGCAGCCTCGGAACCTGGCTCCCCCGTTCATTGACCCCCTTGGCCAAACCTTTCTAACAAAGGTAGAGGTTCCTTCCCACGTTTTGTCCTTGGATGGGACATAGGCTGAATCCGTGGGCTTTGGTGTTTGGTCTGCTGGAAGACACATCACAACGTGACCCTAGAGCTGGCGGATGGTGGGGGTGGGGGTACCTACTTCACAGTCAGACCTGAGCTTGGGTCCTGTCTAGCTGTATGAACTTGAATTTCAGTTTCCTTAAGTGTAAAGTGGAGATCACACCACCTTATAAAGTTGTCGTAAGGTTTATATATGAGGTAAGATCCGAAAGTACTTAGAGCAGTTCCTGGCCCATCTGTACCAGTAATAACCAGTAGATTCTATGTGAGCTGTGCATCTAGGATTGTCTTGAAAAAGTGGGGCCTGGGGAGCTCTTAGGAGCCGAATTGGCAATGTTCTCCTTTGAAAAGGAACTTGTTTTGATGCCCTTCAGAGTCTCTAATGCCAGGGACGCCTCATGACAGCACTGGCCTTCCTATGTTCTCATGTAACTTCTGTCTCATCCTCCGTATTTAAAACTCCAACCACAGCCAACTGACCTAAAGTCCCCCTGGTTTTCTCTTGCCCTTCCCTCAGCCACTGGAAGAGATCTACTCGGCAGGAGATTCTCTAATGATTCAATTCCACACGGATGACACCATCAATAAGAAAGGCTTTCACGCCCGATACACTAGCACCAAGTTCCAGGATGCCCTGCACATGAAGAAATAATGTCGATGTTCTTGAAAGACAGGAACTGAGAATGTTTTTTGTAACAATAGCACCTTGTGAATCTGCCCTAAACCGGTGTATAGTATTTTTCTCAAAAACTCAAAATCTAGTGTTGGAGGTCTGTCTCTGATGAAGTTTGGCCAACAAGGACGAGGGAAGATGTTTTTTGATTCTGGCTACAACATTATCAGTCATGGGCTCTTAAGATTAAGGTTTTGAAGTTACTTACCATTCAAGCTACGCCTGGTCATACTCATTCCCTTTGTCCCATGCTCCTCTGGGGCAAGAGGCCGGCCTTTGGGTTGGTCATTCCTCTATTTCTGGGTGTGCTTCGGTAGGTGCCAGGCAGCGTGACTGTGTCCTGAAGACTCAGGCTGTTTTCCGTCTACACTGGGCAGTGAGGATAAGAGCTTGGCCATGGCTGAGTTGTTACTCACCGGCTTGGCTGGAGACTTTGGCTTTCTATCTGCCAGGGACTTGTCAGCCAGGAAACCTGAGAATATGGATGTCAGGACTAAAAAAGGACTCACAGTAAGCAGTGCACAGAGAGAGCTTGAGTATGAGAATCGTCGTCACAAAACTAGTTGACATCAAGCCTTCGGTCTGTGTCATCGGCATTCCTTGCCACTTTGGGATTCCCTCATCCCTAACTGCACTAGGAGGCTGAGGCATCCACTATTAATTCCAGGAACATATTTGCCGGTGAGAGACCCCAGTTTGCCGAGAAGAAAACATCCTGGATCCTCCTGATACTCCTTTACTGGCTGACTTTGAGAAGATGCCACCCATGCTTGGGATTCCATGGGCCTAGAAGACCATTTCCTCCTCCAGCTTTAAAGGCACTTCCTGTGGTTGCCCTTGACTTCTTGACAACTGATTCAAACTGCATTTGCAAGATGTGCAAAGACAGCCTATGAAGGACCAGTTCAGGTCCCTCGTGGGGTGAACACTGTTGAAAACTGGTTAATTAAAAGTTATGTAAGAATCATCATCTGTGGGACAAGTCAACTTTGTGACTAACTTCCTGTCAGCAGTCAGGTTAAAGAGTGCATTGGTAACTTTGCTCAGGCTAACTAGTATTCAGTCACCAACTTGCAATCAGAATTCACCACATTGGCACATGTTCTAGAGAGGTGTAGAGAATGTTGTTTACATAATTTTAGAACCTCCAGGTGGACTTCAAACAGTGAGGTAGTTTTGAATGGCATTTCATTAAGGCATCTATGGGCATTATGAGCTAAAAGCTGTGGTATGTTAGCTTTAAAAGAGTATTTATGTTGGAATCATTTTTAAATAATGTTTACATAACCGTAAGTCCTGTTTGGTTGGTATTGAACACAGGACAGCACAGAGAGTGTTTTCCGTGAGACCTGAGATAGCTCCCAAGCGCCAGAATTCCTTTGGGATGAGACAATGGCATTTTAAACAGAGTGTTCGTAACATCTTAAAAGTTATATTTTTTAAAGATCAGAATATGTCCCCAGAGGACTATGCCTAATTAAAATGATGGCTGGGAGTAAAACAAACAAAGGATAGTACAAAGAAAGGTAGAAGAAATGCATGGAAATATATTTTTTTCCTTAAAACAGAAAAAAATGCAAAGTATTATTATTAATAATAATATATGTCTGTATATATGTATGTATGTAAAGGATCAGCTGTCAGAGCCTTAATCAATGCAGTGTGACAAATGCCGATCGTAGCTTTACTGAGCGGGCCCTCCTGGACCAGCCCTGATTTTCTGTGTCTCCTTCGCCACACCCTCTCTTGGCCCTGATGGAGATTTGCCCGCATTCTCAAGTCCTGGTGCATCACAGACCCTGCTGGGGGGGTGGGGTGGAATTCGACTCAGCAACGGGAGCCCCTTGTTTCCTGGTTCAACCCACCCGCTAGGGTGGATCCCATCTCTCAGATTTTTGTATTTTCTGGGGGTTTACCTTGTCTCATCTTATCTGTCAACGCTGGGACTGAAATCAGGATATATAAGGTGGCTGTTAGAGGTCTCTTTCCTACGACATGAGCATTCTGTAGTGTCAACCTTTAGAAGCCTAAATAAGATCAACGAATTCCATGGAAGAGTGGGAGCAAATGAGAAACAGAGTTGGCCGTGCCTCAGCATTTGCCTCATGAAACAATGGTACTTATTTTTATCTCTTTAGTATGAATATTTTCAAAAACACACAACTTGGCCAACTTGAAACAATGGGACTCTCATGAAAACCTTTATTTAGGCCTTCTGTGAGTGACGTATTCCCAGACAAGACAAGCACTGATTCAGCTGGGGCCGGCCAGACCGCTCCCCTGGGAGCTCACAAGGGGATTGACGCACTGGCTTCAAGTGAGAAGGTCCACTGGGCAGGAAGACCCAGGCCCCCTGCTGAAGGGGGACATTGCTACAGCCTGCTTTGTCCTTTAGTCGGGGGCTTGGCCTTGGGGATGTCTGGAGCTCCGAGACCTGCTTCCTTCTGTTCACAGAATTCCCTTGATGACCTGATGAAATGTGTGGGGTCTGGGTCATCAGCCTGGTCCAATTCTGGTGTGATCTGCTCTGGCAGAAGCTAGAACCTGAATCCCAGGGCGGGGAAAAGGTCTGGAATTAACTTTAGCCTGTGGAGTTTCTCCAAACAGAGAAAATGAGGCTGTGCATTGATTCACCGTAAGACCGTTTTCCTCTAAAGCTAACTTTCGTATTACTCATGAAACACTCGGCTTGTTTAAATCATATGCAAGAACCCTGTTAACTAGCAAATTCACACTGGGATTTGCTGTTGATCTGGTCCATTTGATGATAATTCGTGGTATTGTCGTTCAGTTTGCGAACAAATGTTCCCTTGACTTCCACTCCCTTGTTTTCCAAGTTCCCTTGATAGACAGAACCTCTGAAAAATAATCCCAAATGCCTAAAAGGTTTCTTTTTAAAAAAGAAAAACTGTGTAGAGTGCACTCTATAAATATATTGTATTTTTTATTTTGTGTAATTTTACATTTTGTGAAATGTTAGTTTCAAAGAGAAAAGCAGAGAGGAGCTAACATGTCTGTCTAGGAAGAATTGTCTCATTAAAGAATGTGGCTTCATTGATGTGTCCTGGGTTTGTATTACTAGTTCAGACAAGCTTGGTCCTCTTGATGATATTTTCTCCAATGTCCCAGGACTTGAACATATGAAAAGGGGGAGCATCTCAGTGGCTTTCTATTCTCAGGTGAATACCCAGTGCCTGGTCAAGAGCAGAGCTCCCTATTGGACCCAGAAAGTCAGGAGCGAAGCTCAAGATGGCTTCAAAGTTGCCGCCTTTCTTGAACCCAAACAGGCTTGAAATCTGACACCAGACTTGTTGCGGAGCCTGGTACTGTGATGACCGAGCTAGATGTGGTAGACAGACACCATTTGTCCCTCAGCACCTGTCTCTACTTTGCTTGTGTGCCTGAGGACCACGTCTGGCATCTAGAACTGAAGGGCACAGCTCCTATGAAGTGGCCCTGTCTCTCTGGGCGCTGGTAGCTCTCTTCCCCTCTTCAGGCCCAGGGGTGGTGATGACACTCTGCAGGTGTAATCCTGGGGCACTGCATTATCCCCCAAGGAGGATCTTTACAAATGGTCCTTTGAATAAGCCCTCTTCAAACAGAGCAAATTGAGTGTCTCATTTCCTGTGATGCAGGGTCATTTTTAGCCCAAAGACAGAGGTTCCATCTAATCGAGGACAGTGTTCTCGGGATGACCAGATGAGGAGACTTTGGGGTATTTTTGGAATTTTGTGGGTCCTATCAGGGAAGGGTCATAAGGAACCATGTTTTTTAAAGCACTCAGATTGGTCTTAATGCAAAATGACTTAAATGCCAAACCGCTCATGCGACTGTCTTGTGCTGCACGTGGAGTGTCAGGGTTTTAGGACCCTTCTGTCTTTTGCAGTCACCAGCACTGAAAGGTGCGCATTGCTCTTTGCACTCTGCCAGCCAGTCTCCGGGAAAATACTCTTCTGCTGTAATCCAGACCTCCCGGAGAAGACGATCTTTGTCAACATCGCTTAGCTAGTGCTCCTCTCCCCCTTAAACTCTTGAAAGACTTCCACTGCTCTACGACGGAAATCTCACCGAGCCCTGCCATGCTCACCCAATCCGTCCCCTTACTCTTTCTGTCTTTTGTCGTTGTTTCTGTTGTTGTTGTTAAGACATCTTATTCATTCATTCATTCATTCATTCCCAGTATGGTTAACACACAGTGTTATATTAGTTTGAGGAGTACACAATAGTGGTTCTACACATTACTCGATGCTCATCGTGATAAATGTACTCTTAATGCCCCTCACCTATATTACCCACCCCCAGTTTGTTCTCTATATTTAAGAATCTGGGGGGTTTTTTTGTTTGTCTCTTTTTTTCTTTATTTCTTTTGTTTCTGAAACTCCACCTGTGTAACTCACTGTGTCTTCCTCCTTCTGAGGTCACTCCCCTGGTTTATGTTGCTTTAGGCACACAGACCTCCTTCCAGGCTGTGCCTGCTTCAGCCCCAGGGCTTTGCATATGCTGTTCCCGCTCCCTGGGACCATCTTCTCTTTCACGTGCACCCTAAGGGTCACCTCTCAGGGCCATCTAGAACAACTGTTTACTAGTCACTCCGATCACTTCGTCTGCTCCTCTCCTAGGGGGTCTCCCTTGTTCCGATTGGGGTCTGTCTGCCCTTGCTGGAACATACATTCCTCAAGAGTTGGGGCCTCATTTGTCTTTATCACCAAGGCCCAGAACCATACCCAGAAAACCCCTCGACATACAGGAGCTGTCAAAAAGATTTGTTGAATCATGATGAATGCATTCATTTAAGTGACCAAATGTCTTGGTCATAATTGTGCTGTTTCGTTGGCTTGGGACTCCAGCTCTCTCAGTGTTTTAAAGAAGCAAACTCTTAACAAAGAACTCATACAAGATATAAAGCAGTCCATGTCAGCGGCTTCCTCCAGCTCTAGAAAGGTCCCCACTCAACACGCGAGAGCAGAAGGGGGGCAAGGTCAAACTCCCCACCAGGCAGCTCATTGACCAGGGAGTGTCTTCACTGCGGTCCCTCGAACACAGAGCAGGCTCCAACACCGTCACACGGGCATCCTCGGCGTTGATGCTGGTGGGGTGCTGACCCCATCGTTGCCGGGACAGCGGTCAACACCGAAGCCTGCAGCAGGGGAGGGTGCGGCCAGCCTCGGCCTGTGTAACCCATTGTTTGTAAAGAGCCACTGGCCGCAGAAGCCACCAAGCTCTCAAGCCAGCTGTGGGTTCTTTGCTGAGGAACGAGCCTGGAAAGTAAGAGAGAAAATGAAAACAAGGAGGGAGGCTGACCCGGGCCATACACGGTGACCATGAAGCAGGACGCCATCTCCCCGACGGGTGGGCGGAGGACTCGGCTACTCCCCTGGCCATACAAGGCTTGGCCAGAGCTCTCACGGGGCCACACCCCTTGTGTCACCCTTGCCCTCCCAGCTGGGTGCTCTACAGATGTGAGACACAAGCCAGTAACACCAGCAAGAAAGGAGCTTGCCGAGGGCGGCGTCTGGAGAAGGTTCTCGGGAGGCTGTCAGAAATGGTGAGTAAGGCTAGCATCTTTTCTCACCCTGCCTTCCTTCCTCACTATAAAAAACAACTCCCAGGCATTTAAAGCTCACATCTCGTACTGCAAACGTGACTCGACTCTGGGTGCTGTGACTTCAAGGGACTTGCTGTTTTATTATTTTCCTATAAGCAAAATACTAATCATTAAATCAATTCTCCTCTAATATTTGCTGATCTCATCTTTCATTTTAATATTAACATTTTGTCTTTAAACCGCCCCCCCAAACACACACACACACACAACAAGGGTGCAAAGCACATGTTTCAGCCAAATTCATTTCCCAGTTGAAGCAGGGGGTGTGATCCCCACCCTTCTCACTTGCTCAGTCCGCCTTCCGTTATGTGATCTGCAACATAGGTACTGGCGAGTTGCATTGGAAGTGTTCTGATTTTCTTACTGACTTGTGACACATATTTGGGCATGACTCAATCAAAAGAAGTTTGCTAAGTTAGAAGAGGCTTTTGTGGCTCCTTTATTAAAGAAGTTATTAGAAGGAGATGAATTCTGGCTTTGGAGTTAGGAAGATCTGTGATCTAACCAGACCCAGACCACTTGCCAGCAATCTATCTTGGTCTCGGTCCCCACACTCACCATGTAGGGACAATGGCCTTCCCCTTATGGGGCGCTTATGCATGCGGTGTCTGACACACAGTGTCCCCTCAATAACAGTGAGTAATTATCCTGTCTCTCCCTCCTTCCCTTCACAAATGGCAAACTCATAATGAGTGACACTTGACCGGTGAGCTCCTAATGTGCCTTCATCTGAAAATATTGTATGGTGCTTAGACCAGCAATAAGTGTATTGTGGCAAATCCCTGTACTTGGAATGTTGCTGATCTATGCATGCAATTCCATCCAATAGGAACTTCCCAAGTGGCTTCCCTGTGCCCTGCTCCATGCTGCCCAGGCCTTAAAGAACGTGACACCGCGTGACTCCCCCCCACCCCTACACACCTGGAGTATTTTACAGTTTGGAAGGAGCAGTTACAGATGTTGTTTCCTTTGGGCTTATCCTGCGGGATGGGCAGGGCGAGTTAACATTATCCCTCTTTTAAAGATGCAAAAAATGAGCCTGGGAGAATAGAGTTGCTGGGAGGAAGTGGAGACCAGAGAGTCTGAGTCACTTTTCCAAGGTCACACAGTTACTAAGTGGCTGCGTCTGGACTGGAATCCAGATCAGGAGACTCCAAGCCTCAGCCCACCCAGCTGCCTCTCTGAAGGGTACTGTGTCAGATCCCCACCCCCCCAAATGTATGTGATGTTTTTCTTTCCACGAGGGCACTGTACTGTGTCTCTACAAAATATGAATGTCTTTCTGGAATTGGCCAAAATCTTCGTCATCCAGATATTGATAAACAGCACATGCAATGGCCCACTTGCTGCCCCCCCTTTGGTTCCCCCCAAAGGAAGCTTTGTCTTGGGCCTGCTGACATCAGTACCCAGTATTCACTGATGAGATAAGGCTCTGGGCAGCTGCGTTCAATACCGTGACCACCGAGAGTCCTTGCAGCATCTCTGGGCTTGGTTGGTATTGGCCTGAAGGGCAGTGGTTAGGAGCCTTGAGCAAGAAGACCCCGACCTAAGGTGGCCCAGATATTCCTCTTGCTCTAACATTGTCCCAGCAGAGTGTCTATCTTGGTCTCGGTAAAGAGCAGCCTGAAAGAGTGGCATTGGCCAGCCCAAACTGCGGTGACAGAGCATGGGGAGAGGGAGGGGGAAGCAGCCACTGGAGGCTCTGGGCAGGCTCACGACTTGGCGCCTCAGTGAGCTCACAGTCTTTCAATATGGCTCCACATTTGGGGGAGAGGTGAGGCTGGGTGCTGAGTGAGGGGGTGTGCAGAGGGTTTACCCTCTCCTCTGTTGTCCTGAGTAGCTGCACCTCAGCCCGGAACCTGTGCCTGAGACTCAGCACAAACTGAAGTCTTGTCTTTCTCAGGTTCTGCCTCCTGGGAACGGGGTTAAGGAGCAGGTGTTCTTGTTGGAGCATGACCCTTGTGGGTCTTACTTCCTACCCCCAACAGAAAGTACCAAATGCTTCTAAACTCACACAATTCCCTTGGGGCGCTTGGGTGGCTCAGTCAGTTGAGCATCTGACTCTTGATTTCAGCTCAGGTCATGATCCCAGGGTCTTGGGATCAAGCCCCACCTTGGGCTTTGGGCTGGGCATGGAGCCTACTTGAGATTCTCTCTCTCTCCCTCTACCCCTTTCCCCTGCTCGCTCTCTCTCTCTCTCTCTCTCTCTCAAGTAAAAAAATAAAAACGCACACAATTCCCTCCCTAAAAGGAGTTCTGGGGAAAAACAACTTTCAGCACTTTGCTGAATTTTTAGTACTGTCTTTGCTGCCCTCTGGGTTGGGACCCCTCAGCCAATCACTGGCTGGCCCCTTAATCTGACCTCGGCTGGGGATCTGAGGAGGGGAGACGGGGTCGAGGTTGACTTGCTATTGAGGGAGGAACTCCTGATCCCAGCCTCCTCTGCTCCCTTTCTGTCTTTGGAGACCGAGATTGGGAGCAGAAATTGGGAGGTGACTGAGCCTGTGGAATTAGTAAGTTTTCTTGTGACCCACTAGGGTGAGTGACGGTAGGGGGTCTGGAGCCTGACTGACCATTCCTGGAGCCTTAATATTTCCTTCTCTCCTCCAGAGTTTCTCACTGAACTTCACACTGCCGACCAACACGGTAAGTGCAGCAGGCCCCGGGCACCAGGCAAGTCAGCACATCTGACTGGGGGTGGGGAGGGGGGCAGAGCACATCACACAGAGCTCACGCCAGGGGATAAGTGGCCGGTTGTCAAAGGACTTATGAATAGTTGGGGGGGGGGATGCCACTGAGACAAATGTTTTCAATTATAAAAATTATAAATACTTTTTTTTTTTTTAAATTTTTTTTTTTCAACGTTTATTTATTTTTGGGACAGAGAGAGACAGAGCATGAACGGGGGAGGGGCAGAGAGAGAGGGAGACACAGAATCGGAAACAGGCTCCAGGCTCCGAGCCGTCAGCCCAGAGCCCGACGCGGGGCTCGAACTCGCGGACCGCGAGATCGTGACCTGGCTGAAGTCGGACGCTTAACCGACTGCGCCACCCAGGCGCCCCAAAATAAAATTTTTTTAATGTTTATTTATTTTTGAGAGAGAGAGAGACAGAGCACGAGCGAGGGAGGGGCAGAGAGAGGGGTAGACAGTTCTTTTTTTTTTTTTAATGTTTATTTATTTTTGAGACAGAGAGAGAGCATGAATGGGGGAGGGTCAGAGAGAGAGAGGGAGACACAGAATCTGAAACAGGCCCCAGGCTCCGAGCTGTCAGCACAGAGCCCAACCTGGGGCTTGAACTCATGAACTGTGAGACCGTGACCTGAGCTGAAGTTGGTCGCGTAACCCACTGAGCCATCCAGGTGCCCCGGCCAGTGTTCGTTTTTACTGTAACTTGGGGGCACAGCCCAGAAAGCAGTGGAAAGGTGCCACCTTGTGACTCACGGCCTGCCTTCTGGTGCCCGCTCCCGGCCACCCTGGATCTCTGTACCTCACCTCCCGGGGCACCCACCCTGCCCTCCTGGCAGAGGCCTGACTTGCTCTGCTCCCTGCTTCAGCCTCTGCCTGTTGTCCTCACACAAACGTCCCTATTCCTTCTTCACCTGTCAAAACCCTGTAATGTGGTCACCCCTGGAACATTCCTCCAGCTGCTTTTTCCCCCAGAGAAATCAGCAGGTGTATAGAGACCCCAGGTTCTGTCTAATCCTGGCTTGGCTTAGCCTATGAAGGTAACTCAGAGAAGCAAGAGGCCATTGCTCGGGGCAGCGGTGGTGAGTGGGGGGTAGGGCGGATGCCCTTATGATGCTAATCGTCACCTTTTGTAGTACTTTCTTTGTTAGTAGCCCATTTCTCTGAGGACTGTCCCCTCCTCCTATGTAGGGCAAACGACCATCCCGGTTAGTCTGGGGCTGTCTGGTTTCAGCACGGATGTCCTACATCCTGGGCAAGTTCTCCAGGTGGTTGGTCATCCTACCCAGCAGTTATATTCTCCTGCATGACCTCCCCTTGTGATGTGAATGACCCGGAGTGCCGGTGCCCCGGGAAGTAGGGGAGAGGTACACCTGGCTCATCAGAGCCTGTCTGCAGGGGGTTTGGAACAGGGCACACACGCAAGTCGGTCTCTGCTGAACAGTACTGGAAGGTCAAGTACAAACACTGGGTTGGGGTGCTGCATTTGGTCATGGAAGGCAGTGTAGCACCACGGTTAAGGGCATGGACCCTGGAGCCAGAGCACCTGGCACCCACCACTTAGGGCTGTGTGACCTCACACAAGTGGCTTCACTTCTCTGTGCGTCACTCCTCTCATCTGTAAACCGGGAGTCATTATTGTCCTTCGTCACGAGCTGTTGTGAAGAATAAATGAGCCAATACAGGAGAAGTACTTGAACAGGCACTTAGTAAGTTCTCCCTAATTGTGAGCGGGCACAATTAGCAGAGCAGAAAAACCCATCTGGAGACAGAAAGAAGGAAGCAAACAGGCAGAGAGGAGTGCATGTGAAAGGTTAGGATGCCCAGGAGAGATGGAGAGATGGAGAGATCCCACAAGGGATGGCTCCAGTCCCCGGAGAAGCCAGATGCCCGCTGGCCTTTGGCTCCACGCGGCATCCCGGCATCTTTAGAGGTAACTCTTTTTTTTTCTTTTTGCCAAAGCCAGCCCAAGTGAATTTCTAAAATCTAAAGACAGAACATCTTACCTGAAACAATATTGGACTCTCCCACCACTCTGAGAAACAGAACACTTTTGGCAGATAGCAGCATTAAAGTGGTACTGAGGGGCCGGGGTGGGGGGGAGTCTGTGTTTAGGTAAAAGTGTAACCATTTAAGTATAAATCCCCCCTCTGATGGGAGCTCTTTGAGAAAGAGACCTGGGCTTGGAATTCAAACACCCAAGTGAGATTCGATTTATGGTTACCCCTGGAACCTTGGGAAAGACCCATCACTTCTCTAAGATCTATTTCATTTTCTGCAAGATAGAGACAGTAAGTAAAAGCCCAGGCCCCAGGGACTCCAGCGTGCTCACTGAGGTTGATGATGAAGTAAATGACAGGTCTGACCAGAACTTTGCCAAGTTCAAGGGAAAGACAAAAGCATACACTTCTGGTGCTCACTGGACCCTCATAACAGCCCTAGAGGTAGGTACTAACATCCTTATTTTGCAGATGAAGGAATGAGGCCCCTTCGCCTGAGTTGAGAAATCACCATTTAACTCTGGACACGTGTGAGCCAGGGACGTATGCTTTTAACCTCACAGGGCACAACTTAGTGTAGTTTACACCGGTTAGTGGCTAACGTGGAACTCTGTCCCTTGAGATTTATTGATCTGGGCAAGACTGTCACCTGAAATATCTCATAAATGGATGAAATCTGGTTCCCCCACTTGAGTGGAGGAGCTATGAACTGGTCACATGTATTCACAGAGATTCACAACTTCAGCTATCCCCCAAAGCTATTTGCTTTGTTGCATATTTGAAAACAGGTAAGGCTTCCTTAAAGAAACTTGCGTCCACCAGTATCAATATTTGTTTCCTTTCTAGCAATGGGCACAAGTGGTCCAAAGCCTGATGGAAAGGCTGTGGGGGCTAGGGACAGAAGAAAGCTTTTTTGAGTTGTAAAATGCTTTATTGCACATCCACAAGGTGAATAAGAAAGACACCACCAGAATTTCTGAATTCTCTCTCCTTATAGCCAAATTTCATTCCTTCTTACCTAGAAAGCAACAAAGAAAGGTTCTATTTGGCAGTTATTGCCATATGTTATTTTCAATAGAAAGTTTAGCAAAGGGGTAAACTTTAGGCATGATCGCTTAACCTTTGATGGACTGTCTTGTATGATGTGCAGATTTTGTTTCTTTAAGATGTGTGTTCTTTTTTCACACAGACTTCCTCCCCAGTTGTTACAGGTGCGAAAGAAGCAGTAAGTATATCCCTAAATTATGGAGCCTTGGTTTGGTCACTTATAAGAAGGAAATAATGTTCCAGCCATTTCCTACCTTTGTTTTAAAGATTAAAGTTTGATACGTCACCAAGCACAGAAGGCGGCTCAACAATTATCCTTATGACCAACTCAGCTTAAAAATGAAGGAGAGCATGCAAAAGTCACAGACTTTGTTAAGCGGGAAAAAGCTGGACACGAAAGAGTACATACGTTTCATGTGCATCTAGATGATGTGGGCAAACAGAAGCAAAACTAACGTATGGTGATGGATTTCAGGATAGTGGTTACACATGCTGGGAGTATGGGGCGGCTTCAGGGCTTCCGGCAATGTTTTGTGTTTTCATCTGGGTGCTGGTTACCTGTGTGAGATCATCATGCGAAAAGTCATCCAGCTATATATTTATGATTTATATAGTTTCCTGTATGTATGTTATATATGAGAGCTGAGCGTTTACAGGGATTCTGCAGATCATCTTTGATATTTCCAGATAATCTATAAATCTGAAAACTTATGTGGATACAAGGATGGCTGTTTCCACTCAGAGTGAAGCAAAATGGACATTTGAAAATTAATTGCTTAATGCATATACTGTAAATGAATTTAAAAATTCACGTCCGAAAGATGTGGAATATAACTTTTCACTTTTTGCCACATTGATAGGTTAAACTAGTATCTAATAGCTGTTTTGAATTGTTTCTCAGCTTTTGCTATGTTGATGAGACAGAATGGCCTGTTCATATCCTTTGCCCATTTTCCTACCTGATTTTCACCCCTTTTCAATTGGTTTAAACTGTGTAAATTAAGTCCACGAGTCATTTGTCATGGATGTTGCAAACATTTTTTCACAGTATTTTATTACCCATTGATTTAGTATATGACACTGAGAGGCCATGTGGGGGGTTGCTTTGTTTTATTTTTAATCAATGGAACTTTCCCTTTATTCTTGGAGGAACTGACTCAGCCCTTCTCTCTTTTGCCAGGACTGTGGGCCTTCTCTTGGGTTAGCAGCCGGCATCCCGTCCCTGGTGGCCGCAGCCCTGCTGGTGGCTTTACTGTTTATACTGATTCGCCGAAGAAGCAGCAGCAAGGAGTCCGCCGAGGTGATCAGCAGCTTCTTTGGTTCTAGATGTAGGAGCAGGAATCAGTATTTCAGTGAACTGGCTTTGGGCTGAGGATGTCAGAATCCAAATCTGTTTTCTGGGGACACGATGGTGAATGTTCCTGTCCCTCCATTTCTATCGCAGACTGAAGATAGTACGCTCCAGGCAGAGCTGATGTGTCACACAACCTTCGCTTCAGGAAATCTGTGGCAACAAGGATGGTGTCTGGGGTGGCAAAAAGTGGCAGTGGAGGGGGACGTGTGTTGCCATGGCAAACGCACGTCTGTACCGTGGGTGTGTTCTCTAAAGTCGAGAACCAAAAGGGTGCGGGCTTCATAAAGAGAGTGGAAATAATCTCAGGAAAGATAGGAGGTGAACAGGTGCCGACACGTCTATGGTGAGGACATGTCCACAGGCATGCGGCTCTGTTGCCCTTTGCCCTTTTTCTACATCTGAGCACACATCAGTCACAAGGGAATCTACCAACTCCACCCCTCCAAATGCCAGATTGCTCTGGAGACCGTGCTCAGAAGTCAAAGGCCCCCCCAGACCACTATCCAAGAAGCTTCCGTGGTTATAATACAACGGTGTCGTGTGGACTCTGGGTTCTAATTCCGTCCTCTATTAATGAACAGTCCTGGTTGTTCTCATATTAATAAACGTTAACGTGAGATAGACAATCGAGGCTCTACCCCGGGCTCTGCCACTTTATGAGTTATATGATCCTGAACAAGAGCCTCCACATTTTCTGTGCCTTGGTTCGCTCTACTCCAAAATAGGGGTCAGAAAAACTGCCCTCCCTATTTTAAGAGGTAGGTAAAGTTGTCAAGATGGACTAGGATTATGGTTGTAAAGATGTGTTGACAAGCTGTAAACTTTAAACATATTAAGACATATTATGGTTGTTGGTGGTGTTGTTAATATTTAAATCATAGCTTCTTCAATGCACTTTAAAATCATCTAGGAGGCTACAAAAATACCAATCACCAAAACCGATTAAATTAGCACCTCTGGACAATAGAGCTACGGCATGGAGAATTTTAAATATATACTAAGGTAAAGAGAATGGTATAATGAACTCAATTATCAAAACGTGGCCAATCTTGTTTGACCTCTGCTCCCACCCACTTCTCCCCACTGTCAACCTGGGATTCTTTTCAAAGTAACTTACAATGATATTTCTCATTTATGGAATTTTTGAGGGGGTGGTTATTATCTGTTTGCTTACTTTGTTTTGTTTTTAAAGCTTTCTGATGATTCTTATGTGCATGCAGGTTTAAGAACCATTGGTTTTAATCATGGTCATGGGCGAATGCTGGGATCCTTCATTTATTCTTTCCTTTTAAATGTATTTTTACCAACTTAGGAAAGTGAGAGGCCATGTGAAATTTCAGAAATCTATGACAATCCCAAGATTGCTGAGGTAAGAACTCTTGTTTAAAATCACTGTAGATCATTGATACAGTAAGCAAGCTAAGGGTTTTTAAGCCATCCACCTACAGGAGAAATACCGTGTGAGCACGTGTGGAAAAGAGGTGGCCCAGGGAAGCTCAGGCACAAAGGAGGTTCTCACTGTGTGTTTATTGGCTGGACAGGAATTCAGGGTTGATTTAATATTAGAAAGCCAATTTAGGGACACCTGGGTGGCTCAGTTAGGCATCTGACTCTTGATCTCAGCTCAGGTCATGATCTCACAGTTTGTGACATTGAGCCCTGCGTCGGGCACTGTGCTGACAGCAAGGAGCTTGCGTGGGATTCTCTCTCTCTCTCTCTCTCTCTCTCTCTTTCTCGCTCTCTTAGCCCCTCCCCCACTCATGCTCACACACTCTCTCAAAACAAATAAACTTTAAAAAAAGAAAATGAGTATTATTTATTTCACTGACAAATTAAAAGAGAAAAATTGTGTGACCATCTCAACAGAAGACAGTCCAAATAAATTAAACAGCCATTTGTGATGTGAACTCTTAGCCAACTGAAACTAGAATAGGAACTTCCTTAACCTGAAAGAAGACATCTTTTTACAAATTTACAGCAAACATCATATCTAAAGGTAAAATATTAATGAATTCTCTTTAAGATTGGAAACAAAACAAGGATGATCTATTCAATACTGAATTCTATTCAGTACTATATTTTAGGTCCTAGCCAATGCAGTAGGATAAGAAAAAGAAGTAGAGGGGCGCCTGGGTGGCTCAGTCGGTTCAGCGTCCAACTTCGGCTCAGGTCGTGATCTCGTGGTTCATGAGTTCGAGCCCACGTCGGGCTCTGGTGCTGACAGCTTGGAGCCTGGAGCCTGCTTCAGATTCTGTGTCCCCCTTTCTCTTGCCCCACCCCGGCCTGTGCTCTCTCTCTGTCTTTCAAAAATGAATAAACATTAAAAATAAAAGAAGCAGAAATTAACTTGAGAGGGGGAGATTCTTTCACAATGTGTACATATATCGAATAATTACATCATACTCCTTAAACATCTTACAATTTTGTTTGTCAATTATATCTCAATAAATACTAAAAAAGAAATAGAATAAGGAAGAAAAAGAAGTAGAAATTGTAAGACTGGAAAAGAAGAAACAGAATGTCATTATTTCCAGATGATATGATTATCTACATAAAAAGCCAAAGTATCTACAGATAAATTATTAGAATTAAGGAAAGACTTTAACAAGTTGCCTGGATATGAGATCAATATACAAAAGCAAATTTGCATTTCTAAAAATCATTAACAACCAATGGAAAAAGTAATTTTTAAAAATGCCATTTTGGGGACGCCTGGGTGGCGCAGTCGGTTGGGCGTCCGACTTCAGCCAGGTCACGATCTCGCCGTCCGTGAGTTCGAGCCCCGCGTCGGGCTCTGGGCTGATGGCTCAGAGCCTGGAGCCTGTTTCCGATTCTGTGTCTCCCTCTCTCTCTGCCCCTCCCCCGTTCATGTTCTGTCTCTCTCTGTCCCAAAAATAAATAAACGTTGAAAAAAAAAATTTTTTAAAAAAAATGCCATTTTGTAGAGGTATTAAAAATATGTAGACTGCTAAGGAATAAATCTAACAAAAACCGGAACCCCTTTATGGGGAACAATAAAACTTCAGTAAAAGGTATTAAATAGGACCTAAATAACGGGAGTTACATACCACGCTTCTGGATAGAAAGACTCAAGAGGTAAAGATGTCAAACAACCTCAAATCAATCTATACGATAAATATGGATTCCAATATAAATCCCAACAGATTTTTTTTACAGGAACTCAATAAAAGGCTACTAAAATCTGTATGGAAGAAGGCAGGGAAAAAATTTTAAATAGCAATGAATGGACAGAATGAAGAGAAAACAAATAGGAAGATGGTACATTTAAACTCAACCACATCAGTGAGTTCATTAAATGTAAATGGTATAGGGACACCTGGGTGGCTCAGTTGGTTGACTCTTGATTTTGTCCCGGGTCATGATCCCAGGGTCTTGAGATCAAGCCCTTCATTGGGCTCTACACTGAGCATGGAGCCTGCTTGAGATTCTCTGCCGCCCCCCTCTCTCCCTCCCTCCCTCTACCCCTCTCCCCTGCTTACACTCTCTTCCTCTCTCTCTCTCTCTAAAAAAAAGATCTGTAAAATATTTTTAAATGTAAATAGTCTAAATATCCCAATTAAAAGGCAGAGATATAAAAATCAAAATTTATGTCAGATTGAATATAAAAACAAGATCCAACCAAATACTGCCTGCAAAAACTCAATTTAAATATAAAGACACAAATAAATTAAAGGTGAAAGGAATGAAAAAGAAATACCATGCTAACATGAAACAAGAGAGTGGAGTGGCCAGAAAAAAACCTGCCAAGGCACTAAGCTTGGCAATTATAGGCCTCTCCTCATTTGTTTTCTGTCTCTCAAGGATCACATCCTTTCTTGCCTGATGTCCAGCGTCTTGAAAACTTGTTTTAAATGTTTTTTTGGACTTCTGGTTGTTCAGGCGGGAGGGTAAATCTGGTTGCTGTTTGGCCAGAAGCAGAGGTCTTTCTTTGCTCTATTTTTGAAAACCCTGTTTGTTTTCTCAAGAATCCTAGGAGGTCACCCACACATGAGAAGAATATTACAGGAGCAGAAGAAGCCCACATATATGTGAGGACTGTAGCAGGAAGTGAGGAACCCATGCATGACACTTACCGTCCTACTGTTGAAACGGAGAGAAGAAGGGGATTGTGGTGGCTTATGCCCAGACTGAGTCTGGAATGACGCATTTCAGTCAAGGAGAAGATATGGAGCTGGAACAGAGCTGAAAACCCATGGATTTCTGCTCGGAATGAGGAGAGATGCCAAGCTGCTTCTTAACCTATCTAAATTTCATGTGTAGATCTGGAAAACTTTCAGGTTGGTTTGTCTCTGTAGGTGACAGAGCTAAAGGTTCATTCCAACACTCAGATCTTGTTGTTTAATAAGCAGTGAAGCACCAAGTGAGGTCCAGAAGGAGCCCTTTGATCCTATTCTTGACCTATGCTTTTCTTTTCTTTATGATTTTGGGGAAGGGACTTGATTTCTGTGTGTTTTGCCTTATCTTTTTTCACATCTCTTTTCTCAAAAAAAAAAAAAATCATCAGACCTGGCTTCTGTGGGAAGGTTGGCCAAGGTCAGCATGGTGCAAGTTGGGATATAAATAAAACTTAAATTGGATTATGAGGGGAAGCAGTTTCTTATTTCTGAACATCTCAAGGTAGAAATCCTGTGGAGCCATATGTTCCCTGACTACAGGGGTAGCACATGCTCCCATTTGTGTCTGTGCTCAAAGAGTATTTAAGGAAGGCAATTCTGCAGTAGACTCTCTCTCCCTCTGTGTGTGTGTGTGTGTGTGTGTGTGTGTGCGTTGAGGGTAAATAGGGTGGAGTGAAGGCAAAGGTCGTTCCAGGAGATTAGAAATGAGGGCTATATCCATTTTGTGAGAATGGAGAGAAAGGCCCACGTCCTTGGACTTGTGTGGGGAAAAACTCACTGGCAGGAAGAGAGGGCAAGAGGACTCTGGATGAACACAGGACCAAAGGGATGGGCTAAGCAGCAATTTGCTTGCCATCTGAGGAAAGCCTGAAGACACATCAGCTGGCTCAGGCCAGGACTTCAACATTGCTTCTGTGATGGAGCTTCCGGGAGTCCTGGTTCTGCCATGCGGGGCCACTGCTGGTGAACAGGCAGGGTCTCCTAATGGGAGAGCCTGAGTCCACGGCATCTCGGGATCCATCCACCAATTCCACTCTGATATGTTGTGGAGACATTTCTTTCTCACCCTAGGGTCTCTGATTGCTCAGAAACATGACCCTCTTCTTCAAATAACTAAGAACAGGTTCTACAAACCCAGTTACTGCCAATGCCAACATGTGCTTTCAAAGCTGCCTCCCTTACCTGGGAGTGTCCCAAGATGAAAAGACCAACAAAGAGTATCTCCCTGAGAAGAAAAGGGCCACTAAGATCCAGAGAGAGACTCAGAGATAGAAAATAGGGGATATACTCCTTTGACGTTTAAGAAGTTGTAGTTCTGAATGAAAGCAGTGGGAATACATCTCGTGTGTGGCCTTGTGCTGGGTGCCCAGGGAAGCAGCTCCATGGCTGAGAGAAGGAGCAGACAATGGCTTGAGCAAAGTGAGTTAGTACCCCCTCCTCCAGAAGGGACCCCCTCCTCCAGAATCTTCTCTCCTCAAGATAAATCTTAAACTCTTCACTCTTTCATTTTGTCACATTTTTGTTTAGAATATTTTATAGTGTTTGAGTGAAAAAGAAGACTCCACCGTCTTGATTCCTCCTATTTTTATTGCAAATATATAGTATTTCAGCTACACTATGGGCTTTGATGAGCTATGCTGGAAATGAGCCACCAATTACAACATTTCTATGGAAAAATGCATTGTGAAATCTAAGCAACAGTCATACAAACGGCCTATTAGACCTTAACCCATTACCAGGTGGCAGTGCCTTATCATGTTTCCAAAACTATTTCTAAAAGCAATCTGCATTTCAATAAGGCTTAAAGAATCTCATATTTTCTTAAGGCATCTTTACTATAATATGAAGCATAATTTATTTAACCCGAAAAAAAAAACTGAAAAAAAGTTGACAACTTTTTTTAGGCATTTCTTTCCCATGGTTCAATGTAATCCAATCCCAGATGTGCAAAAATTTCTTCTTCACTTTCTGCTTTGAGAAATATTTTCTGAAAGCATAAAAAGAAATATGTGCATTCAGATATTTTTAAACATCTCGATCCTGACTTAGTGAAAGTTTTACTTTGTAAATTGTCTTGGCAGAGTGGGTTATTACCAAAACATAATTCCCTGCTTCTGAGTATAAAAAATCATCTGAACTGACTTCTTTTTTTTTTTAATATTGACTGGCTTCTGTAATTTTATTATTTTCCTGCCCCCAAAACATGGTATCTGATAAATTAACAAAATTATGATGGCCCTACATATTTAGCTAAAGGCATTTGGTATTTTTCCAATGGGTCTGTAGTTCTTAACCACATTTGTTCATTAGAACCACCTAAAGGAACTTAACAACAACAACAACAACAACAACAAAAAACCCAAAAAACTTTGAAGCCTGAACGATACCCCAGTTCAATGAAATCAGAATCTCAGGAGAGGTCCTGTCACCAGTCTTTGTAAAGGCTCTGGGTAAGTCTCATGGGTAGCCAGAATTATGTACTCCTGCTCCAAGTAACGAGAGGCAATTATAGGATACTTGTATATGTTGGGTTCTCCTTCTGACCTTCCTCACCTGCCCGCCCCCACCCCCACCCCAGGCTCCCACCCCATGATCTCTTTTAGACCAAGCATCACTTCTCCCTCATCCCCTTCTTGCCTATAGCACAGTGTTGGACCCTTAAGATGCACTCAGTTATGTTAAACTATTTAGTATGTGTTAATTTGTAAGCATTCCTACGCTGTGTTATGTGACTCTGCCTCCACTCACATGCTTGACATCTACGGCCCTTTCCTCTGACAGCAGTACCTTGATTTTCCTTTCTTTGAGAAACCACCCTTCCCTACTCTCCGTCTGTGAGAATCAGGTGGGGCTAATTCCATCTCCAAGGAGGGCCACACGATCAAAGCCTGGCCAATCAGAGCCATAAGGCATGGGCACATGACCCAGGCCTGGCCAATGAACATCAACTAGGACTCTTGCTAGAACTATCAGGAAAGAGGCTCTTCTCTGTTAAGTTGGACGGATGGGAATCATGGGAAAACCATGCCTGAGGTTGAAACCAACACTGAGGAAAACCTGCAATCAGCACCTGGATACAGACATACCTGAAGTCAGTATTACCCCCAGATGCTTCAGTATATAAGCCAAGTATACTTTTTTTGCTATGCCACTTGGACTGGGTTTCTGACACCTGTAACTGAGACAGCTCTAACCAAATACGGCGCATTTAGGCTGTGAGCTCTTAGAGGGTAAAGATAACTTCTGGTTATTTTATGTCTTATTCCCCTCAGAGCTTAGTTTAATGTCCTTGACCCCTGGGAGAACAGCAGACCTTGGCATGTAGATTTAACAGATGAATATTTAACTCTTCATAATTCATGCAGTAATTTATCCTTTTGCCGAGGCATGAATTTGGATCCTGACCAGTGCCAAGTGTAGCACACCAAGTGAGTTACACAGCTGGTGAGGGAGCCTCACTGATTGCTCATCTACATCTCAGGGAAGTTCTGTGGCTCTCCCTCTTGCAGTATGCTCTCATTAATGACCCAAGTGGTCACTCAAAATGCAACTGCCCACGCATTTAAGGGGTACTTGAGTGGTATTTGTGATTTGGGGAATCCTTGGTTTTCTTTGGACTTATTCACTCCAAATACCAAAGATATATCAAACACAATTAATGTTCACGCTGGACTGGTTCTAAAGACCCAACAAGCTCATCATCTTTGAGCCCAAAGCCCTTGAGGTATATTCTGGGCCAGGTGGGGACCGTGCTCCCATCAGGATCTTTCCAGCTGCCCTCAACTGTGATCTGTGGGAACAGGACACTCAGGGCAAACATCAGTTCAGGAAAAGTGCTCAGGGAGCCAGCCATAGGGATGAGGATCAGAGCAGCCCACCTTGGGGAGACAACTCTACCTTGGTCTTGTCGTATAAAGCATGGTTATCCAGGATCATCTTCCGCTCATGCGTGGCATACCGCCGGAGGTCTCTCTCAAACTGCTGGACGAGATATAATTAAAATAAATTACTATTAAGTTTAGAATGTCTTCAGTATTACGCGTTTAGAGATATCTAAGTCCCTATAATGAAACACCTATTTACCTCCAATGAACGTCCTGAAAGCAATTTTCTCTCCGAGGGCAAAGCTCTGTGACGGCACATTAGAATGCAAGCTCCTTGAAAACAGGAGCCTGGCTGGCTTGGTTCATAACCATATCCCCTTCTCTAATAGTGCCTGGCACACAGAAGATGGACAGCAAGTGTTTGTTGCGTGAATAAATAAATGCTGTGAGGATTGTGTCCAGGATAATACCTGGTCCCAAAGCAAATGCTGGATAAATACTAGCTTTTTTATTTGGAATATCATTATGCCAAAAGAAGCTGAGGAGTCAAGAGACCCAAACTCCAGCCTGGATTTTGTCCCTATTTGTGCCTCTTTTGGCAAGCCACCCCGTTTCTCTGAATCTTGACTGGTCAGACAGGAGGATGAAGAAAGTCCGTACATAGGAAGTAGGGTCCCTTCTGGCTCTAACAGCCTCTTGGATGAGAGTCTGTAAAACTCACGGTTTGAGCCACCTGTCCCAGAATAGCATGTCCTATGATCGAGGGTGGGCTCTGAGGCTGCAGGGGGTGAAAACTGAAGGCTAAGATAGAGGACAGTGGATAAAGCTGCTGTTGAGTTTAAGCACAGATCTAGAAACGTTGATCTTTCCTCGTGAGATGCGGAGGAAAGTATGGGATAATCGCGCCCTCTAGCGGCGAGGAGCCGTTTCCTAGTTTCGGAAAGCCGGCTGAGGCTGGGACCCCTCCCACCACGGCCCGCTGTGTAAGAAAACAGGCTCTCCAAACAGAAGTTTTATTAATGTGGCAGAGGGGGAGCCAGGGTTGTGGACAAATCGGGGTGTAGCAGGTTCTGGGTGCAGTAGCTGTTGTACTGTGAAAATATGGGAGCGTCGCTTGGCACTATGCCTCCTGCCAGCCCTGGGACATTCTCTTCCCACCCCACTCCCCAGCACTTAGAGCGATGGCTGCTCCCAGGGTGTTGGGAAGGGCTGGAGAGGATGGGGATGAGGGGGGCAGTGAGAGGCTGCCCTTGGCTCCCCAGCTCTATGTGGTGAAAAATATATTCCTGGACTCCTCTGCTGAAACCTGAACGTTTCCCCATAGACTGCAAGAAATGATAATGATGTCTTTTATTTGGAGAGTAACAATATTTACTCAAGTATTTATTGAGCACCTACTGTGTGCCATGTGTGTCCTGTGTGCTTGGGATACAACAGTGAACATGTCTGCCCTGGTGGGGCTTGCCTTCGAGCAGGGGACACAGACAAGGCACAATAATGGAATAAATAAACCGGACGGTATGAGGAAAGGTAACTGTTGTGTACAGAGCAGGCCTCATTGAGAAGGTAGGGGTTTGAGCAAGGAATTGGACCGGGTGTCAGCCAAGTGGACTCTGGGGGGAGAGCCGTCCAGGCAGACGAACAGCTAGAACACAGCCTTAGCATGGAGCGAGCCTGGCCTGTTTAGGGAGAGAGCCGTAGGAGAGGAGTTCAGAGGGATAAGGGGGTGGGAAGATCGAGCAGGGTCTCATGAGCCACGGCAGGACCCCACGTTTACTCTGAGTTCATTGGGGGAGTCTCTGCAAGGTTTTGAGCTGCGGAGGGACCTGATCTGACTTATGTTATAGGGGGATCGCTCAGCTGTACCAGGCGAGGCCAGAAACAGGCAACGACATCCTTCTTAATATTTACGTAGAGCTCACCTTGTGCCAGGCACTGGGCTCACTTCTTGCTTTATATTAATTTTTTGATCTGCTCTCTTACCGCTGACATTTAACAGCTTCTGGAAGACTCTAAAAGACTCTTTAATTACCTCAAAGAAAACAGTTTTTTTTATTAGACTTTTAAAAATGTTTATATTTTTTTAATTTTTAAATTTTTTTGATGTTTATTTTTGGGGGGGGAGAAGCACGACTGGGGGAGGAGCAGAGAGAGAGAGACAGACAGAATCCGAAGCAGGCTCCAGGCTCTGAGCTGTCAGCACAGAGCCCGATGCGGGCCTCGAACCCACGAACTGTGAGATCATGACCTGAGCCAAAGCCAAATGCTTAACTGACTGAGCCACCCGGGCACCCCTCAAGGAGAACAGTTTTATGTACATAGTTGGACTCGAAGTTGTGCTGAGATGAGGGCATTGTCTAATTTAATGCTCATTACAATCCTGTGAGGTGGGGCTGTTGTTAGTCCATTTTTCAGATGAAGAAAGGATGCCCAGAGAGCCTAAGTCATTCACCCGAGGCCACACAACCTATGATAGAGCTGGGACCCAGACTCAGGCACTTTACCCAAGACAGTTTAAAAGCCTTCTGCTTTAAACCCTCTTTAGTTTCTCACAATGACCCTGTGAAATAGGCATGGCAAGGATGATGTCTTATGTTTCAAATGAAGGAAGCCGAACACTGGGCAGGGGCATTGGTACTACAGTCTGACTGTATCATCGGTCATAATCGACCTCAGAAGTTGGCCAAAGGCTGCTGCATACAGTTGTGCAAGTTGTGCACTGCAGAACTCTAGAGGGCACCATTCCCTATAGGGGAATGTAGGTCCCAAATTGAGGTGAGATTAAGAGATGACTTGAATTGTCTTGAGAACACTTCCTGGGCCCTGAAATATTTGGGTAAAAAGGTGAAGTCGAATTTTTCACCTACAAAACTTTAGACTAAATCTAATTCTGGTCACCCACCAACAGGTATCCCCCTGGAGACAAAACACACCATATTCAGTGGTTGCATAGGTAGGGCGTAAAGATAGTCACACAAGTAGCTACCACATGCTGAGCACGCAGCCTCTCCTTTAACCCAAATGGCAACAATAAGAGGTGGGCACCACTATTATCCACAATAGAGATGGGGCGGTGGGGGCTCAAAGAGGTGAACTAGTTTAAAGTCAGTCAGCAAAACGCTGAGTGTTCTATCAGCGCCTGCAGAACCCATAGAAGCAATTTCCAAGAACTCCGAGAGAAGAGACTAAAATGTGCTGAAAACAGGGGCGCCTGGGTGGCTCAGTCGGTTAAGCGTCTGACTTCAGCTCGGGTCACGATCTCGTGGTCCGTGAGTTCAAGCCCCGCGTCGGGCTCTGGGCTGATGGCTCGGAGCCTGGAGCCTGCTTCCGATTCTGTGTCTCCCTCTCTCTCTGCCCCTCCCCCATTCATGCTCTGTCTCTCTCTGTCTCAAAAATAAATAAACGTTAAAAAAAATTAAAAAATAAATAAATAAAATGTGCTGAAAACATGCCTGTCTTCAAACAAAATGGGTAAAAGGCCACCGTTTCTGCCAGTGATGCCTAACTGGTCTGATCTTGTATAACTTCGGACTTGTTTTTGGAACTCCCCCCTGTCTCATCAGACTCTGCGCTCCCAAAGATTCTCGTCTGTCAAACAAGCTGCATTTACGATAGATTGTTTCATCAGGTTTTCCGACTTTTATGAATGAAAAATGTCAGCCAACATTTTTTGATGAGGGTGAGGAATTCTAGGTCCGAGACCCTCTGCTGAAATAGTTGCAGCCTCAAGCAAAGACACCAGACATTTAACTCAAGGTTGAGGACAACTAATTTGTGTCATGTCGTTCATCCATATAAAACCCTCTAAAGAGTCAAGTAACAGCTAAAGACTCAAGCAACAGCTAGCTGCCTGGGGACGCTGATGAAAGCGGGCAGCGCATACTACACCGGGAGTGGTGGGGGGAAGCTCGTGCTAATGAGATTCGAATCCTGGGCACCCTCGCTGTGAATGTAACTGGAGGGGAGGGAGAACCGCCTCTTGGCCAGCACCCATCACGTGCCGGCATGGCACTGGGGGCTTTGCCGGCTTCATCTCACCCACCCCTGCAGCCCAGGGAGGTGACAGAGTCCTTGCCCTCACTTCCTTGGTGGGAAAGCTAAGTCTTCAAGGGTATAGGGAGCTCTGAGACCCCCAGCCAATGAGACGCAGAGCAGAGGCCCATGACAGGTCCAGGAAAAGCCAAACCTGTGTCCTCAGCCACCTTGCTGCTTTCTCTGCTTCAGTGGTCCTCCCTCTCCAGCTACATCCGAAATGCCTGCCTGAAATACCTGCCGGGCTTTTTTCGAAAGCGGATTGCTGGGCTCCACCCCCGGAGTTTCTGATTCAGGAGGTCTTGGGGGGGGTGGGTGGAGAGTTTGCGTGTCTAACCTGCCCCCAGGTGATCTGATGCTGCCAGCCTGGGACCACACTGAGAATAACAACTGCTCTAAATTAATCTGCGTCACTGACCTCGTGCAGGTAGAATGCCCAGATTTGGAGGTTTCTGGGCACTCCTCCCTGTCTCCCTGGTCCCACTGCCATTGTCTCTCTCCTGGGCCCCGGTGGACCCAGCCTACTTCTTTTGGATCTGTGTAGCACTTACCCGCGAGCCAGTCCAGCCCAGCAGGGCAAAGGCACGGCGCTCGTAGGGGCACATGACCAGGTCCACACGGATGGCCTTCCAGGTCTTCCCTTCCTGCTGGCTACACTTGCCACTGTCCACTCTCTGGTGGTGCAATTTTAAAATCAGAAAGCACTTTTGAAAATGATCTAAAGCATCCACCTTCCTGCTAGGCAACTTGAGCTTTTCAAATGTCGACTCCACAAGGTCGTAGTATAAAAGTAATTCCTGAAAGCAAAGAGAAAGACATCAGGAAGAGTCCCCAGTGGACAGGGTCTGCAATTTGATACTGGGCTGTTAATGACTGCTCTTAGCAGAAGCTTTACAGATTTGAGCAGAAGGTGGGCATGTTGTGCCCTTGCCATGCAAGCCCACCTGGTAGCCCTGGGAGAGGGCGCCAGGAAGTGGGTGTATTAGCCTATGTAGCAGAGGAACTTAGCAGTTAGAGAGGCCAAGGCCACTTCATGGCAAAGCTGCCCGAGAATCCCGCTCCTTACTTCCGAATCACAAGTCAGGGCTCAGAAACTTGCCTCACCGCTTTGAGAACAAACCAATCATGAACAAAAGCCCTGCTGTTTTTATGCAGTTGCTCTGAGTCAGTGTCCCTCTATATTATTTAGACGACCCGGTTTATTTGGCCCGAAGGGTTGTGGCCAGAGGCTCAGCCCCGCTTTTGGGCAGGACGAGTCACTACCTCTAGGTTGCATTTTTTTTTTTTTTTTTCAACGTTTATTTATTTTTGGGACAGAGAGAGACAGAGCATGAACGGGGGAGGGGCAGAGAGAGAGGGAGACACAGAATCGGAAACAGGCTCCAGGCTCCGAGCCATCAGCCCAGAGCCCGACGCGGGGCTCGAACTCACGGACCGCGAGATCGTGACCTGGCTGAAGTCGGACGCCCAACCGACTGCGCCACCCAGGCGCCCCTCTAGGTTGCATTTTAAGATTGTCACTGGGTCCGCCTTGGGGACTGGGATACAGTTAGTGACACATATCTCCCCCAGTGATGCCGAGTCAGAACGAGAAGAAGAGATTCGAAGATGTGCTCAGCGATCCTCCAATTTGTCTGCTCCGTGGGAACTCCTCACAGCACAGGGCAGATGTGGGGCAGGGAGAGAAAGAAACGTGTAATCAACTGCTAAATCTTGAGTGACAACTAACAAAGCAAAAAACCTCACAATAATTCAGTCATAGCTCTGCGGGTAGGTGATCTGTTATCAGACATTCCTCAGGTCAGCCGGTCTCCAACTTTATCATCAGAAGCATTTGGAAAGTTTGTCACAGCAGTTTGCGGGGGCCTCTCCCCAGAGCGATTCAGTGGAAGGAGAAAGGGTGAGGATTTACATTTCTAGCAAGTTCCCGGGAGATGCTGATGCTGCTGGTCCAGGGACCACACTTTGAGCACTTTGGTTCAGTTAATTTTGTTATTAGGAATGCTCTGCATTCCCTCTGTAGCCCTCCGGGAGATATTGTTCAATTCAACCGGACTTTGACAACTTTTCCTTTTGCTGATCTCAAAAGAGGGAACTCTTGCCCTTCAGCGCGCCCCCCCCCCCCCAGGAAAGGTATTAGGAAAAACACACACCATCTGAAGGGGGGGGAGGGGAGCACTGATGTCGAGAAGACCCTTTTGGTGAGAGGCCAAGTGTTGCTATAGAATAGTCTCATAACCAGCTCAAGAAAACACAATTCTGCTTTTTAATGAAACTTACAAAAATGAGTACAACGTAGCAGACTTTCTTGTAAACTTGAATCATGTACCTTTGAAAAGTGAGCTATTAAAATATTAACAAGTCTTTCCCTGAAGTTAAATCTGCAATAACACTCATCTCCCTCCAAAATCCACAAAGCTGTCTTCCGAAAAAGCTGTGTTTACCCTATCGCCACATGGTGGTGACATTGGCTGGTCATAGACAATGGGCCATTTTGTAGGGTTTTGCTTTGGATCTTGCGAGGTGTTTGGGAATGCGTGCCTTGAATAAAAAGCTCCTGTCTGCATATTCAGACACCTTCTGCAGCAGGGGCACAGTTCTCAACGCACACACACAACCCACACAACCCCTGATACTCTGCCTCCTGCCGTCTGGCCTGGGCTGTTTGTGGGACATCTCTGTCTTCTCCCGTTTCTTTCCTTGTTGGTCCCCATTTCCCCTTGAGTGACTTCTCTCTTCTGTGAAAACTTCTTCAAAGTTTTGGGCTCTGCCATCGATAAGCACAAGCTGACTAAACTTCCTATCAGCATGTTCTTTTCTTCTTACTGGAAACGAAGGGACTCCTCTTGACCAGGAGGGAGGATCTTCCCCTGTTCCTCCCTCCCTTCCTCCCCTGGGGACTGAGCACTTGACTCTCAGGTACATGACACGGGGTGGGAGAGAAGTGCTTAGCCCTCAGCTTTGCCTCTCACAAAGAAGGAGGCACCATCACCCCACGTTTAGTATCAGGCTCCCCCAACAGAGAGGGAGGGTGGCAAGGCTGGAGGGTGAGGCCCTCCCCCTTTCTGACAGCCAGGATCCATCCACACTTCTGTTTCAATTTCCTCCAACCCCTTCTCAGAAGACTCCACATCCCCTATTCAAAGTCAAGTCTGTTTTGCAGTGGGAGTGAATATGTTCTCTCCTCTAAAGTATTAATACTTTCAGTCTGTCAGCCTTCCAGGAACTGAGGATGTAGCCTGGTGAACAGTGAGCGGCCCGAGCAAGGTCCCACCCACCAGGGGTCAACCCCACCCTAGTCCAGGGGTGAACCGCACTCCAGTGAGCCCTCCCCTCTTTGGGTTGAGCTGTGGTGGCCAGGAAGAATTCAGGCTGGCAGGAGTCTTCGAGATGGGGACCTCCACCAAAGATCAGTATTTCCAAGCTCCCTTTCCTCCTTTTCTTTCCACCGACCAAGGGGTCTTCTCCAAGGCTCACGTATAGTTCACTAGATGGGCAGCTCACACCGACGCCTAGGGGCCGTTTGTCGTGCTCACGTAACACGTGCGTGCTGTGTGAGTGTGCTCATGCCTGTCCTGCGTGGGATATCATCTGTATAATCTGGAAAATGCGAGCTCTGGTGAGAATGTCAGGGCTGAGGAGCGAGGTAGAAACGGAAGTTACCCACGAGGACTTCACAGCCAAGGTGGTGGGGGCAGGTCCGGGGCTGCAGGGGTTCAGGCAGAGCTGGGACACCCAACTGCCACTCGGTGTCTCCTCCCTGAGGTCCTGTTTGTCCGCAAGAGGAGCAGGTGCACCTGCTGGCTCCTGGGTGTCCTCACCTGGCACGGGGCCCGGCTCTCCGGCAGAGCTCAGTGAGTACTTGTGCAGGAGCCATCACACCGATGGCCACTGGTTATTAAGCGTTTACCATTACCCGGCACAGCATCAAGTGCTTTATCTAATTCTCTCAGTTAATCCTCTCCGTTAATGAAGCGAGACAGCCCTGCTCTCCCTGTTTTATAGACGAGGAAAGATTAAGCAAAGCGGCCCAGGTCATGCAGCCAGTAAGCTGCAGGGTTGTGCTTTTAAAGTCCCAAATAAAGCCCCCCGGGGCTTAATGTCCGTCTCCACCCATGCCTGCCCATCTCTCTGCTTGGAGGCCAGAGGTCTGGTTTCCTCAAACTGAGGAAAGAGGAAAGGAAAGAAGGGTCCTTGTCTCCATGTCCCACACCACCATCTCCATCTTAGTCTGGAACAGTCTCAGAGCCTGGGGAGCGCGGTGCCTAAACACCAAGGTCAAACAGGCCCACCCTCACAGGGCCCCAGGTCTTGCTGTCCCCACCCAGGCCTTGGCTAGCAGGCCCATGAATGGTGCTGTCTATCCATGAGAACCGTCCACCTTACCTGCTTGAGCCGAGCCGAGGGGCCCGTGTAGGTGGGGCTGACTCTTCCCTGTCCTGCCTTCCCTTGGCTTGGCCAATGAGGTTCACTCTCAGGGCCCCTGGCAGTCCCGGGGTCCACCCTCCTGAGAAGGACAGAGGGGGCTTGGGATGGCCTCACAGGTGAATGTGGATCTGGTTCCAATGTTGGGTCCGCACTTCTGGTGCCCCTGGCTCCAGGATCGTGTGTTCCCCGCTCTCATTTTCACTTTCTCTGAGGTTTCTCTCCCTCTGGCGTATCATGAAGGTTGGCCCACGGGCAGCAGAGGCTAGATCACTCAGGAAGGATGAAGCTGTGCCGGAAAAACACTAGCCCCAGCATCCTCGCCGGCCAGGCCCACAGGTCCCTGGGGTGGCTCCCTCTGGGCCCTTTGGGAAGTGGAGCTCTCCCCGGAGTGGGGCGCGGGTCGGGGCCCTGCAGGCGGCTCTGGCAGCTTCCTCTGCTGGGCAATAGGTAGCCCGAGGCGAGTCTGATCTCCACAGTGGGTGGGGGCTTCTGAGCCCAGCTGGTCCTCGCTGGTTTCCTTCTTCCCATCTCAGCACAAAGTCAAGGTGGTTGTTGACCCGCAGAGAGTTCAAGGCAGCAGCGACATCTCCTGGCTGATAGTATCCCAGTCCCCGTGGTCCCGCCCCACCCCTAAGCCTGCTACCACCCATCTCACACCTCCCAGGTCTGTAGGGCACGCGCGCCCCATTCATTTAGGGGCGGTAACACTTCCTCCTGTCAGACACCGAGACCTACGGCCCTCGGCCCCTGGACACAGGACAGGGGTGTATAAATAAGATAGATATTCACAACACAGACTCTAGGACCCCAGGCGAGTAAGTCTTATCGTGTGTCATGTGGCATTGTGTAAGCTGTTGCAAATCGCTGAGAATCCAGTATATGGTCATGACACAAAGACGAGATAAATAGTGTGCAAAATTCAATGGTATAATGTAATGCTTGAGTGTCCAAACATCTACCTGTGATCCTTCTTCTTACCTTCCTTTGCCATAAGTTTATCACTTTAGGTAAAAGTTGTTCCTCTTCTTCGTCTGTTGATCCGGGGATGGTAATTAAAAAATCAACATCGTGCCCAATCTTCTTACCCCTGACCAAAAAAAAAAGTATAGAATGGAAATCAATTAGATTTTTAGCTCTCAATTTTTACAACTCACTTTTGTTTCTATGCCCTATGCTCAAAGTTTGCAACACAAAATGCTCGTGATATTTTTTTTAAACAAAATATCCTTGATCGTACAACTCTACTCCTTGCAAGATAAATTTATGACGTAGAAAAAGTCACACATAGTACGTATATGATTATATATGTGTGGGTAAAAATAACACAGGAAGTTATCCCTTCTGCATACTCACATGTGCACACCCACCCCCACATATGCACACAGACAAGCAGATCAGAACCGGTGACCAGAACCGAGAACTGCATGCACACAATACGGGAGAGGGCTCTCCAAATCATGGTATTGACTGAAGTCATTTTCTTAGATTTGATCTTCCTCTCCCACTTGCTCCCTCACTTCAAACTTGGCTTGCCAAGATGGCCAATAGCTAACAGGTAAGAGGGCCACAGGGAGAGCTGGAGGAAGGGGTGGGAAGGAAGGAATTTCTTTCCGAAAAGGAGGCCTCAACATCCAACAACTGCACACATCTCTGTGAAGAGTTCATTCATTCATTGACTCAGCCAGTATTTCTTGAGCACCTATATTTTTCCAGGCACCGGGTTCTCACAGAGGGCTAATTTCTACAAACTGTGTGAGGAAAGCATGCATACAAACAAATTACTTGACAGGTAGCACTGAGGAGGGGTGCCTGGCTGAGCATGGCACCTGAACTGAGTCATAAAAGACGAGGAAAAGTCAGCCAGGTGACAATTTGAGGAAAGCCAGTGCAAACACGGAAGGGTCTGACTGGGCAAGTCACAGAAGCATGAAATAGCTCCATGTGTGCAAAGAAAGACAAGCCATTTGGGGTTGCTGAAGTGGAAACCCGAGCTACAGAAGATGAGGCCACCGAGAGAGGCTGTCACCAGATCACCAAAGGCCTTTGTGCCGTGCTTAAAACTGAACTGAACTTCTGAAGATGGGGAGCCACTGAAGGTGTTAGAGCAGGGGAGGCAAAAGCAGCCCTCGTTATCTACCTCCGGAATCCTCCTGTCATGGTGACGAAGGCATCAGGCAGAAACGCCCAGACGGCCTCTTTAACCAGCACACCGACTGCCTCTGCTTCTGCCCTGGTCACACAGCTGACGAGGTCTTCATAATAGAGGAATCCTGAGGGGCCATTGGACAGGTCAATGGAGAGAGTGACACGTGAGATGACCAGCCCTCTGTGGGAGGTGATTCCGCCCCCAAATAGAGTAAACATGACCACAGGCATCAACAAACTGTTTCCACAGAGATGGGAAATCTCTACTCTCTTGGTTGTGAATTTTCATGGTAACGATGACTCTTCGCTTTCTGACTTGTAAGAGTCTTACAATTTCCTGACTAAGAAAGAGACTATATTTCATATCCCTCTAGAAACCAAGCTGTTCAAATATAGCTCCTTATTGAAGAACCAGCCTTCTTAATAAACTGTGCCCTATAATTATTTACAGATCATGCATAAAGATTTACGATGGAAGCTCAGGCCGACTTGCTATAATGACTTGGTTATTCCCACAGACCCAAGGAGGGAGCTTCTTCTAAAAATGAAAAATAGAACTACTGTGTGATCCAGCAATCCTGCTTCTGGGAATACATCTGGAGGAAATGAAAACACCATCAAAGGAATATACACACCGCCATGTCCATAGCAACATTATTCACAATAGCCAAGACATGGAAACAACCTAAGTGTCCGTCAGTGGATAAAGAAATTGTAGTGTGTGTGTGTGTGTGCACGCGCGCATGGAAATAGGAGGATTATTCAGCCACTAAAATGAGGATATCCTGCCATTTGCAACAACATGGATGGACCTTGAGGGCTTTACGTTAAGTGAAATAAGTCCAAGAAAGACAAATACTGTATGACGTCACTTATGTGTGAAATCTAAAGACAAAAACTCATAGAAGAGAAATCAGATCTGTGGTTATCAGAGGCCAGTGCAGGCAGAAGGGGAATTGGAAGAAGGTGATCAGAAAAAGGTACCAGCTTCCAGTCCTAAGATAAGTAAGTACCAGGGATGCATGTACAGCAAGTTGGCTACAGCCAACACTGCTGGATGCGTCTTGCTCTTTTGAATCCCAATTATATTGTATTTCGATTGCATGTTAAAAATAAATGTTTAAAACGTGTACAATTTTTGACCCCTTATCGGCATTTCTTCATTAATGCCAATTAATGCCAAATTCATTTTACCAGAGCCCCCGTAAATGGAAGCGTCCAAGCCACCACCTTCAACCTGCGGGAGGTCCTGCCGGGCTGTCAGCTGCCTGTCTCAACACAGTGTTCTCTTCTCCGGCTGGTCGGTCATGAGCGGGTAGGTCAGCCCTGTGTCTAGATTTTCATACTTTCCCTTCTATTTCCTGGTATCTGACAGTTTCTAACGCAGATCCACATTTATTCCAGCAATGACTCTAGTTCGTTGAAATATTTTTGACTCCTTAAACTTCATGTCTCTTTCGTGCCCATGACTCCTCCACTCCTCCTTTCACCCACAGGAGACAGTCAGGACCCAAACATCTAGAGCCAGTTCAGTAAGAAGTAGATCAACAGCACAACCCTGTTTGACATCTGGATGCAGGAATGACAACAGCCGCTATGCAAAGCGTCTTTGCTTATGCGACGCGAGGTGCTAAGGACTTTGCCTACGTTATTCGATTTATTCCTCATTAACTACCAGTGTTACCTCCCTTTTAGAGATGAAGTAACTTAGGCTCAAAGACTTGAACAAGCTTGCTTGATCTTGCAGCCACAGAATGTTGGAGCCAGGATTTGGATCCAAGTCTGTCTGATTCCAAAAGCTTGTGCTTTTAACCATAGTGCAAAAAAGAGGACGAACAAGGTACCCAGCTCACTGAGACTGGACTTGAAGTTCGGCTAACTCAGAGCCCTACCGCAACCTGGCCAGCCCATGGCAACATCAGGAGATCCGTAGGAGAGACAATTTACCTGCTTTCTGCATTTGTGTGAACTTCAGGGTTTTGTCTGACTTTATTTTACTCAGAGTTCGGAAACCCATCCTGAACCATTTCTCAGATGTCTTCAGTCCCACTCCAAACACAGAAGTGAAGAGCTGAAACAGGGAAAGGCATGCCTTTAGTTTCTGACATGACCGTTATGACAATGAAGTGACACTTTTCAAGGTCAAGGGATTAGGAAAACAGTGTAAGCATACTTCTGACCCAGTTTCTCCTGCATATGACAAGTGGGTGGGTGATGGTAACTTTTTACAGAGCTTTTTGTTTCAGGGGGGTCCTTTCCTGACCCATGGTATTACAGTGGCTGGCATCTGCATAGGCTTCCGTGTAATCTGACCGCCCTTTGCCTGTTCTGTCCACGTGTGACCACAGCTTTCCCTACCAGGCACTCCCCTTGGCCAGGGGTCCCTTACACACACTCATGCTCTGCGGTTTTAAGAGGGATGCTCATGTAGGTTGTATGAATTCTCTGCCGTCACTCAGCTGGTAAGCGGCACAGCCCAAACTCAAATCCAGGCTGTCTGCACTCCAAGCCTGGGCTCCTGCCCACAACCAGCTTTTAGGCCTTTGCATCACTCCGGAACCAAAGGGACGGGCAGAAATCTCTGCCACCCTGAACTCCAAGGTGGGGAACACTGGGGGGAACCAAGCCCTGCTTCGAAGTAGAGAAGGACACAGTGGGGAGCTTCCAACACAGGTTTGCTCCTTAAGAGCAGGTTTGTTTTGTCCCATGCTCCCAGTGTCCCCATGCTATTTGTGCCCATGAGTGACAGATCCTAGAAGATCCTAGAAGATCTCACCACAGCATGGCAATACGCTTGTGCACCCGTATTTATTTTGGCATCTGCTTCCTAGACCACTATTATGGACTCATCGTGCCCCCTTCCACTCATATGTTGAAGCCCTAACCCCCACTGTGATGGTGTTGGAGATGAGGCTTTTGGAGGGAATTAGGTTTAGATGAGGTCATGACTGTAGGGCCCTCATGATGGGGTTTGTGCCTTACTAAGGAGAGGCACCATGGGAGTTGCTCTCTCTCTCTCTGTGTCATGTGAAGGCACATTGAAAAGGTGCCAGGAAGAGAGCCCTAACCACAACCCAACCGTGCTGGCACCCTGATCTCGAACTTCCAGTCTCCAGAAATGTAAGGAAATAAATATTTGTTGTTTAACTCACCCAGTCTGTGGCATTTTGTTATGGCAACCCAAGCTGACAAACCACCTACATTAAGTAATGGGGTTAACTGAAAAACCATTTTCAGCCAACACCTGTAAAATTACTTACTTTGAAGGACTGATATCGTTCATCATTTAACACAGCTTTAACTTCAGAACTTTCTCCATCTTCAATAATTTCCTGCACGGACAGTTGAAAAAATTGTTAGGGGCACTTGGCGTGGCTCCATCTGTTAAGCATCCGACTCTTGATTTCAGCTCAGATCACGATCTCACGGTTTGTGGAACGGAGCCCCGCGTCGGGCTCTGCACTGGTAGTGAGGAGCCTGCTTGAGATTCTCTCTCTCCCGTCTCCCTGCCCCTTCCAAAGACACTATATAACATCTATCTATCTGTCTGTCTGTCTATCTCACATCTGTATATTACCTGCATTCCCTTCCCCCTCCTGCCTCCTATTAGGAAGCAGGACAAATCACATTTCACCCTTACCTCTATGACACACTTCACTTTGTCCCCCAGGCAGGGAATTCCTTCTGTGTCCTTCATACTGATGATTGTGAATGGCAGAGATTTAAGCACAGAAGCTGCTCTCATAAATGTCGCAGAGGAGATTTCATTTTCTTTAAACTCATAGTTTTCAGCCAGCACCTCGAAGGCGTCCTGAAGAACAAAACCAGGTGAGCCAAACACGGCCTGTTCCGAGCCCCTGAGCTAGTAGTCACTTGCAAACACCTGTTGCTCTTCTTGAGTGCTGAAATACCTCCTCACAGTCCCCTCGAAGGGTGGGATGGGGTCTCCCATGTCTTTGCACCCCTCCCTTGCTATGAGAGGAGCTGAACTGAAAAGACGGGTCACAGACTGCTTCGTAAGGAGACTTTGAGTTTGCTGCCATTAGATATTCAGGAGCGATTCAACCAAAACCTGATCGCATGCTCACTGCACCCCCACTCGTCATTGCTCAGCATGACCCTGCCCTCTTTCCTTGCAGGCTTCCCCACCAGCGTGTGTCCAGGGTTCTGCCTGGATCACTGGGCACCTTCATCTCTCGGCTTGTATGTAAAACACAGTCAGCACTTAACATGGCAACAGAGGGACGTGATCACAGGACACGGACCCAAGGCGGGTTGGTTCAGGTAGGGCGCATTTGCATTTCTAGCAGAGGAGGAAGTAGCTACAGCTGTGTGGCATCATGCTTCCGTGCCCAGTACTGCAGTTTCCTGTTCTTCCTGGCAGATGTGGGGCTGGAAGTCTCGAAATGAGAAGTTTTGTAGTTGATACCCTACCACATGTTTTAACAACCTGACTACTTTCTCTAGGCTGGAGAACGAGCAGCTGTGGACCTGTGAGGGTCATTTGAAACGCAGCTGCCAAACTTCAGGCCTGGGTGGGGCTTTGGAGACAATCTGGTTAATTTCTAGTTGAATGGGTGAGGAAACCGAGGCTCAGAGAGAGGAACTGACTTGCCCGAGCTAGTAAAGATCAGAGAGGTGAGAATCCAGGCCTGCTGTCTCTCAGTTGCCTGGTTACCCAGCAAAGGCTGTTTATGCATTAGTGCTGTTTCTTTGTAACTTGCTCTTACTATGTTTTGGACTAATTACAGTATTTGGTTTTTCCGAATATTTGCCTTTGACAAGTGTTGTGCCCCAAAGTGACAATTCTCATCAAATAGTAATTTACCATCTCTAAACAATATAAATATATTTCTGATTGTATTTGTCCATGTCTACAACAGAAGTAGATCCATTCTGGACTGAAATAAGAACCAGAGATCAGGCCGGGGGTGGGGGGGAGTGAGTGAATGTGGGGGGTAATTTTCCTAGATATTCAGAAAATTACACAATTGAATTTGCAGATCCATGGGGGCGCCTGGGTGGCTCAGTCGGTTGGGCGACCGACTTCGGCTCAGGTCACGATCTCACGATCCGTGAGTTTGAGCCCCGCATCGGGCTCTGTGCTGACAGCTGAGCCTGGAGCCTGTTTCAGATGCTGTGTCTCCCTCTCTCTCTGACCTTCCCCCATTCATGCTCTGTCTCTCTCTGTCTCTAAAAGGAATAAACGTTAAAAAAAAAATAAAAAAAAATAAAAGAATTTGCATATCCATGGAAAGACGCTGCAAGCCCTTCATTTGCTCTAGGGGTTGTTGTAGAGCCCCTTACCGTGAATATGTGGTTAAAGTTGTTTAAAGTGGTTCTTCTCTGACATGCATACAGAGGGATCTTTTTTACAAGTGGCGGAGTCTTCTGGAGCTCTGGGTTTGGGCTAGCTGAATAATCTCTTCTCACCTAAACAAATGCGGAAGCATCCGTTTTTAATAGCAATCAATAGTCATAATCATAGATATTATTAAGGAGAAAAATTGGAGGTAGTTTGATGGCAATTGTCCCTGGAGAGGATAAAATTATAGGAGAGTCAGATTCTATGTTACATGCATCTCTAATATTTGCATTTGCTACAGTTTACATGTATTGTATTTTTTAAAGTTTATTTGTTTGTTTTGAGCTGGGGAGGGGCAGAGAGAGGGAGAGAGAGAATCCCAAGAAAGTGCTATACTGTCAGTGCACAGCCCGACACGGGGCTCCATCCCACGAACTGTGAGATCATGACCTGAGCCGAAATCAAGAGCTGGAGGCTTAACCGACCGAGCCAACCCAGGCGCCCCAACATGTGTTATTTTTGCAATGAGAAAAACAAACGTGCAAAGAACCATCAAGTACCATTTTCCTTTTCCATGAACTCATGTACTCATGGTCTGAACCTTCTTCCCGCGGGTTCTAGCATTAATGGTGAAGGACTTGGAATTAAGAGATTAATTTTCATCAGTTTTTCTTTATGAATGATGACAGTCAGAAAAAAAAATAGGAAGCCTCTACTTCTCTGGTTACCAGAACATCAAGGCTTCCACATTTTGAAATATTCGTGCATAGAGTTGTTCATAAAAGCAGCTACCATTTATCAGCTGCCTGTCATAGATCAGGCTCTGTGGTAAGCGCTTTACACGTATGTTACTCTAATTCCCTAACCATCTTGTGAGGTAGTTTCTTTTGCTGTCTTATATCGTAGAGGAGGAAACTGAAGCTCAGAAAACCCGAGTGACTTTCCCAAGGTCACACAGGGAGAAGGCAGACCGCCTGGGGGTTAATTAAGCTCAGGTCTGTTGATTCTATAGCCCATGTTCCTAATCGTCAAGAAAAGGGCAAAGAGGATCAACCGTAACACTTACAAGCTGGTGTTTTCCTGTCACCTCTACTGGTTTTCCTGCTCCCATGGATTCTATCAGCCAGGAGATGTCCAGGAGCTCTAGCTGTGAGCTGGCTTTTACATTCTGTACCTGCAGCCACTCTAGGACGTCTGAGCCAGAGTTGTTTTCTGCTACAATGTGCGTGACGGAATCACTGCAGAATGCAAGAAAAAGCTATCAGCTGAGGGGGATTTCAAAAGGAGAAGGGCTCCCCTTACCTTGAGGTGTTCAGAACATCCCATCTGACGAAGAAAGATGCATACTAGACCTGACCATAGGCACAGACGATTTAGGCCTCCAGGGAAGGGAATTCTATATTAATTAGTGTAGCCACAGTGGTCTATGTTACATGTCAGACACAAGAAAAATTAAGAAAACATGAACAGAATTGTGGTGTCAATGGAAAACCAAAGTCCAGAGATGACAGATGAAATTTTTCTTAAAGTAGCACCAAGCATTCCACATGAGGCTTCGGTATGCCATTTCGTATTTATTTGTAGAGGACTTCAGTCCAGTGTCGTTCAAACTGTCTATGACCCACAGTTAGAAATACGTTTTATATTATGACCTAAAATAAAAATATAGATACATGTAGATGTGCTTCTAACATCTCATTAAATTGATCTCACAGCCCATTAATAGATGGTGACCAGCTTTGGGGAAGTATTACATGTTTATTCAAAGCACAATCTTGTGACAGAGGGTAGGCAGGAAGCTTTCGCCTAATAATCACTGAGCACTTAACCATGCTTCGGCTCCATCCAAGTACCTTACGCCCATCATCTCATTTGATACTCACAAAGTTCCTCAGGCACGTGTTATGTTATTCATACTTCAAAAACGAGGAAACTGAAGAACAGAGTTTAAGTGACATTCTGAAGGCCACACAGCTAGTAAATGGCCTTCATCCTTTCTGATTCTCTTTTTTTTGGGTCAAGTAGGTTATTTCTAGTTTTTAATAAGTCTTCACGGTCAGCATCATATCCTTGGAACCAATGTGTTTTCAGGCTCTTTCAGTTCAAATAATCTATGAATCTGGGAGATAGCAAGATGCATATTTGGGCATCCAAGAGAAAAATAGAATTCTTTTCTCTTTCCTACTTCTCTTCCTTGACTTCCTCTTGCTCCTTCTCCTTTTTTTGATTGACTCTTAGAAGCATTGGGTATTTTTTTGTTGACTGTTGTATTCACAGCCCAGGTTCCTTGTGGTGGCAGTGGTGACAGTGGTAAGAAGTTGGAGTTTCCAAAGAAGGAAAGGGAAGTTTGTGGACATTAGTATCTTATGTGAGACAGATGGTTAACGATATGTTATGACAAGGCATAAAGCATGGACAAGATTTGCAAGTGGTGTGCAGAGAAGGAAAAGAGCTGGTGTGAGCCGGTGTGAGCTGGGTGAGGCTGGCTGGCTTTGTGGAAGGAGGGGTTTGTGCCCACTGATGGATGGGGAGGGATAGGAACCTAGATGGCAGAACCTAGGGCCCTCCTGGAAGAAAAGGTTCAGAGGCCAGAAGAAAATTAGGGGAATGGCCTGGATCAGAGTGAAGAGTTTATGTTGGGAAGTAGTTGTCGATGTGGCTGAGTCGGTTGGGGCAACCAGGTTACAGAAGGTCTTAGAAGCCTCGTTTGGGAGGTTGGATCTTATTTTCTGGGGTTGTGGAACCAGTGAAAGCTTTCGTGAGCAGGACACAGTGATAGCATCACTATGTTATTTAAAAAAACTAATCTTGGAAACCAATTTGACAATAAACTTCATATATTGAAAAAAATACAGATTATTATAGAAAGTTAAAAAAATAATAATAAATAAAAAAACTAATCTGGATGGGGGGTGGGAGGGAGGGGAGGGTGGGTGATGGGTATTGAGGAGGGCACCTGTTGGGATGAGCACTGGGTGTTGTATGGAAACCAATTTGACAATAAATTTCATATATTACAAAGAAATTTAAAAAATAACAAATTGTCCCCCTTTAAAAAAAAACCTAATCTGGTCCACACAATGGTTTGGAGGGGAGAGTGATGGGTGGGAGGGTTGGGAGCTGGATAATTCTCACCCAGTTTGGCTCCTGTAGCACCAGGAAGGAAGGCAAAAGAGACATAAGAGGGACCTCTGGCTTTAGTTCACGTGCAAGGGCTGACGTGGAGAACAGAGTCAACTATTACTCTCCCGTATTTATACAGTAAAGTAAGAGCGCTTTGGGTAGAAATAGGGATTTCAGAAGTTGCGCCTCTTTGGGGGACAGTGGAAAAGAAATTTATTTCAGGCATGCTGCATTTGAAGGATGGCAAGAGGTCCAAGTGAAAATGTCCGGTTGACAGTTGGGATCTAAGTCTGACGTGGGGAGAGGGTTGGGGGCTGGAGGCCAGAGCTGAGACCATCCGGATGGCAGGATGTGCAGCGGGCCAAGCAGAAGTACATTGTGGTGAAACCACATCTGACAAGAGTTGGGAGAAGGCAGTTCTCTGCATCCCTATTCTAGGTCCACAGCATTCCAAAAATTCTTTATAACAAGCTTCTTGAAAGATCGTTTATGTGAAGACTGTAAGAAGACAACAAAAGGATTAATAGAGCTACAAAGGAAGTGTTAGTCCATCTAGATTTCTGCCCTTTGGAGGGAAACTTCATTATTATATTATTATTAATTGTAGTATAATATTTATTATTATTATTATTAAGGCTCTGTCTAAACTTCAAGGGGAGAAGGGTATGCTGAGGAGGAGCCCTGGGGCTCAACTTCCAAATTCAAGCCCCTCACCATCCACTCTCCTACCATCCCCACCCCCACTATTGCTTTCCTTGGGGCCATGTGGTAATGTGTGAGCTCACACTATTGGATGAGAACCACATGCATTTCTTACAGAGTTAATATAAGCATATTTGCAAATGACAGGCCAAACATTCTATGGAAAAAGACTGATTTAAGCTTCCAACCCCTGCTCATTAAGCAATTGGCAAACAAAACAACAACAACGACAATAGAGCACACACACGCACACAATCAAATAGGACCTCTTCAGCCACTCACACAGAGCTACTCAGAGTTCGGGACTGCTTGTCACTGGTTCCCACAAGGTAAGCACAGAAATCGAAAGTCAGCATTTAGAAACTTGAATGGTAGTTCGACACCATCACAGTAGCTTATTGTTTGTTGTTTGTTTGTTTGTTTTTTGTTTGTTGATAAAAACATTGACCTGCGGTGAATTTTTTGAAAACTGGTCCTTCACCATAAATCACTTAAGGAACACTGTCTAGAGAATACTGTCTGTTCTAGCCCGGTCTACATTCCCCGTCTTCTTGTGTTGCCTGAGTTCGGCCAATAGACTCCTTGTGGCCACCTGGCTCTGGACTACAATGTGCCTCCTGTGTTGGGCTTGTCACGCGCCCTTCGCAGACCATTCACCGTCTCTGACTGTGTTTGTTCACTGTCAGTTCTGAGCCTGTGGCATCAGCGCTCCTGGGAGAGCCACTGCCTCCCATGTGTTCTGCTGACAATTTCTCAGTGCTGTGCTGTGGCAGCTCTTTGTCTATTTGCTGGTAGAGCAATTTTCTCTCTGCTCTGAGTATGCCTACATTGGAAATATTAATAATATTGGAATATTATTGGCCAGACACCGTGGCAGGCACATTTCATGCATTCCCTCATTTAATTGTGAACAATGCTGTGAGGTAGGTAATTTCACCCCCATCTAAGATGAGAAGAGACCTTGGGGACATGAAAAATTCACCCAGCTGATGATTGGTGGAGCAGGATTAGATAGATCCTTGTTTTGTTCTATTTTAATCCAAAGCCCGTGTGCAGGACTAAACTGAACGACCCCTCTGTGACTTCGTGCTTTTTCCATGGCTGTAGAGAGCGCTGCTCCTTTTCACAGAAGGAATAACATCTGGAAGGGTGACATCATAATAAAAAGCCCTGATGCCCTCCGAAGGGCAGAGACAGAGAGGCAATAACACTTTCTGTAGGCCAGTTCCTATTGGCCACACTGTCCCTGCTGCTGCACAGAATTTGTGTTTGGTGCCTTTCGTCCAACGGCATATGGACCGCAGTGAGACTGCAAGACACGCAGAACTGTCCCAGAAAATCTGAAAGAACAGTTGCCATAGCTACACAACAACATGGAGAAGCCAAGGGGGGGCTGGCAGGCTCTCTGAGCTCTGAGTTTTCCTAAACCTCGCAGAGAGGCGGATATGCTGAGGTGAAGCCCCGGGGCTCACCTTCCAAGTTCGGGCCCCTCACCATCCACCCTGACCATCCCTGCTGCACCACCACTGTCTCTTCACCGGGGATGTCTCTGGACACGGCCCTGCCTCTACCAGAGACAGCCAGCATGCCCGGGGACGCGGAGGGAGGAGTGCTGGATAAGGATCCACAAAGAATATAATGTACAGGCATACGCCCAAGAAAAGACTGGAGAGAAATACTCCAGACCGTTAGAAAAAGTAAACACACACACACACACACACACACACACACACGTGTATATTCTTACTTAATCCTCACAAGAGTCTTACGAGGTGGGTGATATATAATTTCAGATGAGAAAACCAAGGCTTGTGGAGGTTCCGTGAAACCAGGATTCAAACCCAGCTGTGCATGACTCAAGCAATCTCTTAACGTTCCACTAGACTGTGGTTAGACCCCTGAGTGAGGTGCTGTTCAAGTTTTTTTTTTCTATATTTTCCCATTTTCTGTCATGAACCCTCTATCATCACATTCTACTGAAGGGGGAAAAAATACACATGAATGTCATTTTCAAGGCCAAAACCTGGCACTGGGGCTGAGGCGGTACCTGCCTGGGTCCCAGAGTCCTGGGCTTTCTTCATATACTAAAAGGTGACAGGAGGGGGCACCTGGGTGGCTCAGTCGGTTAAGCGACTAACTCTTGGTTTCGGCTCAGGTCATGATCTTGTGGTTCGTGAGTTCTAGCCCCACGTCAGAGCTGGGGCAATGCAGAGGCTGCTTGGGATCCTCTCTCTCCCTCTCTGCCCCTCCCCTGCCCGTGCTCTCTCCGTCAAAATAAATAAATTTAAAATAAACAAATAAAAGTGACGGAAGCCTCGGGCAGTGACCCCCAGCCCCTTCCAAAGACTCCAAGGTTCTGCTGAGATGGCTGTTCCTGAAATGTCCATGAATTCAGTTCTTTAAGTACACCTAGTTCCTTAGCCAGGGCCAATCACTAATGCCTTGGACTAGGTTTGGGAGGGCTTGAACCAATTATAACAATTCTGAACTAGGATTTGTCCCTCAGCTTGCCACAGGGAACAGTCAACAGATAGACCATTGGTGGAATGAATTCATGAATTAATTATCCATAGCTCTAAAGGAACTGAACTCGTGTCCACCAGAGACATCCAAGAAGCGGGGTTAAAATTCAGATGCCTGGGCCTTATGAGCAGAGATTCAGATTCAGTAAATCTTACCCAGAGCCCGGGAACGTGCTCCCTTGGTAATTCTGGCCTAGTCAGCTCCGGTTAGTCATTGGTGCATAACCAACTATGCCAAAGTTTGAGGCTTTAGGAAAAGCAACGATTTGACTATAACTCACAATTTGGGGTCAAGGATTCAGAATTCAGGCAGCTGTTGGGTATGGTGCTGGTGGAGGCGTGATGCTCCTTGTGGCTCGGCGCATCTGGCACGTTGGTGAGGATGGCGGGGAGGTGGGCTGGGCCGCATCTATCAGCCTGAGCACCCTCTCGTGGCCCCTCTCGGCAGGGACTCAAACTCCTTACACGAGGTTGTTTAGCAGATCCAGGGAGCGGCAGAAGCCCCAGGGCCCTTTATGACCCAGCATCAAAAGTCACACGGTGACACTATGTTGAAGCAGTCACAAGCCCTCTCAGATGCAAGCAAAGGGAAAATCGTCCCTGCCTCTCCTTGGGGGCCACCACATTCTAAGAGGACCTCACAGCCCGAGAACCGCATTTTGAGAGATGGTGCTGGAGAGAAAATCTCTCTTTCCCGCACACTGGACTCTGGGCTCCATGGTACCAGCGTTTCCCAGCGTGGTACTCATTGCTCTGAAGGTACATGAGAGAATTTTAGCGGGTACACAACTGAACACTGAAAAGGCATATGTGTTTATATCTACATGTTTAAATTTATGCATATCAGACTCATGTTTTTTATTAGTTTCATGGTTTTTATGTTATTCCTTAGGACAAGGCTAAATTATTATTATTTAAAAAAAATTTTTTAATGTTTATTTTTTTTTGAGAGAGGCAGAGTGTGAGTAGGGGAGGGGCAGAGAGCAAGGGAGAATTGGAAGCAGGCTCCAGGCTCTGAGCTGTCAGCACAGATCCCGACGCGGGGCTCGAACCCACAAACCGTGAGATCATGACCTGAGCCTAAGTCGGACGCTTAACCCACTGAGCCACCCAGGCACCCCAAGGCTAAATTATTTTTAACAATTCATCTTAGGGGCAATTAGAAGAAACACGTTAAGTATATAGTAACGTATGTGGTAAAACATACATGATTATAACAATCATGAGTGTGACCCTCAGATGTTCAGAAAGCCCTGAGTTATGACATTCACTCACAAATTTTGGTTCTGATTTTTTTTTTTCTGGTATCTACCTCCTCACTGCTCCCGTCTTTCTTTTCCTAGTTGGTCTTGCCTCTGAGTATAATTAGAAAAATGCTTCATGAAGAAAGAGGTGGCCCTCCTTCTTTGCCTGGAGACAGACTGACCCCCACTCTGACTTCCACAGTCTTCACGGATGGTCACCTGCTTTTATCTTTGTCTTTAAAATTGTTTTCTTTCCCCAGAGAGGTCATTCCCAATTCTTCCCATCTGATGTAGGACTTATCTTATACATAATGACTTTAAATAGTAATTTACAGTTAAACTGAGCTAAATACCATTTAAAACCCTCCTGCCAATTTCCCTTAGCAACTGATCTGTTTCAGAATCCCCGAAACAGAAAAATCAAGGCAGTTTTATTTGGTTTTGTTCCACACTCATACTATCACCAGTAGATAGGTTTCTATTTCCAGCCCTGATATACTTAAGACTGAAGGGGTCTTGCCTTGTTTTGTTTTTTTGTTTTTGGGTTTTTTTTTTTTTTGGTCCCACCTTAAATGAAATTATGAACATGAATTTAAAATCCACAGATTTTGAAACATGAGGTAATCTGGACCAGAGAAGGGCTGGAGCTTACAATGCATGTCCTTGAATTTATAAAGTTTTTATTATTTTGCTGATTACAAAAGTAATACTGGTGCCTCACTGAAAAATAATTTAATTACAACAATTAATCTTGGTAATCACAAGTTCCTTTGTCTGGTTTTATATTTGTCAAATTATTCTTTGAGTAAATATTCTTTTTTAATGTTTTTGTTATTTATCTTTGAGAGAGAGACAGGGCACGAGCAGGGGAGGGGCAGAGGGAGAGGAAGACGCAGAATCCGAAATGGGCTCCAGGCTCCGAGCTGTCAGCGCAGAACCTGATGCAGGGCTCGAACTCACGAGCCGTGAGATCGTGACCTGAGCCAAAGACAGATGCTTAACCCACTGAGCCACCCAGGTGCCCCTGAGCAAATATTTCTTGAAACTACTGTGTATAAGAAAACTGTCAAAGTTCTGAGAATGAGCTACAGGATGGCCCCTAAGATGCCCTTGCCCTTATGGAGCCAGGGAGGAGTAATTGGATGAGGTAAGATGTAAAGCCAAGTGGCAGAGCTGGGACCAATCCTTCACCATTGATCCCACCTGTGTTCTGGGGAGGAAGGTCTGTCCTCTAGGAGGGTTTCCAGGGGTCTTCGGTCTTGGATGCAGAGAGGTGTAGGGAGGAGGGATTCAAGGTTGGGGTGTATCTTGCTTTCAACGGACAATACTTCCCAAAGATACCCTTGTGGACAAATTAAGATGTTTAAGCAGGACGAAAGTGCCATCCGGTGGGTTTCTACTGCTCCAACAGCGGAACTGAGCAAGTGTTAAACTACTGGGTGGTGTCACCCCAGAAAGCGACCCTCCTTAGCCACAGCCCTTTCTTCTTCAACATCAGTGATTTAGGTCAAGACATAGTAAGCTTAACTAATGAGTTCATGGAGGAGGGTCGAAGACAGAGTTTTAAAACAGCTCAAAGGATTAGAACCAGGGAGTGAAATAAGAACATGACAAGCACTGGATTCTCATCCTTCTCTGGCTCATCCTAAATAATGTAAGGATTATGAAGTTGCTCTAAAATTTAGGATATTGACTATGGAATAAAACTCAGTATCTTTTTCATGAATGTGCAAAATGTGTCAAATGACTTGACATCTCCCCTGATTTCTATTTTAAGACCCAGCTTTGTATGGTTGTTGAATAGCATGTTTTCTGAAATTTAACATTAATATAAGATATAATATTAGTGGAACTCATTCCAAATATAAGGATACAGTGCACGTATGCTCAGGAATGAAATAGCTCCAGATAGTCCAATGGATTGAGGCACACCATTTCTAAGCTAAGTGTTCAGGTCCAGGTAAAGTAGGAATCAGATGTTTCCTCGAATGTAATCCTCCTGGCAGCCAAAGAATGTGCTAGAAACTATGGAGATTGCTCCCTACATATATAATATATATAATACACACACACACACACACACACACACACACACACACACATCTTCTCTTTCTTTGAATCTTGTGTACTAGAAAGAGAAAGGATAGGCTTCACTAATGAGAAGTATCCTTTCGTAAAGAAACTAACTTTATTTTTAAAATATACGCTTACCATAAAAAATTTGGAAAACACAGAAAATAAAAGCAACCATAATTCCTTCCTACTATACCCTTCCTCACAAAATAATCACAACATTTTGATGGTTTTCCTTCCTGTCTTTGTTATCTTTGTTTATATCATTTGACCTAGTTCAATTCCTCTCCTTAGGGTTTTACTGTCAATGGATCCAGCCAATTAACAAGAAAACAATCACACTTCACATCTGTATAACTGTTTTGTTTCACCAAAGCACATTGACATCCATCATCACTTTTGGTGCTTACCTCAGATAGAACAGACTATTTTTCAGGAAACCAAGGGCAGAGAGGAGAGAGGGGGTCTTGCTCCCCACCACGTGGCTGGAAAGGGTCAGAGCCAGAACTGGAGCTCTCTAGATTTCTTATCTAGAGATGTTCCCCGGCCATAATTTCTACTGTCTCTCCCAATTACAGTCTATGTATCTCTGTGCAGAAATTCCGTTTGAGAGCTAGGACTTCTACTTCCTGTGGTTTATTTTTGTCCATAGAACACGTTTGCATTTAACGTGTCTTCTGGGCTGTCAGCCTGGTAGCTTCGCCATCACATGCCTGGCAGCAGTTAGCTCACCCTGCACAGTTTCCTCTGTTGCCTGAGCAGCCGGGCTTGGTCCTTGGCAGCAAGCATCTGGGGGCACAGAACTGCCTCTCTGGCTCTGTTGCCAAAAGAAGAAACCTGCCTCCTGTGTCTTCCCAACTACCTGCCCGAGCCACCATGTCTGTATTCGTAGCTGTGTCCATGACTAGTCAGCCCTTCCTGGAAGTATGGCCGTTTCCACCGAGAGAGCTTTCTATGTAAGTGGTACTTTGACCATCTGGCTGTCGCCTTCCTGCCTGGCCTTTGTCAAATTTCTTTACCACAAAAAGCAGTTCCATATTTGCAAAGGCTTTTCATTTCTGCTTTCCAATTTCCTTTTTTTTTTTTAATTTCCGGGGTTTGCCCTCTTTAACTATGTCATCTTTTCTTCCCCCAATTCCAACATTTTATGTAAGTCCGTAAGATTGGGTAGACTTAACAGTTAGATGAAATCTACAATTTCATGGAAGGAATGTTGAGATTCGGAGCTTAACATCCCAAACGAGATAGGGGGCTAAAAAGAAAAAAAAGAGGCAGAGAGGGGGAAAGGAGTTCATGTAAAGAGAAATCAGATGGGAGAGAGATCATGGGAGACACAGGAATTTCTGAATAGGGCATTTTAGTAAAAAATAAAATAAACTAAAATGTTTCTGTGACATTGACTCTTCATATGAATTATGAGTATTTTGGAAATTACCGTATCTTATTACTGACTTTTGTCTTATGTTTCTCTAGCAATATGAAGCTGGCATTTCTTCAGCAGGAAATGCTTGTCAGTTTTATTTTTAAATATCAAAGACTATTTTTAAAGTAAAACATTCATTTTCACTTAGAATTCTTACAGTTTTTCCCAGGAAAGTTGTGGTCAATCTATTCCTTGGACAAACAAGGCCAGCCAACTGTGCTGGTCATTCTTTACCCACTGCAAGCCCCGTGGCCGTTCTGTTTGGAGCTACTTATTTCAAGGTTTTAATACCATTTGTTTCTGGATTTTGTTTTGTCTTCTCTTCCATCCAGTGGAGACCAGTTAGATGAACCACAAGGCTAATTACTGCAATGAATGGGATTGTGAGCAAACAAGTGTAGATGACCCAAAGAGTTGCCCTTTTGTCTGAGCTCTGACCTCATCACTTGGCCCCATGTCTAGCAGCCCTGGACAGAGCTGTCCTTGAACCTTTAACCAGAACCCCTAGCTCCGTGGACCCCACTGGGACTGCTCTTCAGAAAAGCATGATCAAGGTCACATTTGGGTGCCTATGGAGAGCCAGCTGCAGTCACTCATCCTAGCCCATCACAGACACTGGTCACCTCACCACAGCCAGATATTTAGCTTAATTGTCAAAGAACCAAACCATTATTTCTGCCTCAGCGTAGCTAAAAAAATTTTTAAGTTTGTTTATTTTGAGAGAGAGAGAGAGAGCACAAGCAGAGGAGGGGCAGAGAGAGAGAGAGAGAAGAGAATCCTAATCAGGTTCTTCACTGTCAGTGCGGAGCCCCATGTGGAGCTTGAACCCACGAACCATGAGATCACAACCTGAGCCGAAACCAAGAGTCAGACGCTCAACCTACTGAGCCACCCAGGTGCCCTGAGTAGCTGAATTTTTTGATTGAACTCAATAGCATTTTGTTCAGTTTGGTCAGGAACAAAACTGAGTGGTTTCTGCATTAAATTTTCCAATTATATTTCTGTTATCATCCCTGGATACCTCATCTCATAATGGTGAAAGGCAAAAACAAAAGAACAGAAAAATAAGAAACCACCTTATCTTTTGGTGCCAACTAGTTTCAATATAATTGTATCAGTTATACATCTTATTTCCTTTAATTAGTTGGCTTGAATGTGTTCTTTGATTTCAAACCTATTTTCCCAGGAGAAGTAGCACTTCTTCTATATGTGGAAGAAGACACAGGTTCTTTGGGTTCCAAAGAAGCTATTCACAAAAACCCTGCCCATTCACAAAATGAAATCAGTGATGTCCTACCTGAGCTCATTTTCAACCCTGAATCCTTTCCTTCGCGCCAGCTCCATGAGGAAGGCTCTGCGGGTGGTTCCCATTTTCTTCTCCAAAATATAGAGAACCAAATCCCGAAACTTGATATCATGCGGAGGAGAGACCATTGAGGCACCCATCTGCCTGGGCCTCTTCTTCCGAGGGCCCGAGTGGGCCATTTGCAAAGGATCCATGGGAAGAAGCTTCTGATGCTTCTGCCTGTGCCATCGATCGGTGTCTCCAGAAGTGAGGGAGAGCCTGCCCTCCTTCATGAAGAGCTCTGATGTCATCTTACTGGCAGACTCTGATGTCAGGGAAGGGTTTCCTGGACCCTGCCCTGGTGATGGCTTCCTGCTGAAGAGCAATGGAGAATTTTTATCTCCGTTCAACTCATTTGTTCAATGTGGAGATCATAATGGAAACAGTAAGTTAACTTCGCTTTCCTATGTATAATCTCACCAGATCATCAGAGTAACCTTGTGAGGAAGGTAGGGAAGCATTATTATTCCCATGTTAGCATCTACCTATCTATTTATGGTTCATTTATTCATTCGGGCCCCTCTTGCCTTTGTCGTCTATTCCTTTTTAACCTTCCAACTTGCTTGGTTCTCTTCCTCTCTTGGGCAATCATTATAATACATTGGATTTCTATAGGTTGTGTGGGTGTTATACGTTGCACGCAGTTGTTTTGATTTTACGTGAATGGCATTGCTAAGTTTCTCATTCTGCTGATCACTTTTTTATTCAAAACTATGTTTTCAGTTCCCTCCACGTTGCTCTACGTACTAATTTGTTCACGATGGACACTTTAGCTATGTTGGTGCATTTTGTAAGTGAGGAAACCAAGTCTCAGTTGACTCAACATCATAGGGTAAAGAGGCAGAACCAGGTCTTGAATTCAGGTTTTCAGACTCCAAATGTTATATATCTCAGCTTTTTCAGTGGATTAAGTTTGCCTGGAGAATAGTCTATTATGTAACTCTAAACTTGGATCTTTTGGAATGGAATGGGATGATCTTTAGATGAGAATTGCTGTCATAAAAAGACATTTTCATAATTTTATGTGCAAAATAAAAATTAGTATCTCTCATCAATATACTTTATAAATCTCATTTCTTGACCATCTACCAAGTGGCCAGGGCAAGCATCTATAAGCCTTAGCTGATTGAATTTTCATAATACCACTGCCTGGTAGGTGTTGGCATCCCCAGTGAGGTAAACAACTTGCTCAAGGTCACAGAGCTAATAAATGGTTATAGGTAGGAAATTATCAAGCTAAGTTGAACTCAGATCTGTCTGCTTGGCACAGAGGAAGCACTTCAAATAAATGTCATTTGGTAGTAATTTGATGTTTTGTTTTTAGAGAAGAACCAGTTCAATCTGAAATCAGATCTATATGTTTTATAAAACTATTAAATCAACAAAATATGATGTTAACCACTGTCTTATTTAATCTGCTTTGAATCACTGGTATTGAAAAGATCACCAGCAAAAATTTTAAATGCGATGATGGCTGTCTGGTTATCAGGCTATTGTCTATCAGCCCCAAATCCACCTTTCTCTCCTGGGCTCTATGAGGTTGGGGGTGGGACTGTGTAAATGCCATTTCTCAAGGTCAGTGGGCTCCCTGCTAGGCTCTACCAGTAGGAGGCACTAGGGGGACTAAGTCCAAGGCTGGACCCTGATACACTGTCCAATTAAATGAGGCACAGGAGGGGTGCCTGGGTGGCTCAGTCGGTTAAGCGTCCGACTTCAGCTCAGGTCACGATCTCGCGGTCCGTGAGTTCGAGCCCCGTGTCGGGCTCTGGGCTGATGGCTCAGAGCCTGGAGCCTGCTTCCGATTCTGTGTCTCCCTCTCTCTCTGCCCCTTCCCCGTTCATGCTGTGTCTCTCTCTGTCTCAAAAATAAATAAACGTTAAAAAAATTTTAAAAAAAAATGAGGCACAGGAAATGAGGACCCACCTACACTGCTGGAGGTATACTCCTTCTAAAAGGAACTCTAACAACAACAAAAATCTTTAAGACGTCCAAATCCCCTAAACCAGCATTTCCATTTTTTTAAGAAAGAGAGACACATAAATATGAATGCACTAAGAGGTTCATCACAACATTTTACAGAGAAGACTTAAAAAAAAAAAAAAACCATGAATGTCCAATAACAGCAGGAGGTGATAAAGTATGACAGGACCCTACGCAGCCACTAAGACATGTCATAAGGAAATATTGTAAAACATGGGCAAACGTTCACAATCTAATAATTGTAAAATCAGTGTATAAAATAATAGTTACTGTATGACATCAGTTTTGAAAGAGAAGACTAGAGAAGTATATGGCAAGCTTAATATAATAGTAGATATCGCTGGTTGTAGGGTTTATGCATGATTTCTATTTGTGCTTTTCTGTGTTTTACCAATTCTCTATAATTAACATGAGTCATGTTTGCCACCGCAAACACAGACAACTTAGAAAAATTACCTTGAGTTGACACCAGGTGGCCTTATGCAAGCTATGATTCAAAGGTAGGAGGTTGCTCAGAGTAAGCTAAATGGCAATGGATTGTGTTTTCTGCTAATTACACACAGGGCTGAGGGACAAACGCTTTTACATTTTGTGTAAAATCCTATCTCTCTACCAGGCAAGACCCCACTGAGGAATGGACGGGGCTGTGTTATCCTGCTTGGTTTAGATAACTTACTGAAGCTGAATCTGGGGAGGGCATCTGTGGCTTCTACGTCCTTTTTCCTGCCTCTGAGGGTCCCTTCCAGGGGTATCATGTAACCTGTGCTAGGATGACAGTTATGAGAGCTGAGGCCATTGTCATGGCAGGAGGAAGGGAGGCGTGAAGCCCCTTAGCCTCACCTTAAAACGGGGCTGAGCCTACCAAAGTCTCATCATTTCAGGAATTAAATTAAATCATGCTCACGAAAGTGCCTGGGAAATCACGAACCACTGTACAAAGGTCAATTGCTATTGTTATTCTCACTGGCATTGCTGCTAACGGCAGGAATTGATTAATTTCTTCTTACTGAGCCATCATCTTCTGGAGCTATTTGCACCAGGTGTTGAGCACGCCCTTGGTCCAGTGTATGGGGTCAGTCAGCTCCAAATCTCAGTGGCTTAACACGACACAAGTTTATTTTCTCTAACGACATTTTTTGGGTAGAGGTTTCTCCTTCACTCAAGACTCAGACTGATGGAAGCTTCACATTTTTGTACCTGGACTACTTGGACTATGAGGTTGTCTTGGTCACCATGGCAGAGAAGAGGGCACTGGGGGTCTTGCATTAGCAATTAAATGCTTTGTCTCAAAAATGATATACATGACTGCTGTTTATAGCCCTGGTCAGAACTAGTCACATGGCCCCACCTAAATGCATCAGGGCTTGGAAATGCAGGGGAGCACAGGGGAATTGGGGGCAGCTTTCCTGTTCCTGCTACGCCCAGGATCAAGGTATTGATTAGTTTTGGAGACTCCCTCTCAAGGGGATGTTACTGCATCGGCACTAAAGCCACAGCAGAGTTTATGGAGGACGAGAGCCCTGCACTTGCTAGAGGAGAAGCTCAAGAGAAGGACCACACTGTACAGTGGTCAGGCCATTCTAGGGCCTTCCTTGAATTCCAAGCTGTTGGTGTGGTCCTGGGGACAGGAAGATCTGATCTCTCTAAAACACCTCCATACCAACTGTTCCTCCTTTCAAGTGGCATATAGGGAGGGACGTCCTTTATAAAGTGTCAAAGCTATCCTAAATTTGGATCAGGTGCCTCCCTGCCTGCCCAGTCTTCTGGGCCACTTTGCCCATAAGAGCATGTGTCACTCTGTATTGCAACGCTCTAATCCCCTGTGTGTACCTGGACTTATTATAGTCCAGTGGGGCAGGAGTCATATAGGTTGTATTCACGTCTGAGTCCCCAGCATCTAACACAACACCTTGTTCAGTAGGCACCAGTTAGTGTAGAATAAGCTAGAAACCAAATGTAAGTTGATGTTATTATTATTATTAAGCTTCTATGCTGTTTGGGTAACTATGATATGAATCTTCTGCCATGACCGCCCTTCTCCACCCTAGAAGTTCCCAACTAAATGTCTCTCCAAAATGAGCAAGTATAATATAGTTGTTAGGGAGCCAGACTGCCTGAATTCAACACCCAGACATTTATGAGCTGTGTGACTTCGGGCAAGTTACCAGACCTCTCTATGCCTCAATTCCCTCATCTGTGCAATGAGGATTATAATGATTTCTATCTTAGTGGTGGTTATGAGGACTGAATAAGCACTTCAAAGAGTGCTGGCATGCAACAAGTCCTCAGAAGTGTCCACGGTGAGTAGAACAGCTCAGCCCTCTTGTTCCGCTTCCCTCCTCTGTCCCTCCCTGTCCTGTCTCTGCGTCCCCATACACTTGAGAGGTATCTTCTCAGAGTACTTCCCTCTGGCCTTTTGGTTTCCCTAGACTCTTTCAATAGTGGTGTCAGGCCCACTCAAGAACAGACTCAGATCTCAGAGACCAAAGGGGTGCCCTGCTATGATTCCCAACATGGGTTCCAAGGAACACAAGTCTCATGAAGTGTTCTGGGCAAAATGAAAAATTCTGTAGTGAATTAGGGGCACCTGGGTAGCTCAGTCAGTTGAGCGTCCAACTTCGGCTCGGGTCACGATCTCGCAGTTGGTGACTTCGAGCCCCACATCCAGCTCACTGCTGTCAGACTGTCAGCACAGAGCCCTCTTTGGATTTTCTGTTCCCCTCTCTCTGTCCCTCTCCTGTTTGCGCTGTCCCCAAAATAAATAAATGGTCAGAAAAAGTTCTGTAGTGAATTAAGTTTAGGAAAGCCAGACGAACTATATAATTTGTGTTAGAACATTAACGTTTTCAAGAAGACTTGCAGTAAAGAAACCTCTTAAATTGTGTTTAGCCCGATGTATTCCCAGGTTGCCTGTATTTTTGTTTGTTCGTTCTCCAGAACACCTGTGGAATCTTGTCAAACACAGCAAGTGTTGACGGCTCCATATGTACTAAGCCTTGGGGCCTGGAGTTAGGCCTAGTAACCACCTGCCACTCACCAGGTATGTGACCTTGGACAAGTCACTTAACCCATGCGATTAATTGTGAAATGCCAACTTCATCATTACGGTGCCAACTTCATCACATTGTAAGTGAGGAACAAGAGAACATAAACACACCCACCTGGCCCACGGGCATACTTGGCCCTGTTCTACGCTCACCTTCACCTTGCCACTCCCAGGTGCTGGTGGATACGCCCTGGGCTCCGGGCTTGGGTAGGTAGTGCCAGCCTACCTGAAGGAGCACCTCTTGTCATTGACCGCCACTGTCACACTTTTATGCAATGGCTGCCCTTCTAGTTTAATGTTGATTTGTTCTTCCATTTTGGGTAGTGCTTGGTATCGTTCTGATCATTCTTAGACACCTTTATGAGTTGAGGGAGAGGGAGAGGGTTGCATATGTTCCCTGGTTTGGTGGAGAAGTGAGTCTCTTCCCATCAACAACATTATTTTTGTCCCTGGGAGTCCCGTTGCTCTGTTTTCGTGCTTTAGAAGAATTCAGTTTGAGAGAGAACACTTCTGCTTCCGGTAGTTTTATTTTCTTTTATATACCAAATATCTTGTATCATGTACTCATTTCAAGCTGTAGATCTGGGAAACCTGCCATCCCCAAACGTGCGGGCAGGGTTTTGTTTTGGTTTGGTTTTTTACCGAGCACCAGCTTCCTCTGCTGCCTGAACAGCTGTGTTTGGTTTGGGGGCAGCAAATGTTTTCTGGAGCTTAGAAGTGCCTCCTTGGGAAAACCTATAGAGTTTCTTGCATGACAGAAATCTTGGAAACGTTGTTTCTTACCACTGAGAAGCAATCTGTAGCTATGGATCCTTCATGCTAATAAATACAAGGAAACTCTACATTTTAGTTATGACTTGGGGTTTCACCTTTCCCCACAAGGTGAGAAAGGATGGCAAGAACAAGGAAACGGATGGAAACCGCAGCTTATTTGTGACTCTGTGACTAGTCTTTATTCAAAACTGTTTATTAAACTCCAGCTGTGCACAAAATGGTGGCTGAAAGCATGCATAGCAGGCATGGAGGGGAGAAAGCACAGGTACTCGCCTCAATGGAGAGTTTGAAAAGAGAGCTGGGATTTTACCTGCAAAGAATTGGGGCCTTAGGAAAATTAATCAGGCAGTCGCGAATGGGATGAGCGGAAGGGAAGAAATTAGGAGAAAATGGTGATAATCTAGACGTGAGGTGATCGAAGACTGAACTGGGGTAGCCAAAGGAAGCCTGAGTGAAATGAGAGTGACAGGAGCTGATGACTGTGCTGGTGGCCGCTGGGTGGGGCCCCCGGGGTCATTTATGGCCCCTGGACACCTGGTGGGGAAGTCCTCCAGTACTGCCAGTGCCCGGATGATTTCCAGATCTTTCTCTCCAGCCCATTCCTCTCTCTGGGGTGCCAGGCCCATTCAGGTTCCTCTTACGGGTCTTAATCAAAATGCCTAAAACAGAAACTACTCGCCCACACTCCCCAAACCGCTCCTTCATTTCTCTCCCCAGACCCCTTTAGTTCTCTCCTTGTCACTTGATGGGGTTTCTGAGATAACTAGTAACCTCTCCGTCCCCTCTAGATGATACACCACAAAGAAGCCCAGGGGTCAGACAGGCGGCGGGGAGCATGTGAATGTTAGACACTGGCTGGCAAAGTTCCAGAACGTTTAGCCTTTGGTTTTTGTCAGCGGGCACTAGCCGGCTCCACCATGCCGTGTGATCTGAGTCACTAGATGAGCTTCATTTCTAGTAAAGGGGAAAATTTAGCTTGATTCTTTAGCTCCTACCTTCAGGACACCTAGAATTTAAACCTGAGAAGTTTATGATATGATCACAGTACGCCGATGGAATAGCAGTCACGGTCATCTGTAAGGGTGTCAGGCTTTATGAAGTCCTCAACACCTCTTTGGATCTCCTGCTGGCAGAATTCCAAGGAGAGAGGGGAGGGGAGAGGCAGGAATGATGCTCACAGAGGAGGGAGCCCGCTGCTCTAGGGCCAGGAGGGAGGGAGGGAGGGAGGGGCCGGGTCTCTGAGAGTGCCGAGCACCTGAGCTGGCACTGGGTTGGCACTGGAGAGCTTCTGAGCGGGACAGTGGCAGGGTCAAGTCAGCCTGGTGGGAGGCGTAGAGTGGTCAGGGAGGGGGCGCCTCGCACATGTGCAGATCCAAAGCCATGACTCCAGCTGGGAGACCATTGTGATCGGTCGGGGGAAAAGCTGACAAAAGTTTAAACTGGAGCCATTCATTCATTCGCCAATATTTATCATGTGGCTAGGGTGTTCCGGGCACTCTTGTACTCAATAAGAAAACAGAGTGCGGGGCGCCTGGGTGGCTCAGTCGGTTGAGTGTCTGACTTTGACTAGGGTCATGATCTCCCGGCTGGTGATTTCGAGCCCCACGTCGTCGGGCTCGGGCTCGCTGCTGTCAGCGCAGAACCTGTTTCCAATCCTTTGTCCTCCTCTCTCTCTGCCCCTTGCCAGCTTCCACGCTCTCTCTCGAAAACAAATAAACGTTTAAGAAAACAGAGGGAATAAAACACACTATCCCTGCTCTCATGAAATGTATACCCTGTTAAAGGGAAACAGACAATACATATAATTAATAATGAACTAGAGTAGGCCAGGTGATGGTAAGTGCTATGGAAAGAAAGTGAACGGATGGGGTGGGGTGGGGGTGGCCATTTTAACAGAGATGATCAGAAGTCCTCACCGAGGAGGTGACATTTGGGCAAAGGCCTGAGAGAAGCTACTGGCCATGGGGATAGAGACTGGGGATAAATGGGACAAAGCAAGGAGGTAAATCATGAAGAAACAACATTGAAAAGAATCTCGCAATTATTTAGACATTGAAGTGGAGAATAGGATCACAACCAAAAACTGTAAAAATATAGAATTAAACCAAATTTGAAGTGCGTTTGTCCTTTATGGTTTGAAGAGAGTCAGTTGAATTGTTCAGTTATTCTTCTTTTTATGTTTATTTTACTTATTTATTTTTTTGGGGGGAGAGAGAGAACGAGCTAGTGTGGGAGGGGCAGAGAGAGGGAGGTAGAGGATCCAAGGCGGGCTCTGTGCTGATAGCAGAGCCCAATGTGGGCACGACCTCACAAGTCATGAGATCATGGCCTGAGCTGTAGTCAGATATTCAACCAACCGAGCCGCCCAGGTGCCTTTACCAGACTTTATGGGGGCAATTCTACGCTATCATAGTACCGGTAACTCTAGGGGTTTGAGATGGTCTGATGTTAGAGGGAAAGGAAGAGCCGAGGCTAAGGACAGCAATATGCTTCATATTCCCTGATGCTCCTTGTCCCTTAGGAATGAACAGTTGCCCCCTCCTGCTACCAACGTTACCACAGTCACAGATGTCCCCTGTCGTGGCTGCAGACTGTGCTGCCTACAGCCCCCCCTTATTTCAGAGGCACGCGTTTCCTCTGCTGCAGGGAGTGCTGTGAGCTGATGGCTCACTGCCAAAGGGAGCCACCTGGCCTGCGGGCAGGACCCTCCCTGGAGACAGCCACATGGGAGGGGGGTTACGAAGTCCAGACCATCTTGCCTCAAGGGGTGACAACTCTGAAGCCCCCCGTCCCAGCTCCAGAGCATCCTGTGGGATCGGCTGAGGCCTGTGTCGTGTCTGCACTGGGGAACAACTATCCTCTCGAGGGGTGCATTTCCTTGCCCTCCAACAGATGTGGATCCCACGGGCATCCCGGATCGGCTTCCTGCACACATTTCAGGATCAGCTTCCCGGGAACTCGTCCTAAGAACACACCTTGGACACTTAAGGATTCTGATTGTCTTCTAACTGCCTAACTACCTACCTAGGTCATAACCTTCTTGATGATAAAGGAGACCATCCTCGACCCCTTTGTATACCCTCGGGGCTGTAGAACTCATCCTTGCACACAGGCGACTGTCCTCAATTACAGGCTTAAGAAGCTTTCTGCTTCCATCCAGAGAGGCCGGTGAGAATCCTGAGGATGACACAGAAGAGAACAGCCCAGGCCCACAAGCGTTTGTGCCAAACCATCTCTCTAAAGCTGGTTTTGCTGGGGACGCAGCCAAAACCCTTTTATTCCCTGCCAGGAAGTGAAAGTCTTTTATCAGCACCTGGGAGGAAAAAGGGGTTCAACCGCTCAGGCTCAATAGAAACAATCCTACGTCGGTGAATATGGTATGAAACCCAGCTCTGAGTTGGATGCAACAATGAGAAATTTCTGTTGAACGTGTGTTTCTCAAAGAGAGTAATTTAAGGGGAGGGGAGGGGAGCAGGCACTCACTTAAAAGACATCGTAATCTTTTTTCATAAGGGTTTGTGAGCAATTGTTTACTTTCTAAAAATAAGACAAATTTCATATTCAATGTTTAAAATTAGAGACACAATAGTTTAGTTTCTCCTCGTGTGCCACATGATGTGATTATATTTCACCAAGATGTTTTAACTTGTACAAACCTTATGCTATTGTGGTGGTTCCTTTCAAAGTTTTCTGAGGTAGTGGATTACTTAGTCTCAAAGGAACTAAACCTGTCTGAGCTCTATTAGAAAAGGCAGAAGAGGATCCACCATAAAGAATTACAGCTGGAGTCTGCTTCAGACAGCTTAGGAGGAAAACATGGGGAGAGAAGAGGGAGAATTCCAGAAAAATCCAAGAAGAGCCCAACAGCTCTGAGAGGAAAATTCCCTAAATTTTAGATGTTAGAGTCTCCAGGGGCACAGTGGGTGTTTTAGTCAGTTTGGGCTGCTTATAATAAAAATACCACAGACGGGGCAGCTCAAAAAACAAATTAATTTCTCACAGTTTGGAGACTAGAGAGTCCAAGATCAAGGTGCTGGCCAATATGGTTCCTGGTGAAAACCCGCTTCTTGGTTTGCAGAGATGGCTGCCTTGTCACCGTGTCTTCATGTGGCAGAGAGATGGTGTCTCTAACGTCTCTTCTCAGAGGGGCACTGATCCCGTTCATGAGGGTTCCATCTTAATGTCCTAACGGCCTCCCAAATGCGTCACCTCCAAATACCACCACACTGGGGGTTAGGACTTCAGCGTGTGAATTTTGGGGAGTCACAACAATGGGTTAAAAAGCAAAAGCAAAACCAAAAAACACTGTTGACTTGTTACCTGCAGACACTGCTATGTGAATATTTGTTCTCTACTGAGAACGTCGGTTCGCATCCCTGGCTACACAGTACAACTACCTGAGTTTTTGAAATGTCAGAGACCAGTCTCCATCCCAGGCAAACAGAGGCTGATGCAACTCCCGGCTTGGGATTTCATTGTGGGCGGTCATTGTGGATAGCTGCCATCGCTAACTCTCGTTTGTCTTCCTTCAGATAAAGCTCAAAAGATACGGAGACGTAGATTCCTTTCTTACTCCTTTTGATACTTGCATTTGTTAAATGAAATCACTACTTTTAATTTGTTTAATGTTTTCCTTAACATTCTGGACAACTCGGACTCGTTCCACTCAGCGCTTAGCAGGTGGCATCACGCAGGGCTTCGGGAGAAGGCACTGTCACCTTTTGAGTCATAGCTCCGCTTTGTCACCACCATGTGAGACAGTGCTCCCCAATGCCGCAAGGGCACGGGACCGCATGCTTCTCTCATATACCCAGGAGCCACCTTGGAAGTAGTACATTTCCTGGAGTTACGTGAGCCAAAAGTGGGTTATGTAATGGGACGATTTCGATTGGGCTGAAATGGCTACCCGGGACTAAACTTTAGTTCTTTTCCCACCTTCCAACAAGAAGAAAGAAAATCAGCTCTTCTACAGACAAGATAACAAAGCTCACATTTTCTCTGTACACATGAGGTAAGTGATGTTGCATCCTGATACATGAACTTATGCCTGTGTGTGTATACACGTCCACACTGCAGGGCAAGGTAAGGCAAGGCCGTGTACACAAGAAACTAGAAGTACAGGCCAGCTGTGGGCAGCCCCTAGCGCGGTGTGGGATTCTGGCTTCGGAAAAGGAATACCAGCTTCTTGGGGGCGAATCCTGACACACACGTATGTGAAATGCTGCAAAATAAAACCCCTCAGCGGTGCGGTTAACAAGCCAATTTGCCTGGGAACCACTGTAGTTCCATGAGCTGGCCAGACGGGGGAGCTTCATTTCCAATGATGGATGCCCCATACTTGGAAGTTCTAGTTGTCACCATTTGGTGTCAGTATTTTCTATCTTAAAAAAAATCTTGGGGGCCCCTGGGTGGCTCAGTCGGTTAAGTGTCTGACTTATCCTGACGGCTCAGGTCATGATCTCACAGTCCGTGAGTTCAAGCCCCATGTCAGGTTCTGTGCCGACAGCTCGGAGCCTGGAGCCTGTTTCAGATTCTGTGTCTCCCTCTCTCTCTACCTCTCCCCTACTTGCACTCTGCCTCTCTCTCTCTCAAAAATGAAATAAAAACATAAAAAAATTTTTTTTAATCTTGGTAAAAATTAAAGTTCCTGTTGAAGAAAGTCTGGAGCATTTGGTTGTGAATAAATTACTTTATGGAAAAAATGTTTAATATTCCTCCTGTGGGTATTCAACCTTGCCAGCACAGGAGGGCAATGGTGGTGCAGGGGAGGGGGAAGTGGGAACTTGAATGCTCATCCCCACCACCGCCCTCTGAGATGCAGCCTCCATTTGGGATGGAGACTGGTCCCTGATATTTTAAAAACTCAGGTAGTTGTACTGTGTAGCTAGGAATGTGAACCAGAGTTCTCAGTGGAGAACAAATTCTTATGAATCTATTTTTTTTAATGTTTATTTATTTTGAGAGAGAGAGAGAGACAGAACATGAGCAGGTGAGGGGCAGAGAGAGAAGGAGACACAGAATCCCAAGCAGGCTCCAGACTCTGAGTTGTTAGCACAGAACCCCACACAGGGCTCGAACTCATGAGCTGTGAGACCATGACCTGAGCCGAAGTCAGATGCTAACCTACTGAGCTATCCAGGCACCCAAGAACAAATATTTATGTAGAAATGTTTGCATGTACCAAGCAAACAGTGTTTTTGGCTTTGCTTTTCTTTTTTGCCCATTGGTATGGACTGAATATTTGTATTTTCCTGAAATTCACCCCTTCATTTCCTGCTTGGTAATTTTTTTCCTCTGTGCTCAGAAAGGGCAGCATCTTCTTTATCTGCAAAGGCCAGCATAGGATTACACCATTCATTCATTGGATCAATAGATTTTTAAGGATCAGCATTGTGTAACACGGGTCCCTCCTTTTCCAGAGCTTAGAGATTCTAGATGGCAGCACAAATGGGGTAGAGGAGGCTGCCGGAGGCTGAAGTTCTGTAGGGAAAGAGGCAGGTTCTGGCTTTGAGCCTGGCTTTGCCACTTAGCAGCTGTGTGGCCTTGGGCAAGAAACTTAACTTCTCTGAGCCACAGTCTCCTCATACATAAAACAGGCATGTTATAAAATTTCTTCTTTACCATGAAAGTTAGGTGTTACTTGCACTCACGGGTGCTAACTGAATGTCTACTTAGTGTGTAGACAGGGGCTGCTCCAGCCTTGGCCTCCTCCAACTTTTGGGCCGTGCAACAGCATAGGGCTTGGAGCAGAGTCTAGGTTCACTATCCACCCCTGGTGACAAGTAATTGGCTGAAATCCTCCATATGTGCATTTAAATTTGTATAAACATTGCCCAACAGCAAATTGCTCCCCTTTGAGGATATGTTAATTCACACTTGGATTATACAACAGAAAGGTGGGAACGAACCCGTGTCCTCACCCTCTTAACACCCAGTAAGTTATCAGACTTTGGGATCTTTGCCAATCTGACATGTGGCAAAGGTATCTCAGTGGTTTTCATTTGCATTTCCCTTAATATGAGTGAGTTTGTGCGTCTTTCCATCTCCTGAAGGGCTCTATTTCTGCAAACCATCCATTTATATCTTTTGCCTATTTTCCCACTGGGCGTGTTGTGTTTTTCTTAGTGGTTTCTGGGATTTGGTTCCCTATTACAAAATTAGCCCTTTTTCTGCATATAGGTTGCAAGTTCTTGCCCCAATTTGTCCTCTGACCTTTGATTTGGTGAATGGTGGTGATGGTGGTGTTTTTTAAACATACGATTTTTTTTTTTAATGTAGCCAATAGATTGATTGTCTCTTTCATGACTTCCATGCTTTGTGCCAGACTTGGAAAGCACCTTCCCCTTCTGAAACTCTGAGATGAAAACAAAATCTGTGTCCTCCTTTAGTTTTCTTTAATGATTTTATTTTCATGGTTACATCTTTAATCTGCTTGGAATTTATTTTTGTGTACCAAGTGAGGTACTGGATCCAAGTTTCTTTCCCCAGACAAGTAACTTCCTAGTTGTCCTAGATTCTTTTATTAAATAATCCATATTTTCTCCACTGATTTCAAACCTACTTAAGTTTTGAAAGAAGGTCAGAGACTTCTAAATTTGGCAGCAGGAGGATGTCCAAGCTGCAAAACTTTGGACTAGGTTTGTAGCTCTTTCTGAGTTGTGCCTCTCGTCATTTGGAAAAAGAAATGCAGGTGCATTGTTCTGAAAATGTAGTTCAACAACCAACTGTGTGGGAGAGTGGAAAAAACATGGGCTCCCGGGTCAGAAACCTGACTTTACTTCTTCTGGTGAGTAATTGTGGGCCAGTCACTTAACTGCTCTGTGCCTCAGTTTTGTCCTCTGTAAAATGGACCTAATAATAGCATCTGTGTCATACCGTATTGTGAAGTTCAAGTGCATTAATCTATGTGAAAGAGCTGTATAAACTACAAAGGTCTCTGGGCACATTTTTGAAGGTTTACAAGTTGGTACAGCATTGCCGGTTAACTTAGGCAATACAATTCTAGATTTTTAAATTTATTAACTTTCTGGAAATCCTTCCAACTTCTTTGAAGATGGTTAGCTTCTTTCTCCTTGCTGATGAGCGTTCTGGGTTTGCTGATTTTTTGCTTATTTGTCTGTTTTCTGACAGCATCGGAGTGGAGGAAGGAAGAGAAGACTGGGAAGTTAGATCACCCATTGGGTTTTGAGGGAGGAGGTGAATCAGCAGGTGGGGGGAGGGGACGGATTTGGTGGAAGGAGGGAAAACCAGAGGGAGAGTGAACAAGCTAATTTACGAGCTAATCTTGTAAATATAATTATTTCCTAGGAAATGTTAAAATTTGCTGTTTTTTAATTTGCAGCAAAGTTTTGTGGGTGGTACAGAATGAAGGCTGAATGCTAGGCAGTGGAATGCTGGGTCAGAGTCCCTTGTCTTCTTAACGTCCCCAGCTTCCTCATCCCTGAAGCGGCGACACTCATAAAAATGCAGCCCCTATGCTCACATGAGACCAGATTGGGGGCTGGAATAGGCAACTGAGGAAAAAGCGTAAATCTCATGACGGTGACTTGAGTGCCCCCACGGAATGCAATCTGCTTCCTCTGCACGCAATCCTGCTGGAGACAGGTGCACCTGGAGGCCCAGCAACCAACCTTCCCTGTTCCCTGTCCCCACTTTGAAGCCAGCAGAAGTCTGGGCAGAGGAAGATGCCACTGCTCTCGTGCCAAGTTTGCAAGAAAGGACATGGGACAATGACTTCATTGTCACAAGGGGAAGAGAGATTGCCCAGGAGGACAAGGGGTGGGGACACTGGTGGGGACTTGGCGGGGGTTTCGGGGGGATTGTCCGTGAGACCAGCGGCAGAAGGACCAGGAGAGAATGAAACTACCATTTGGGCTGCAGGTGCGGGGCACTTTGTGAAGAGCAACGTGACTGTGATTTGATTTGTTCGAACGCAAGAAACCTGTTCTACAGAGTTCTCTCAGCCGTAAACCTGGCTTGACCCGCTCTGATGATCAGTTCCTGGTGGCTAAGGCGATCACAATCCCCACCTCTTCCACATACCTGTTACAGACGCTTTCGGCCCCAGAGGAAAGGCAACTTCAAAATTCCTTCCATGTTTAGCACATTTTAAGTGTATTTTGTTAAGTTCTAAACCTTTGAAAACAGTCCCCCAACACACTTCCTTCATCAGTTGGCCCAGGTGCCGTAAGGAATTACAATATTTTCTCTGTGTCAGTCGTTGTAAATGAGTGAATTCTCAGGAAGTGTATTGGAAACCACCACAGGAGGTTTGCAGTTTCTTGTGAGGTCACATTATTAAATTTTCACCTTGAATTTCTGGTTAATTCTATACCAGCCTATAGAATGTGTCTATGTGTGTGTGTGCTCTCGTTAATAAAAACCCTCCTAATAAAAACCCTCCAGCAGGGCAGGCTCTGTGGGCACACACATGGCTGGTGCAGTCACCAAGGGCCCCACCCTCAGAGGAGTCCTGTCCTTGGTTCAATGTTCCCCCACCAGTGTCTTGACATTCTTTTTTTTTTCTTTTTTCTTTTTTAATATTTATTTATTTTTGAGAGAGAGAGAGAGAGCAGGGGAGGGGCAGAGAGAAGGAGACACAGAATCCAAAGCAGGCTCCAGGCTCTGAGCTGTCACCACAGAGCCCAATATGGGACTCGAACTCAGGAACTATGAGATCATGACTTGAGCCAAAGTTGGATGCTTAACCGACTGAGCCACCCAGGCATCCCCCAGTGTCTTGAAATTCTTAATAATTTTTTAACAAGGAGCCTCATGTTTTCAGTTTGCACTGGATCCCACAAAATGTATAGCCAGTCCTGCTCACTATGAGATATTGGACCTTGTTCAAAAGGGCAAGGAAGTTTTGGGTTTTTTTTTAATGTTTAGTTTGGTAGTTATCAGTATTTTATTGTTTTGTTTTTTTTTTAATGCCTGCCACTCAGGTATGTAGAAGATTACATGTCGATGTTTGTAGGGAAAGATACTTCCTCATGCCAATGTATAGACAAAGGTATGAATCTCAAATAAACAGCAGTAAATAAATAGTTATGAAAGGGAAAAAGAGCTATAGTTGAATTAATTTCTTTGGTTCAGGAGCATTAATTCTCACTGCGTCATCCCCTCTATTTAGAGGAAGTGAGAGAGAAATAAAGAGACTGAACAGAGAAGGTCAAAGGTGTAGCAAAGAGAGCGGAAGCAAGGGTGGGAGAATGAAGTGAATCAAGTATTGAGCCCAAGAGTCTTCTTTTGATGCAAAAAAAGCAATTTGCATGGTCACCCCTTCTGATGTGTGCATTATCTGATGATATTGGCTTCTCAGAGACACAGACTTGTGCACTCTCTTCACTGTGTGGTTTAGAAATTTTGGCGTGTCTGTATTTGCTTTGCAGCCGATGAGCAACCTCATCTTGGTGATCTCTGAACCCAAAGAAAAACAGCTGTTCAGTGGCTTTGACACTTATCTATGTGCTTGGAGGGGCCCTACCGTTTTGCCTGAACCTGTGATAATAAAGTTAAAAAATAAGTTAGCTTCTTTTCTTATACTCTGCAAATACATACATTTCTCCCTCGATTCTCAACATTGCTATATTATTATTTTTTTTTTTTTTTGGCTCTAGCCGTTTCTTCCGCCAAGTTTTCTCTTAAACGGGTATGGGTTCACCCATGAAATGATTCTGTTGCTTTAAGAGAGAAAAAAATGTCACACTTGGTTGGTCTGAAAATGTAACACCTGGCACCCATATTTAGAAATGTTGAGACACACACACACACACACACCAGCCTTTAGCACTGAAGTGTGCAAAACATCACAGGAAGCTCATTGAGTTCAATCATTTATTTGTAAGTTGGTTGTTTGGAACTTGAAAGCTTTGGAACTTTTCCCATAGAGGCAAAGCTATAAATGGGGCTTTGGTCCCCAGGCTCAAAAGACTGTTGCAGAAATGTCTACCGTGGCGATGAAAACAGAAAACGATTTTGTGGCAATACAAAAATTGAGCCCGAGAGAAAAGCTAAAGAAACTTGTTTCCTTTGAGTGCTTACACTTGAAGAGGAATGGATTTCCTCTAAGGAGGTGGCAGGGGCAGCTGGAGGTTTCCGAGGTGGCTGTGGGGCATTCTGATGGCCCAGACTCTTTGTATACTCACTTTAAAGCCTGGGTGTTCTTCATCCTCCATGCAAAGGTGTACCACAGAGTGATTTCGTGTGACTCACATGTTTGAGTTCTATTTTGGGCTCAGAATGGAAAGGAAAGCAAGAGAGGAGGGGAAATTTTCTTCAGGTATCTGGAATTTTGGAAAAGGAGGGCAAATGAAACTGGGTGACCTTGCGGTGCCATAGCTCATGCTGTTCCCTTGGGAGAGAAAGTCCCTCACCACACAAGCTTCTTGTTTGTATGGAAAGCTCCAGCTCACAGGTCCTCTTCTCTAGGGAGCTGCCCCTGGTTTCCTAACTCTCCACTAGTACAGCTTCTCTCTGTCTCTCTCTGTCTCTCTCTCTGAAAGCACACTTCACCTTGTTTGTAATTGTGTGTATGTTTCCCCCACTTGATTAGGAACACTTCAAAGAAAAAATAATTTGAATTCATTTAAGAAAATCTCAGGAACCTACACAAGAATGTGTTTCATTTGTATATGTTGGAGCAAGCTGTGAACAGTAAAAAATCGGACTAGGGAAAGATAATGGGGACATCGTGTCACCAAAGGGGAAGATTGAAGACTGTGGGGAAGAGGTCTCAGGTCATAACCTACCCATCTCTCCCCACTTACCAGGAGTTTCACTAGTCCAGAACCTCTTGTCCTCTTGTCCAAGATGAATGGAAGAAGGAGACCTTGAGGAAGGTTAGGGGACCTAGATACTAAGAGTAAGCTGCTGCTTTACAAGCTATGGTGGCTATAGTGTGAGGTTTCTCTGGTAGCCATTCTCCCTTCTTCCAATGACAGCCCCTGACTTTCACGTGGGGGTCAGGGGTCGGTCTTTGAACTAACTCCAAGATAGAGGACAGGGTATCACTTTCCCTTGGCCTTGGTGTTGGCTTCAAGGATGTGACCAAAATATACAATCAGGATGGATCTCACACTTCTGAGGATGCTGTCACCACCCTGTTGTTCTTGAACCTGAGGTTGGGGCAGCTAGAGTGATGGTGTGTTGGTGAATGTTTAATAATTACCTTCCAAACAAAAGCTCAATCAGTCCTGATGTATAGTGTTTGCCAACTCCTGTGGTGTAAATACTTCCACCATGACTGATTTCAAGCTCCAATACAGTGTGGCTGAAGATGGAGCTAGGAATGGATATATAGTGGGAAAAAATAAAATAAAATAAAATAAAATAAAAGATAAATACCATAGATGTGAGTAAACTCAAGAGTGTAGATATTAGCAAAATGGTTAGTAACATAACCAGGAAGAGATGAGATGAGTTTTGAATACCTATTATGTTGGTTTTATATATAACTTATTTAATTACAGGCTTATATATTTGTTTTTCAAATAATGGCTATGTTAACAATAGGTTCACAACATTTCTGAAAGCTTAGTTGTCTTCCAAAAGCTGGTATGAGCTAGATCCAGCAACCCACTGAGCCAGAGCTACCTGGTCACCTTGGAAGAAAGAATTAGGCAAGAGGGTCGGAGAGTGTGACAATCAGTCCTAACCATAGTGTTTGGGCCTTGAAATCTGTAGCTTGCTTAGCCCAAGACAGTTGGGTAAATCAACAATTTTCTTTCTTACTTAATCCAGCCTGAGTTGGGTTTTCTGTTACTTGTAATTGAAATAGTCCTACATGCGACACAAATTTTTTTTCATATTTGCATACTTCACATTTATAATTCAAGTAAAACTGACTTACAGTATATAGTGGGTTGAATGGTAGCCCTCCAAAAGATATGTATGTCTATGCCCTACCCCTTGGAACCTGTGAACCTTTTCCCAAAAAGGTCTTTGCAGTTGAAATTAAATTTAAGATCTTGACATGAGATCATCTTGGGTTAACTGGATGGGCCCCCAACCCAATGACAAGTGTTCTTATCAGGGACACCCAGAGGAGAGACCTGGCGAGAAGTAAGAAGGCCACATGAAGAGAGAGGCAGAGATTTGAGTTATGCAGCCACAAGCCAAGGTTCCAAAGAACCTCGTGGAGCCACGAAGAGCTGGAAGAAGCAAAGAAGGATACACCCCTAGAGACTTCGGAGGAAGCACAGCCCTGCTCACACCTTGATTTTGAACTGTGGGCTCCAGAACGCGAGAGAATAAATTTCTGTTGTTTTAAGCCACCAAATGGGTGATAATTTGTTACAGAAACTCTAGGAAACTAATACAAGGTAGCAATATTTTATCTGCTTAACAAACATCTTTTCCTTCTTTATCCTAGTTCTCAGTGGAACAAAGATCCATTGTAGAATTTAGGGACATTTTTGAAGTGGATGCAATGATCGCCAGAGATAATCATATGCCAGTCTGTTCTGTTTGTATGCGTGTAATTATAAAACCTGAATCATGCTGTATGGACAGTTTCAGGTCACACTTTTATTTATTCATTTATTTTTTTGCCAATGCATTATGAAGATTTTCTTGTATCATTGTAACTTACTTGAAAATAGTGCTTTTAGTGGCTACAGAACATTCTATTTTATGGACATATCATAATTTATAATGTTACTACAGTATTGTTAGATGAGTATACAATTCCTAATCCTGCACTATTATAAATAACTCTCCACTTGGGAAAATTTTCTAAAATTTTATTTTATTCTTTTGAGCATGTCAACATTTTAAGAATCCTGTTGCACATGACCAAGTTGTCTTCTGGGAGGTTTCTTTCAATTTGGAGCCCTGTCAGCCACAAGAGTACCCATTTAACAATGCCTTTGACAAACTTGAAGCCAATCACTTTTTTTTTTTTTTATAATTTTTTTTTCCAACGTTTATTTATTTTTGGGACAGAGAGAGACAGAGCATGAACGGGAGAGGGGCAGAGAGAGAGGGAGACACAGAATCGGAAACAGGCTCCAGGCTCTGAGCCATCAGCCCAGAGCCTGACGCGGGGCTCGAACTCCCGGACCGCGAGATCGTGACCTGGCTGAAGTCGGACGCTTAACTGACTGTGCCACCCAGGCGCCCCGAAGCCAATCACTTTTTAAAAGCTGAACCAATCCGATAGGTTAAAAGAAAATGGTACTTATACTTGCTTTAATTTGTTTCTTTGCTTTAGTGAGATCGCCAGCTTCCTCATCAGCCACTTGCACCCTTCCTTTTGTGAGTTAACTTTTTGTGCTCTCTGCTCACTTTTCTATTGGGGGATCAGCCATTTACTTATTGATTTGAAAGATCTCTTTAGTGCTGTTATAGAACATTTATGAAGATTTCTTTATAGAACGTCGCTTTCTATAAATATTTGTTACATTTCACACGAGGGTCCTCTGACTTACAAAAGAGCAAAATGTTGAAATCACATGAGACAAGAAGTCACTCTCTGGGAGGATGATAGTGATCTAACTGCACTTTTTCATTATGACTTCAGGCTGGCACACGCATGCTTGGATGTTTCCAGTTTCTAAAAAGGGAATTGGAATTCTTCCATTCAGGTAACCTGCAGTTGGAGTTTTAAGCCATTTTGCTCTGGGGACAAAATTTTTAGGTTAAATAAATAGAATAAATAAATAGAAAAGCACTATACATTTTTTCATAAGCAATCTGATTCCTTGCTCTGATTCAACATGTCTTGACCACAGATATTGTTGACTTTGCAAAACAGAACACGCCGTTCATTGGTTGGGAGTAAGGAGATCTTAGTTCTTTATGCTATTGCTTTTTTTCTGGTTTGGGGTCTTTCTCTAAAATGGACTTTTGCAAGTCATTTCACCCTTTGGTCCTTGATTTCCACATCTTAGCGTTGCTAGGTAAAATATAGGACATGATGCAATATTTGGGACATGCTTTTACTAAGAAAGTTTCTGTTGGTTATCTAAAATTTATCTGGGCATTCTATATTTTTACTTGCTAAATCTGGTAACTCGCTGTGTAAGGCCTATTCCAGACCGGACAAATTATGGTTGAAATGTAATCCAATTTCAAGGCACCTTGCAGTCTGGGTAATCTGGGCCCTACCCTGCAGTGGGATACCGTCATCCAGAGGAACTGTTCCAGGGATAGCAGTAAAGGAAGTGTTGGTGAACCATGGGGAGGCCAGGGATCTATTTGGAGATAGATAAGACTTGAAACTGGGATCGGAGAAACAATATGGAAGCGACTATAGAAGTGGTAACCACTGATCTTTTACTCTCTCCACCAATTTGCCTTTTCCAGAATGTTATATAGTTGCAATCATACAGTGTGCAGCCTTTTCAGATTGGCTTCTTTCCCTTAGTAATCTAAGGTCCCTCCATGCCTTTTCAGAGCTTGATAGTATTTAAAAATTAATAATGCATGTTTTATTACTAAAAGTAGTAAGTGGAACTTGAGATTTCTTTGCAGTTATTTCCATTCTTAGAATATATTTTATTGAGCGTGTACAGAGGACTGCGTTCAAAAGTCAAGATAATCCTCTTCTCTGTGATGTTACCTTTCATTCATTTGTTTCTGTTTATTTCCATATGTAAAGTTTGCCTTTTTTTTTAATTTTTTGCCTTAATTTTGTTTTTAAGATATGTCAAGCCTAATTTAAACATCAAAACTCCAGGGGCGCCTGGATGGTTCAGTCGGTTAAGCATCCAACTTCAGCTCAGGTCATGATCTCACGGTTCATGAGTTTGAGCCCCACTTTGGGCTCTGAGCTGACAGCTCAGAGCCTGGAGCCTGCTTTGGATTCTGTGTCTCCCTCTCCCTCTGCCCCTCCCCTGCTCACACTCTGTCTCTCTCTGTCTCTCAAAAATAAATACACATTAAAAAAAAAAAAAGGTCAAAACTCCATAAAAAGATCCAGAGAATCTATATCCAACCTTATCACTTCTGCTCTGTTTTCATCTCCCTTTTGCCTCCTGTTGGTAACTATTTTCATTAGCTGCTGGTTTTATCCTTCCCATGTTTATGTTTATTTTTTCAGTAAGTGTGTGTATATAAACTTCCTGTACCTTCTTGTTCAAAAAAAAATAGCTGTCTACTCTATTACCAAATCCTGGAATTCACACCTTTTTGTATGGCTACACTGAACTCCTCTATAAAGATGGGCCAAAATTTCTCTAACCAGACAGACCCCATTGATGGCCATTTAGGTTTCCCAATCTTCTGCTGCAAAAAAAAACAAAAAACAAACAAGCAAAAACTTAAAATAAATAACTGTGTGGAGATGGTGCATGTGCATGTGTGTGCATGTATGTGTATCTGCAGGGTAAGGTCTTAAAAGTGAGGTGGCTGAGCCAGAAGGTAAATGCATGCAATTTTGTTAGGGACGGCCAGTGGCGCTCCATGAGGACTGTACTGTGTTGTAAGAGAAAGGGTGTCTGTGTCCTCAGAGCTCCCTAGCATCAGACTTTTGGGTTTTGGCCAATCTGATATGTGAGATATTTACTATCGTGGTGATAGTCTTCCTTTTAATAGGAGTGTGGTTGAGCATCTTTTCATCCATTCAAAGACCTCTTACCTTTCATGGTCATGGGTTTTGGCCACTTTTTGTGTTGGATTTTATTTTTTTCATCTCAATTTTAGGAGCTTTTTACCTATTAGAGATACATATCTCTATTTGCTCTGTACATAGTACTGATATTATCTTTAGACATCTCTGTATTTGTTATCTATGACACATTATCCAACACTTTACTCCCAATTTGTCCTTTGTCTTTTGATGCTGCTTATGAGGGTTTTTATGCTGTGAAAAAGTTTCTTTATGTTTCTCAGGTCAAATTTATCAACTTTTTCTTTTATTACCTCTGGATTTTAAGTCATAGAGAAGGTTGTCAAATTCAACTATAGTTTCTTCCTTCTTACACTTAGCTCTCTGATCCATTAGGAGTTGTTTTGGGTAAATGGTTTGAGGTTTGAATCTAGTTTTATCTTTTGGCATCATATTGAATTTATATATTAAATTGGAGATAATGGAAACCTGCATGATATTGAGTCATACCCACAAACATGGAATGTCTCCCCATTTGCTCAAGTCTGCTTTTGTTTTGCAGCCCTTTAAATCCAGGTGGACTGCCTGGGTAGGAAGACTAGGAACTAGTAAAACTTCACTCAACAGAAGATAACAGAAAATTGTAATCAATCAGAGCATCTGCTACCAAGGACTTCTGGCCTCCAGGACCTCGACCCCTAGAGGCAGTGAGCCTTACCTTGGCTCTCGGCATCTCTGACACTCCCATTTCTTGGAGAGAGCACTCCACACCCTCTACCTTGCCTATTCTCTGGCTTCATCATGACCCTGACTGATGGGAACAATCTGGCCTCCTAGTTGCCTCCGACTCCACATATCTGCCTCCCACCCTGCTCCTGGCTCGTGGTTGGGCTGTGTGACTGATGTGGAGAAAAGAGTTTGAAAACCCCCAAAGGGATGCTCACCTGCCCAGAAGTTGTGAGGAATAAGATGGTTCCTAGGCGGAGACTCAGTTGCAGAGGGGCATGAATGACATTCGTACTTGGTTCTAGAAGAAGGGGAAAGCCTCTGTAGTCCTTAAGAAGAGTCATCAGCTGGGAACGTGGGCTGGGAATGAGAATGAGGGTGGATCTGGCTACGAAGAAGCAGCAGGAGGATGAGTGGTTATCCAGCAAGGGCCCAGGCTGGCATGAGAGCAGGGTGACAGTACACATGCTACAAAGAATCTTGTCGTCAGATTGGCTCTGAGGGATGAAGGCAAGGGAAGAGGTGATGGCACATTGACCAAGAGTTGTCCTTCCTGACAATAGGCTACTCTAATGTTCCTTCCAACTGGAGACTTGGACTGATACAAGAGTGAAGTCTATTATCATCCAAGCTATTCTCCTAGTAATACAGATGTTGCATTCCTGGCCAATTTGACATACAGAATTTTGAGTTTACCGAATAGGTAAAATAGGGAGCAGACTGGTCTCACCGAAAGCGAGCCTTGGGCTGAAAAGAGCCTTTGCCCATTTGCTCAAGTCACAGATGTGTTCTCTTCTTCCTTTCTGACCTTGCTCCCCGCAAAGGAGGGGAACAGACTGTCAGCATCTGCCACACTTCCTTTTCTCTCTCTGCCTTTTCTGGCCTCTTTTGCTGTTTTCTTCCACTTGCTTTCTGCGTGCCAGGCTTCCTCCCTTAGCTTCCCCCCAAACTTTCTTCCATCTGGGCCCTTAACTAACATTCACAAGTTAACTAGGCATAGGTCTGACCAACAGCTACTTTGGCCTGCAGTGTCAGAAAGCTACCAGGGCCACTGTTCCTACAAGACACCCACCCCACTCCAGCCCAACAAAGAGGGCCAGCACAAGAGAGGAAAAAAGACGGAATGGTTTGGGTGTTTGGGGCCTGGCTTAGGGGGCAAGAAGACTAGATGACCCTAGGCAAGTAATGTCACCTTTCTGAGGCTCAGACTTCACATCATAAATGGGAATGATAAACAGTAGCCCCCTCCTAGCTGCTGTGAGGCTGACCATCATGGGAGTAGGTTACGGCTAGAACCGCAGAACCATAGTGCCAACATCACCCCTTGCCTACTCTGGCAGTGTGTCTAAACCAGCCCTGGCAGGGGAAAAGCCATCAGCAGGTGAGTGGCAGAGCAGAGTAGCTGAACTTTCAGTTCCAGTGAAGATTTGGACTACTTCCAAGGCTCCGTAAACTGCCACAACCACCTAGTGCGTCATTGGGAAGCAATCTGGCAAAGACCATCAGAAGCTTCTCTTCTGGACACCATGAGGGTGTTGCGATTGGTGTAATCTAACTTCTGTGCACATGGGCCAGTGTTCAGAGACCAAGTCAGAAGGAGCCTGAGCTCTCCTTGAATCCGCTTTCTGTCCTCGGAAGATGAGCTGAGGTCAGGGAGACTAAGTGATTCACCCAAGGTCAAGGATAAGTGATTCACCCAAGGTCAAGATCTGACCTTATGTCAGAGCAGGCCCTCTGCTGAATCACAGATCTCTCTTGTGATGGCAAAGGCCTGTGATTCTCAGCTTAGAGTATGGAAACAGGCTTGGGTTTGAGGCCCAGCTCTTCCATGAGTGAGTGGTAGAACTTTGAGCCACTTAACTTAACCTCTCTACAAATCAGTTTCTTCACATATGAAATGAATGTCATAATATGTAAATACGGAAAGCTTTCAATAGCATGTAGTTGTGTTTTGTCATTAGTGGATGCAAGGAAAGACCCAAGAGAAACCAGGGTTGGTTGGGTCTCATCCCCAAGCTCCAATATAATCTGTCTTTTTGTTCTCAAGCTCCGACATCTCACACAGCTAACTGAAACTTTGACAGTCTATCCTGGCTTTGCCCCATAATCTAGACCATATCTTCTTTTTATTTAAAAATTTTTTTAATGATTATTTATTTTTGAGAGAGAGAGAGAGAGAGACAGCATGAGCAGGGGAGGGGCAGAGAGAGGGAGACACAAAATCCAAAGCACACTCTAGGCTCTGAGCTGTCAGCACAGAGCCTGATGCGGGGCTCGACCTCACGAACTGTGAGATCATGACCTGAGCTGAAGTCAGACGCTTAACCGACTGAGCCACCCAGGCGCCCCTAGACCATATCTTCTTTTATTTATTTTTGTTAAATATTTAATACATACAGTAGGTACTTATATACCTGCCACTTGACTTCAGAAGTAGGACACCACCATTGCTTTTGAAGCCCTGTATGCCCCTTCACTGTGATCCCACTTCCTGGTAACCATTCACCTGAATTTTACGTTTATCATTCCCTCTCTCTGTTTGACCTATAGGTATGAGTCTTAAATAATATATTAGTTTTACATGTCTTTAACATTAATATAACAGAAATCATGATGTGTGATCTTCTTTAACTTGCCTTTCTTGCCCAAATTATTTTGTTATTTATCCATACTTATGCAATTGTACTTCACTCATTTTCACTGTTGAATAGTACTCCATTGCATCCATAGGCCACAATTAATTTATTCATTTTCCCGTTGATAGGCAATTGTGTTATTTCCAGTGTTTTTGAATTTTCTATTAAAAATGGTGCTTCTGTGACAATTCTTGCATGTGACCTTGGTGTACGTGGTATATTCGTACTATTTCATCATGTCTATGATCTAAATTGCTTTGGTGATACCAAAGTGTTTCCACAGTGATTGCACCCACTTGTATTTTTATCAACAGTATGTTAGAGTTCCAAATTTTCTTTAAGGTTGGTTGGGACTATCCATTTTTCATCTGTTCATCTAGTGATTAAAACTCATATCCACTGTGCTGTGCAAATCACGACTGTTTATTATGCTATGTTGTTCTCCGTGTGCTGTGGAAACCATGTGTGGCCTCATTCTTTTCACAAGTAATCAGCTAAGACTTGGTATCCTCAATTTCCATGTTTTCACTGATCTTCTGGGTAAGCTGGTTGCAGCTACAGACCAGTCATGGCAGCCTGGAACAATATGGCCGTCACACTACACACCACATGGGGCAAAATGTCCAGTCTGGAAAAGCAGACTCTCATTTTTATTATGTCAGACCAAATACAGTAAAAAAAGAAGAAAGACAAGTGGCTGTAAAAAGAAAAAGCAGAAGTGTGACTCTTGCCCCTGCTTTTTTTTCTCTGGGGAAATAAGAAGTTGCCAGTCCAGGTGCTAAACAGAGTTGTTGGTTAACAGAAAAGTCAAGTGGCTGATGGGGTGCACTTTACAGTAATTTAGAAGACACAGGCTATCATCATCCCATTCAGTGAAGCTTGATTTTCTTAATCCTTGATGATGTTGCAACAGCCTTCACCATCCTGGTCTACTAGTTTCTTTCAGTTAAGAACTATGGAGAGAGGATGGGGGGGTGTCTAGAGCTCTTTCGGGATACGCTGCAAGCAAATTGAGCTGCTTGTTTGGGGAAAATAAACAACTGGAAGATGCAAGTGCTTGCATTTTTCTTGTGAAAGATCGTCTGCTCCCTTGCTAGCCTGGCCAATTCAGTGGCTTGGCCAAGCAGAAGGGCCCCACCCTTTAATAGCTCTGAGGATTCTGCTCCTGATCATCTGGTCGAACTAGAAATTCAGAGGTAGTACATGAATAATCAAGCTTTACCCAGAGAAATACAGAACTTCTGTTTGTACAAAGAAGAAGTAGAGAAGGGAAGAAATCCACCTACGACTTCCACCTCTGCCAGTACCACTGTTCCTTCTCCTCCTCCTCCCTCCCCTCCTCCTCCTCCCTCCCCTCCTCCTCCTCCATCTCCCTCCCCTCCTCCATCTCCCTGCCCTCCTCCTCCTCCCTCCCCTCCTCCTCCTGCCTCCCCTCCTCCTCCTCCTGCCTCCTCTCCTCCTCCCTCCCCTCCTCCTCCTCCCCTCCTCCTCCTCCATCTCCCTCCCCTCCTCCTCCTCCCCTCCTCCTCCTCCACCTCCCTTCCCTCCTCCTCCACCTCCCTTCCCTCCTCCTCCACCTCTCTCCCCTCTTCCTCCACCTCTTTCCCCTCCTCCTCTTCCTCTTCCCTCCCCTCCTCCTCCCACCTTCTTCTCCTTCCTTCCTCCTCTTCCCCTCTTCCTCCTCCTCTTTTCCCTTCTCTTCTTCACTCCCCCACCCCATCTCCTTCAGTTCTTCTCTTCCTCTCCTTCCCCCTCTATCTTCAGCCAGACCTGGGGTCTGTACCAGAAGAGGCAACTTGGAACCTCTACTCTGTCCTTTCTCTGTATTCTTCAGACCCAGAAGAGGACTGGTCACCTGGGCAAATGTGGTAAATGTGCACCTTCCTCACCAAGGTGAGCAGGGTGTGCTTGCTGGCTACAGGGAAGTGTGCCAGGCATAAAAGGAACCGTTTCTCTCATTTTCTTCCTCCCTGATCTTAAACTGCCTTCTGCTCACTAAATGACAGTACAGAAATGCTATTTTCATATCATGGTTCTTTAAGTGGAAAAGTTTATCCATGAATTTATGCAAATGAGCAGAAAGTCCCAAAGAGACCTGAGAATTGATTATTCTGCTTTTTCTTGAGCCCAGGAAGCTACTGGGGACAGAATGACACCTGCTGAAAACAAGGACTATATGTGTTTGGGACAACAGGAAGTAGTGACCAGCCAGAAGCCCGTCCTGACCTGATTACAAATCTGGTTATAAAAGAAAGCAGCTGGAAAGAAATTTGCATGTCCAATAGGTTTCACTATTAAAGTTTACACAACGTGGAGTAATCAGCCAAGCTGGCTGGCTACCCAGATCACATGATTGTGTAGAAACATGAAACTTGACTATGTGCTCGAGCAAGTTTTACTTCTCCCTAGTGTAGGGTGTCTGCCAGCAGCCGGCACTCTCTCGGAAATCAGACTCAAGTGACTGGGACCCTTGAGATCAAAGGCTTACCATGCTACTCCCTAGGAGGGCCAGTGACTGCTGACCTTACCACTGACGGTTATTCGTGGCTCTTATAATTAACAAAAAGAATGGACAAGCTTAACAAAATAACTGTCCCTGCCAGTCAGAAGTTGAGGTAAGATTTTCCCCATCCAATACTTCTCCTTCCTTTTTTTTTTTTTTTTCTTTAATGATCTACTGATTCTGAGAAAAACTGAAATCCTGGAATACTTTGCTCATTGTAAGGCAGTGGGTGGCAATTGCTATAGAGAAGTACCCTGAGTTTTTAAAGAAATATGTAGGAACAAGTGGGCTTATTCTAGCTGGCTTTTGTCATTGAAAGATGCATGTAGGAAGCCCTGGGGAGACGGTAAAAAAGAAAACCCAAGGACTTAGATTCTATTGAAGTTCAGCTTTCAGAGTCTGAATACAACAAATTATTCGAAGGATGCGTTTGTCTAATCTGAATCTCAACCATTTCACTGTGGATTACTATTTAATGTTTAATGTTAAAGATGGTTGTAATCATTTGTATTCATTGCAGTTGTCTCTTATTTATTTTGTGGGTGGATATCACAATTGTGTGGGGACATGAGATCTGTTTTTCCAGTGTTATTTTGTCACTACAGCAATTATCTAATAAAAAGCCACTTAGAAATTAAAAACCAGAAGTGGCCCAAGGGGCAAGAATCAAACAACTCCTCTGAGCTGTGGAAAAGACAGTATCCCAACTTTTTATTTTGAAGATCTTTTTATTTCATGGTAACAGCATCATGGTTGTTGGAGATCGGAAATTTTAAATGTTCAGTGAGTGTTTTATATTCCAACTACCACTTTGACCTTCAGTTTGTCATGGGTGATGTGACACGTGCAACAAGTAAACTATCACAAATAATAAAGAGCTAGACAATTAGAGGTTTTGAGACAAAATTTAAGAGAAATGAGTCTGGAATTTGCAGAGTGACCGCCCTTCACAGTGAGAATTTGGATCTTATACCGGTTAGGTGTTTGGTAAATGGTGTTTTGAAATGAACTGCTGATCTGGGACCAGTAGGCTCCATCAGCACGGTCAGCCATTTCAAGGGTGTGTTGTTGGGTACTGTGGTTTGACCTGCACTGACAGGGGCCAAGAACGTACCTCAGTCTTTCCCTTGGTCTTGAGTCACTACACTCTCATGGGAGGGGGGGCAGATGAATCAATGAAAGTAGTAAGAGACTAAATGAATATAAGAAGGGAATTGGAGTAGCTGAGAAAGATCTCATGGAGAAAATGCTTCAAGAGCTAGGTTTGAGAGGCAAGTAAGACAAAAGTAGGGTGAGAATTGGAGGAAAAACAATGAGCCGGGAGGGAGGAAATAGAGAAACGCAACTTGGAACTGGACTTGAACACAATCCATTGGTGGGATGATGAGAGTGTTCTGTCCAACAGAGACTATGGAGTAGGGTGTATGGAACCAGAAGGTCCTGGTAAATTGGGATGTGTAGGGTGGAGTCAGCTCACAAAGGACAGTGAGGGCTCTAACCACAGGGGGTTAGAGAATGGTTTACAGGAATAGAAATGTCATGCCAGCAAGCATGTAATAGGGGGCAGGGATACTCTGTAATGGGGCCAGTTAAGCAGCCTAAGCATCTAGTGCCATAGGCCTGGACTTGAGGCACAGCAGTAAGAAGTGAAAGGAAAAGAGTGTAGGAAAGACATGCCAAAGAAATCAACAAGGCATGGATATTAGGGCTTCTCTCAAATGAGCAAGAGGGTTTTATATAGTCCTTTCCAAACATTCCATAACCTGGAGCTACGCTAAGCCTTAGAACCTCTTTTAGGAAATCCAGATGGGAATTTAAATAAGGAAAGGGAATAGAACCTGAATCATCATATGAGCTCCACCCTCTACCACCCTGGGACAAAGTCCAGCTTAATCACAGAGTGAGTGGTCAATAGGCAGTATACAACCATAGATTATAGGGCGGGAAACCAAAATTATATTGTGGATAATCATACACCGCACTCATCCGCTGAAGCAGAAGTAAATTTTTTTCCACTTGGTTACTCAGTTGTCTTTACAGAATTGGCCTGTTTTGGTAAAATGTGCACTGCCAACGCGGAGCTTGTCAACGACAGGAAATTGTAAACATGATGGACTTGAAGCACCACCTTAAATCTTTTCTGTAATTAGGTGGGATGTCAAAGAATAGGGAAATGAAATACTTGATCCCTGTGATTTGTGCCCTCTGTCCTGACTGACACCAATTCGGAAGGTTGCATAACTGCAATTATTTGGTACCAGGTGACAGTATAAGTGAAGAGCTGTGTTTATATCCTTAGGTTTATCAAAATTTATGTGAGACTTTGCCTAAACTCTTAGCCACAAAAACAGAGAGATAGTGAGTGTCCATCAAGGGCACATAGTGATCCTGGAACATAATAACTGTTAGATTAAAACTGGCAGTCATGAATATCACTGCTATTCTTTCTTCTTAATTCCGTAGTTGTGCAACTGATTTCCTGAACATAAACGCAGAACTTTGCATTGATCCTTGGTAAAGTTTATGTTCATTTCAGTTCTTCTTTTTGGCCATTTTGGTTATTTTACCTATTGATTGTGTGACACGTGTGGCATTTAGCTTTGCAAGGACTCTAGATGTGACAAACACCCTTCCTCTGCCTTAACCTAAGTGGCGAAAAATCTGTTGAGCACGGCAGAGCCCTGTCTTGGGTGTCTGGATCTCACTGCCAGGACTCTCACTTGGAGATGTAATTTCACAGCTTCTGGGACATGACTTCTCTCCTCAGGTCTTGGAATCTTCAATTGGAATTTCCAGTTACTTGGCTTTTCAAGTTCAATTCTTCAGAAACAAATTCACCAGGGCATCTGGTTGGCTCAGTAGGTAGAACATGTGACTCATCATCTTGGGGCCGTGAGTTCAAGTCCCACAATTAGGTGTAGAAATTACTTTTTTAAAAAAGGAAAGAAATTCACCTTATTTTCACCTTTCTGCCACTAGCTCCATCTCTGAGCCTCCCTATTTCCGTCAATTGCATCGTCATCAACCCTAACTCTAATTCATCCCTCTCTGCACCCCCATTCACCTACCGCACCCTGTAGTCTTTCTTTAACGAAGCTTCCATATATTCCATGTATGGCTTTTCTACCACGCCACCCTGGATAAGTCCTCCCCTCTCCTGTGTCCCCCATCTGCAAATGCCGAGTTTGGATGAGCCAATTCCCGAAGCCCCTCTCGGCTCTAATGCCATGTGATCATTTAGGCATGGAGACTATTCTCTGACCCTACTGTTTAAAGATAGACAGCTTTCAATGATTTTATCCCAAGGCCTTCAGGAGATGTTTCCTGACTGAATCATCCATCTTTGAAAGCTGTCCATCCCTAAACAGTGAGGTCAGAAAACACAACTACACAGCATCCAACAAGGTCACCTAGAAGGTTGCTGTGATGTATTTAGAAGGACAATGCAATTGGAGCCCAAAAGTGCTGAATTTCAACGGCCCATTGCTAGCATATGGGTCCTGAGGAAGTCACTCAACTTCCGTAAGCTTCAGTTTCCTCAGGTGTCAAAACTAGAGATGCCTTCCTCACAGCCTTTTCGTGAAGACGAAGTAAGACAACATGGGCTGATGTGCCAAGAATGGCATTGGCTTCATGGTCAGTATAACAAGCAAATAAAAAGTAAACACAATAGCCAGTACTTCAACCCACATATCACGAGTGACCATTTGCAGTCTCTCTTTCTTCTCACGGTAATGGATCCAACCCCCTTGAATTAGAATGGCAAGCAGAGCAGGAAGCTGCCCAGGGCCTCATGATGGGTAGAGCAACTCTTGAACATACATGTGTCTGGGAGCTTCTCTCTTCTCATTCTTTATAAGCTTAGGGCAGAGGCCTGTACTCGTGAGGGAAGGAAAAAGAAGGCACAGCATCTAATGGTAGAGACAAGATAGACTTCCCAGGAAGTATTTCTCTTCACACTGCCCATCTGCATTATGTCAGCCAAGAAACTGGTCAACTGGGACTTCTTGTGTCACACCAATGGATGGACTCCTCGGACAAGGCCTCTTTCTCCTTGTGGGCAAGCTACCCTGGAGCCACGTTATGAGAATTTGCTTAGTATTTATAGCTTTCAGGGTCATTGGCTAGGGAAACTCGGGGCACTCTTTCTCACCCACTCTGGGCATGGTTGTACCAGGAAAACCCTAAACCAGAGTCTACATCTCCAAAGCACCCTCTGTCCTGGATCCAGTGATCGCCAGGGTACCATAGCCGAACAACTCCCTTCTTTTCACGCAACTGGTCTCGAAGTGGGCTGTGATACACTTAATTAGGTTCGCAAGGATGGAACCACAATTACATTCCAGCCAAGACTCCTACATCACGGAATTGGAGGAGACTGGGCTGGTACTACTCCAGAGAGGAGTTCTGGAGTAGTTCTCTCCAGAGAACTTCAGGCACACATTTGCAGATAGTCTCTTGATTTTCCCCCACGGATGACGAACCTCATCTGTTCAGTGGAGAATTTACTGTTTGGTTCATTTTCAAAGAGGATCTTACTCTTGCCCACATGCAGCAGCATCACGGAATCTAGGCTGGTTAAAGAATACGAATAGGAGGGGCGCCTGGGTGGCTCAGTCGGTTAAGCGTCCAACTTCAGCCAGGTCACGATCTCACGGTCCGTGAGTTCGAGCCCCGCGTCAGGCTCTGGGCTGATGGCTCGGAGCCTGGAGCCTGTTTCCGATTCTGTGTCTCCCTCTCTCTCTGCCCCTCCCCCGTTCATGCTCTGTCTCTCTCTGTCCCAAAAATAAATAAACGTTGAAAAAAAAAAAGAATACGAATAGGAGGGGTGCCTGGGGGGCTCAGTCAGTTGAGCGTCAAGTCTTGATTTTGGCTCAGGTCATGGTCTCATGGTTTGTGAGATGGAATCCCGTGTCGGGCTGACAGCACAGAGTCCGCTAGGGGTTCTCTCTCCCTCTCTCTCTGTCCCTCCCCCACTCATGCTTGCTCACTTCTCTCTCGAAATAAATAAGTAAACTTTAAAACAAAGAATATGAATAAGAAAAAAAAAATTGAACGATAGCTTGTAGCAGGGAAACGGAAAGGTCTCTCTGGCTTTTTAGAGACTCCACGGAAGCCTCCTTCTGCTGCCCTCCGCGAAGGCCTGGCTGCATCATTTAGATCGGTGCTTCTCCACGAGGGGCACTTTCGTTCCCCAGGGGACACTTGATCATCACAAATGTGGAGGGGGTGCTGCTGGTACCAACAGGTAGACACCAGAGGTGCTGGTAAGCATCCTACACTTACAGAGCAGTACTTACAGCAAAGAATCGCCAAAAATTGCAGTAGAGCTGCTGTTGAGAAACTGATTTAGGCCAAGTAAATGAATTCTGTCTCGAACAGGAAGCCCCTCTTCATTTGTATATTCTTATAGAGATGGTATGTGTTTAAAGTTTAGAATATATATCTTTGCAATTGATAAGCCTTCTGATATTCCTCTATCTGGGACGGTTTGGGTGAGGGGTTGCCAAGGAGAAGGGCTAGAGGTGCTGGGGCCTATATTTCAATGAGTTACTATTTTAAAAAAAATTTAGGGTCAAATAAAACTAGATTCCACAAACGACATGCACCAATGGGGTATATGTTGTTCTCTCCAGAGAAATGAAAGCAGGAAAGATCTCCAGGCATAAGGTCATCTTGGAATAGTCTCTGTTTCTACCTCTGTAAGCAGACCAGGTAAACCATGAGTGCAAATCCTTAGAGTTGGGATAAAAAGCCAATTAAGTGGTAACATAGTTATTAGGAAGTCCAAGGGCTTATAGATCTGATCCTATGGCCAAACTCTGGACAGAGGTGGATACACTGTGTCTGTCCTAGAGCAGAATGCGTTGCCCTGAGGTCCATGGGTAGAATGTTTCGGGATAAAAGACAGGTTGAGGTGTGGGGGATGAGACGCTATGTATCGGTCCACCCTTTAATGTCTTCTCAATCCCATGTGAAGATGCTGCAGCACTGTGAGGCACGGATCCAAATAACTCTGCCATCACCTTGGATAGTTTCTGCAGCACAATTCACCCTTTCTTCCCTGATCTCCCCATGGCCACTGGTGTATATTTTGTGAAACTGATGGCTGGGTTTTGAGGGTGCAACTTTTTTTTAAAAGAGTTTATTCCAGCTTTAGTAGAAAGGAGTCCTCTATCCAGCCTCCCATGACTCTTTAAGTTGGCGTTGATCTTATCCAGAGGTGAGCAGTTGGTGTGATCCTCTTACACTATTGGGAATGATGAGAGGGTATGCGTGCAAGGGGTCCAGGCTGGTGTGGGGCTGCTGCGTGTTGTAGTGTCAGATGCTCAGGCTCATGGGTGACCCCAGATCCTGCTTCCAAGCCAAAGGGCTGCAGTGCCCTTGCCCACTATGGCTATGACCTTGCCGGGGAAACCATCTGAGTCTGCTTAACCAGACTCTGTCTCTGTTGGATAATGGTCAGAGGGGCTTCCACTCTCTCCCCATCGGACGCGTGTGTCTCTTGCTTCGTGATTCCCCTCTGTCAGCCCCTCTTCTGTGTCAGCCTTTCTGCTTCTTTAAGGTGGCCCTGTGTCTCTCTGTTCAGGGCCGTTGATGTCTAAGCCTCAAGGACAGCTTCAGTGTTCTCACTGCACACGCTTGCTGGACTTCCTGGGCCCCTAGAAATGATGTAGTCAGTTCTGGTCACAGGTTCCCTGAGCCACGCCAGCTGAGCCTGCTCCCCCTGCTCTGTGGAAGGACACGGACAGCAGCAGAGAAGCCCCCATCCAGATCACACAGGTCTCCTGGCGAGGACTTGGGAGGCCGTCTCTTTAGCAACTTTATTTCTGAGGCAAGAAACCTAAGGCCCAGAGAGGTGAAGTCACTGTCGGAGCTCACATAGCCGATCCTGCTCCAGAACCATAGCTCCCTGTTTGCCTGCTGGGAGAAGGGAGTACATAGGCCACTCCCCTCTTTTTTTTTTTTTTTTTTTACCCTGTGTCAGGTGTTGACCAATAGAGGTTGGTCCAGCTTAGTCTATATTCTGTATTTGCCCTAGATATTAAAAAAAATTTTTTTAATGTTTATTTATTTCTTGAGAGAGAGAGTGTGTGTGAGTGAGGGAGGGGCAGAGAGAGAGGGAGACACAGAATCCAAAGCAGGCTCCAGGCAGTCAGCACAGAGCCCAATGTGTGGCTGGAACTCACGAACTGCGAGATCATGACCTGAGCGGAAGTTGGGCGCTTAACCGACTGAGCCACCCAGGCGCCCCTAGACATTTTTTTTTAACTAAAAGAACTAATTTACTAGTGAGAAACCCCAGAAACCCCTACAGAACCATGCCTGTCAGTATTTCAGGCTCTTACAGGTTTCCTGGTCTGCACTTGAATTCTGTGCTGACCCAGCACATTTGATATCTACGGATACATATTTTTCCAAGAACGTTCCCACAGTCGTTTGTGTAGTCTGAGAGTGAGCTGTAATTATAAACAGAAGAGTTGGTCTCACGCATAGACTGAGCATACAGGACCGACGTGGTATAATTTAAGAAGTGCTCAGAAAGGTGTTTTTGCCATACTGGAAAGAATAGGATCTTTGAAATCAGGCAGGTCTGGATTTGAATACTTCTCTGTACTTACCAGCTCATGGTCTTTGAACGGGTCATGTAATCCCTTTTCGCCTCAACCTTTTCATCTGGAAAGTAATATCATACATTATTATAATAACATATAACATAACAGGGGTGTTGTAGCAGTGAATATGTTAAACAGAGAGGAAGAGATCCGTGGATGCTTCCTTCCCCCAAATCCCTCCTGGCCGGGGCTTTCCCAAATTGTGTCATTAAAGAGGCATCCATGCGGGATAAGGCAGTGTCTCAGAGTCCCGGTTCAAAATGAAAGCTCACCGAGGGTAATAGGTTAAGGCATTAAGGCACTATCTGTCAACAACATCCCTGCGGCTGGAGGGCAGATAGCTGGGCTTTTCTCTCCCGCACAGAGGTGGCTCAGTCCACAGCTGTTAGCTGAAAGAATGGGACTTTGTTCAGGAAAGAACAGGTGATAAGGAGGGAAAGTTTGGAGGAGGGAGACCACGCCTAAGCAAAGGGAGTTGGCGGTGGGGGGCTGTGGTTAAGGATGCTCCCTACAGGGTGAGAGATCCCCCCCCATTCAATTTGTTGTCGTTGTTTACTTTACAACTTCACTGCTATGGGATGAAGAATAATCTCTTAGGCACAGGAAGCATATCAGTGTCCACACTCAGTACCTGGCCGGAAGGAAAGTCATCTTATTTTAGTGCGAATAACTATGGGTGGGATAAAATACAAACTTGGGAAATACACTTTCAAAAGGGAAATGGCAAATGAAATACCAAATCCTTGGAAAACCAGATCCTCGTCGTTATCTGTGACTATTGTGCCTTTTAAGCAGTCTTTACAGCCTGTTTAGGGTCAAAGTCTTTTTCTTTTTCTTTTTTTTTTCCTTTACAATAGAAAGTCTTTTCATTTCATTTCATATCATTCTCCACATTCAAAAATGATCACATTTGCAAACCAGTCACAGATGATTGGGCCTAATATACCTGATGCATGCCGAACACAACCTCTTAAAACGATTAAAACAAAAGGTATTTGTGTAAATACCTCCAAATAAAATGGGGGGAAATCTGCTTTAAAATTGCTAGTGACCTTTTTGTGGGAATGAGGTTTCCTTTTGGGGTGATGTAAAACCTCTGCAACTAGATAGCGGTGGTGGCTGCACCCCATCAGGAAGTTGCTCAATTGCACACTTCGAAATGGTAGAAATGGTCAATTTTACACAGTGTATTTCGCCTCCATAGAAAAAAGTGACAATGAAATTATTTTCTGTACTTACCATAAAATATTATACTTGGGGATCCGTGCTATATTTTTTTTCACCAATTAGATGTTGTTTCAAAGTGTGTTTTCACGTATTATTAATAAGCATTTTTGGATGGTTTTTAAGAATTACAAGGCTTCTTTCCACTTCAATCCCCACATGTGATATTCCCCAATAGGGTTTTTTACTCAGATCCCAGTGAAATGAGCTTAACTGAGCCGAATTTTTCAACGTACTAGAAATATCATGCCTCAAAATCACTCTTCACTCTCTGAAAATATCTTTGCTTTTAACTATCAAACTGGGATGCCCAGATAAGTGGGTGACAATATTATATTGTGCCAATGTAGACATAGGCAAGAGTCCTTTTTTCCCATCAAGGTTAATCTTTAAAAGGACATGCTTGGGGCGCCTGGGTGGCTCAGTTGGTTGGGCATCCGACTCTTGGTTTCTGATCAAGTCATGATCTCACAACTCATGGGTTCGAGCCCTGCATTGGGCTCTAGGCTGACAGCATGGAGCCTGCTTGGGATTCTTTCTTTCTCTCCGCCCCCCCTCCCCTGCTCACTGTCTCCTTCAAAATAAATATATAAATTAAAAAAAAATTTTTTTTTAATTTAAATGAGCATGCTCGGTTACTTGGGTGGCTCAGTCAGTTGGTTAGGCATCCAACTCTTGATTTCAGTTCAGGTCATGATCTCGTGGTAGTAAGATCAATCCTGTCAGCCCCTCCCCCTGCCCCAGTCCCCCTCCCCTGCTGAGCACAGAGCCTGTTTAGGATTCTCATTCTCTTTGCCCTTCCCCAACTCACACGCACTGTCTCCCCCCCCCCCCCCCTCTCTCTCTCTCTCTCTCTCTCTCTCTCGCTGAAAATAAATAAATAAATAAATAAAAGAACATGCTTAAATTCTTAAAAACACATTCCTTTTCTAGAATTACACAGAATTACATTTTCGGAAGGTTCTGAAATGTGATTAGAATTATACATCACATCATCGTCTTACAAATTTGTTGTTTGGGAATCATCAGTTCCCCAGGGCAATTTTCATGCCGGTTGAGGAGAGGCCGTGAACATAGCAAAATGTCAGCTGTCTGCACCTTGTTAGAACAAAGAGCATGTCAAAGCCAAGCACAGTGACAGGATTAAATAACATGACCTCTGGGGACTGTTCCAAACCAACAGTCTGTGCCATCTGTGGACACAGGAGCCTCCTGTAACTTTTTTGCATTTTGCAACCTGCTTATGTATGTATGGCTTTTTGGAAGAGATTTCCCTTCCCCCCAGTCCCTCCCTGCTGCGTGAGTGGCTGAGCGAGGGGACCAGCAAGGCCTCCTCAGCGCTGGGAGGAAGGAAAGGGTGTCCCTGCAGTCCCCGCAAGTCAGTAGAAACTATCACAGCAAGTGGCAGATCATCTAAGAACTTCTTGAGTCTAGTTTAGCCTATTTCCTTTGTCACCTCATCAGTCTCAGGGTGCTGTGCCCCGTGCCTAACTGCCTCTGACAGGGTAAAGCGTGCCAGGATTTGTAAAAAGGATTCAGGGCCTTCATAGGATCATCCCTACTCCTGCCTGTGCAGGTCAGCCCAGTTGGACTTATAACCCACATCAGCACTTCAGACATGCCAAAGACAACCACAAAGTATTTGGAGATCGCGGTAGAAAGAAAAGAAAGAAAAATGGTAGAGTGTCTGGAGAAACTTGCAAGTTAATTTCTCTGGTTAACGGTGGTTAAGAACCGCAGAAACAAGTTGCTAACAGTTAAGCTGCATGCACCCCTCCACGCCAGGTCTCCTGGGCAGTCTTTGTCACTAGGATGCCGTGAAAGGACACGGGCACGTGGTGCCCTGGTCTCCCTCCGTGAGTCCAGCCACCCTGCTTCTCAGGAGGTCCCAGACCCCAGAGGCCTGGACCGGGTTCCTACCCACTCCCCACCTGCCTGCACTACCCTCTGCCTCTCCTCCTGCCATCTGTCCCGTCCTCTTTGTTTTCTGCCCCTCCTTAAAGATAGAGACAGGCCGCTAAGAGCCCATGCTTCCCTCTAGCAACAAGTCAGCTCTTGAGGACCAGCAGCGTGGTGGTGGGGGCACATGTGTCCCCAGTAAAGACTGCTTGCTTGGTGGAAGGATCGGATGCCTTCTCCAGGGATAGAGATGGAGGTGACCAAACAGGCCTGTGGTGATGGCCCCTCCTGCCCGGGTAAGGGTCAGGCTGAAACAAGCCAGCATAGGTTATCCACGGGTGGTTGGGAGCATGGGCTCTGGAGTCAAAAGGCCCCACTTTGAATCCCAGCTGTCCTCAACTGGGTGTAGGACATGGGACAGATTACCCAACTTCTCTGAGTGAATGTTTTCTCATGTATTAAAACTGGGATAATCACAACAATGTGAATATGCAATGTATAGGCGAAAACACTACTGATCTAGACACTTAGAGGTAGTTAAGATGACAAATCTGGTGTGTAGTTATTTTTAATCACAGTAAAAAATGCGGATAATAATAGGACCTACCTCAGAGGGTCGCGAGGGTTAAGTGAAGTAATAGATGCAAAGCACCTGGCGCATAACACAGGCTCACTAAGCGCCAGCTTTTACTATTGAACTACCGATTATCTGAGTCTGACCACCGGCATGGCTTCCTGGGCACGGACTGTTCATGGTGGCTCTGGGCTGTGGCACAAGAAAGTGGAAGACGCAGTCCCTGCAACGGAAAAGCTGGGCCTCTGGCAGGAGACCCAAGCCATGTGTGGAAAGGGAAAGAACAGGGTGTGATGGAAAGAGCTGGGGGAATCTTTAGCTAATCAATCTTTTTTTTTTTTTAAGTTTTTGAAATTTATTTTGGGAGAGAGAGCATGCACAAGCAGGGAGGAGGAGAGAGAGGGGGAGAGAGAAGGGGAGAGAGAGAATCCCAAGCAGGCTCTGCACCATCAGTGCAGAGCTCGATGTGGGGCCCGAACTCACGAACCCTGGGATTATGACCTGGGCCGAAGTCAGATGCTCAACCGACCAAGCCACCCAAGAGCCCCTTTTGCTAATCAATCTTGGGGCAGTGGCAACATTTCTCTAGAACTTAGTTTCCTCCCTTACAACAAGAGGGGATTGATCCACGATATTACTAAAGTCTCTCTCACTGTGACTACCTTAATGACAAGCAAACCTAGGAGTCAGGGTTTCCAAGCTGTGTGGTCCGAGACAAGACAAGCGTCATGATCTCTCTGGGCCTTGGTATCTGCATCTGTGAAATGGGACGGTGGTGCTAACTCATCCTTGGGGGGCTTCCTCCACCACAGAAGGGGCTGTCAAAACTTTTGTGCCATCTCCAGTGCGGACTCACTTTCTAGAAGGAAGAAGCCCCCTCTCCTGCTGAATTTGCAAATCTAAATACAGCACCAATGATGCCACAGGAAGGAGGGACATGAGGAAGCTGGGCCAGGACTAGAAGAGGGTTGGAGAGGCAGAGGAGGGAAGCCTGCCAGCCAACGGGATGGGACAGTCTCCGCCGCATGCAGATAGCAGACTAGTCACTAAAAAGTGGCATTCTGCTTCAAGATGATGGTTCACAACCAGAGACTTCAGCTTTGAGACAGAAATTATCCAAAAGGAAGATATTTTGTGCAAATCAGAGAATCCCCCAGTCTCTGTCTGTGTTTGTCCTCTGGTTTCACATAAACCAGAAGGTTTTTGTCATGAGATTAGGGGGTGGCAGGACCTTTTTCCTGCATTCCCAGGGGGAAGGATTTGTGCTCAAGCTAGTTAGCTCTGTGTCAGGCACCTGACTTTCCCAGCGTGGACACTCATCCAGGGTTTATAGACTAAAGAAGACAAATACATGTTTCATGTAAAAAAAAAAATGATAACATTAAACTTTAAGAAGAAATCTTCCACCCATCAGTAAGTTAAATAGTATTTCAAGATAATACTTTAAAAATCAAAAGTAAGGCAAAAAAAAATAGTTCACAATGAACAAAATATTGAAATGTTATTGTTTATTTACTTATTTATTTTGTTTTTTGTTTAATTTATTTTGAGAGAGAGAGTGGGGGAGGGAGGGAGAGAGAGAGAGAGAGGAGAGAGGAGAGAATCCTAAGCAGGCTCCACACTGATGCAGGTCTGGAACTCATGACCTGTGAGATTATGACCTGAGCACAAGTCAGATGCTTCACTGAATGACCCACCCAAATGCCCCAAAATATTGACATTTTAAATGAAGACAGGACCAGTATTGCGGATCTGTTCTGCCTCAGACCCCAGTATGGTCCACTGTGCAGCCATCAGTTCTTCCCCCTGCCCAGCTGGGGCACTAAAGGGCATCTTGATGTTATCCTTCTAGTATCTCCCTACCGTGGACCGGGGCTGGGGCCCAGGAGGGCTGCTTTCATACCGGTCTCCCAGCCACCAGTGTCCCCTCCTCCCTTTTGCTACCCTAGCCTGGGCACACCTCTGAGGAAAGGTTTTCAGGGGCTTCCTGCTGCCTATAACCCATCTCCTTGGCCTGACTAACAAGGCCCTTGCTGCCTGACCCCACCCTCCAGCCTCATCTATGACTCCACCCTTCCCCCAACACCCCACATCCTGCTGCTCTCAGCTTCTCACCAGACCCCAAACACCCCAGCCAGTTTCACCTCTGGGCCTTGGCACCTGCTGTTTCTGCCACCTGGCTCCTGTTCCTCTTTTGCCTGCCGAGTTTCCATTTTCCCATCAGGATCCAGTTCCCAGGACACTTCATCTCAACACTTCGGGTCAGCCACTCCCTTCTCAGGGGCCCTCACAGCCCTCTGATCCTCCCTATGGCCAAAGGAGGAGTTTTCCCTTTTACGTGTCTGTATCATATGGATTTTTAGGGATTAGCATGTATTACTTTCATAAAATGAAGAAACAATACTACTTTGAGTTTAGGAAACGAAGTTTAAGATACAGCGTACAAAAGATGTCACATGAACCAAATAACACTTCACAAACTGTTCTCAACACTGGAGATTAAATGGCCCATCAGTAGTCCTGCCTGAAGTGCTATAAATCCAGGAAATACAGAAATAAAATGTAGAGCTCCAAAAGACCTCAGCGCCCCTGTAATCCAATCTTCTCGTTTTACAAGAGAAAATGAGGCACTGAGTGATGAAGGGGATTGCTCAGATTGGCAAAGCCAGGAAGCAGCAGAGATAAGAGCAGAATCCACCTCTCTAGGCTCCAGTGCTCTTTCCCTAAGCGACCTCCTTCCTGCGCCCAAGAAATAATGTGGAAAGGGAAAGGAGCCACTTAAGCTGGGCCTTGGGCTCAGGAGAACAATTGTGGGTTCATAACAGTGGGCATCATAATTATGTCTAAAATGTTTGGTTGGGTCCAAATTGAGAAGCCTTTGAATGCCAAGCAAATGAGTTTGTCCTTTATCATGCACGAAGCAGGGAGACATTAAAGGCATTCATGTGTGGGGTGACATGATGCAAAGGGGTAATTTAAGAAAACGAATTTGGGGGAAGGGAGGGACTGAAGTAGGGAGACCCAGATGGGAAGCTTTTGGCGTCGTCCATTGTCCATGAGATCATAGTGGCTGTGGCTGAAGGAGTGGGCATGAGGAAACAGAGACAGGAAAGATCATCTGGAGGTGAACTGACTGAACTGGTGATCGCAGATGAAGAGTCAAAGAGAAAGAGGGTCAAAAAAAGCCCAGAAGGTTCAAGCCTGAGCATCCAAGGGTACCCGATTATAAATTCCATTGTTTTCTTATTCTCTTTCGTATCAGAAGCTTTCAACTTTCTATCACACAATGCTTGTATTGAAATTTAACAACAAAAATAAAACATACTATAAAAATGATGAGTAGCATCTTAAAAAGAAACCCAGACTCAATGATTGAAGATCATTTAAATACCTCAGAAAGGAGGAAGTCAGATGAAGGATCGGCAGACCCAGTGATGATTGTTACATTTTTAAAACTCCATTCATGGTGGAAAGGAATTAAGAGAATGAATGTCTTCTATGTTGGAGGAAACAGCCGGATATGAGGAGAGTGCAGATGTTCTAAGGTACCCAGCCAAGTAGATGCAGATAATTCACAGATCCAAGCCCACTGTCAGCGGGGCTTCCAGGAGCTCAGGGCAACAGTGAATAACTCTCAGCCAAGAGGAAAAGTCAGGATTATTCAGGAGACCCAAGGAGTTGCTGCAGACTCTTAAGGAGGACGTGGCCTGGTGAAAGCTGGGGTTTAGGAACAGTAGCTGACGAGGGCCCTGACAAAATCCCTCACACACAGAGGACCAGCCCCACGGATACTGACAAAATAAAATTCTAGACCCGGATCGGACCGTGGTTAAGATGTGGGGGGTGAAGAAGGAGGAAGGATTTATCTGCTCTTTTTGTTTGCAAAGAGTCTCTTTCATCCGATACCCTCTTCAATCCATTCCTAAACCCAAAGCAAACATGGATTTTCTCTGATTAACTTGCTCTGCATTCCACCTTTCCTGGAAAAGACCGAAGTGCAAAAGCCTGCTAAAACCTGCCTTTCATGGTCCTCTGTGAGTGCATTAAGGAGCTGAAAGGAAAGCAAGATGTTTTCTGATCCTTTTATTTTTTCTACTAAAAATAACACCAGATAATACCATCTTTGAAATCATCTCCTGTATTTGGCAAAATTATTGGAAAGATATTTTGTAAAAGATACAAAATTATCTTGGACTACTTTTTGACGATGGGACCAAACTACGCATGTGCAGTGCCTTCTCGGTGCTCCCTTGGCCCTGGTGGAGCTCTGTGTCCACCAGTCCACCCTTCTGGATTTGTTCTGTCCCTCTACATCCCAGGGCTGCTCTCAGCCTGTAGGCACTTTTCTGAAAGGCAGCCAGCATCTATGGATTCTTCTCCCGTGCTCTCTTAGGCCGTGGGTCTTTCCTACAGTGATAATTTGGCCAGCGGTTCTCAACCTTGGCCACACATTAGAATCACCTGGGAGCCAGTGGTCTGGTGGGGAGCCTTGGGTATGAGGATTATTAAAAGCACCCTAAGTGACTCTAATGTGTAGCCCAAATCAAGACTACCTCCTCTAAGAAGAAGATGTATAGAGACTGGCCATTGATGTAAGCTCTTAACTCCAAATTTAAAAAATACCCCTTGAAAAAGGCTGGGCTGTTTGTATTCAGCTCCTGGAGTTGGGAGTCCCTGCTCTGGTGCCGGTTGCCAGGGAACAGAGAGCAGGCAGAGGGAAAGTAGCTCTGTGTCAAATTTGTATTGATCTGAGCATAGGTGAAGGTAAGAGCCTGGTCCTCCACACCCACATCTGATTCTTTCTGCTCTTTTCCCCTATTGCAAGCAGACATCACACTATTGACTAAAACTCCTATGTTCCTTTCCTGGGAAGAGAGAGTGTCTGGGTAAGCCTTCAGCATCCCAATATGGAGTAAAGCTTTTCTGTTAAAGAAATTTCAGGCAGTGGAGGCAGGTGCGAAAATACTATGGAAGTTGGGGGCCTTCTCTTGTGCTCTGTGCAATTAAGCCTAGACTAGAAGCAGATAAATCTGCCTTGTTTCTTTTAATAAAGCTTCTCAGCTTTCTGTGTGCGTAAGAATCACCAGTCCAAGAAGTTTGTTAAAATGCAGATTCCTGGGCCCCGCCTGGGATTTTTATTACCTTGAGATGGTGCAAGCCCAGCAATCTGAATTTTTGTTTTTAATTAAATTTTTTTTATATTTTTTTTAACGTTTATTTATTTTTCAGACAGAGAGAGACAGAGCACGAACGGGGGAGGGTCAGAGAGAGAGGAAGACACAGAATCTGAAACAGGCTCCAGGCTCTGAGCGGTCAGCACAGAGCCCGATGCGGGGCTCGAACTCACAGACCGCGAGATCATGACCTGAGCCGAAATCGCACGCTTAACCGACTGAGCCACCCAGGCGCCCCTCAATTTTTTTTTTTTTTTTTTTTTAAGCAGGCGCGTTATTTTGCCTTGTACTAAACTTAGTGGTGATTAAAATGCTCTCTTCTTACACTTGGATACAGCTGGCTCTACGGAAGCATTTGTTGGGACTAAAGGCACCCTAAGAACCCAAAATAATTCATCTTTTTGCAAAGGTATTCCTGCAGGTTAGAGATCAAAATGCCACTCCGGTCAGGGCACGTAATGCCTGGTTTTATGCAGAACTGTGGTTAGTAGATGATTCCCACTTGTTGGTACCAATCAGCCACGCCAGGTTGGGAGCGTTCTCCCTGCAACCACCCATCACCTCCCCCCCCCCAGAAAAAAACACTAACAAAACAAGAACAACAACGAAAACACCCCACAACCAAACCCATTTCTGGAGCACCTTCTGGCCTGGAGGAAATCAACCCAGGTGGTAACGCCCTCCCACCCCCACTTCCCTCTAGCAGAGGGCACTGATTCTGAGTTTTGTTCCTGGTCCAAACCAGTCCCCAGGGTCTTCTGCAAGAAGAGCCATTACAATGGACCAAAACTTCCTGTGTGGGCAGGCACCTTACATCCATTGTCTATTATCTTCACAGCAACCCTGCAAGGTAGATATCTTCATTTAACAGATGCCAGCGTTTAGAAACATTGTTTTAGAGTGATCTGGGTTTGAACCTGAGATGGACTCTTTCCTGCCCCTCCGCCCCCAGGCATCCAGGACTTGTCAACAGCTCTTGCTGGTGCTGGGCTCAGGTCTGGTCTGGTCTTCTCTCTCCACTCCCTCAAGCACACGGGCAGGGGGGGTGGGGGTGGGGGTCCTGACATTTCATTGCTCCCTGTCACACCCACCCAGATCAGAGTTTCAGCTAATTAAAAGCCCTTTCAGTTTGCAGGAGGAGAAAAGGTGCAGATAAAGACTGGCTAGCTAAGCAAACAAAGTCTAAGGATCCTACTCGCTTGTGAAAATGTTCGAGCTATAAGTGAAAAATGCAGATTACAAAATGTCAAGTATCATCTTAATTATGTAAAATCTATACATACTATGCACGTGTAGTAAAACATTAGAAGGCTTTTAATTTTTTAATGTTTATTTATCTTTGGGAGAGAGAGAGAGACAGGAGAGAGAGGCAGAGCTCGAGTGGGGGAGGGGCAAAGAGAGAGGGAGACACAGAATCCGAAACAGGCTCCAGCCTCTGAGCTGTCAGCACAGAGCCCGATGGGGGGGGAGGCTCGAACCCACAAACCATGAGATCATGACTTGAGCGGAAGTTGGACAAAGTTGGACGCTTTACCTACTGAGCCACCTGGGCGCCCCTAGAAGGCTATTTAATTAAATGTTAATAGTGGGGGTTGGAAGTAAGAGTGACATTTTAAGTTTTATTTGCAAATTTTGATACAATGAACATGTTACATGTGGCCACCCTTATAGTGACATACAAAAATAGTTTCACTGCCTGAATAATCCCGTTCCATCTATTCATCCTTCCCTTCCTCCTCCTGAAATCACAACCACTGATCGTTTTACTGTTTTCATAGTTTTGCTTTTCCCAGAGTCTAGTTGGAATCATACAGTATGTAGCCTTTTCAGGCTTTCAGGATTGTTTCACTTAGCATAGATTACATTTTTTATCAGAAATAAAGTTATAAAATTAAAAACTGTACAACCTATGTGACCAGTCACTATTTACCTGTGACTCCAAAGAAAAAAAGTCACATCATTCTTTGCCGTTCAAATTACAGTACCCCTATTCCCGCCCCTGGCATTCTGGGACTCCCAGGGCTGCATACACATCCCACACTGCTCCATACTGGCTCTCGCTTGTCTCCAGATCCATGAGTCCCTCTTCTTGGAGTCATTTTCCCCCCACTGTGGAGCAGACAGCATCCTCCAGGCACCATGTGAGTTTCTCAGGCTCTTGCACCTTTGGCCACAGACCCTTTCCTCATTCCCCCACAATCCTAACAGACTTAGTCATACCTACTTAAGACTTTGCTGAAATTTGGGGAATGGAAGGAAGCACAACACAGAGAACGATTTATATTTGCTCCTAGACAAGGTTTCGTTCAGCCTCCTGGATCCTTCTTCAGGTCTTCCGTGCTTTGCTCCCAGCCATAGACTATTTCAAGGGCCAGCTCACCTCTGCACTATAAAAATCCCTGGAGAGGTCAACCTGTAGAGGGACCAACAACCAGAAGGCCCCAGAAGACAGGAAACATCCAGTAGCAAAGCCCAAGGCCTATATACCATATCTTCATTTTCCTCACTTCCTGGCTTAGAGTCTTTGCAGGCTGAGTAGCAGCAAGGACAGCCAGGGACAGGGATATAGTCATGTCCCAACGTCACCAAATGGTCCTGGCCATGTGGCTCTGTGCCAAGCAGATCCAGTCCCTTTTTACGTTGTTGCAAATGTGAGGGGCGTGTCTGTCCTGCACCCCCCCCCCTCGTCATTGATACTCTGCTTTAGCAAACTATGGCTCAGGAAGAAAGCACGTGACTATAAAATACATAAAAATACACAGGCATGGGGTAGTCTAAATCCACACAGAGGGAAGTCCAGAGTCTCACAGAGGAGGGACAGTCTAGTAAAACCCAGAGCCAAATTAAGTTATTGAAGTGACCACTCAATTTATTTGTCTGAAACTTCACCCTTGGATTCTTGAGAACTTTTCCCAAGCATCTATTTGCTTAGGCACAACTAAAAGGCTCACAGCAAGGGGCAGGGGTGGGGGAGGGGGGGAGGTGGCGGGGGGGGGGGGGGGGGGGGGGGGGTGGGGGGGGGGGGGGGTGGGAATATGTTCAGAGGGTGGTCTCCTGGCCAGTAAAGTCAGCACCAAGGAAATTGTTAGCAATGCAAATTAGCTGACCCACTACAGACCTACCCAATCAGAAGCTCTGGGGGTGGGTTCACCATGTTCAGAGCCCGTCAGGTGATTCAGGTGCAGTTTACAGTGGGAACCACTGGTCTATCAGATTCTAAAGTAAACCACTTCCTTGAAGGCAAAAAAAACCTGCTGCTTATTTTCAAACAGTGATTTTTTTCCAGCTCAGTACATTGTGGGATCTAAATCCTCTGAGATCCAGGCTCAGCCCGGGTCACACTACTTCAGAGTATTGTTAAATAACTAAGGTTGTTGACATTAATTCAAAAGCTTGAAGAAAATTTTTTAAATCAATGACAAAGGAGAGAATGTATAATTTGATTTGGTTTATAGAGAAATAATAATTGTAATTATTTATATAATGTATTCACCACTGTAAAATGTTGAAATAGCATGCTACTTAAAAAATACGTTATTGGGTGCCTGAGTGGCTCAGTCAGTTGAACATCCAACTTCAACTCAGGTCACAAGCTCTGCCTTGGTGAATTCAAGCCCTGCATTGGGGCCCCCTTCAGATCCTCTGTCCCCCTCTCTCTGCCCCTCCCCTGCTCCCTCTGTCTCTCTCAAAATGAGTACACTTAAAAAATACACTATTGACATCTTTTAAAAAATATATTACATGAGCTTTGTTCTTCGTTCATTTTATTTTGTTACCTGTACGTGGCTGTCTCTTCATAATTTAAAGAGTAGAACATTGTGCTCCTATTATCCTTCCGCCATCCATGGAAAGATATCCCTGAAAGGGCCAATCAAACCTGAAAGGGCAGGGGTTTTTTTGCCTATTTTCACCTACACGCGACTTCTCACAGTGAGACCGCTGGTATTTAAATCTGGGAACAGTCCAGCCGCACATGCCTTTGCATGTGCTTTATGTTGTAGTAGAGGGGGGAAAAAAGGGCTCCAAAGACCGTACCAGAGAGCAGGAAAGCTGTGCATCAGGCAGCGTGTGAACAGTTGATAAAAGGAGCTGAGAGCATCCCCAGGTCTTCTTGGTTTGGCGGACACTGTTTTTCCAGGTAACAGACACTTGGCTGCTGAAACAGCAGTCTGTGAGCCTCAAGTGTTGTGTGAACGAGAGGCAGAGGGAGGGGAAAAGTTTTGAACACAAGAGGCATAATTTATGAAGCAACTGATTATTTTACTAATCTATAATGAGGGGCGCCTGGGTGGCTTAGTCTGTTAAGCGGCCGACTTCGGCTCAGGTCATGATCTCACGGTCCGTGAGTTCGAGCCCCGCGTCGGGCTCTGTGCTGACAGCTCAGAGCCTGGAGCCTGTTTCGGATTCTGTGTCTCCCTCTCTCTGACCCTCCCCCGTTCATGCTCTGTCTCTCTCTGTCTCAAAAGAAATAAATAAACGTTAAAAAAAATAATCTATAATGAAAATAATTTAAGAAAGGCCGAGAAGTATCAAATACCAAGTTGAGCAAATGACAGAATTACGTCAAACTCTTTTGCAACAATTTACGCCTGTTTGTCTACACCTGCAGCAAAGTTGCTTATACAAATCAGCCCCTGGCTCCCTCTTACTCTGTGTCTCGCTGCTGACAAATTTCAGACAGCATCCTTCACTCTGGCTCATCTTGTCCTTAAACCTGGGTAAGGTTTAATTTAGTCTAAAGGCATTCCGTTCAGTTACATCAGCTTACAGCGGGAGATGCCCTCTGCTCTGCGCTGGAAATTATTACATTGCTTCCCAATCAAACCATTCCAGCTTCGCTCTCTGTGTCTCTTTCTCTTGTGCCCGGACATCTTATCTCCCATTTTCCCTCATTCCTCTGTCTCAGAGATTCCCTATAGTTCTGCAGGAAAAGGAGATGGGGCAGGGGGAGTGGTAGGCACAGGTTATATGTGAACAAACTCTAGAATCCCGAGGAGTTCCCAAGCAGCTCAAAGGTCGAGCTGTAGGGACCCTCTGTGTATCTCGGTTGGGCAGGTGGTCCTCCTTCACCCTCATGCATTCTCGTCTCCCTGCTGCTGAGCCTGGTGCTCTGCTGAGTTCTCATATGAGTAGAATCCGTGAGCACAGCCTCCGTAACTGGGGATAGAAAACGCGATCTCATTTCCTTTGTTACCCAGATTACTGCTTGGCTCCGACCCCTCCCCACATCCCAACATGGGCCCCTCAGTGGGTCCCCCAGTTCTGAAGACAGTTCCCCAAGATGTAGCCTAAAGGATGTCCTAAAAGAAGTTTCTCTTCTGCTACTCCACCTTCCAGCCGTGTTCCCTGTGCACTCAGCTCTTCACGCCATGGAACACACCCTTGCCCACAGCCCAGAGGCTGCAACAGGATAAACAGGATACCGCTGAACATTCAGGGGCAATGGAGAGGAATTGTCTTGGTGCAAATGCCTAGTGATGGTGCCCGGCATGGCTCTTCTCAGAGCTGGAGCCCAGACCCAGCCTCAGGTTCCAGCCAACACTCCACCCTTGTATCCATCCCTCCCCTCCTCTCCACCACTTCAGTGGTTGTTCTTCAGTATTAGTTCCTAACAATCATTAGATGGAGAAGGGGAGAGAACTCCCTAAGATCCCCAGGACGAGTTCCCATTCCTTGTTTGAGAACTTTCCTTTTCCCAAAATAGTTGAGGGTAAGAGGGTCCATCCCTACCCGGTAAATCTCACCCCACTCCTTAGTGCCCAAGGGCCCCTCAGTAAACAACTACAGCAGAACAGCAACCTAGATGGGTTAGTTAGCCTTAAATTAACACTTAGTTGCAAATGCCAACAGGCTGGCCAGGCAGAGGCGCCCCCCACCCCCCACCCCAAGCCTCCTCCCTGCTCTAAACTCCTCCACCCACACTGAAGAGCTTTGCAACATGTGCGTCCTAAATCCGTGCTGAGCCAGAGATTATTTCCCCGGATTCCCTCCCCCCCCCCCCCAGTCAACAGGGTTTTGGAGGCCTCTGCCAAGCTGAATTGTGCACCACTGTTCATATTACCTAATGCAAGGCCTAGCTCCCAGAGCAAGAGAAGTGTGCATGCAGGTTTGCGGGAAAAAGGTTTCTCCAAGAGCGATGGCTGTGGACAAGATTTACGTTTTGATAACTATAGGGCCCAATCAAATGGTTTCCTCAGAACAAAGGAAAGGCTTGCCTGAAGGGTAAATTCGGCTATCCTACTCTTTCAGGGCAGAACCGTGTGAAATTATACATACATAATTTACATTTACATATAAATAGAAATAATAAATATATTTATACACACCATTATTTACATATACACTATAATATGTAAATGTGTATTATACATAATATGTGAACACATTTATTAGATATATTTACATGTAAATATAAATATATATAAGTAACATATTTACATATATATTTTTTTAAGTCAGAGAGTTATTATGAAGGAAAAAACCATGGCCCAAGATTCCAACTTTTAACATTTTCCTCTATGTATATAAAAACAGATAATAAAATGATAGATGCACTAGCTATGAACATTCAACTAATATAGAAATCTTCGTTGTAAAGTGAAAGTCTCCTTTTTATAAAGCAGAAGCCCTCATCCCCACTCAAGCCTCCAGCCCTCGCTCTGCCATTGGTACAAGGGCACCCAGCTATGAGGACAAGTAGAGACTGAAATCTGTCTTTCGCTATTTGCCAAGCTGTGTGCCTGGCCACTGAGCAATGTCCACTCAGAAAAAAGGGTACCTTTTCCTAATTTGTATGAGGACGTTGTATTGACTTTGAAAACATTCTTTGAATAATTCCTTGCATATCTTTCTAAAAAATTATGCACCTACCAGCACATATGAATGTATGTGTCCTTTGCAATCGCACAAAAAAACACAATACACATTATTCTGAACTTCCCTTCCTTTCTTCCTTTTTTCTTTTTCTCCTTCACCGTATTTGTATAACTTAATAGGTATTGGGGATTTTCATGTATCAGCAATACTGATGTGTGCTTCTTTTTTTTTTTTCTTTTTTTTAAGGGTCTGTGGTATTCCATTGTATGGCTTTATCAAAGTTTATTTAGCTAGTTCCCTTTTAATGATTGATGGGCATTTAGGTTGTTTCCAGGTTTTATTTAGTGGGGAGGCAGGAAGGATTAGGGTTATTACACAAATATCATAGTACATAGTGGTATAGTTTTATGACCATGTTCAGGATGGCAAATCCCTAGCAGTAGAATTTCTGGGTCAAAAGGCATGAAGGTTTTAAAATTTAACAGACATTAATCATCACAAATTGCATTCCCAAGAATATCCATATTTTGGTGCACCCGCCACCCCGCCCCAGGGTATTATCACATTAAGTTTTGCCAATTTGATAAGCAGAACATATCTCGTTGTTTAGATGCAAATTCCTTAAAAAATAAGTCATGTTATCTGTTAGCCACTCGTCCTTTTCTGTTAGCTGTATGTTCACATGTTTTGCCCATTTCCTATTGAATTATTCATCTTTTTTTACTGAGTCATAAGATTTCTTTGTAAATGAAAACGCGTAGTCCTTATTGTTCTTGTGTTGCAAATATTTCTTCCAGCACATCATTCATCTCCTGATCTTGTGCATATTCCTTTTGTTCTACAGAATTTCCAAATATGTAGGCAGTCAGATTCATTAATCATTTTCCTTATGGCTTCTGTGTAGGTACAACTTTCTAGTGACAGTTTTTCCAGATTCAACCTAGTAAAGTTAACCAAGAACTCTTGTGCCTGATTTCAGCCCACCTGTCCTTCAAGGTAGCCCCATCCTGGCAGTGCGAATGCTCTAAGGACAATGTGATGAACAGTGAGGTTTTTCAGAGGGCTTTTGCCTCCCATGTCTCCTAAAAATGAATAGATCTGGAAACCAGAATTTCTCTTCAGAGCCCAGACATTCAAGGGACAGGGACACGGCCCAATGACCACGTTCCTTACATTATCAGTCACGCTTTGCTTTATTCAAGTAGCAGATGGTCGGTTAAATATGATACGATTCTCACTGGGGGCTTATTGTAGGGTTTTTTCTCCTTTTTGTATTCCCTTTTGACTTAAAAAAAATCAACCTATTATTAATATTTTATGTTTGATTTTATTTCTTGCAGGCAACTTCAAAAGATGGTCCATGACATCAAGAACAATGAAGGTGGAATAATGAACAAGATCAAAAAGTAAGTTAAACTCCATAGCACTGTATAAGCACTCATTTCCATAATTAACACATCATCCCAGCCTGTGCTAAGTGGAAGAAGACAAAGTTCTCCATTACCTGAGTGAGGAGTTGCAACCTTTTTAGCATGTAACCCTTTCTAACTCGTGGCCAGAGTCCATGGTGGTCAGATCTATGTTCAGGAAACATGGCAAATGAACAGGGTGATGCTCAGGGCCCTTTGCTTTCCCCTCTCATTGCAGTAAAAGTGAGCTATGCCACTTAAGATGGCAAATGTCAACAAAGACCTTTACAGAAACAGGAAAATCAGCTTCTGTAACTATGTAGTTAAGGGCCACTAGGACATGGTTGGAGAAATCCAAAAGAGAAGTTACAAGAACACAGCCCTAGCATCTTTAGGATGCCATACCTGTTTTCCATATTTCAATTTTTGTTTTTTCAGTTATAGCCTTAAAATGGAGTTAAAAAAAATTTTTTTAATCTTTATTTTTGAGACAGAGAGAGACAGAGCATGAGCGGGGGAGGGGCAGAGAGAGAGAGAGAGACACAGAATCGGAAGCAGGCTCCAGGCTCTGAGCTGTCCGCACTGAGCCTGTCGTGGAGCTCGAACTTGTCAACTGTGAGATCATTACCTGAGCCAAAGTTGGAGGCTCAAATGACTGAGCCACTCAGGCACCCTTTAAAAAAATTTTTTTTAACGTTTATTTATTTTTGAGAAAGAGAGAGAACATGAGCAGGGGAGGGGGAGAGAGAGAAGGAGACAGAGAATCCCAAGCAGACTCCGTACTGTCAGTGCAAAGCCCGATGTGGGCCTTGAACCCACGAACTATGAGATCATGACCTGACCAAAGTCAGATGCTCAGCTGATTGAGCCACCCAGGCACCCCAAAATAGTGTTTTCAGTTGGCATTTGGAGAAGGAAACTAGAATTCCAAATCTTCCTGCACATCAGAAACTCTTAAGTTTTTTTAAAAAAAGAAAATAAAAATTGTACATATCTATATTTGTCACTCAAAATCTAAGTTAAGAGGAAAGGGGAGATGGTATTCCACTAAGTTTTTGTTTAAGTTCTTTTTTTCAGAAAATGAAAGTAGTAGTCATTCACCAGAAGAGAAAAAAAATCAAAGAATTCAGAATTGCATAAAGTCAAAATCTCCTCCTTCCCCATGCCCCACATCAACCCACTCCAGGGCAATGGACATTGTCATGAGTGAGTCTGGTATAAATATCTACATGTATGTATTTTCACACGCACATACGTATATTGACATAGATGTAGCACTTAGCTATACATACATACATTTTCATCATGAATGGTGCTATTCTCCATAAAGCATTCTACCAACCTGACTTTGCTTAGTGGTTTTACTTAATGTTATATCATGGATATCTTTGTTTGTTAGTATGTAAAAATAAACCATATTCCTTTTTGAATAGCTGATTAATAGTCTGCTATAAATCCATTATCATTCATTTAACCAGCTATGTATTGGTGGACACTTTTTATTTTTTATTTTTTTAAGTTTTATTTATTTATTTTGTGAGAGAGAGAGAGTGTGTGCACACACGTGAGCAGGAGAGGGGCAGAGAGAGAGGGACAGAGAGATTCCCACGGGGCTCAATCTCACAAACTGAGATCATGACCTGAGCCAAGATCAAGAGTCAGAGGCTTAACTGACTGAGCCACCCAGGCGCCCCTGGTGGACACTTTTTAAAGAGAGGGAGATGTGGGAGTTTAAACAGGCATGTTCTTGGAGGGCAACTTGATAAGATCAATCAAAATTTTGTGGCCATTTCTTTCAGTTTAACTGCCACAAATAACATTTCAATAAATAGTTTTTGTAGACTTTGAGTATAGCAGAAAGCTAAATTCCTGAAATGAAATTTCTAGATCGAAGAAGTTATGCCCTTGACATTTTTGTTGATATTACCAAATTGTTTTCCAAAAATTTTGTACCACTAATAGTGTATAAAAGTTCATTGACCTATACCTTCAGAACAGAGTATGTTCAGGGGCATCTGGGTGGCTCAGTTGGTTAAATGACCAACTCTTGATTTCAGCTTCACAGGTCATGATCTTGTGGTTCCTGTGTCCCAGCCCCACACTGGGCTCTGTGCTGACAGTGCAGAGCCTGCTTGGGATTCTCTGCCTCCCTCTCTCCCTGCCCCTCCCCTGTTTGCACTCTCTCTCTCAAAATAAATAAATAAATATTAAATATATATGTATAGATTATATATAATATAAATATATGATATATAATATATATATAAAGAACAGAATATCTTCATTCTTTGGTCTTTGCTAAACTCGAAAGAAATCATGTTTTATGGTGTTTTTAGACTATAAAATGTAAATGAGTCTCAATATGTATAAGTGATTATCATAAAATCGTTAAAACGGTCTGCTTGTGGGGAACTGGTCATCTCCTAGAGGAGGAGACTTTGTCTCCATGTTCTGTCCTGTGGCAGGGAGAGGCATGTGATTATTTTCATTTAATACTTCTGACACATACAGAATCTCACTGAAATGAGAGAAGCCTGCGAGTCATTGTTTTAATCACTAGCAATTCTAGATTAATTATCCCACAGTTGCTAGTTTTATAACACACGACTTTTCTTAATAATATGAAGCCTCTGTATAAAATGTCTCTCTATTCCATGGTCGGTCATACACAGTAGCCACGGAGCTCACATATTTTCAGACAGTTTCTATTTTTTTTATGCCCATTGTTCCCAAAATGCACTTGTACTTGACAAATGTTTCTTCTCAGCTTGGGAAATCTGGCTGCCATAGTCATTACCCTGGGTGAAGTCAGTGGCCCTTTGGTTCTAAGGGACCTGCAGTTAAGCTCTTACTCGTTGCCAGGCAACAGGTGCTACCTTGAAAGGAGGAAGCACGGTTGAACACGCTGGTTTCCTAACACAAGACCATGACAGAGTTGTCACTGGTTCATGGCCAAATGAGAAAATAAGGACCTTGAAGCGTTGGGGGTTGGCATGCAGCTGCCAGCTGCTGAGTGAGGCCCAAACCACAGCTTTTCTTCCTGGTCGGTGTTCAGTGACCAACAGCCCTTTCCTGAGTCTGTCCTTTATTCGGAGATGATAACCTTCATACATTTGGGAATATTAAAATACCCTTTCTTTTCTTTAATGACATGATGGCAATAAAGGGGAATGGTTAGTTTTCAAAATTTTTCTCTTTCAGGAATAGACCTGGTACCATTCCTTGTTTGTTTTTGAGGGTTTTTTTCCCCTATAACACCGTGGATCATCTCTGTCTCTGGACCTCGTCATACATCTAATGATAATATCTTCCCAGCACACCCTGTCTTGCTATGAGAATTGAATGAAATAATTGATCTGAGAACCTTGGGGCAAACAAAAAGCAGAATTTCTATGCAAATATAAAAATTGTTATTTTTGAAACATTACAATTCTGGTTTATCGGGCTTATTTTTTGTAATCAAACATGAATTTCTGTGCTGCTTTTTTCCCCCCAAGGAATGAAATATGTTTTGCATGTAATGGTTACCTTATATCCTGCCTCTGTAAAAGGATGTGATGTGTTAGTAAATAAAAGCTACTGGATATAGGTTCTATTTATATATTTTTAAACTTCTTTAAGCAAATCATTCTTAAATAAAATGGGCAACTATTAGTAAGAATAATAATTTACTAGAAATAGAATGGGAGGTGGTGTCAAAACTTATAAAAAGCCTAAAAATTGGGGTATATTTTTAAAATGTAATTTTAAGTTTCTTCTTGTAATGAGTAGGGAAGGATTGTGAATATTCAAATATTCTATATATGCCTAAAGATACTAAAGTAGCTTTGAGAGTGCTTGAAACAGTTCAACTTCTAAGTAAGCTAAATATCACAATCCCCACCCGGGAACACTCACTGCTCTCTTATTTGGCTTTTTTTTTTTTTTAAATAGTGCAAAAACAGTGTCAGTCCAACCTACAACCAAAGTGCTCATTATAACTAATATTTTTCTTGTTGTTTAAAGCATTGAGGTATTAATTTATTTCTTTTAAGTTTATTTTTGAGAGAGACAGAGACAGCATGAGTCGGGGAGGGGCAGAGAGAGACAGAGAGAGAGAATCCCAAGCAAGGCTCCGCGTCTCCAGCACAGAGCCCCATGCGGGGCTCGAACTCACAAAACCGTGAGGTTGTGACCACAGTAGAAACCAAGAGTCAGACGCTTGACTGACTGAGCCACCCAGGCGTCCTGCATTGAGTTATTTATTAAAACAGAGTTCATCTTCTATTACCATCTTATCAACCAATTAACAATTTTCTTCCCTGAAGCTCTGAACTCAGGTGAATATTCCACCACCTGACTTCACCTTTGCCAAGTCACAGCCCCGTTGTACACTGGGGAGATGAGGGAGCTAGGAGACCTTTGATCAATGGCTTCACTACATTTATAATACATTTAGTCTTTCAATGTGATGGGTCCAAAAGAAGCCATTATTCTATTAGTTATCTGTCTGTTATCTCTATATTTGCTTATATTACGGGCCTTGACAACAGTTGTCCTACCCACTGACCGTTTGTCTAATGGTTGTTATCTATAGGCTGAAAGTCAAAGCACCTCCAAGTGTTCCTCAAAGGGACTATGCCTCAGGTAAGAGTATTTCTAAAATACTTGGACTCTCGACTAATTTCATGTTCATATTTAATTCTTGAAAAGGGAACTATGTTCTACTCATTTGAAAATAAAAGGTGCCTATCCTAATGCCCAAATCTATTAAGCATTTGACTATAGTGGAGATGTAGTACTCCATCCATCCATCCATCCATCCACTCATCTACTTATCAGACATTTATTAAGTATTGTCCATGTGCCAGGTACATACAAGGTTTTAGGTGGAGATACAGTGCTAACCAAGAAAAATATAGTCTCCACACTCATAGAATTTATAGCAAAGAGAGTATCCATTCATGATCTAAAAGCAATTAGGGTTCAGGGTGATGGGGAAGCACAAAGTTTTATGAAAGTCCTTACAGCAATGTCTAATCTAATCTGAGGTGGAGGTTGTGTAGGACCCAAGCCACCCAAGTCTGGTGACTGACCTGTTGCACCACTTTCCAGAACTCATTGGGTCACAGAGTGATACAAACATATATACATACATGCCCCGTCCTGACCTTTGAAATCTACCCGATCAAAAGTCAAGGGAGCTGCTTAGTGAACAAATGAGAACAAATTCATTCTTCTCTCCCAAGTTCTAAACAAGAAAACAGACTACACCTGCTAAGTAACCCAAGTTTTGGTAGGAAAGTCATGGAATCATGGAGTGTCAGGTTTAAAAGGAGCCCCAGGGGTCCTACAGCCTGTATCCAATCCAGTGCTTACACCTGCTCCCCCCACCATGCGCCACAAGTGAGGTCCACTTTCTGTTTGGACGTTTCCGGTGGTGACCTCCCACACCTACCTGGGCCTGTCAAGGGCAGACAGCTCCGTCAGGACACAGATGCAATCCATTTCCTAGTGGCTCCTTAAGTGTGTCCTAATGGCCACACAGCACAAGTCTGTAAACACCAAATAAAAGAGAGAGTGGGTCTGTGCAACGTCAAGGATACAATTAGGAAATTAGGTCACTTGAAGGGTTTCTTCTCTGGACTCGGTAACTCCAGTTGCTTCCGCTGTTGCACACATTCTTTGACTCGTTCAACAAATATTACACAAGTGTGCCCCGCGTGGTGCTCACGCTACTAGACATGGAGTAGGGAACAAACTATAGCCCCTGACCTTAAGGTGCTTAATGACTAGTGGGGAGCAGAGAATAGATAAGAAAGGCAATAGGCAGATACTGGCCTAAGGTCACACTGCTAGTGGATTGAAGCTCCCTGGCCATTCCACAAACCCCTGAGCGGTCAGAACTGAACCAGGCCCCCCCTCCCTGTACCCTTGGGCCCTAATTCCCAGGGGCTGTTGTAATCATTCTCCTCCCGCCACTGATGTCATTCAGGGAGGAGATCTGAGCAACTGCAAAGAGGACAGACCTCAGGACAAAGGAAGGTAGTCAGACAGAGATTCTTGGGCAAATGCCCACCACAGAAGCACAGGGCCTCCCAACCCTCTGGCCACCAAAGATGGGAAATATAACACTGCTCTGCCCTTGCCCTGCTGTCCTTACCGAAGCCAGCATTCACTCGATTTTTCGTCTCCCTGGCTACACTCTGACCGGCGGACCCCGCAAGGCTGACACGGGGAGAGCGGCTTGCACCATCAGTCCTGCCTCGTGCAACTAAGAATAGAGGAATAAAACTTGGACTTGAAAGTCCTTTAAGGCTGGAAAGCCCTGAAAGACCACCCAACCTTAGCTTCTCACTTAGGGATAACTGGAGCCCAGACAGGCCAACTGGCTGCCCAAGGCCCTACAACCAGGCGATGGCTAAGCTGGGGCTAAGCCCTCCATGTCTGCACACCCACCCCGTTAACAGGGCTCTGGGAAGGGCTGAAGGGATATTCAGACAAAGGGACTTTCTGAGATGTTAGGTATTTAGTTGCAAATCACCTCTCCCAGCCAGCCCAAATCTGCTCCCCACATGGTCACATCCCTTTCTTCTCTTGGGGTACACCCAGTGGTCCTGGACTGTCCACCGGCTGCCTCCCGCACAGCTTCTGTAGTTCTGCTTTCTGTTCCTTCCCTGTGTCTGTCCCCACCACCACATCTAGTCCAGCCTCCTTCCCTCTTTCTTTTCTGCGTGCCACTGCGGTCTTCCCACTGGTTCCCTGCATCTCACCACCGGCTCTGCATGAGGAGAAGCTGGCAGGCCCGGTGGCCCAGCGCGTGGCCTCCAGTGCTGAATCAGGGCTACAACTGAGCATGTGTCAGACCCACAGTTTGGAGTGCGTGTCTCTCAATGCTGGTCTCTGGTGCTGCTGCTGCTCTGGAACGGAAAGGCCCAATCCACACCCTTGCCTTCACCCCTTCCCTCAAGCTCTTGCCACAGAGTCCTTCACCGTCCTTCCCTTCCCATTCCCAAGACCCCTAGTCTGGTTCAACCTTCGTCTCTTTATGCCTGAGCTACTCAAACACCATCGTCATCAGCCTCCCTACCTCCAGCTTGTCACTGGGACCTACAGTGGCCTCTGTGGTTGGAGCGCCCCCTTGGCTGGCAACGAATCTGGTTTTGTTTTCTTCCCTGACTCTCCAGTGCAGCTCGTTCACTCCAGGCACCTCTGTGCCTTATGGATGCCCCTTCTAGCCATCAGCCAAGCCCTGCTTCTGGGGCTGACACACAGGCCCCAGCCTTAAGAGATGGAAGGAGGATGCCCTCTTTCGTCTTCATTCTGTCACTCAAGTCCTGCTCGTCCTTCAAGGCCCAGTTCAGTCCCACTGCCACCACACAGCCTCGTGTGAGCTCATGCAGCACCCTTCCTGGAGCTTTCCCAGCATCTGACCATGATCCCAGGTGGAGGGACATTTGTCAGGAAAGTTTACACCGCCCTGGGTTGTCATCAGTGTGATACATGGCTGCCCTCCTAGACTCTAGGTCTATTCCCTCCATGGCTCAGTGAGAAGATCTTGGACTTTGGGGTCCTTTAGCCCTGGGTTAGAATCCTGGCTGTGGCCCCTAAACACTGTGAACCTAGAACAGTTTAAAACTTCCCTGAGCCTCAGCTTCCTGCTTGGAGATGAGAGTGCCGACCTATCCTTCAGGTTATTATGATCATTAAAGTAGATTGATAGTCACACACGGCTCCCGTTGAGCCCTTACTTCTATCAGGCACCCTTCTGTGCACTTTCCCTGGGCTATTTCATTCTCTCAAAGCCCCATAATATAGGCACTATTAGTCATGTCCGTTTCAGTGACGAGAAAACAGATATCCAGAGGTTAAGCAACTTGCCTGTCACACTGCTAGCAAATGGCAGAATCGGGATTTTGATCACGGCAGCCTGACCTGAGAGCCCAAAGCTCAAAACCCCAGTGTGCACACTGAGGTGGGGTCATCGTGGCGTTCTCACATGTCACGTAGTGTTGTGCCCACAGGCTTGTGGGGTGGGGCATGTGAATCACAAAGCCTGGGCCAGGCAAGGGGAGGAGTCCCTCCATTGTGTGGCGTGGGATCGTGACACCGTAAATGGAGCACAAGCCAGAAACACGACACAATAGAAAAGGCTTTCCCTAATCAGGAGGCTGAGCCAGCGTCTCAGCTTCCTGCCAGGAAGAAACCTGCCAGGTTCTTGCGTGCAACCTTACATCTCAAGTTAAACCACCCGGCCCGTATTACGCTTGAATGTACCCTCCTGGAAACATCACCCTCTATACTTGAGGCTCTCTGGGGTCCATTTCTAAATGGTAACCATACTGTGTGGTTGCCATTAGAGTGAAATAGAATTGATATTGTTTTGAGGGTTTACTAAGACATTATCAATACCCGAGAAAACAATAAGTAACATTAATACAGCATTTACTATATGCCAGGCTTTGTGAAGCACTTCACATGTATTGTACTACTTGATTCTCATAAAAACATGAGGCAGGCACTATTCCTACCCTTGTTGCCCTGGCGAGAAATTGAGCTTTAAACAAAGTACTGGTCCACTGCCAAGCAGGTAGTAAAGAGCAGAGCCAGGATTTGAACCCAGGGAGCCTGGTTCTAAAACCACAACCAACCATATTAGGAGACTCACTGAGGTTCTGGACATCCCCTACTTTGGACCTCGTTCTTTGGACTCTCATGCTTTTCAGTCTGGGAAATGGCATGAGGGCTGTGATTTTATGAGTAAGAGATTGCAAGCTGCCTGTAGGATGGGTGTAGTGGGCGGGGCACCATCAGGTAACCTCTCCCACATGATGATGCTTTTCTCTCTTTCCTGCCTCAGTGCCCCATGATACCTGCACCGGGCCATGCTGTTTCTCCTAGGCTTTATCTGAAGCCACAGTAGAGGGCCAGGCAGTTTACATGAGATTTTAGCTGCAGGAGCCAACACAGGTACCCCGGCCCCCAGTCTACCCCCCACATTCACCAGCCACGTGGCCTCAGACAGGTTTTGCAGACTCTCTTAGCCCCAGTTTCCTCGACTGCAAAAGGGAGATCATAAAGGCACCTACCACAAAGCGCTATTTTGAGGATAATTGAGAAAGTACACTTATCCTAGCACTGAGCACACAGGAAGTGTTCAATAAATGCAATCTATTATTATTATCCTAATTTTCATTCGTTCAACTCATTTATTGGTTCATACTTTTATTACTGCGCAGGATTACAAATGTCAAGGGTCATCCAGATACAAAGGCAAACTAAATAGGCCTTGCTTTTCGGTATAGAGAGACACGAGCAAATGAATCCCAGCATAGGGCAGAATGCAGTGCCTATGTCGTCAGGGTGCCAGCAGCATCTAAGAGGGAGGAGGAAGGAGTCCCTCCCAGAGGAAGGAGTAGTGGGTTATAACCTGAGGGACTGGGGAAGATTGTATGGCAGAGGTATGGCAGGGCTTTCCCAGGAACAGGGTCTGGGGGAACAGCGTGAACGGAGCGGAGAACCACCAAAAGTGCAGGCTGGGAGGAACATGCTTCCAGTATCAGTGAACGTGGAAGGCTGTGTGAGAGAAGTCCAGAGAGGGACAGGAGATGAAGGCATTTGATGTGTTGACACAGAGCCTTGACTTCACTCCATAGGGAGCTACTGATGATTCTTGAGGAAAGGAGCAGCATGACTCAAACTGTATTTTAAGAAAATGACTAGAAACAGTATGAAGTATGTGTGGGAGAGGAAAGATAATGGGGACAGGAGAAGGAGTTAGACAGCTCCTGCGAGTACTTTGAGCAGTGTCTGACCACAAAGTGGACCCTGGGTCCCCGAGAAAAGGTTCGGCAGGCACGGCTGATCAAGGCAGGGAAGTGTGATTTATAACATCAATTTATAAATGTTTCTGTTTTAAAGGTCGAAACAAAAACATTGTGGCCCCTTAAGTGCTGATCTTCAATTATCCCCAAACTTAAGGTATTAGAAACCTATTCCCGCTCAGTGCCAGGTATTGGGAAGAGGACTTAGTCATCTATTCTTCTGGAGTTTCTTGGAAAACCCCAGTGGTTGCAGTATACTCTAATTTGGTATACATGAGGCCAAATCATAATTTAATAAATTTTTTTTTCTGTTAATGTCAAAGTTTGACCCATTATTTGGCTCCTAGAAGAAAGCTCTGTCTTAGCGCCTATCACGTTTTTCCCATGAGAGGGCGCTGTTGCTGCCACAGTTTAAAATCCGGCCACTCTGATCTAAACACCTCCTTCAGGCCCCCATTTTTTTTTTTTCAATATATGAAATTTATTGTCAAATTGGTTTCCATACAACACCAGTGCTCATCCCAAAAGGTGCCCTCCTCAATACCCATCACCCACCCTCCCCTCCCTCCCACCCCCCATCAACCCTCAGTTTGTTCTCAGTTTTTAACAGTCTCTTATGCTTTGGCTGTCTCCCACTCTAACCTCTTTTTTTTTTTTTTCCTTCCCCTCCCCCATGGGTTTCTGTTAAGTTTCTCAAGATCCACATAAGAGTGAAACCATATGGTATCTGTCTTTCTCTGTATGACTTATTTCACTTAGCATAACACTCTCCAGTTCCATCCATGTTGCTACAAAAGGCCATATTTCATTCCTTCTCATTGCCACGTAGTATTCCATTGTGTATATAAACCACAATTTCTTTATCCATTCATCAGTTGATGAACACTTAGGCTCTTTCCACAATTTGGCTATTGTTGAGAGTGCTGCTATAAACGTTGGGGTACAAGTGCCCCTATGCATCAGTACTCCTGTATCCCTTGGGTAAATTCCTAGCAGTGCTATTGCTGGGTCATAGGGTAGGTCTATTTTTAATTTTCTGAGGAACCTCCACATTGCTTTCCAGAGCGCAGGCCCCCATTTTTAATGTGCAATTCTTTTCCTTGTGCCTCTTTGGAGTCTACCCAGATCTGGAGTCAGTAGCCTGCCATAGCAGGGGCTAGAAATGGCAAGAAAAGATTCTAGAGAGGCTCTGGGGGATTCAGGGACCATTCACTGGGCCCTCTAGCCATGGCTGCTCAATGGGATGCCTCTATGGGATAGTCGCTGGAGCCACACTGCCCTCTGGACCTGTGCCTGGTTGATCTGTACATAGCTGAGTAAATTGTATTTAACCTCTAATGTCAGCGTATGTGATGGGATGGATGCTAAGCTTCTCATTCTCTAAATGTGTTTTGGAGTAAAGGGGGTCAAATATTCTCCTTGGCTGTCATAATTCAGATCAATTTTATTCTTCAAGATCCTGAGCTACTTGAGACCTGTTATATCCATTTTTACACTGCCTGCAGAGCCGAGGACAGGACTTGAACCCTGGAGCTCAAAGACAGTGAGGCAGTGTGACATTGGAGTTCAGAGCATGCACTTGGAAGTCTACCTACAGGGTTCAACTCCTGGCTCTATTATTTACTATCTGACCTTGGGCAAATGGCTTATTTTCTCTAGGCCTCAGTTTCCTCGTAAGGTTTTGAGGGAGCTAATTGAGTGCAAAACTCTGATGATATTGCCCAGCGTGTAGTAAAGCACCGGGTAAATGCTTTCCAATAAGAAAGTCAAAGTTAGAGCTACAGAGAATCACAGAAGTGATCCCATCGATCTTAAACCTGAGGCCCAGAGATGTTAATTGTCTTGCCTACCCTCCAACTAGTTAAGAACAGAGCCTGCATGAGAGTTTTGGTCTATCTGACTCCCTGTCCAGTGCTCTTCCTACTATACCATCCATATATTGATTCAAAGGAATCCTTAGAAGCAGCATGGTACGGATTGCAGGTGCCTCCCGGATCGTTCTAAAGTCCCAAAAGTGTTCCTTAACAAAAACGGACATGGTTCAGATGTACTGTTTCTCTGCTCAGTGGAACGTCCCTTTATGCTTTGAGAACTGATTTTTTCAAAAAAGAGGAGTCGAAAGTGGATGAACACGAGGTATGTGTAATAACCGTTCAAGGCCAAGGAAACAGGACCAGGAAGCCCAGGGGCAAGGAAGGTGGGCGCAGGGAGCTTGGGGACAGGGTGGAGCTGAGATTGACGCTTGTGCTTTCTGCTTCCCACATGCCACTGCAGAGGACCTTGCTGACGAAGAGGAGCAGTGGTCAGATGACTTTGTAAGTATTTGCTCCTGGGATCAGAAGATCATCCTTTCAGCCAAGGTCCGTGGGAGGCCTTTTGAAGGGCTTGTTTCTGAATTACATGCTCATAGTCAGCTGCACATCCCAGCAGGGAGATGGCTGGGCTGGAAAGGCCACCTACAGACAAGGCAGCAAGAACCTCATGATGGCTGACTTGACCTAGCACCCCCATGTGCCAGGCTAAGTGCTTCATCGGCATTACCTCATGTGAGCCTCTCCACAGCCCTGTGTGCAGGCATTCTTATCCCTGTCTTCAGTGCTGGTATTCAGAGTACTAACTAGCACAGCCAAAACACATGTTAGAACGTTTTTTAAATATTTCCATATCAGTTGACAAATGCCTCTGCCCTGAATTCCTCAGTGTCCCATCGCTGCCTGGGCCTTATCCAGGAGCCAAACATCAAAAACCAACATCAAAGAGTGAATGCCTGGCGCATCAGGGGGCCTCTGGGACACTCTTTAGGGCCAAGTCAGGACCTGAGCCATGCTAGTTGTCAAACATTGTGAATATCAGCCCTGCTCATTCTACAGGTAAAGAAACCAAGGCATGGAGAGTTTAAGTAACTTGCAGTTCCAAAATTCCAACCCAAGCCCTCAGGTCTCAAAACCTGGCTTTTAAACTCTAAAGTGCTTGCAGTGACCAAGAGGACAGTAGCAGATGCTGGGGGCCACAGACTGAGCAAGGGGCCTGGCCGTGATGATACGGAAGGTGATGTGTCAGAATTAACTGTCAACTTCTCCAAGGTGGCTCTGTAGCCCACAGGGCCCCAGTGCTCACTGCTCTCTTGGGTGAAGTCTTGTAGGGACAAGACAACCTAAAAACTTTTTTGTAACAATTATTCCTCATTTGTATGGAATTCATCCAGAATGTTAGCCTGCTCCACTCTACGTGTGTTTTATCTGGACAGGATCCAAGAGGGCCTCCACACAACCACACACCCCATTTTACAGATAAGGAAACCAAGGCTAAGAGAATGAAAAGGACTTGCACACGGAAATTCAGTTACTCAGTGGCCAGTGTAATGAGAGCCCAGGACTTCAATCCAGTGCCCACAACTGAGTCTGAGCCCAGCTCCATCCACACTGTGTACACCACCTGGAGTATATTCAACGTATTATGAGACAGGAGTATCTCCCTTCTCAACTGCAGAGCGAAGATGTGTAAAAAAGAGGGGATGACAGGGGTTCTCTGCAGGTCAGCTGGGTGTGGAGTTCCTCCCAGGGCCCGGCAGCCGCTGGTCCCTCCGAAGCGCTGCAGCTGCGCCCCCTGCTGGCCGCATGCGCCCAGCCACGTCTGAAGCAAAGTTGAGAGCTGGTCCACGACCACAGGGAAATCAAGAAAATGGAGCTCGCAGGCTGGAGAAAAAGAGCACATGGTAGGGACTTAGAAAATACAAATAGAGTCAGCCTGGAGAGGAGAGCGTGACTTGTGTCCCAAAGCCAAACAACCAAAAAATTAAGATACCTGCTGTAATAAAGATTGAGTAAACATTCACTCACAATTATTTTGACCTTATTGGATTCCCATTGTACACAGAATGAAATCCAGGCTTGTAGCCTGCAGGCCAGATGAAATCCAGCCCCTGCGGACCTGCCCGGCCTTCCTTGCACCACCACCCCCAGCAGGGCCTTGTCCATTACGGCCCAGATGCACAGATCTGCCCTTAGTCTCACAGCAGGTCAAGGTCATGCCTGCTCGGCAATTTGACTCACGGACCTTGGGCAGGCGAAGGAAGAGGGAGGAGAGGAGAAACCAAAGGGCGTCCCCATTCTCCCTCATTTGCTCTGCTCCTTCTTGTCCTTCAGGCTTGGCTTAAACGTCTCCTTCTCAGGAAGGCCTTTCCTGCAACCGAGGTAGAACCCCTCCTCCCATTGCTCTTGAGGTCGCAGCCCAGTCCTCGTGGGCGTTACAGTCTGATGGGCAGCCCCGTGTCAGCGTTGGCCTGCCAAGAGCAGCTGACGCAGAGGCGCCCCTCCTCAACCTCCTCTGCCTCTTCGGCCAGCCTGGTCCTCTCAGTCAGGCTGCTCTGCCCAAGGGGCTGTGAAGACCCCTGTGTCCTTCCCAGGAGGCACACTGCTCCCCAGCCTCCAGGTGATCGAGTCTAGGGAAGCACGGTGCCTGCTCCGATGAAAACTGAGACAAAGTGGGCCGCCTGAACTGTCTCCCCCTCCCAGGCACAGGCGTCTGGGCGCCTACTGATTCTTTCACTTTCCAGATGGTTATGAAGCACCCGTTTCTCAGCGCGTTCACTGCTGTCTCCCTGGGATGCTGCAGCCACAGAGACGGGCCTTTTGGTTGCCCAGGATGAGGAGGGGCCCTGACCACTTCAGGCTGGCTAGATGAGACTTTCAGAGCCGGGTTCTTGCCTCGGGCTGCTTTTCTGCTCTCACTCCACCTTCCAGGCCGCCTGTTTGAGAACAGTCACTGCTTCTTCAGAACACAGAACAGCCCCAAATTATTCAACTCCTCATGCCTCAGTTTCTCTCATATGATACTGGTAAAGGGTAACTGAGGTATGCAGTACATAGAAATGTTAAAATAATTGTTATCATTCCTATTATTCTATTCACCTTAATTTCATATTCACGGTCAGGAAGGATTATTGAGCCTCGCTGTCTGCTGTTACTGAAACAGGGGTTTGGGAAAATCCCCGTACAAGACTTCTCTTACCTCCCCGCTCCCTGTCCCTTCCTGACTCTTCTGCTTTAGGACAAGGACAAGGACCCTCCTTGAGCTCCTCCTTCCTTCTATTCTCTCCCAATTCTCCTCCACCACCTTGGGAAAAGTTCCCTTTTCAGCCGCCTTTCTCTCTCCCTCTCCTGCTATTCACCCTCTCCCTCTCCTGTCCTCTCCTCCATGTCCCTACAGACTCAGGAGGAAAGCGGTCCTCACTCACTCGCTCATCCATTCGCTGCAAACATACTGCGCTCCTGTCCTGTGCTGGTCCCTGCCACAGGCCCCGAGGAGACAGCAATGAAGGAACCACTGCGTTTGTGTCACACTGTACCTGCGTCGGTGTTGTGCGATTGCAGGTGGAAGGAGACAGGCCGAAAGGCAGGTGCATCATGCATTCATTGGAAGCTCATGTACAAATCACGCAGTGTGTCAGACGGTGTGGACAGAAGACCTCTTAAGTCCTGGATCAAATATTTCCTGCACGGGAATATGCATATGGGTGTAGTATGCCTAAGCGATCTCTGAACAAAATGCACAAGAAACTAGGAACTGCACCTCTGGGGAGAAGAACTGAGAGCCTGGGAAGGAGACTTGACATCCTTTTGAACTATTGCTGTGTGAATGTATTTCCCATACATATTGAATATTCAATATTCGATCATTTCATGAAGACTTAACTAAAATTTATCTTTAAAACAAGAAAAACAAAAAGAAAGAGAATGGACTCCGGGTCAGGTCGAAGCCTAGCCCCTGCAGCTTATCAGCTCTATTAAAACACACACACACACACACACACACACACACACCTCATCTCCTCAAAGGTATCTGTATATTCTATGCAAACCTTTACCTTTTCATATTAATCTTTTTCCTCAACCGTCAGCATTCATGATAAACAAAACCTATTGGTTATTCTATTTTATTGCGTCCTTTTTCTGTCTTCTAAAAATGTATTTTATCTCCGACTGTTCTTCTTTGCAGACACACAGAGTTTCAGCCACCCTTCCTGTTAAATGGTCCACATGCTCCCCCAGGATAGTGGTTCAGGTGATAAATTCTGGAGGCAGAAAGGCCCGGCCTCAACCCCAGCTTTGCCTCTGATGGCTGCCCAACCTTGCTTAGCCAACCCTTCCAAGCCTCGCTCTCTGGTCCCTACGCTGGGGGAGCAGCTCCCGCCTCCTAACGCCAGAGCTGTCGCGATGTCTGAGCACAGACAGGGCACTGAGCATTCGGTGTGCATTTGCAGGACAGCGACTATGAACACCCGGACGAGCACTCGGACTCGGAGATGTACGTGCTCCCCGCGGAAGAGACTGGGGACGACAGTTACGAGCCGCCGCCCGCCGAGCAGGAGACGAGAACCGTTCACCCAGCCCTGCCCTTCACCAGGGGTGACTACATAGGTGAGGCAGCCCCCCCCCACCCGACCCTGGGCGCCCAGCCTGCCAGGCATGGGGGAGGGGGGTCGAGCCGGGCTGGCAGAACGCTGAGTGCCTCCCACCCTGGCCACCCCCACGTGGGTCACCTGCTCACTCACAAGCCAGGGAGCCCCAGATGGAACGCTTGCCTGGGGGAGGGGGAACGCTATCCCTTCCCAAGTCTCCAAGGGTAAAAACGGGTAAAAGACAAAAGGCGCATGCCCTGACGGTTGCCCCCGCCCCACCCCAGCCCAACTCCAGATAATCCCATGAGAAATCAGCCCTGAGGTTAGTACCTGCTTCTTTTGGGGTTTCCCGCACACAAGGTTCTGGAATTTCTTTTGAGATATCCGTGCAGAACGAGGATGATCTTCAGGGATCCCAGTATCTGCCAATGGCCCCGTTCCTTCATGCCCAGCCCTACGCAGGCAACCCACACTCTGAGTCTAGACCGTGGGTTTTCAGCAGGGAGTGGAGGTGGGTGAGGAGCTCTAAGTGTGGAATCAGCTGTAGGTTAAATGGGCACAGCTCAGGTGTCGCCTCCAGACCTGAGTGTGACTTTTAATGTCCCCCAGGAAGAAGCTTGGGTTGCAGGCGACTAAGTTCAGCAGAGGCGTGGAGGGGAGTGTGTCTGTGATGATCACGGTGACGCCAGCATTTGTACAGAGATCCCTTACGTGTAGAGGACTCTGTGTCCATTATCACTGCCGTTAACTGCCTCCTCACAGGGCACTGAGCATGGACCCTTGCTTCATGCCACAACTCACCTGTTGGGCACCTACTGTGTGCCACAGCTATGTTGAGCCCAGAGCTTTCAACAGCAAACAAGACAGAAACACTCCCGGAGTGTTTGTAGCTCACAGCGTCGTGCTTCACAGTCGTGGCCTACTTCACCCTCTCGAGAAGCTTACGGAAGAGGCATCCATCCTCACTTTATGAAGGAGGAAAGTGAGGTTCGGAGGAGTGAACCGCTTTGGGGAGTGGCAGAGCTGGAACGCACGCTGGGCTTCTCAGACCCCAAAGCCCTGGCTCACCAGATTTGTGACCTTGTTCAAGCAACAGAACCCTGGGAAGGAAGGGGCTGCATCAGGCCCATTTTATAGGCCAGAAAACTGCAATTAAGGGGAGGGGGCGCAGTGGCTTATTCGCGGCCACGCTCTTCAAAGCCTGTCTTGTGTATTTTGCTACTTTTGATGGGCTTAGATCTTACATTAAGAAATCCCAGTAAACTCTAAGAGCTGCAAATAAAACTAGAAAACCTGACAGAGTTATGGGCACAGCAAAGTGGCTGACCCGGAGCCCCAGCCCGACCACAACACCCAGAGGGAGGCTTCCAAGGAGACATCCAATGTGAAGCGATCGGCACACCTTGGACAGGGCAGGAGCTGGCACCGGGGGGAGAGCAGGGGGTGGGCCTGGCGGCCGGGTGGTGGGGGCAGGGGGCAGCCTCATGAAGTTAAGGGTCGGACAGAAGCCAGTGTGAGTGCCTGGGCTGCTCCCAGGATGGGGACACGCCAGGTTCCTCCCGTGCTAAGCTTTCCCTACAGCGTATCAGTCTGCAAGGTGCTCAGATTCCACTGAGCAGACTCCCTGTTGCCTCACGCCTCGGCCATGTCACGTCGCCATATTGGTCCTATGGATTAGGCATCCACTCTGCCAGGCACTGCTCCCACAGCTTGCACTGCTTTCTTCCCAGTCCCTACAGTGGCCCTCTCAGGTGGATGTTATGATCCTCACTTTCCAAATGAGGAATGTGGGGGCGCCTGGGTGGCTCAGTCTTCTAAGCCTCTGACTCTTGATCTGGGCTCAGCTCATGATCTCAAGGTTTGTGAGATCGAGCCCCACATCAGGCTCTGCACTGATGGCATGGAACCTGCTTGGGATTCTCTCCCCCTCTTTCTCTGCCCCCATTCTCAAAATAAATAGATAAAATGTTTAAAACAAAACAAAACAAATGAGGAATGTGAGTCCCAGAGAGGCTGGATAATGAATAAGTAGCCCCAACAGAGCTCAGCCAGTGAGGGGCAGAGCAGAGGACCCAACTCAGAGCCATTTGGCTGTGGGGCTTGTGTTCCTTCCCTGACACATGCCGAGGACAGTTCCCGACAAGGGGTAACTCAGGGGCCCTCCATGATTGAAGGGAAATCATTGAGAGGAAGAATGTGTGCGTTCACTCAGATGAGTAGCTGCAACCCTGAATCCACCTCAGAATAACCTGAGAGAGGGGCGCCTGGGTGGTTCAGTCAGTTAAGCGTCCGACTTCGGCTCAGGTCACGATCTCCCACTTTGTGATTTGGAGCCCCACGTCGGGCTCTATGCTGACAGCTCAGAGGCTGGAGCCTGCTTCGGATTCTGTGTCCCCCCTCTCTGTGCCTCTCCTCTGTTCACTCTCTCTCTGTCTCTCGAAAATAAACATTAAAAAATGTTTTTAAACAATAATAATAAAAAAAGAATAACCTGGGAGACTTGAAACTATCAACGCCAAGACCTTCTTCACAAGTTCTTCCCAGTATGTCTGGGGTGGGGCCTGGGCCTTACCATTTTCTTAAAGTTCCCCAGGTGGTTCTTCTATGTAAGGAGGATTGAGAGTCACTGCCCTTAAGGGTTCATAGAGCAAAGTGAACCTTCGAGGAGCACACCCCTCTCGGGCCTCCCTGCTGCCAAGGTCAGCCATCCACTCTGCTGGCAAAGTGCGGGGCCGTAAGCTCTTCTGAGTCCTGTAGCCGTCATTCTCGTGGGAGAGTGTAATGTAAGGAACAGGCAATTGAAAATTTTTGCCTAACATGTCATTTTACGCTTTTAAGGACTGCCTGGAATAATTGTTTGTGACTACATAGATGTGGGTGGTTTTATACTTGGGTGCAGGGAATGGTCCAGAGCCCCCCTCTCATTTTCTGTTTTGTCATTGTTCCTTTCAAGACAATCGATCAAGCCAGAGGCAGTCTCCGCCCTTCAGCAAGACACTTCCAAGTAAGCCCAACTGGCCTTCGGCAAAGACAAGGCTGACCTCCACTCTGCCGGCCCTGACTTCTCTTCAGAAACCTCAAGTCCCACCCAAACCCAAAGACCTTGAGGATGAGGTAACCTAAATCTGTTCTGAAGGCTTCCCAGTCCGAGTGGAAGGCAGGATGCAGGGGGAAGGGGGACCGGCCAGGACCGTCTGGCGTCTGACATGCCTTCCTCCTCCTCGCCCACCCCTCTAACTCCCCACCGTTAATCCCAAAGGTTTTCTTCTCTAAAAAAGGCATGGATGGCCTTAGTTTAAGCACGTTCATTCCCAGAGCGTATGGGTGATACCAGCACTGGATCTGTGCCCCTCTGATTAGCCTCTTCGGGGGTTTCCTGTGAATCTTCTCCTTCCTCCATAAATTTCTCTATCTTTACTCTCCTTTGCTTCTCTGCCCTGCCTCCTCTCCACTTCTCCACATTTCTCTTGCAAGGTGCACAGGAGCGCGGGAGGACAAATAACAGAGACCCTAGTCGTCAGGGACCCCACACAACGTGCACAGGAGCCCACACCTCACTTCCCGCTGGCAGCCCTTGCCTCTCACCCCCTTTTCCCTCAGCTGCCGCTACCCAGGGACCCACCTTTGCAGATTGTCCAGGACTCGACTCTGGGTTTCACTCACCAATCTCCCCTCTGGCAGCACCCAGCTTTTTACACGTCTTATTCCCTATGGAATTGCTCCTATTTGAAAACTAACCAGTAAACTCATTCAGACTGTTGTAGGAATGACTGATAAGGCCTAATATGTTGTGGCTCCCAGAGGTCCGCACATTGTAAATAAGGGCAAAGTGAAGCCCTCGAACTTAGCCATCAGAACAACCCTATACCAGAACTCAGAAACAAAATCACAATAAAGGCAACTTCTAACCATAATCTTACTGCAGCTTTTGAAGAAATGACTTGTTTCTAAATGCCTAGAGGTGATAAAACCTATAGTGTATAAATATGTTGTAAAAACACCTTCATTTCCACCTTGATATAATTTGTAGCCCAGCAGGGGAGGGAAAAGAGAAACTTTACTTTTTTTTTTTTTTTATCTTTATTTTTCTTGAGAGAGAGACAGGGTGTAAGCAGGGGAGGAGCATAGAGAGAGGGAGACACAGAATCCGAAGCAGGCTCCAGGCTCTGAGCTGTCAGCACAGGGCCTGATGGGGAGCTCGAACCCACAAACAGCAAGATCATGACCTGAGCCAAAGTTGGACGCTCAACCGACTGAGCCACCCAGGTGCCCCAAAGGAAACTCTTAAATAAAATAGTGGCAGCATTTAGGCCCAAATTCCTGCTTTGACCCGTATTAGCTGTGTGACTTTGGGCGAGCCAGATAACCTCTCTGAGCCTTGGTTTTTAATCTCTTCAGATTATTTTAAGGATTTAGTGTTAGAACAGCACTAACTACAGTGCCTCACCCATAGAAGGATTCCCTGTGTCGTATGTTCCTTTCTAGCATATTCTAGATTCTTTACAAAATCCAATTTTCTAGTTTCTCCTGAAAACTGAAAGCCTGGGCAACACTGAGCCAGTCATGGCCTCAAAGCCGCTGAGCCTCATGGCAGTCCTCTGGCTCAGCTGTGAATCCCTGACCTTGTTTCCATTGGTCATAGTCCCCACCACTCGTACAAGGCATGAACATGCCCTTCCTCTGCACACGTCCCCATGTCTCCCTGCCTGCCTCTGGAAGCATTTTACTTTATGACTTTACTCTAGGGACAGTTTAAGTTTAAGTCAGAAAGTCAGCTGACAGAGAGAGAAAGGAGGTTTGCCAGTCCTCTGTCTATCTGTCTGTCTGAGAGGTGATACTGACCTTTTGGGGTGAGAAGAGGGAAGCCAAGCAGGGGACAGGATGCAGAGACCAGCTGTTAGGGGCTCACTGTGAATTCTTTCAGCGCTTGGCAAATCTATATGAAGATATAAATTCAGACACAGAATACAAATGAATACTGTGTGTGTTATATAAGGCTCTCCATTTCTGTGAATAGCTGAGAGCGGACCCCCGTGGGGAGAGGCAGAGTTTTGCTAATAGTAGCCTTGTGGAGGTGGCTCAGGCAAGTTTGAACCAGTGGGAAAAGGAGAAGTATGGAGGCGGCTGCATTCTGGAATGGGCAGATGGACAGTCAAGATAAGAAAGAGGTTAAAAACGAAAAAAATAGGCCAACATTAAGATCTGGCTGAACCATTAGATAGGAAAAGAAGAAGTCAAGCACAAGCATAAATAACTAAAAATACTTAGCTCTGCTGTACAGGTTACAGGAAAAGTATGGGGTACAGGCTAACCAGAGAGCTGGGGAGGGAGCAAAACATGGGAGGAAGAAACACCTGTGCCCTAATGACACGAGTGGCGGTCACTTGAGTGCTAGGTGTCCACTGGTGTTCGGAGCACTTTATATTTATCCCATTAAACTCTCCCAAGAACGCTACGAAATCTGTACTATTATCACCCCCATTTTACAGATAAGGAAATGGTACAGATGAAGCACAAAGGGGTTGAAGAACTTGTCCGAGGTCACAGAGGCCAGGTGTGGAGGTGAAGAAAGAGATGAGAAATAGCAATTATGAAGAGAGGGTAGACATAAGACAGAAAGAGAAGGGGAAGGCAGGCAGGTCTTAGAATGTAGTGGATAAGAGTATGGGCGCTCAATCCTTGAACTGATACTTGAACCCCAGCTCTTCTACTTTTTACCTATGAGGATGTGAGCCAGCTACTTCACTTCTCTGGGCCTCAGTTTCTTCAAGTTTCTTCATCTTGAAATGCAGCCGATGGTAGTACCTATATTATTGGGTGGTTCTAAGGATTGAGTGAAATAACACATGTAGAGTACTCAGATGAGTTCCTGGCAGTAAGTGCTCAGTAAATGTTTGGTTTTTGTTTCTCCTGGTATCCTCCTTGGCTACCCCCAAGATGGGTGGTAAAAACCACATTTGGGATCTGATCATCTCATTTGCTTCATGTCAGCATAAAATCACTTCCTCCCCTCATTTCTGGTCAATTGATCATTGACAAGGTTGCCATGACCATTCGGTGGGGAAAGAATTGTTTTTTTAAAAAAATGTGCTAGTAGACCCGTATATCCGCATACGAAAACTTAAGAGTACAAAAAGTAACCAAAAATAGATCATAGGCCTAAAAGTAAGGGCTAAAACTATAATATTCTTAGAAGAGAACAAAGGTATAAATCCCTACAACCTTGCATTAGGCAGTAGTATCTTAGATACATCACCAAAAGCAGAAGCAACAACAGAAAACTTAGTTAAAATGGGCTTCAAAATGTAAAGCTTTTGTGCTACAAGTGACACCACCAAGAAATAAGGACAACCTACAAAATGGGAGAACAGTTTTGCAAATTATATATTTGATAAGAGGTTTCTGTCTAGAGCATTTAAAGAACCCACCCAATAATAAACCCAATAATAAAAAAGACAGACAACCCAATTACAAATAGGCAAAGGAGTCGAGTAGACTTTTGCCTAAAGAAGCTATAAAAAGGGGCAGTAAGCGTTCAAAAAGAGGCTCGACCTCATGAACCATCAGGGAAATGCAAGTCAAAGCCATAATTAGATACCACTTTACATCTCAGGATGGTTCTACTCCAAAAGGCGGACAGTCACAAGTGTCGGTGAGGACGCAGAGAAATCGGAGCGCTCGCACACTGCTGGTGGGAACGAAGAGGGTACAGGCACTTTGGCAAACAGTCTGGCAGTTCCCCAGACTTAAACACAGAGCCACTGTACGACCCAGCAATTCCACCACTGGGTATATTCCCGAGAGAAACGTACATCAACACAAAGACGCGCACCAATGTCCACAGCACCATTATTCATAAAAGCCGGAAAGTGAAAACCACCCAAAGGTCCACCCGAATAATCAAAATGTGTTATATTCATATAACGGACTATCATTTGGCCATACAAGTGAGTGAAAGACTGATACATGATACGTGGTTGAAACCGGAAATTACTATGCTATATGAAAGAAGTCACAAAAGACTTATCTGTCGTGTGACTCCATTTCTAGGCAGTGCCCAGAATGGGCAGCTCTTAGAGACGGAAGGTAGATCAGTGGTTGACTGGGTCCGGGAAGGGATCGATGAGAAGTGACTAATGAGCACAGGGCTCCTGTTTGGGGGGATGAAAATGTTCTCAAATTAGATTAGAGTGATGCTCGCACACTCTGCGAATATACTAAAAGCCACCCAACTATACACTTTACAAAGGGGAACTTAATGGTGTGTGAATTCTATCTCAACAAAGGTATTTTCAAAATCCTTCCTCCCCAGACGATGAACGTGGCATGTACGGCCTCCTTCTCACTCGTTTCCGTACTTGTTCCAGGCTGATTATGTGGTTCCTCTGGAGGATGAAGACGAAAACTACATTCATCCCACAGAAAGCAGTTCACCCCCAGCTGAAAAAGGCAAGCGTTTGCAGTTTTAAGCGCCCGAACGCTCTTTGCGGTGGATGGGGGCACGCAAGGCTGTCTGGTGACAAGCACCAACAGGGGGGACAGAAAGTCCGGGCCCAGGCCTCTCTCCTCTGTGGTCACGACATCTGCCTTCCGTGGGGGCCGAGCAGAGGCATCAGGGAGAGACCCACCTCTGTCCCGCCCTTGGTCCCCCATGCCCTTCCACCCTGTCATACTCCCATCTCCAGTTATGAAGGCAGCTAGGTTCTTATTTAACTGTCCTCACGTAGAATGGATTTCTCATAAAACTGAATCCTCACAAAGCCGCAGGCCACCGTGTTGGCCTCACGAATATGGCACCGGAACATTTTCTGCAGAGGACTGAAGAAGGAGCGAAATACGCCCGACTCTTTACATGTAGTGCTATCCCAAGCGATGAGAAACGTTTTGTTTGTAAGCCTTCCGTGGTGTAACAGGTGCAATTACAAGGGATCTTTAGAAGCCGGTGCCACATACCCTTGGACCGGGAGCAGAGAGGGGTGTGTTGACTCTGGAGCGAGTCACTGTGGAGAACATGATGCCTCTTCAAGTAACATTACTCACCTGATAAATGAGTCCAAAGTGGTCATTCCCTGTTTTTACTCTGCCATTCTGTAGCACCCCCCTCCTGCACTCCCCAAATATTACCAGCAACTTCAAGGCCCTCCTGAGCTACCCATCACCATGAAACCACAAATAGATATTAAATTGCGCCCCCAAACCCCACAGAATCCAAGAGATTGATTATTCCCTTAATCATTAATGCATTTACTCTAAAGATGCTTCTTTGGAGAAGGCTTCTTTTCATGGCTTGTGTGTTTAACAGTTGTGTTTCCCGTTCTTTACAAATTTCCTGGTCTGACCCATCGTTCCCACGATGCATTTTTCCATAAGTGTGAATCTCCCTCAACAAACTGTATTTATCATTGTTATATATATATGCATGTATTTGTGTGTTTAAGCTCCCACGGTGAATAGATCTACGAAACCAAATAACGCATCAAAGCCAGCCTCTCCTCCTGGGACAGCGTCAGGTAAAGTATAGGCGTGATTCAATGCTGTGTGTGTGTGTGTGTGTGTGTGTGTGTGTGTGTGAAACGATTGCATCTGGGGGGTTGGTTTTTAAATCTATTCCAAACAACATAAACAACTCAGATCAAGTATTAAGAAATAATCGCTTGTGTTTCCAAATTTCTTCATAAATTGTGACAGAAGGCCTTGTGCTCATCCTCATCCACTGTCTCGTAGCACCTATGTTGAGGGGCCCTCTCCCCCATATCCCAAGGCCTCTGTTAGACAGTCCTGGCTTTTCTCCTACTTCTTTGGGTACTTTTCTGGCTCCTTCTTTCCCCCTCCCCTGACTGAGGGTGTCTTCACTGTTCAGTCCTCAGCCCTCCACTCTTCTTTCAGAATATTGTGGTGGTTAAAAGCTTGGGTTTGGGACCAGACAGACATGGGTTGGAATCCCGGTGCTCCCAGTTACCAGCTGTACCACTTTGGGCTTGTCCTTTGCCTCTCCAATCTTCAGATTTTCTCCTCCGTAAATGGAGATAATAGCCCCTGCCCTGTGACAGGAGAATTCTGGAATTGTGCCCAGGAAATCTTTAATGCGGTGCCTGGCACACGGCACATGCTTGGGAAAGAATATTCTCTTTCACTTCTTTGGGGTCCATCCATTCTTCTGGCCTCAGTTCTCTTGTCCAAGCCAATAATTCTCTGGTGTGCAACTTTTTAACTATAAACAAGCTTTTTAAAAATGTTTATTTTTGAGAGAGGGGAAAGAGAGAGAGAAAGAGAGAGAGAGAGAGAGAGGGGTGGAGGGGCGGAGAGAGGGAGACAGAGGATCCAAAGTGGGCTCTGCGCTGACAGCAGAGAGCCTGATGCGGGGCTCAAACCCACAAACTGTGAGATCATGACCTGAGCCGAAGCCAGATGCTTAACTGACTGAGCCACGCAGGCGCCCCGTGGTGTGCAACTTTGACCTAATTTCTCTTCTGAACAATTTGACATACCCAGGGCCTCAAGCTCAATGCCTTCATCAGCTCTCTGCCCTTAGGATGGCCCTATTCCTCTGTGCATGTCGGCCTCCAGGTCACATGCCTGAGGGCCTGTGTTCTTTCCAAAGTCTGCCATTTCTTTTTCTTGAATTTGCTCTCCCGTTTTCGTTGCCACTACCTTAGTCTAGGCTTCCTTTACTTTGTCACTTCATACCTTCTGTCTCCTGTGTTCGAGAGTCCATTTAGCCATACCCTTGCCTTTTGGCTCTCTCCTCAGTCACTGAGATGAGTTTCTGAATGCCTCCAAATGCTGCCAGTTTTATTCATTTGTTTTCTATTAATCTGGTATAGCTGTATTTTAATACTAGAGGCACCAGAAGAAACCAAACCTGAACAAGAAAATAATTTCCTGGTTATGTGACTGGTGGACACGGATGGGAGGAAGTACAGGAAGAGGAAGGAAGTGAGATAATTTGGGAGGGACGAAACCGGAACAGTTAGAATGAGTTTCTGAGTTTGCAAACAGCAGTTTTCAGAGATGATTTTTATAAAAGGAATGTTCAGACTACTTGCCTGTGTCTCTGTATAACTGTCCACTAGCCTTTGAAGACTACAGATAATGCCCAGATAGGCATCATGAAAATGCTAAGGCTTCGATTGGTATTTCTGTCCGCACCATGATAGTTGCCTCTGCTAATGGATGCTGCTTTTGGCTCTTTGATGGCTAAGAAGGTACTTGGCGAGGATTACACCGTGAATTAGGTGCAGGGGCAATGTCTCCCTCTACTCGATGCTCCATACAGAGAAGCATAGTTTCAGGACAGCACAGACTCCAAAGCCAGAGGGCTCAGATCTGGATTCTGACTTGCGCTAGGTGCCAGACTTCAAACAAGCTAAGCAATCTGTACGTTTCTTAGTTTTCTCCTCTGAAAACATGGGAGGAGAAAATGGCACCTATGCCTAAGGGAGCGTGAAAATTAAGTTGAGTAAACGTATATGAATCCCACTCATAAAGTGAGAGCTCTTTGTTATTATTATTACCATTCTTTGGAATCCTTTGTTTAGCATGTCTTAATTCGTGACCAGTCTGGCGGAGTGCCCTGTACACATCCCCGGGAACAGTTGTTTCTTTCTTTCTGCATAAAGTTTTACCCTGCATCAGAGTGTCTCAGCCTCCACACAGTTGGTATTTAGGGCTAGATCATTCTTTGTTGTCCTAACTGCCCTGTGCACGTGAGATGTTTAGCAGCATCCTTGGCCGCCTCTGCCCCAAATAGGTGCCAATAACATCATCTCCCCAGTAGTGATAAGCTAAGGTGTCTCCAGACATGGCCAAATGTCCCGGGGGCAGGAGGGACAAAGTATTCCTAGTTAAGAACCACTGGTCTAAACAAACTGAAAGACTGACATTTTTTAGTGATTTATTTCTAAATGTGATTTAGAAGACAGCTGTGCACCCCCTGGCTGATTTGCAGCTTTTGTCAGAAGAGGATAGACAGGGGATGCACTTCTGAACTTCCTCTAAGTAAGTAGCATTTAAAAAGGGATCTATCTGCTAATTTCCTAAGATAGGGAAGGAGTTTGGGGAATTTACGATCTCCTGTTAATATGCAAGTTGAATGTTACCTGTAAGCCAAACTGTTCTGAAATTGTTAAATTAAATCTCTTTATTTGGTAAGAGCTCATACAGGGCCTGAGAGTAAGCGATGCTCCAGCTGGTGTGCAAGCCCCACTAATAATACCAGGATTTCTAGAACAGCTAGGAAAGAGTTGGAAATCCCGAGGGCTTACGGTGCCAACATTGGGATTGTTAAGGATAAGAAAACTTGCCAACGTTGGGGCGCCTGGGTGGCTCAGTCGGTTGAGCATCTGGCTTCAGTTCAGGTCATGATCTCGCAGCTCGTGGGTTCGAGCCTCGCCTCGGGCTCTGTGCTGACAGCTGGGAGCCTGGAGCCTGCTTCGGATTCTGTGTCTCCCTCTCTCTCTGCCCCAACCCACTCGCATTCTGTCTTTGTCTCTCTCAAAAATAAATAAACATTTAAGAAAAGAAAAGAAAAGAAAAGAAAACTTACCAACATTGTATGTAGAACCAAAGAGAGGATGGTACATAAAATACATGTGGTAGAAGGAAAAACTGAGAGTAAGTCGTTTTCCTAGTCGAGAACTTTGGTAAGCACCAGCCATGCAAACATTAACATCATTTTTTGCTCAATACAATGAAAACAAAGCTGATTTTTTTTTTCTTATCATTATGCTTTTGGACACATCTCCCTCTGTCGCATTTCCAATTTCTCCTCTGGAGTATTCCAGCCAAGAATTTGGCTTCACCAGAAAGCAAGGATCCTGGTCACAAAGAGGGGACCAGGTTGTCCCCCCCCCCCAGCATGCCCTTAGGTCTGACCTCAGGCCCAGAGCAGCAGAGAGCCGGTCTATGAAATAGGACAGTCATTCTGCATCTTCCCACGGGCATCCACAAAAGCACTGCTCAGTTTCACCAATCTTTCCTGAAGTAAGGGAGAAACAGCAAGTGAATCTGACCTGCCAGATCAGAGCCCACAGTAACACTAGGAGGCATTGGCCAGAGAGGAAAGGTACCCACCTGGCTTGAAACTCAGGTAGCCTTGCTTTTCAAGCCCAGCCCTGCCACTTAACCTCTCTGGGCCTCCGTTTGCTCCATGTGATGTTATGTGACGCTTCGAGATGGCACATTGAAAGTACCCGCAGTGCCCAGCAGTGCCCAGCACCTAGAGACACTGTGGTGGTTGGTAGCAAGATGCTAAAACAAAAATAGCAGTAATCATATTTACTGACCTTTGTGAGTTATAATTTACATATTATAAAACTCACTTGTTTTACATGTATACTGCAGGATTTTTTTTCTATTTTCAGTCACTTTATTTATTTATTATTATTATTTTTTAAATATAATTTGTTGTCAAGGTAGCTAACATACAATGTATACACTGTGCTCTTGGTTTCGGGGGGAGATTCCCATGATTCATCGTGTACATGCAACACCCAGTGCTCATCCCAACAAGTGCCCTCCTCAATGCCCATCTCCCATTTTCCCCTCTCCCCTGCCCCCTCATCAAGCCTCAGTTTGTTCTCTATATTTAAGAATCTCTTACAGTTTGCCTCCCTCTCTGTTTGAAACTATTTTTTCCCCTTCCCTTCCTCTTAACTTCTGTTAAGTTTCTCAAGTTCCACATATGAGTGTAAACATATGATATCTGTCTTTCTCTGACTGACTTATTTCACTTAGCATAATACCTTCCGGTTCCATCCATGTTGTTGCAAATGGCAGGATTTCATTCTTTCCCATTGCCAAGTAGTATTCCATTGTATATATAAACCACATCTTCTTTATCCACTCATTAGTCGATGGACATTTGGGCTCTTTCCATAATTTAGGTATTATTGATAGCACTGCTATAAACATTGGGGTGCATGTGCCCCTATGATCAGCACTCACGTATCCCTTGGATGAATTCCTAACAGTGCTATTTCTGGGTCATAGGGTAGATGTATTTTTAATTTTATGAGGAACCTCCACATTGTTTTCCAGAGTGGCCGCACCAGTCTGCATTCCCACCAAGAGTGTACTGCAGTATTTTTTTATATATCATTACATTTACAGAATTTTTTAACCATCACTACAATCCAGTTGTAGAAAATCTCCTTGCCCACACCAACTCCAAAAGATCCTTTGTGCCCATTTTTGGTGAATGTTCTTCCCACCCCCAGCCCCAGGCAACCACTGATCTGCTTCCTGTTGATGTAGATTGGCCTTTTCTGAACATCCCATATAGCTGGAGTCATATAGTAGGAAGCCTTCTCCCTCTGGCTCTTTTCACTTAGCGTAATGTTTTTACCTTAAGTACTGTCAGTCCCTTTCCAGAAATATTAGTTTATATTTGGCTAATTCTTTACATTTTCCAGGTTCCCCTCTCGTCTTACCACAATAACTGTGAGGTAGGTACGGTCGTGGTTGTGTCCCCATTTCACAGTGGGGGAGACTGAAACGCAGTGACTTGTAAGAGGTCACCCAGCCCATCTGGTGGCAAAGAAATAACTAGAACCCTGTCCTGGTGTGAGACCATGGGTTTCCCACCGACACTTATGGTACCACCACAGGGGAAGGCGGCATGCTCCTCCCTCTCTGATAGCAGAAGTTATTTATGAGCGAGGGCGGGGGAAGGAACATGTTGGCAGACTGTTTGAAGATGTGAAGGGAAGGGAAGCTCAGTAGAGAAGCCAGGCAGTAAAAATATGACAACAATGTACCCCAGGCCAGATGAGCCTTTGGCATCGAAAGAGAGGGAAAACCCCAGGGAGGAAATTCTGACTCAGACCTTCTTTCTATTTCCTTACTTTTCGGACGAGCGTTTTCCCCCCTCCGTCCCTGAAACCCTCCATCAAGATCTATGAGTAGTCAAGGGTATTTTAATAGCATCAGTCAGGTATTGAGAATTTGAAGGACAACATCCATTTGGTTGGTTCACCAACCAGTGAAACACACTTGGACTCACACTTCATATTCAGATGGCATCTCAGTTTATGGTCATATGAAATGGTAAAAATTCTGAACATAGTCTCTTTTGCAAAAGTTCTTAAAAGTCACATCAAGATTGGGTTAACATGTAAGTGAGAGTCCTGTGGAGGGCCGTTCCGGGCATTCGTGGAAACTAGTTCTGTGTAAGGACTGTGTGTAGAAAAGGAGTGGATGGGCTCTAAACGAAAGCCTGAAGGCCTCTCTCTCTCTCTAAAGTACATGAGAATGAGCTTTATGATCTCTATTTTTCATGCCTGTGGAGGCCTTTTTCTTTTTTGTGTTTGGCGTAGGTGGTCCTGTGAGGTGAAGCGGCATGGCGGGCCTATGTCCTCATGTTGCAAATTCCGAGGGGGCAGAGGCCTATCTCTGCGTCTTCACCTCTTCCACAACCCCTGACACAGTGCTCTTCACGTACCAGGTTCTCAGTAATTCTCAGTAGGCGATTACTGCCTCAGCACTCACCGATACGTGCTTTATCTCGCAAACTAAAATAATACATACTGAAGGCAGGTCCAACCTATATTTCCAGAGCATCCCCTGTAGGTCCAGTAGGAACTGTGGGCTTAGGAATGTAGTCGTTTCTTAACAAAATGCGTATTCGGTTCACTTTAAGTCAATAAAGCGCTTTTGTCTCACTGGGCCGTGACGCCCAGGCAGGTGAGCATCAGCCTGAGAGAAGGCAGCCGGGAGACGCAGAGGGGAGCTGGCTTGGTGTCTGGCTCTCTCCCTCCTGGCCTGCTCGGTCCTGGTGGTGAAGCTCTGCCTGTCTCCGTTCCTCCCTCGTGACCGTCTGCCCCCTGCCTTAGATAGCGGGAGGGCAATGCGGTGCAGCAGACGAGGCCCGCTGGGTCCCTTCTGTGACTCTGGAAGATGCGATTAGGCAGTAGCTTGTTACTTGTCTCAATCTGTCTGTGCAACAGGCAAAAAGGCCTGAGAAGTCAGAGATGAATGAACAGCCTGTGAATGTGAGGTGTATATGGTGTATGTTGGTGTGATTGCGAATGAACAGTGCATGTGGGCTCGTAGTGGGAGTGGTGGGTCTGTCACTTTGTCCCTAGGCACTGCTGGTGTGCACATCTGTGCAGTGTGTGTGTATATAGATGCAGGTATGAGCTCTTGGCTCCTTCCTATAGGAACACTGGGGGGCTTTCACTGAGCCCACAGAATCAGGGGTTCTGTGCTTGTGCCATGGAAGAGAAGGCCATTTAGAAATATTAAGATGGAGTCCCTACTTCTCATTCTGGCTCTGAGCTTATAAATTGCCATCATTTAGATATTTCATCACCTTTGCCTATAGGCTTTCCCCAATAGCTTCTGTGTAACCCCCTATACATGCTTGACTGAAAAAAAACAAAAATGTGCCTACATCTCTGAGCCTGCTGGAAAGGCCAGCCTCACTGTGACCGTCAGCCCCAGGTTCAGGACTCGGAGACTAACCCGTGTGTATGTTTGTGCAGGTCGTAACAGTGGGGCCTGGGACGCCAAGTCACCTTCTCCTGCTGCGCCGTCCCCAATGCCCCGGGCCGGGTGAGTACCTGCTGTGGAGAATCAGCCCTGTGAGATGTGAGTGGACGCTCTCCACCACTGCTGTGGGCAGGGCCTCCTGGAATCCACAGAGCGGTCCTGCCTGAGAACCCGGGGGGACGCGGGGGCTTTTTCTGCTATTTCCCTCCAGAGGAGCACAGCGGCCCAGGCTCAGATACAGGTGCACCTCACGTTACAGTAGGTGTGTTCCTAAAGGGTGTGGAAAACAAGCCCCACTGCCCTGTTCTCCTCCTCTGCTCCCCTGGCATGCAAGTCAGACTACGGGTCTCCTGCTGAAATAAAGAACCAGCAGTCTTTCCTCCCCTAAACTCTTAGTTAAGTCTTGAGTTCATTGACCTGTGTTCCGAAAGACAGAAGCTCCAGCGCCTGAATAATTTTGAGACCCATGAGCAGGTTTCATCTTTGCTTTCTACTCCTCCACTTCTCTTTCGAGTAGTTAATGATATGTAAACAAACACGTGTACACCCAACAGCACACACTGGATTGTTCCATCAAAGGCCACACTGCCGAGGTTCCTTTCAAAGGTGAGATAAGAGAGTAATACTTTCTTATTGAATGTAAAAGAGCTTTGTAAACTGTTAGGTGCTGTAACGTATTAATATCACAAACAGTGACCCCCATAATTTTATATTGATTCAATAGGTTATTTTAAAAGCCCGCTTAACTATGTACAAAGCTGGCCTGCATGATTATAATCTTGATTCCGCCTCTGTGGAAAGCAAAGAAATTCTTAGGTTCAAAGGTTTATTGACCAAAATTTCTCCCTTGCCTGAGTTTTATCACTTTGGGCAAATTACTTAATCTCTCTGAGCCTCAGTTTCCTAATCTCCAAAATGCAACAATAATATCCATTTTAAAAGGTCACCGTGAGGTTTAAGGAACATGAAAAGCCTAACCCAGAGACAGGCTCTTGGGAATTGTTAGTGTTCTTCCTCCCATCTTCCAGCTCTGAGCCAAAAACAAAGAGAGAGAGAGACCGAGAAGGAGAGAGAGAGAGAGAGAGAGAGGAGGTGACAGTCTTTAAACACAGAAAAGAAGTATACACTCTTACAATATTCGATTATAATCTCTACCGGAACCAAGCTGAGACAAGCCCCTACAGGACCACAAATCACAGTGGTTTTCACACTTGTGTTGGTCTTCGATTTCTCTGTTCGGGATGAAATCCTAGGTAAGTGTCTAGTAGAGAATAGTCACCTGAGGCAGGACAGCAGTGGGCAAGGAGGGGTGCTGGCTGCGGTTCCACCTGCTGGGCCATCCTCCTATCTCCACTCGTGTCCATACGCTGTAGCCCGAGCTTACCCTTGGAGGATGGGAGGTCTCTGTGTCCATACTTTCAAAATACCGAGTCTAGTCCTCATTTTACGGACAAGGAAACTTATGCTGCAACCAGCCTCACAGGCGAGAGAAAGAGGCCTGAGGTCACAGAGCAATCAGCAGCGGAACTGGAACAAGAACTCAGCTATCCTGACTCCCTGGCAACTGGCGCTCCCGTTTATCCCCAGTTAACTCTTAGCCATCTGTCAGTGGACTCTATCTGAAGCTGGGAGGATCAGGACTAAATCCCCATTCCATCCCCCTCTGCCCTTGAAGGATAGTCTCCCAACACACTCATATCATGTTTATTATTCTAGTTTAAACTGGAGAGTGAAATGATAAGCAGTCAGCTCCACTTTATCTTTGTTATGTTTTAACAAAGCCCAATCTCTTTTTATCCTCCAGGAAAAAACCAGCTACCCCACTGAAGACAGTAAGTTAATTTTGCATTTAAATGTGTTTCATATTTCCTGCCATGCTTATTCTTATTCCCTTATTTAAAGTTGACAGTGCTTCCAGCTAAGGTGAACACAGCAATTTTAGCAACTGAAGTTGCCGCCCAGATGCTCCAAGAGAAATTTAGCTTCCTCAGTTAGCCAGGGAAGAGGCTGCATGGGAGGAGCTCATCCTCACTTAGCCCCAGGGGCGGGAGGGGTGGGGGGGGTGGGGGGCTTCACCGAGTGTGAGCAGCAGATCCAAGGTGGCAGCCGGGCTCCCTTCCTCCCCTGACATCTGCCTTCCCCATGGGGAGCGCCTGTGTCTGCTTTCCATCTGCCAGCCTGGGGGCTAATGGTGTATCAGGCACACACACACAGGCCCGACTACACTTGGATTCTGGCCAGAATGTGGGGAACCTGGGCCAGCCCACTGTCTGAGGAAGCCCCCCTTGACCTAGTGCCTACTCTGTAACCTGACATCTGCAGTCACGTAGCAAACACTGAGGTGGGGCCCTAAGACCAGAGCCAGAGGCCACATTCCCTCTGTGCAAGAGCTACTGGCCAGCAGCTACTGGGGGTCACGGCATCCGTGAGCCTTGTTGACAGGGCACGCAAGTCCCCGCACCAGGGCGACACTGCCCCTTCCGTGATACACTTCTAGTCCATTGCTGCTTATTGCAGATGTTGGGCTGGGAACTGGGTGCTTTTTATTGTTGTTCTTGTGATTGAAACAATAGCTATGCATCAAAGAAATGCCCTCCCCAAGTACTTATTTTAATAATGTTGCTTTGACATTTATTTCCACATCCCACCGTAGTGAATATCCTTGCCTATTTTTTTTTAATAGACTCCACTTACGCCTCAACAGAACGCTTCAACTGTTTGTGAAGGTAAACCTGTATTATTCTGAAGGATGAGTATGCCCTCTTAAAGCTATTTTAATTAAGGATCTGTACATAAGTGTATTTCTAATTTGCTTTGACTACTTATAAAGCAATTGTGAATATGAAACTCGGGTTTCTAAATAAAGTGGCCTTGGCTTTGCAACGAGCAGGAAGGACCTGAGATTTTGAGCCCGTGTCTTTGGGGCAAGGCTGTAGTCTACACGCCCCAAACCTGCCTGTTTGGAGACATATGACTTGCCAGACACGGATCTATGGCTTTACATAGATATGAAGACTTATTTAGAGGCATTCATGTATTTTAGAAACAATAGCTTAGTTACAGTAATGAAACTTATAAAAATCTGTTTATCTGAGCAAGTTCTTTTGCTAAGTGTTGAAAGTAATGTTTTCTGAATTCAAATGTCTATTTTAGTACCTCACATCTTCAAATGTTTTTCTTCGCTTTATCGTATCCTTAAAACCTCACAAATACTTTTAATTGGAATTTTCCATTTAAAAAACTATCTGTATTTGAAAAATATTGGGGGAAATAAAAAAAAAAAAGAAAGAAGTAAGAACTATCCATGATCTCAACACTTAGAACACTATATAGAGTTAAAGCCCTAAACCGTCTAATTCTACAACTGAAGCTACCCAGCGTTAAAGCTGAGTATTCTCACCATTTCCTGAGTTAACATGGGCACATCCACATAAAATGCTCTGGTTTCTTTGACGATGGATGTTGGACATTTTCTGAATGTGTCCTACACCTCGCCTGTCTGCTTCAACTGCTCCATTGTTTGTTTGTTTTTTTTTACATCTGTTTCCCACATCTTTCTTCCTCCAGGCTATTTTTGAGCTATCACTCCCTTTTTGCTATCTGGCTTTCATCTCCTTTTCCTTTGATGCTTTTGCCTCACTGTCCTTCCATACCTTACAGTTTTCTGTGCCTGTTGAGCAGGGAGCTCAAATTATAGTGGAGCCCTAGGGTGAGCCTCTGCAGGAAGTAAGCTCAACCCTGTGCAAATTCCATTGACTTCAGGAGCCTTTGAAAACCAGCCCAGAAGGAGCTCTTGGCATGTGCCACGCAGCTCCGGTGTCCTCATTCCCAAAGGGCTCCTAGTACAAGAGCTTGGCATGCTGTCTCTTTTGTGACTTGTCTCAGGGACAGAGGCAATAATCTTCCAAGCCCAGTGCAGGTGAACAGCCTCTTCTCACCTAGAAAGGAAACCTCCAGGACTGCAGAGACAAAGCAGGGTGGTCATCAGGCTGTGGGAACCAAGTGTGTTCATTGTTTCTCCTTCCGAAATTATCAAGTTGTAAAGTCAGGCACAAAACATCTCACATGGCAGCTCAAAGTAGGGTGCCATCGACTTAAAACATTCCTCAGGGCCTCAAGGCTTCTGAATTTTGCCGCATTACATGAACCTCTCAAGTCTATTTTATCATTTATTTGAATCTTTGAGTTCATACTACTTTTACTCTTTTGGGGTCCTGTAACAGAAGACCCATAGTTCACCTTTCTTCCATGTGGAACACACACCCATAGACATACCAAGATTCTAACACACCCTAGACCAAATTTGAAGGAGAACAAAGCATTAAAATAATCTATCATCACATTTATCCATGGTCCAGCAGTAAAGTTCAACATAAATTCAGCATAAATTTCTTACATTTCAGGTTTACCCATTTCCCTGTGTACCAGTTATAACCCCACCCTTTCTTCTCCCACTCAGGAAAACACAATGAAATGCAAATGTGATTAACATTATTATCGGGATGACCTTGAATTTGCTCAGTTAATTTTGCAAAAAGAGTAGATTATTTGCAAACTCTCATATTTTACCTCTTATCAGTTAGAAATTACTTATAACACCTCTTATGACTAATGAAGATAAACTAAGTGTGTTGCAACACCTGTGTGAGGGATACAGGTGTGGGTCAAACTTGTTCGTCTCTGGCTCCCACCTGTACTCACACATTTAAAGGTCCAGCCCCCGTGGCTCAGTCCCCATGTATATTGCCACAGAGCTGTGAGGTGTGCCTGCAACACTGCTGGGTAGGATGCCCGGTCCTAATAGTGCAAACACATCACCAGACTGACAGGTGCACAAACAGATGGCATCCTGGTGAAAGACGTGTTCATAGGAAAACATCAGACCAAATCCGTTTCTTCTCTGTTGATGTTGCTGGGTTGGGAACAGACATTTCACTCTAGTCTGATATGAAAACTTTCTCAATGCAGAAAAACCCATACCTGCTGAACGCCACCGAGCATCTAGTCACAGACAAGAAAATATGCAGTCATCAGTGTTTCCTCCTGCCCAGAAGTAAGAATCCCTTCCTTTAAAAATAAGTTTCCCTAATACCTGTATCGTTACATTGCATAGCGACACGGGCTTAGTGCTTGGTAAAGATCTGACATTCATTGTTCTGCAATTAAAATTTTTAAAGGTGTTAAGTAGGAAAGAACTTTAAAAGAACTTTTTAGACTCACAAAGACCTAATATTTGGGTTTATTGGTCTTCACTAAAATCTAACACTTTAGTCAAGGCCTTTCTTTTTCAAAAACTAAAGGGGATAGTTTTACTTACCTTGAAGGTTTTGGTGCTTTATCTGTCCTTTGATATGTTTTATTGGCCATTTGGGTTGACTCCTTTGTGATGCCCCTGCTCAGAGCATCTTCAGTGCAAGCAAAATGTCAGACTTGTTCGTCTTGTGCTTTGCCCTTTAATTAATCTGAAATTCTTCCTTGCAGACAAATCCATCACAAACCTGTACCTCTGCCAAGTAAGTACGGTGAAACATGAAAAACAATATCACGTTGTAGGTAAGGCTGGATCTTCATGTCTGAGCAACACTTCCAGCTGGAGGATCTTAGTGCCCTCTCTGACTTGTTTCCTTTTCTGTTAGATGGAGCCACAATATTTATTTCAGGACACCTGAGTGGCTTGGCTGGTTAAGCGTCCAACTACTGATTTCGGCTCAGGTCGTGGTCTCTTAGTTTGTGATCAAGCCCCTCATCAGGCTCTGTGCTGACGGTGTGGAGCCGGCTTGAGATTCTCTGTCTCTCCCTCTCTCTCTCTGCCTCGCCCCTACTCACACTTGCATGTGCACTCTCTCTCTCTCAAAACAAACAAACGAAGATTTTAAAAAAGAATATTTGTTTCATGGAGTAATTTTCAAAAGTAAATAAACCTGAGATCATTTTTCTTTTTTTAGTATTGATTCAATATTTTACCAGTCATACTGGGCATCTTTTGTATTTAATTTTTTAATAAAAATAGTACAACTGTCTTCAAAATAAGATTAAGTACCTGATATAGTGCTTTGTATATACAAGGTCTTCAATAAATGATAGTTATTGAAATTAAATCTAAAAGACACTTTGATGCTCATAAAATATATCCATAAAAGCTACCCTAAAAATATTTGGCAAATAGCTGGATAATTTTCCCAAGGCAAATAGAACATCACCCTAAAAACATATGAAGTCGGACTTGTAGAACAGAACTGCCCAAACTTTGATTTCCCTTCTACTCAAATGTAGGAAAAAATGAAAAAACAAAACAAAATCCCAGTGTGCATGGGTAATTTGGAAGATATTCCAAAATAAGCAAGATTTGGTAAACATAAATAAAATAATTGTTATAAACAAAAAAATTATGTGCATTTATGTTAATCAGTTTTCAGGTTTCAATTAGATTTTTTATTTATCTTAAATAAATGAAATTCAAACATATATATAAAAGACATATGTATTCTTAAATTCTGAACACAAAGTGCAAATGGTTTGGCTATAGAAATGTTCTTTTTCACTGTGTAAAGCTTTATTATACTTTTTATTGTTTTTCAACCTAAGTCATTCTTTCAACTGACAAATCCTTACAAACCATCTGTCACATGCCAGACACTGTTCTAGACACAGGGTAGACAGCACTGAACAAAACAAATGAATCCCTGCCCCTATGGAGCTTCTATTCTACCAGGGGAGATAGACAAAAACCAGAAACAACTGGATAAATCATATGCCATCGGGTAAACGTTAAAGTGCTATAAAGAAAAAGAAAGCAAGTTGGCAGGGGTAGGGTCACAGAGTAACGGAGGCAGTGGAGTCTGCTGTTTCGGATGGGGCGGTCAGGGCCTCAGCTGGAAAATGGGGTCTAATAGCTCCTCCCACAATGGGCCCATGTGAGGACAAAATGAACTAAGATGTGGAAAGTAGAACAGGACTGGCACTTATTCAAGGGTCAGAAAATATCAGGCTTGAACTCCCCTAACTGCCCAAGCTGCAATAACCACCAACCACCTTATACAGTGTGGCCTGGGAGAACCTGACCTCCCACCCTCTGTGGCTGCGCCCACCCAGGAGTACTGTCCCGACCCATGAGAACGCACCCTTCCTTCACGCCCAGCCTTGCTGGGCCCGCCAAGCCATCACTGCCCGATCCTGTTACAACGGGTGGCTGTCGATTTTGAACATCCAGGAGAAAACATCTAAGCCTGTTTCTCCTGCATGCTTCCCTTCCTAATAAAGGACAATTCTGGTTGCTCTGGTCAAAAACTTAGAGCTCCCCAGGACTGCTGGCTTGCTTGCTTGCTTGCTTGCCTGCTTTTTTAAAAACATTTTTTAAATGTTTATTTTTGAGAGAGACAGAGACAGACAGTGTGAGTGGCAGGGGGAGCAGAGAAAGAGAGAGACACAGAATCCGAAGCAGGCTCCAGGGTCTGAGCTGTCAGCACAGAGCCTGATTTGGGGCTCAAACTCACGAACTGTGAGATCATGACCTGAGGCGAAATCAGATGCTTAGCCCTCTGAGCCACCCGAGCGTCCCTCGCCTGCTTTCTTCACACACCTTCCAGCTATTCTTTCAAAATATAATTCATATCCAACCATCCACTGCCACCATCTGTTCTAGGCCATCATCATCTCCTGCCTGGGCTTGCAAGAACACCAAACTGGCCTCTTCTCTCTGCCCTTGCTTTCTTGGATCTATTTCCAGCCCTGCAGCCAGAGTGACCTTGTTGAAAGACAGGCAGATTACATTACTACTCTGTTCAAAACCCCCCCAAAAGCTTCCCATACCGTGTCTGTTAAGGCTCAAGTCATGCTAAGGGGTCCACCAAGTCCTACACCGCTGGTCCCTTCATTACCTGGTGTCTGACTTCATCCCTTATTTTTCTCTCCTTTTCCCTCCACCCTCCAGGCACAATGACCCCCTCTCCATCCCTCAAACATGCTAGGCCCCTTGCCCTATTCCCCTTACCTGGAACACTCTTTCCTGAGATATCTGCATGCCTCCTCCCTCTCTCACTGCAGATCTTACCTAAATGTCACCTCAGTGAGGCCTTCCCGACTAGCCTATTTCAACATATTGCTTTTCCAAGGCTAACCCCAAACCCCTTCCCTGCTTATTTTTCTCCTTGCGCTTACAACTCTGTAATATTGCATATATATTTCTTATGTCTTTATTGCCTGTCTCAATCACTCCATTAAAACTTAAGCTCCATGAAGGAAGGGCATTTTGCTGTTTTGTTTGACCACTATATATCTATCCCCAATGCCTTGATCCATGGCAGGCACACGATGATGAATGAATGAATGAATGAACGAATGCAGTATTTTCTGTATTTCATGGGTCTCCACATTTAGATTATAAACTCCTTGAGGAAGTTTATGCCTTAAGGCAGCAATTTTCACATGTCTTGGTCTCAGGACCATTTAAACACTCTTAAAATCATTGCGGACCCAAAGACCTTTGGTTCACATGTTTCTTTCTATTGATACTTAATGTATTAATTAAAACAGACATTTAAAACGTATTTATTAATCCATTTTTAATTAAAACTTTTATTTTTTCCTTTAAAAATGTTAAACCCATTACATGTTAACATAAAATATTTTCATGAAAAACCACTATATTTTCCAAACAAAAACAATTGAGTGGAAAGAGTGGCATTGTTTTGCATTTTTGAAGTCTCTTTAATGCCTAGACTAACAGGGACAGCTGGATTCTCATATCTGCCTCTACATTCAATCTGTTGCGATGTTTTTCTGGCTGAAGTATATGAAGAACTTTGGGCTTCACAAAGATACGGATTTGGAAAACACCTCACAACCTCTCTGAAAGAATCCTGGGGATTCCTGAGGTCCTCAGACCATGCTTTGAGAACCACTGCAATTAAGGATTTTTTTTGGCGTGCGAATGATTTGTCAGTGTGTGTGCCCCCTGCAGCGCCCAGCACAGTGTTGAGAGTATGGACATAATAACTTCTCAAGATAAGATGAAGACCCCATTGATTTTTCAAATCCCTTCCAGGATTTCCAGAAGGGGGAAGCCCAGCTGTGGATGGACAATTTTCATCTAACCCTCATTTGTCAGAACAGGTATGAATGAACTCTTATTGCTACCATTAAAATGCAGGAAAGGGCATGTTTTCTTGTAAGGGGTTTGGGGTAAAGCTTGAGGACAGACTGTATTTTAAAAGTCAGTTTGTGAGTTATCACTTGCTGATGGATACAGACTACACTTTTCTTTTTCAGGGATTAAGTCCCTGCTCGATGTATTCCACTTTGTATTCTAGATGCCCTAAATAACAATTGTGTTTCTTCAAAACTAGCAAAGAAGTATGTTGTTTTTATTGTTCTTCCTCTCACATAGATTCTATTTAAACTGTGTAATTTTCTCAGAATAGATCTGTGGAGGCATATGATATTAAAACACACAACGCAGCACAGTTTTTAAAAAGACAGAAAAAGAACTCTGTATGCCCTTGGGCAAGTCTCCCTAAGCTTTCTCAGATGTAAAATAGGGATGATATTATGTGTCCTTCTTGCCTTCAAAACAGTTAAAAGAATCAAATAAGATAATATTTGGTAAAAACATTTTGGAAATTAAGAAGCACTCCACAAAGCAACAACAATAAGATCACAATAGAAAGGGAGATTATAACTTGTTTAGGAGGAAGGAATAAATGGCTCAGGAATCAGGCAGGATTGATTGATTGATTGATAAGAATGCTCAAGCACTAAGGCCAAACGAGAAAAAAGTCAATTATGTAATCCTGTGATTGATCAAAAGAAGCAGAAAACTCATTTTCAAATTACTGGTCCAAACACAGATTTGTCTTGGTAATGCAAAGTGGGACTTTGTTTTCAGTGCCAGAAGGTACTGTGCTACTGACATTCTTTTCCATTTCACAGGAAGCTGACATCCACTGCAAGCCGTGGTATGCCGGTGCCTGCGATCGAAAGTCTGCTGAAGAGGCTTTATACAGATCAAACAAGGTCTGACCATTTAAAAGACTTTTTTAATGTTTATTCACTTTTGAGAGAGAGAGAGAGAGAGAGGAGAGAGAAACAGAGCCCGAGCAGGGGAGGGGCAGAGAGAGAGGGAGACACAGAATCCAAAGCAGGTTCCAGGCTCCAAGCTGTCAGCACAGAGCTGGACGTGGGGCTCGAACTCACAAACCATGAGATCATGACCTGAGCCGAAGTCAGATGCTTAGCCCACTGAGCCACCCAGGTGCCCCAGGTGTGACCATTTTTAAATCCCATATTCTGTTCCCAGTCTACTGTAGGCACAGCTGTCATCCCAATAATTCACTGACCAAATAATTGCAGCGATTATACATGCAGGGATCTTTTTTACTTATTCAAGAGCCATTGCCATCCCCTCCTGTCTTTCAAGCATCTCCCTCTTTGTTCCTACATCTTATTTCTCTTTGTCCTTCCTTTGCAAGGATCCATAGGCCCCACTGCTCTCCAAACAGTGGGAGAGAAGGCTGCAGGGGCAGATCTCTGTAAGGCTTGCTCCTACATGAGATCCATTCAGGAGTGAGAAGTAACAGTCTATTTTGGATCAATGCATGGGTTAAAAGATCAAGGTCAAGGTGGCAGAAAGTACCTGGAAGTAAATTTTTAGAGAGTCCAAGGCAAATCATGTAGGAAACACTAGGAGCAGTTAGTTTAGAAAATCCAAAATTAAAGTGCCACCTTTCCTTTTCTTGCTCTTTCCTTCTTCCATTTCTTTTTTTTTTTTTTTCACTTGCACCTACTTTGTCAGAATATATGACATTTACATACTGGTTTTTGCTACCTTTGCTCTAGTCCTACCTCTACAATTAAATATATTAAATGCTTTCCATTCATCCCTTTGCTGGCTGACTTTCCAGTTACCTTTTTTTGTTTGACAAATCTCACCTTGTAGTAGATTCTCAGGAAGGACTATGTTTACATTATTCCCTGAGTTCTTGCACATTCAAAGCTGTTTTTTTTATAACCTGATAACCTGGAGGATACCTTGACAGCTTATAAAAACCCTTGTCTTGAGTTTTGAAAGTGTTGCTCCATTGTATTGTCTTGTTTTTTTTTAAGTTTATTTATTTTCTTTTTTGAGACAGAGAGAGAGAGCACACACATACACACACAGAGGGGAGGAGCAGAAAGAAGGAGAGACAGAATCTTAAGTAGGCTCCATGCATCAGCACAGAGCCCAATGTGGGGCTCGAACTCGTGATCTGTGAGATCATGAACTGAGCTGAGACCAAGAGTCAGACGCTTAACCAACCGAGCCACCCTGATGCCCCACCTTGTTTTATAGGATGTTTTTGAGAAGTCCGATGCTAATGTTATTTTCTTACCCTTATGTGTAATTTCATATTTTAGTCTGAAGGCTCTGCAGACCTTTTGTTTTTAAAATCTAATAGTTTTCTAGAATGTGTCTCTGAGTTGATTTTCAGGTCAATTTTTTCAGATAGATGGAACCCCTTTCTATGTACAGATTTAAGTTTTCTCTTATTTCCAATAAATTTATTTCCAATAAATTTATTTTTCCAATAAAATTCCAGTCTTAAACAGTAGTTCTCTTCTATTGTTTTGTTTTTCTCTTCAAGGACTCAAATTACATGCATTTTGGGTCTTTTTTGTCTTTCTTCCATTTTAACCACTCTGACCCTATTGTATTTCTTCTTCTTCTTCTTCTTCTTCTTCTTCTTCTTCTTCTTCTTCTTCTTTTTCTTCTTTTAAATCTCCTTTTTTGTTGTTGTTTTCTGTCTTGGTTGCTTCCATGCCTT